>NC_053022.1:82707119-83307119 GCF_003073215.2 Triticum urartu | reverse complement strand
CAGTTTTCGATAAGTAAGAGTGTCGAACCCAACGAGGAGCTAAAGGTAGAACAAATATTCCCTCAAGTTCTATCGACCACCGATACAACTCTACGCACACTTGACGTTCGCTTTACCTAGAACAAGTATGAAACTAGAAGTACTTTGTAGGTGTTGTTGGATAGGTTTGCAAGATAATAAAGAGCAAGTAAATAAAAAGTAGGGGCTGTTTAGGTAAAGACACAACTAAGTTAGTTTTAGTATAGAGCTTTTTGTTATGAAAAAGTTATTTATCCCTAGGCAATCGATAACTAAACCGGTAATCATTAGGACAAAACAGATCTACTCAAACATCATAGGATAGCCATACATCATTGGGAAATAATATATAGTGTTGAGCACCATGTTTAAGTAGAGATTACAGCAGGTAAGAGAGAGGTTACGCTGCTGCATAGAGGGGGGAAGAGTTGGTGATGATGGCGGTGAAGTTGTTGGTGAAGATTGCGGTGATGATGATGGCCACAGCAGCGTTCCGGCGCCACCGGAAGAGAAAGGGAGAGGGGGCCCCTTTGTATTCTTCTTCCTTGACCTCCTCCCTAGATGGGAGAAGGGTTTCCCCTCTGGTCCTTGGCCTTCATGGCATGGGAGGGGCGAGAGCCCCTCCGAGATTGGATTTGTCTCTCTGTCTCTCTTTGTTTCTGTGTTCTGTTCTGCTGCCCTTTCACCGTTTCTTTTATATCCGGAGATCCGTAACTCCGATTGGGTTGAAACCTTCACCCAGATCTTATTCCAAAAATTAGCTTTCTTGCGGCCAAAGTAGAGCATCAACCGCCTTACGGGTGGCCCACGAGGGTGGGGGGAGCGCCTGCCTATAGTGACCGTGGGCCTCACCCTCGTGGCCACCTCGGGCACCGTCTCACGTTGATTTTCTTCCCAAAAATCACAAATATTCCAAAATAATTCTCCGTCCGTTTTTATCCCGTTTGGATTCTGTTTGATATGGATATTCTGCAAAACCAAAAACATGCAACAGACAAGAACTGACACTGGGCTCTAGATCAATATGTTAGTCCCAAAAATAGTATAAAAAGTTGCCAAAAAGTATATGGAAGTTGTAGAATATTGGCATGGAACAATAAAAAGTTATAGATATGACGGAGACGTATCATACCACCTAGTGAAAATAATACCAAAGGATAGGGCTCGACGAGACAAAGAAGTGAGCGCTGGTTTCACATCGATCGGAGTTACGGTTGAAAAGTTGTGAGGAGTTGAAGATCAGGGACCAATCTGTGAATATTTTCATCACCAACGGGTCCCTGGGAGGAAAAACTGAAAGCGCATAAGGGGTAATACATTTTCTGAAACAGAAAGCGTATTCCGAATCGAAGTAGATTGAAAATACGTTTACGAAATAGGAAAGCGTACCCGGGAGAAACCCGTCTCCACTTATCCACGTGGACCCGTGGCTGGAGCCACTTCCAGGCGGGGCCCAGGCGTAGGGGGAGGGGGCACGGGTGTTCGTCTCCTTCCTCCCACTCCTGTGCTCCCGTGCAGGACAAAGGAGGAGCAGGGGAGGAAGCGGCGAGGGGGCCGGCCAGCTCCGGCCATCTCTGGCCGAGCCGAGGGCACCGGAGGGAACGGGACAGTGAGGGGGTCCCGTTCAGAGGGAGCACGACCGCCGGGGAGGAGAGGGGTCGAGGGGAGAGGTGGCGCTAGGAGGAGGCCCGGGACGGGCGGGCGGTGGTGCTCCCCGGCAAAGCAGGCACTCCGGCTCCGGGACAAATGTGTGGGGCGGCTGAGTGGAACGAGGGGGACTCGGTGTATGTGGCGGGAGGAGGAGAGGAGGCTTGGGTTGGCCGGAATCATGCCGAGGCCGAGGCAGCCATGGTGGATGACGGCGGACAACGGCGAGATGAGGAGACTCCAAAGGGCAGATGAGGCGACGGAGAGATGGTTGAGGTGCGGAGGGACTCGGGGGTCCTTATATAGGCGCGGAGGAGGGCTCTAGAGCTCACGGACGAGCTCCCGACCAAGCTTTAATGGCGGGCAGAGGCTGGACGCGGCACGGGCGCGGCTCTAGCGGCACATTGATGGCGAACAATGATGAAGCAGCAACGCAGGGAGATGCAGTCAAGCAAGGGAGAGCTCCTGGACAACGTTGGAGATCGATACGAGGAGGGGGGAGACGAGCACAGTGGCCGGACCTAGCCAGAGCTTGCACTATGTGTGACGCCAGCGTGATCACCACGGGCACTGGTGCAAACGGCGCGTTCTGGCCGGGCCTACCATGTCCAGTAGATAGACCATCGTGTTCTCAGTCAAAATGAAGAAAGAATTGGATCCAGGGGCAAAGAAGAGATTTGCAGATGGCCCCAAAGCAAGCCAGCAACCAAGTGTTTGTGCTGCGCAGTGGGGACACCAGCTTGGTAACGCTGTAAATAGTTTGTCCAGTGATGATCACTCACTAAGGTGATGTTGATCACCAAAAATCATACTAAGAGGAGGAGTTTAGATGAGGGTTGCTGTAGAAAGTGCAAAACTGGCCAGAATTAGGGATTTGGATGATACACTCACATGTTGATGCCACCTGAGCTCAAATTTGGCAAGGCTTAGTGATTTGGTCATAGTAAGATTCTGTAAAACTTTCATACCAATTGGACAAGCCAAAGTGGTACTTGCTTCACAAATATCTCGTCTGGACAGAAAATTGCAAAAAATCTATAGGACTATTGGCTAGGTTAAATGATTCAAATTTTGGTGGAGAGAAGTTATTCGGGTAGGAGAACAATCTAGTAATATATCTGGATTTTTTAAGCAATATAAATTATACTTGCTTCACAACCTGAAAATATTAACAAAAGCAAAGATTTGATACTGTGCTCACATAGGTGATTGGATGGGGCTGAAATTTGTTGGAGTGTCATAATATGTGCAATTGAAGTAGTGTGCAAACTGTCAACCTATTTGGGTAAACCTAGCTCAGATAGGAACTTTGAAAAATCACTGAGGAAGTTTGGCTGGGCAAATACAGTTGAATTTTGGCACGGGTCAATTATTTGTACAGGAAAATATGTCCAAAAAGTTTGGGGTCAATTTGGCAAAGGTAAATAGCACTTGCTTCACAATGTGCCATTTAGGACAGAATAGGAAATGAATTTATTGAGCATGATGAGAAGTATGGCCAATGAAATATTTCGCCATATTTGAGGAATACATGACCCAAAAAATTTATAAGAATTATTTGGGGATTTTTAGATGGGCAGAAATATAGGTTGCTTCACAACCTAGGGCAGATAGGGTTATCCCTTTAATAGGAAAAGGAATATTCCTGAGAAAAAGAAATTAGGGTTTTGTCAAGCAGTGGAGTGACATGATCTTGGCAAAGTTTTTAGGAATGATGAGCCACTTGGGAGGGGGAATGAGGAGGATTTCCCAGGTGGCAAAGCCACAGAACCACTCCAAAAAGAAAAACAGAGCAAAAACCAATTAAATTAAAAGAAAAAGAAAAGGGCCAAAAACTAGGTTGTTACAGAAGGTCTGAGGTAAACTACACACACATCATCGGAGAGGCTATGTGTAACACCCCGGATGTAACTTTCCCAATTTGTACTCCAACTCTTGCCGTTTTCGGCTTTAAGTTATTTTATTTTCTCGGGTTCGGGTCTTTGTCTCCGTGTATTGTTGTTGTTGTCATGCATCTCATATCATGTCATCATGTGCATTGCATTTGCATACGTGTTCGTCTCATGCATTCGAGCATTTTCCCCGTTGTCCGTTTTGCATTCCGGCGCTTCGTTCTCCTCCGGTGGTCAATTCTACCTTTCTTTCGTGTGTGGGGATTAAACATTTCCGGATTGGACCGAGACTTGCCAAGCGGCCTTGGTTTACTACCGGTAGACCGCCTGTCAAGTTTCGTATCATTTGGACTTCATTTGATACCCCAACGGTTAACCGAGGGACCGAAAAGGCCTCGTGTGTGTTGCAGCCCAACACCCCTCCACTTTGGTCCAAAACCCACCAAAACCTTCTCCATCATCTAGAGCGTTCGATCACGATCGCGTGGCCGAAAACTGCACCTCATTTGGACTCTCCTAGCTCCCTCTACCTATAAAACTAGCCCCTCCTCCAAAAATTCCGGGTCTTCTCCTACCCTAACCCTAGCCCTTTCTTCATCCGCGCGCCGGACGTGTCCGCCGGCGCCGGACAAAGTCGCCGCAGCCAGCCACCGAGCGCCACGTGGCAGCCCCTCGCCCCCGCGCCACGTGGTTCGCCGGAGCCCGCTTCGGGCCCCCGAGCCCGTTCCCCGCGCCGCCGCCCTTCGCCTCCTCTTCTCCGCCTGGGAGCCGCTGCCCGACCCGGCCATCCTCGCCGTGTCACCTCTCCCTCCGCCGTGCCGCCACCCGCGCCGGCCGGAGCTGCTCCCCGGCCGAAGCACCTCGCCGCGCCACCGCGCGTCCACCACCGCGCCGCCTCTCGTCGGCGACGCCCGAGGCCGCCCCGTCCTCCCCCCGGATCCGGCGACATCTCCAAGTCCGGCGACCCCTCCATCTCTGGCGAGTTCTTGAACCCCGGCGATCCTCGATCCGTGCGCCAGATCTGGAATCGGAGCTACAGTAACCCTAGGGTTGACCCCGAATTTTTCCCAAGTCTGCATATTTTTTTGCATTCTTGTTCATGCCGTAACTCCGCATCCGTAGCTCCGTTTTTGGCATATAGCATATCAAAATGTTCATATTAGAGAGTACATCATTTCATTCCATTGCATCATTTTCATTTGAGTTCAGCTTGATGCCCGAAATGCTGTTAGAAGAGGGCTACTTGAGATAATTGTCAGATCTGCTACTTCATTTAGCTTTTGTCATTTTTGCCATGATTAATGTGTGCATGATATGCCCATGAGCTCTACATATGTTTTGTTAAGGGTTTTGTCATCTTTCGAGAGGTGCAACCCATGTATTTTTGTGATGTGTGTGGTGACTAGCACGAGCTTGCAAAGTGGTGCACTTGGTAATGCTGATTTCAGGGACTAAGCAATTCTACTAAGTCCTTGAGCTGTTTATCTCATATGGCCATATGTTCATGTTGTTTCCTAGTGATCCGTGCCTCTTTTGAGGATGATCAGTAAGGATGTTTTGTTAATATTGTAGTGCTCTATCCATACATATCTTTGTTTGTAATTATGGAGCACCCTAGCTTGAGTCAATCGAGCTCTACTTTTGCTACTTCGTGAACCTGGGCAGATTGTCAACTTGTTTGGAATTTTGCCGATGATGTTGTAGTTGATCCATGCATGCTATGCTATTGTTCTTGCCATGTCTAGCTTGAATTTTGTGTGTTCTTGATGGGTGTATGCTTAGTTTGCCATGACTTGCTCTGTAGTGAGTGCATCGAGCTCGTAAACATGCCTACTTGATATCTGTTTTCAGCATGTGCCAGTTTTCACTAAGTCTGAAGACTGATTATGTTTTTGCTATGTTCACATGCTTGCAAATGTGTTTTCTGATCCCTTTTGGCTCAAGGTCACTAAGGGACTTTTGTTAAGCTCTTTGAGTAGATCCATTCCATGCTTTACTTTGCCATGTTCACGTCCTGTAGCATGTAGTTTTGTTGCTTTGAAGAGTGCTACCTGATCTGAAATTCCAAACAAGTGTTAATTTCACTAAGTCTGAGATCTGTTTGTCATATGCATTTTTGCCATGCTTGTTTGAACCTGTTAATGGATGAATGTGCCGTAGCTCAGTGCTAGACTTTTGTTAAGCATCATGAATGCATCCCTGCCATGTATTTTTATGCCATGTTTGGGTGCTGTAGCATGTTCATCTCATTGCATTTAGATGGCTACTTGTTGTAAATCGCAGACCGGTGTCATATTTGAATCGCTTGCCATTTCCAAACCGTAACTCCTATTCCGGCGTTCTTTATATCGTTTTCAAGCGATTTCATATCATCTTTCCAGTGGCACACTTGGATTTCCATGTTGAAGCCAGGTTCATGCATTCCTTGTCACATCTTGCATATGCATCCCGCATCGCATCCCGCATCGCATCCCGCATAGCATATCATCTTTGCATCATCTTGTTTGAACCTTGCACGTGGTTGATTGTGTCCTTGTTGCTTGTTTGTCTTGTTTGGGTAGAGCCGGGAGACGAGTTCGCTAACGAGGAGCCCGTTGAGTTTGCTTTCAAGGATCCAGTCAACTCTGACAACTTTACAGGCAAGATGATCATACCCTCGAAATCACTACTATCTTTGCTATGCTAGATTGCTCGCTCTTTTGCTATGCCAATGCTACGATGCCTACCACTTGATTTCAAGCCTCCCAAATTGCCATGTCAAACCTCTAACCCACCATGTCCTAGCAAACCGTTGACTAGCTATGTTACCGATTTGCTCAGCCCCTCTTATAGCGTTGCTAGTTGCAGGTGAAGATTGGAGGCCGTTCCTTGTTGGAACATTTATTTACTTGTTGGGATATCATTATATTGCCTTGTTATCTTAATGCATCTATATACTTGGTAAAGGGTGTAAGGCTCGGCCTCTCTCCTAGTGTTTTGTTCCACTCTTGCCGCCCTAGTTTCTGTCATATCGGTGTTATGTTCCCGGATTTTGCGTTCCTTACGCGGCTGGGTTATAATGGGAACCCCTTGATAGTTCGCCTTGATTAAAGCTTTTCCAGCAATGCCCAACCTTGGTTTTACCATTTGCCACCTAGCCTCTTTTCCCTTGGGTTTCCGGAGCCCGAGGGTCATCTTATTTAAACCCCCCCGGGGCCAGTGCTCCTCTGAGTGTTGGTCCGAACTGAGCTGCCTGCGGGGCCACCTCGGGGAAACTTGAGGGTTGGTTTTACTCGTAGCTAGTCTCATCTGAGTGTGCCCTGAGAACGAGATATGTGCAGCTCCTATCGGGATTTGTCGGCACATTCGGGCGGTGTTGCTGGTCTTGTTTTAACCTGTCGAAGTGTCTTGAAGAACCGAGATACCGAGTCTGATCGGAATGTCTTGGGAGGAGGTCTATTCCTTCGTTGACCGTGAGAGCTTGTCCTGGGCTAAGTTGGGACTCCCCTGCAGGGATTTGAACTTTCAAAAGCCGTGCCTGCGGTTATGGGTAGATGGGAATTTGTTAATGTCCGGTTGTAGATAACTTGAACCTTAACTTAATTAAAATGAATCAACTGAGTGTGTTACCGTGATGGCCTCTTCTCGGCAGAGTTCGGGAAGTGGACACGGTGTTGGAGTAATGTTTGCGCAGGTTGCTCTCTAGTTTCTCGCTCGCGCTTTGCCTCCTCTTCTCGCTCTCTTTTGCGAATAAGTTAGCCACCATATTTTGCTAGTCGCTTGCTGCAGCTCCACATATTTACCTTGCCTTACCTATAATCTTAAATAGTCTTGATCGCGAGGGTGCGAGATTGCTGAGTCCCTGTGGCTCACAGATTACTATTACACCAGATGCAGGGCCTGATGATTCCGCTCCAGGTGACGCGCTTGAGCTCAAGTGGGAGTTCGACGAGGACTCTCAACGATACTATGTTTCTTTTCCTGATGATCAGTAGTGGTGCCCAGTTGGGGGTGATCGGGACCATGTCGCATGTTGGGTTATCTTTTATTTTGGCGCCGTAGTCGGGCCATGAGTGTTTGGTTGATGTAATGTTATTTATGTACTTGATTGACGTGGCGAGTGTAAGCCAACTATGTTATCTCCCCTTTATGATTTATATTACATGGGATGTTGTGAAGAATGCCTAACTTGCGACATATGCCTTCAATGCGATTATGTCTCTAAGTCGTGCCTCGACACGTGGGAGCTATAGTCGCATCGAGGGTGTTACACTATGGTCTTGATGTAGAAGCCCTCTGTGATTGATCCCCCCCCGGCAGAGCTCCGGAAAAGGCCCCAAGATGGGATCTCTTGGGTACAGAAGGTTGCGGCGGTGGAAATAGGGTTTTGTGGTGCTCCTGGATGTTTTCGGGGTATGTGGACATATATAGGAGGAAAAAGTAGGTTAGTGGAGCCACGAGGGGCCCACAAGGGTGGCGAGCGCGCCTCCCTGCCTCGTGGCCTCCTCGTTGATTTCTTGACGTCCATTCCAAGTCCGCTGGATCACGTTTGTTCCAAAAATAACTCTCCCGAAGGTTTTATTCTGTTTGATATTCCTTTTCTGCGAAACACTGAAACAGGCAAAAAAACAACAATTTGCACTGGGCCTTGGGTTAGTAGGTTAGTCCCAAAAATAATATAAAAGTGTATAAATGTAACATCCCAAAATTCTAAATTTTGGAATGTTATATTAAATAGATTGATTGATTGATTGTTTGATTGTTGTGTGATTGATTGAGTGAAATTCGAAACTTTTTGGAAAGTTAAATGAGAGGGAATAAAAGGACTTTCCCAAACTTTCACCTTTTGCATTTTGATCTCCGTGAATTAAAATTCTTTTCAAATACAAAACCCTCGAGAGAAGATGACATGACTTCTTCCATTTAAATAAATGAAAAGGGTTTTTGAAAAGATTTGAATTTCATTTGAAAATATTTCAAATTCAGAAACTTTAAGCAGCTCAATGATTTTCAAGAGCGAAGATAAAATGACTTCTTCAAAACTTATGAAATATGAGTTGGGAGTTTCAAAGAAACTCAAATTTTAAAATCCATTTGAGATAATTATTTTTTTAATTTGGGTTATCTGAGTTTTATTCAAATTATTTTTCACCAAAAACAAAATACATGGAAAATAGGGTAACATGATTCCCTACAATAGAAAATTGGAGAAAAATTTATTTGAAATCATTTTGGTATTTTTAAAATGATTTTTTATTGGATTTTATTAGACCAGTAGCACTCTTTGAATTATCTGATTTTGGGCGGATTTTATTTGGCATTATAAAAATGTTCATGTCGTAGAGAATCTTTTTCTGAAAATTTTGATATATTATATGCCTATATAATATTTTTATTTTTGCCGTTATTATTTTATTTGTCTGGAAGTTTTTTTTAAAAAAAACTCCTAGACCGACCGAACCGGGCCGGCCCAGCTAGCCAGGCCACGGCCCAGCCGGCCCGATGCCGAGCCTCGCCGTCTTCCAGCTCGGGACAGAGTCCCGAGCGAGCACGCATCGCCGCCGCCGTGCTTCGCCCTGCCTCCTCTGCCCCCTCCCGCACGCCACCGCGCCACCCCTCCCCTCCTATAAATAGCGCGGGCCCAGGCCCCGTTTCCCCCTCTGCCAGCGCCACCTTCTCCCGCATCTCGCGCCGCCGGCGAGATCCGCCGAGCTCTGCCCGAAGCCGCCTCTCTCACCGCCGACGACCACCGCCGTCGCCACCACCGCACTCGCCGCCCAGTGCCGCCCCTCCCCGACGCCTTCGCCGCCTCCCGCGACGCCCGGAGCCACCGTCCTCGAGTTCACCGAAGCCGCCCGCCATCCGCCGTTCGCCGTCCCGTTTCGCTGGCGATTTTCTCCGCCTAAAACACCGAGTCGGTATAACCCGTAAACCCGCTCGGTTTTTCTAGTTTAGATCGGTTACTTTTTTTTAGGTTAAGTTATTTTGTGAACGTTCACTGGTTAGGTATACTCAGCGAACGACTTTCGTTCTTTAGCGTTCTGTAATGAACGTTCGCTTTTTAGTTTTTCTTTTTCTGATATTTTTCAGTCAGGGACCTATTGGTAGTATTTCTTTTACACATTAGTCCCTCTGTTTCAAACGTCTACAACTTTTCGCTCGTTTATCCAAATCCAACGAAACCAACGCTCACTTCTTCGTTACGATCTCCTCTATCCAGTAATTCAACTCAAACATGTTTTTGAACAGTTTAAAATTTGAATTAGATCAGATTTGAATTCAAACTCCGTTTGATCATAACTTGTGTTTCGTAACTCCGATTTAGTTGATTCTTTTTGCAAATCGAAGCTCCTTACCTAAACTTTCTGATAAGGCCAAATTAACATAATTTTGGTACTGTTAGAAATTGTTTTATTTAGCAAGAGTTATTTTCTTGGTTTTGATGTTTTCCGAATTGTCTTCTTCATTCTTTCTGATCTTTTGAGTGATTGCTTATGTGTGGTTACTATTGCTTGCTTACGATAGATTGACCAGAGTGTGACGAGTAGAGCTATCAAGAGTTTTGAGTATGAATCATCTTCATCAACATTGCAGGCAAGTTGACACTTTGATCATATCCTTTTCATACCCAGTTTTTATGCATTAGTTTCACCCTCAAACATTGCATGAGTAGGATTGATAACATGTGGGTACTGGGAAGTAGTTGATGAGGTAAGAACCTATTGCTCTGCATTCAAACCTTGGGAGTTACTTTTACGTTATGCTTATATTGCCATGCTATGCTTGTAGACGTGGATTGGGTTGAGAGTATTCATGACAGATGTGAGATTGTTAATTAATGGTTTACTTAAGGTGGCAGCTTTAACACACATCTGGGTGGATTGAGGCACCTGGGTATTCCAGCGATTGCCTATCTAGGCACCTGGGTATTCCAGGATTGCCTTTTTTTATGGACCGCCACCCAGGCTCAAAGGGATCATGAGATTATTCATACTAGAAACTTTCGTGTGCAGCCACAAGCTATTATGGGCTCTAGCATAGTTGATTAAGTCGTGTGAACTCTTACAGTGGTAGACTAGCACATGTAGGGGTTATAGGTGGTACGGTCTACCCATCGTAAGGTGCAAACGCTTCTGAAAGACTATGTCTCGGTCATCCGTTTCTCAAACACCATGTAGTGCGAGAAACCCAACGGAGGAGATCGAGTCTTGTGGGGAAAAGTGCGCAAACCTCTGCAGAGTGTATAAACTAATCATGATTAGCCGTGTCCCCGGTTATGGACGTCTTGAGTATCTAGTACTTGGATTATCATGTGAATCTCATCATGTTACTTTAAATTAAGTTTGCTGGGTTTAATGATGTTACTTAATTGGGATTGAGAATGCTGTCAACCATTCTCAATGTTCAACAACCACCATGATAGTTAAATAAAATTTATTCCTTTGCAGTAGGGAAAAATTGGCTTTTCGCAAAAACCTTATAACCATAGAGCTTTTCCACCAGCCATATATGCATGTAGTGATAGCCATTGTTCATCATTTCTCTCTATGGTGTGAATTTGCCAGTACATTCAATGTACTGACCCTTTGTGGCTGCAACGTCTCATGTTGCAGGATTATCTTACGACGAGTAAGTGATACGTTAGGGTTACGATTTCTACACTCAAGTTTGCCATTGGTGTTGATGGAAATCCACAACCTTGTTACTTCCGCTATTTTGGATTGAGGTAATAGTATTTACGTTACTTTTACATGTGATTTACCTCTTTTATAAATCCTCGAGTACTGTGTGTGTCAGCATACCGATCCAGGGATGACACTTAAGCACAGAGACTTGATCCATTCGGGTCGGGTCGCTACAAGATGGTACCAGAGCACATGTTGACTGTAGGACGTGACCCTAGAAACTGGCAAGCCCATAGGAAAGATTTTTCTCTACAACTTTCCCTTTCAAAAAGATCTTTTACCTCTCTTCTCTTCTGAGCTTATTCAAAAATTCCCTTTAGTGAGACCATACCCCTTTCCCCTTTTGACCACATGATGATTCGACTGATGAGACCACTCTAAGAAGTACAAGATATCGGACAACTAAGACCACTTCGGAATGAAGAGGAATTTTATCGTGCATTATAATAATGGAAACTACAACAGTTGAAGGCTCCGAAGACTAGGAGAATTGGAGGATCCAAAGAACTCCCAGATTTGTATGAAGGCTACCCTTATGGAACTTGGCAGACTATGGAAGTTGTCAATACCCGAGATCAAGGTGTATCGGAGAAAGACTGAAACAAGGAGCATGAGAACTCGGAGTTTTGTCAAAGAAAACCCTAAGGCAGGAGATATCAACTATGGAATGATAGATCATGGGAATGACAAGAGCAGAAACACGGTTATCCGTGATGTCATCGCCCGCTGATGCTATTGTCACCGTGCCGAGTTAAGGATGCATTTCTTCATAATGGATTTGATGGAAGAAGATTGATGGAGCACCTATTAGTAAGATGAAGTTTTAACTTTAGCCGGTGTATCACCAGGATCTGGGGTAGTACATCAAGAAGTTTAAGGTGGAGCTCCATGAAGCCGTATTAGACAAGGAGCATTTCGTGAAGAACTTAGTACCCAGAAGTTGAAGTAGCCAAGCTGGAGGAGCTATGACCTCGAGATACTGGAGATTTGTCAGGAACAGAAGGACAGTATGACCATGGCTCATGCCAAGGATGTTGAAACCCAGGAGTTTGGAATGCAACTCCAGAATATTCAAGGATGTCACCAGAGACTTTGCTACAGCAGAGATGAGCTGGCAAAAGGACTTGAGAAAGACAAGTATGACCGAAAGAAGCCATTGGAGGCATGAACAAGACTTGAAGAGTTATACGACCTCGAAGATGTATTGACCTTTAGAAGACCAAACCCTTTTCATATGCCTACGTTAGATGCGATGATTGTGAGCTGTCATTTGTTTGATGTTTTCCGACAGCCACAATAAAATCTGTCTTTTCAAAACTTTTGTTTGTATTGTGTGTATCCCTCTCTATCTCTCTTATCTCACCCCAAACACATGGACCCAATATAGGATGAATGAAGATGAGCTTATATTTTCTGGACCGCTGAGTCAATTGGAGACAGACCGATGGATTCAGAACATGGAGGATCACATGAAGAATAACCCTATAGTTGGAAAGGATATGACCCAGCATGCTCTTCAGTGCTTTGAAAGAGGTGCCGCTACTTGGTGGAGGATGTACCAAACTATCAATGGATGGCAAGGAGTAACCACTTGGAAAGAATTTAAGTTGACTTTGCCAAAGTCTCGGTTTGTGTCCCAGAAGTTGAAGCCTTATGGAATGGATATGAAGAAACCTTGTGCATGCAAGATTTGTGGAGAAATCGGACACACCCATAAAGAACACAAGGATGAGTGCCCTAATTGTGAAGGAAGTCACCCAGTTGAAGAATGCCCAACTAGGCAGATTACTTGTTTCTTGTTTGAAGGGACTACCCACTATCCTGCTCAGTGTCACATTTATCCCATGGTACAACGAACCATCCAACATAAGAAAGAAGTAATGAAAGGAGCCCTCATGGAAATTTTAGAAGAAGTTGTGATGAAGGAAGGGATGGAGGACACACCTAAAGAAGACCCGAGTAAACCCTGCACTAAGTCTTGCTATTCATGTGGAGAAGAAGGACACATCTCCCAAAATTGTTTGAATGGGGATCTAGTAGAATTCCCGACAGAGGAAGTAGAATATGACCCACAAGAAATAGAAGCCATGATTGGCATGGAAAGGTCCAGGAAGATAAGCAGATTGGATTCCAGGAAGGACCTGAGTCATATCACCTGTTACAGGTGCAAGGAGTTAGGGCACTACCTCAACAGTTGCCCAAAAAGGAAACCTCGATACTTGCCAGAAGTAATATGTTTTAGTTGTAATGGAGCAGGGCACTTTGCCAGAGAATGCCCCAATGAGAAGGAAACTTGTGCTAGATAGTTGAGTTTACAACAAAAGAAATGGAGTAGTAGAAGTGAGAACATTTTCTTTTATATTGAGGTGTTGAGTTGAGACATGTAATGGAAAAGCGAGAGATTGTAATCACTTGAGAATGAATAAAGTTAGCATCGTTGGTACTGATATGGATTTTATGAGTTGTTACTCTATGAAGAAGAATTTTGGCCATTCCGAGGATATGAGAAATATGGTCTATGGAAGATTTGTGCATTTTAAGGGTGGTAGTACCCTGTAAGAACCCTTGACCACTGGAAAAGATAAGGATACTCTGCTGAGTGGATTTCGGACAAAATGAATACGAGTTTTGTCTCGATATGTGTGATACCCCAAGAGTGTGTGGGATGAAGTTGGAGACCGTCAGTTGTTTGGACCAAATGTGATCAAGGAGTCAGAAGAGAATGTTAAGTTTATTCGAGATAGACTGAAGGTAGCTCAGTCCAGGCAGAAGAGTTATGTAGACTCAAAAACTCAAGGAGGTAGTCTATGAAATTGGAGACAGAGCATGTCTTCGTGTGTCCCCTCTGCGAGGAGTTAAACTATTTGGAGTTAAGGGAAAGTTAGCCCCGAGATTTGTAGGACCATACCGAGTTTTGGAGTGTATGGGAGAAGTGGCCAACAAGTTGGAGTCACCGAAGGACTGTCAGGAGTTCATGATGTGTTTCACGTTTCCCATTTGAAGAAGTGCCATGCAGAGATGGCCAATATTCCCCTGTAAGGACGCTTGACCCTGGAAAGGATAATGATGCTCCACGAAGTAGAGTATGGACTCCACAAGTATAGTTTTTATCTCGGTATGAGGGATATCCCACGAGGATGAAGAGATAAATTCCTATTGGATATAAAGGGGGTATGATGTCGGAAATATGGATCAATGGAAACTCCATGATGAGTCTGAGTAATCATGTCCTAGTTTGTTGCCAATAGAAGGAACGAAGACAGTACAATTGGATGGATTTAAGAATACTAGGAAGTTGGAAGTTGGAATAATGATCAGTTGCCCAGAGGAGGAGTTCAAGGTTTACAAGTGATGAGATGAGCCATAACCCACAGGCCCTAGGACCTGCCAAGAAGCAAGCACACTCTTGCTAAAGGGAAAACCCTGGAAGAGGATATGTCCTTATCGATATACGATTTTATAGGAGTAATGCAAAACCTGAGGGTTGTGAAGGAACTATAGATGTTTGTTTGGCTTGCAGAATCAATGGATTATTCTGAACGCAGTTCATGGAAAAGAGAAATTCTGCAATGCTTGTGAGGATGACCAAGTGTTAGAATGCGAGATTCGCTAAACCGTATACAAGGTAATGATTTGGGTGCGGGATGGATTGATCACCATACCGACTTACTCTTATTGTTCGCCTTGCTATATGGGATGGTAAATCTAAGTGACTTGCCTATAGTAGAGAGACGACGATATTAAACCTTGTTAAACCTTAGAATGGTATAAGAATTTTTCCCTTGTACACGGCAGCTTTTTGCCAACCGTAGGTTATACGGTGAGGATCAACCCGGACCCATTTCCTGCAGGAGAAACCATAAATTGTTGACCACCATGAGATATCGATAGTTGATTAGTATTGGCGCCAGACCCGTCAGCTAAGAAGACCCAGTCACAGAAGAACCTTACCTAGATGGAAGACACAAGAATTGAGGAAAAGGTTATGCCACTACCGAAAGAGCCCAGATAAGGAATTATCCTGAAGATCTGAGAAGACCGACACTGTTAACAATATGGATGAAATATATGAGTTTTGATGGAACCGTAACCATGCTTCTAAGGGTGGTAGCACCCCAAACCCCCCTACAACGACAATCAATGGATTTTGAGGAGACCCCAAACCTAACCTATTACTTTCTAGACTCTCCGAATCTCGAGGACGAGATTCATTTTAAGGGTGGTAGCACCCCAAATCTCCGAATCTCGAGTAGGTAAATGATAAAAATAGAATTTTTGATGTGGAATGCTACCTAGCATATTTCTCAATATAATTTTCGTTACTGTGGCATGAATGTTCAGATCCGAAAGAATCAAGAGAAAAGTTTAATATTGACATAAGAATAGTAATACGTCAAGCATACTAACAAAGCAATCATGTCTTCTCAAAATAACATGGCCAAAGAAAGTTATCCCTACAAAATCATATAGTTTGGCTATGCTCTATCTTCATCAGACAAAGTATTTAATCATGCACAAACCCGATGACAAGCCAAGATATTGTTTCATACTTTTGGTGTTCTCAAACTTTCTCAATCTTCATGCAATACATGAGCGTGAGCCATGGACATATCACTATAGGTGGAATAGAATGGTTGTTGTGGAGAAGACAAAAAGGAGAACATAGTATCACATCAACTAGGCGTATCAACAGGCTATGGAGATGCCCATCAATAGATATCAATGTGAGTGAGTAGGGATTGCCATGCAACGGATGCACTAGAGCTATAAGTGTATGAAAGCTCAACAATAGAAACTAAGTGGGTGTGCATCCAACTCGCTTGCTCACGAAGACCTAGGGCATTTTGAGGAAGCCCATCATTGGAATATACAAGCCAAGTTCTATAATGTAAAATTTCCACTAGTATATGGAAGTGACAACATAGGAGACTCTCTATCATGAAGATCATGGTGCTACTTTGAAGCACAAGTGTGGAAAAATGATAGTAACATTGTCCCTTCTCTCTTTTTCTCTCATATTTTTTTATTTGGGCCTTCTTTTTTTATGGCCTCTTTTCTTTCCTTTTTTTCTTTTTGTCCGGGGTCTCATCCCGACTTCTGGGGGAATCATAGTCTCCATCATCCTTTCCTCACTTGGGACAATGCTCTAATAATGATGATCATCACACTTTTATTTACTTGCAACTCAATACTTAGAACAAAATATGACTCTATGTGAATGCCTCCGGCGGTGTACCGGGATATGCGATGAACCATGAGTGACATGTATGAAAGAATTATGAACGGTGGCTTTGCCACAAATACGATGTCAACTACATGATCATGCAAAGCAATATGACAATGATGAAGCGTGTCATAATAACGGAACGGTGGAAAGTTGCATGGCAATATATCTCAGAATGGCTATGGAAATGCCATAATAGGTAGGTATGGTGGCTGTTTTGTGGAAGGTATATGGTGGGTTTAAGGTACCGGTGAAAGTTGTGTGGTACTAGAGAGGCTAGCAATGGTGGAAGGGTGAGAGTGCGTATAATCCTTGGACTCAACATTAGTCATAAAGAACTCACATAATTATTGCAAAAATTTATTAGTTATCGAAACAAAGTACTACTCGCATGCTCCTATGTGGATAGATTGGAAGGAAAATACCATCGCTCGTCCCCGACCGCCACTCATAAGGAAGACAATCAATAAATAAATCATGCTCTGACATCATCACATAACGGTTCACCATATGTGCATGCAACGAGAATCACAAACTTCAACACAAGTATTTCTCAAATTCACAACTACTCAACTAGCATGAATCTAATATCACCATCTCCATATCTCAAAACAACCATCAAGTATCAAACTTCTCATAGTATTCAATGCATGTTTTATGATAGTTTTTATTATACCCATCTTGGATGCCTATCTTATTAGGACTAATTTTATAACCAAAGCAAATTACCATGCTGTTCTAAAGGACTCTCAAAATAATATAAGTGAAGCATGAGAGATCAATAATTTCTATAAAATAAAACCACCACCGTGCTCTAAAAGATATAAGTGAAGCACTAAAGCAAAATTATCTAGCTCAAAAGATATAAGTGAAGCACATAGAGTATTCTAATAAATTCCAATTCATGTGTGTCTCTCCAAAAAGGTGTGTACAACAAAGGATAATTGTGGTAAACTAAAAAATCAAAGACTCAAATCATACACGACGCTCCAAGCAAAACACATATCATGTGGTGAATAAAAATACAGCCTCAAGTAAAGTTATCGATAGAAGAAGACGAAAGAGGGGATGCCTTCCGGGGCATCCCCAAGCATAGGCTTTTTTTGTCCTTGAATTTTACCTTAGGGCGCCTTGGGCATCCCCAAACTTAGGCTCTTGCCACTCCTTATTCCATAATCCATCAAATATTTACCCAAAACTTGAAAACTTCACAACACAAAACTTAAACAGAAAATCTCATGAGCTCCTTTAGTATAAGAAAACAAACCACCACTTAAGGTACTATAATGAACTCATTATTTATTTATTTTGGTGTTAAACCTACTGTATTACAACTTCTCTATGGTTTATAACCTCCGATACTAGCCATAGATTCATCAAAATAAGCAAACAACACGCGAAAAACAGAATTGTCAAAAACAAAACAGTCTGTAGTAATCTGTAGGCTTCGAATACTTATGTAATCCCAAAAATTATAAAATAAATTTCTGTACGTGAGGAATTTATCTATTAATCATCTGCAAAAAGAATCAACCTAATCACACTCTGGAGTAAAAAATGGCAGCAAATCTCGTGAGCGCTAATGTTTCTGTTTTTTACAGCAAGATCGCGAAGACTTTCCCCAAGTCTCCCCAAAGATTCTACTTGGCACAAACACTAATTAAAAACATAAAAACACATATAAACAGAGGCCACATGAATTATTTATTACTAAACAGAACCAAAGATCAAGGAACAAAAATAAAATTGGGTAGCCTCCCAACAAGCGCTATCGTTTAACGCCCCTAGCTAGGCATAAAAGCAAGGATAGATCTAGGTATTATCATCTTTGGTATGCAATCCATAAGTGGCTCTCATAATAGATTCATCAGGTAATTTAATTTTATTTCTCGGAAAGTTTTCCATGCGCTTCCTTAATGGAAATTGGAATCTAATATTCCCTTCTTTCATATCAATAATTGCACCAATCGTTCTAAGGAAAGGCCTACCAAGAATAATGGGACATGTAGGATTGCAATCTATATCAAGAACAATGAAATCTACGGGCACATAATTCCTATTTGCAACAATAAGAACATCATTAATTCTTCCCATAGGTTTCTTAGTAGTGGAATCCGCGAGGTGCAAATTTAAAGAACAATCATCAAATTCACGGAAACCTAACACATCACACAAAGTGTTTGGAATCGTGGAAACGCTAGCACCCAAATGAGATAAAGCATAACATTCATGATCTTTAATTTTAATTTTAATAGTGGGTTCCCACTCATCATAAAGTTTTCTAGGGATAGAAACTTCCAATTCAAGCTTTTCTTCATAAGATTGCAGTAAAGCATCAATGATATGTTTAGTAAAAGCTTTATTTTGATAAAAAGCATGCGAAGAATTTAGCACGGATTGCAACAAGGAAATACAATCTATTAAAGAACAATTATCATAATTAAATTCCTTGAAATCCAAAATAGTGGGTTCATTGTTATGTAAAGTTTTGACCTCTCCAATCCCACTTTTATTAATTTTTGCATCAAGATCTAAAAACTCCGAATCATTGGAACGCCCGTTAACTAAAGTTGACTCATCTCCAGTCCCTTTATTATCAAGATTCATATTGAAAAATGAAGTTTTAATAGGGGACACATCAATCACTTTTAGATCTTCATCCTTATTATCATGAAAACTAGAAGAACACGCTTTCATAAAGCAATCTTTTATAGCACGCATCCTAGCGGTTCTTTCTTTGCACTCATCAATGGAAATTCTCATAGCTTTGAGGGACTCATTGATATCATGCTGAGGTGGAATAGATCTAAGTTTCAAAGAATCAACATCAAGAGAAATTCTATCCACGTTCCTAGCCAACTCATCAATCTTAGATAGTTTTTCTTCAATCAAAGCATTGAAACTCTTTTGGGAACTAATAGATTCTTTAATATTAGATTCAAAATCAGAGGGCATCTTATTATAATTTCCACAAGAATTGTTGTAGGAATTACCATAATTATTAGAGGAATTACTAGGAAACGGCCTAGGATTAAAATTACCTCTTTACGCATTATTACCAAAATTGTTCCTACCAACTAAATTCACAACCATTCATTATTATTCTCAATCAAAGTAGACAAAGGCATATCATTAGGATCAGAAGAAACACTCTTATTAGCAAACAATTTCATAGTTCATCCATCTTTCCATTCAAAACATTAATTTCTTCTATTGCATGAACCTTTTTACTAGTAGATCTTTCAGTGTGCCATTGAGAATAATTAACCATTATATTATCTAGGAGTTTAGTAGCTTCTCCTAAAGTGATTTCCATAAAAGTGCCTCCCGCGGCCGAATCTAAAAGATTTCTAGAAGCAAAATTCAATCTGGCATAATTTTTTTTGTATAATCATCCAAAGATTCAAACCATGTGTAGGGTAATTACATATCATTAATTTCATCCTCTCCCAAGCTTTTGCATCATGTTCATGATCAAGTTGCTTAAAATTCTTATTATCGTTTCTAAGAGAGATGATCTTAGCAGGAGGAAAATACTTAGAGATAAAAGCATCTTTGCACTTATTCCATGAATCGATACTATTTTTAGGCAAAGACGAAAACCAAGTTTTAGCACGATCTCTAAGCGTAAACGGGAATAGCTTCAATTTAACAATATCATTATCCACATCTTTCTTCTTGTGCACATCACACAAATCAACAAAGCTGTTTAGATGGGTAGCGGCATCTTCACTAGGAAGGCCAGAAAACGGATCTTTCATGACAAGATTCAGCAAAGCAGTATTAATTTCACAAGATTCAGCATCAGTAAGAAGAGCAATCGGAGTGCTAATAAAATCATTATTGTTGGTATTCGAAAAGTCTCACAATTTAGTATTATCTTGAGCCATCGTTACAAACAATCCAACACACAAGCACACAAGAAGCAAGTGAAAAGAGACGAAAGGAACAGAGAAGGGGAACGGAAAAAGAGGGTGAATAAAACGACAAGGGTGAAGTGGGGGAGAGGAAAACGAGAGGCAAATGGCAAATAATGTAATGCGAGGGATAAGAGTTTGTGATGGGTACTTGGTATGTCTTGACTTGTGCATAGATCTCCCCGGCAACGGCGCCAGAAATCCTTCTTGCTACCTCTTGAGCACTGCGTTGGTTTTCCCTTGAAGAGGAAAGGGTGATGCAGCAAAGTAGCGTAAGTATTTCCCTCAGTTTTTGAGAACCAAGGTATCAATCCAGTAGGAGATTACACGCAAGTCCCTCGTACCTACAAAACAAATAAGAACCTCGCAACCAACGTGATAATGGGGTTATCAATCCCTTCATGGTCATTTACGAGAGTGAGATCAAGTAGAGATAATAATAATAGTAAGATAAATATTTTTGGTATTTTTATGATATAGATTGAAAGTAAAGATTGCAAAATAAACGACGCGAAAAATAGCTAGTTGACCGGATATTAATATAATAGAGAATAGACCCGGGGGCATAGGTTTCACTAGTGGCATTTCTCAAGATAGCATAAGTATTACGGTGGGTGAACGAATTACTGTCGAGCAATTGATAGAAAAGTGCATAATTATGAGAATATCTAGGCATGATCATGTATATAGGCATCACGTCCGCGACAAGTAGACCGAAACGATTATGCATCTACTACTATTACTCCACACATCGACCGTTATCTTGCATGCATCTAGAGTATTAAGTTCATAAGAACAGAGTAACATATTAAGCAAGATGACATGATGTAGAGGGATAAACTCAAGCAATATGATATAAACCCCATCTTTTTATCCTCGATGGAAACAATACAATACGTGCCTTGCTGCCCCTGCTGTCACTGGGAAAGGACACCGCAATATTGAACCCAAAGCTAAGCACTTCTCCCATTGCAAGAAGGATCAATCTAGTAGGCCAAACCAAACTGATAATTCGAAGAGACTTGCAAAGATAAAAAACCATAGATAAAAGATTTCAGAGAAGAATCAAATATTGTTCATAGATAATCTTGATCATAAACCCACAATTCATCGGATCTCGACAAACACACGACAAAAAGAGTTACATCGAATAGATCTCCAATAAGATCGAGGAGAACTTTGTATTGAGATCCAAAGAGAGAGAAGAAGCCATCTAGCTAATAACTATGGACCCGAAGGTCTGAGGTAAACTACTCACACATCATCGGAGATAGCTATGGTTTTGATGTAGAAGCCCTCCGTGATCGATTCCCCCTCCGGCGGAGCTCTGAAAAAGGCCCCAAGATGGGATCTCTTGGGTACAGAAGGTTGCGGCGGTGGAAATAGGGTTTCGTGGTGCTCCTGGATGTTTTCGGGGTATGTGGACATATATAGGAGGAAGAAGTAAGTCGGTGGAGCCACGAGGGGCCCACGAGGGTGGGGGCTGCGCCCGGGGGGGGGGGGGCAGGCGCACCTCCCTGCCTCGTGGCCTCCTCATTGATTTCTTGACGTCCACTCCAAGTCTCCTGGATCACGTTTGTTCCAAAAATAATTCTCCCGAAGGTTTTATTCCATTTGATATTCCTTTTCTGCGAAACACTGAAATAGGTAAAAAAACAGCAATTTGCACTGGGCCTTGGGTTAGTAGGTTAGTCCCAAAAATAATATAAAATTGTATAAATAAGCCCATTAACATCCAAAACAGATAATATAATAGCGTGGAAAAATCAAAAATTATAGATACGTTGGAGACGTATCACGTGCTTTATTAAAAGAACTTGCATGCCATCTTTTGTCATACCCTCCCGTGGCAGCAGGGTCCATATTGGAAACTAAGGGATATTAAGGCCTCCTTTTAATGGAGAACCGAAACAAAGCATTAACAGATAGTGAATACATGAACTCCTCAAACTACGGTAATCACCGGAAGAAGTCCCGATTATTGTCACTCCAGGGTTACCGGATCATAACACGTAGTAGGTGACTATAACTTGCAAGATTGGATCTAAAACATGGATATAATGATGATAACATAAACAGTTCAGATCCGAGTTCATGGCACTCGGGCCCAAAGTGACAAGCATAAAGCATAGCAAAGGCATAACAACATCAATCTAAGAACATAGTGGATACTAGGGATCAAGCCCTAACAAACCTAACTCGATTACATGATGAATCTCACCCAACTCCTCACCGACCAGCGAGCCTACGGAGGAATTACTCACTCCCTGTGAGGAGAATCATGGAATTGGCGATGGAGAAGGGTTGGTGATTGCTACCTCTTGAGCATGCATTGGTTTTCCCTTGAAGTGGAAAGGGTGATGCAGCAAAGTAGCGTAAGTATTTCCCTCAGTTTTTGAGAACCAAGGTATCAATCCAGTAGGAGACTACACGCAAATTGCCTAGTACCTGCACAAACAATCAAGAACCTTGCAACCAACACGATAAAGGGGTTGTCAATCCCTTCACGGCCACTTCCAAAAGTGAGATCTGATAAAGATATTAAGATAAATATTTTTGGTATTTTTGTTGTATGGATTGGAAAGTAAAGATTGCAAAATAAAAAAAATAGTAAAATTGTAGATCGGAAACTTATATGATATGAAATAGACCCAGGGGCCATAGGTTTCACTATTGGCTTCTCTCGAGATAACATATATTAGGTGGGTGAACAAATTACTGCTGAGCAATTGATAGAAAAGCGCATAGTTATGAGAATATCTAGGCATGATCATGAACATAGGCATCACGTCCATGTCAAGTAGACCGAAATGATTCTGCATCTACTACTATTACTCCACACATCGACCGCTATCTAGCATGCATCTAGAGTATTAAGTTCATAAGAATGGAGTGACGCATTAGGCAAGATGACATGATGTAGAGGGATAAACTCAAGCAATATGATATAAACCCCATCTTTTTATCCTCGATGGCAACAATACAGTCCCTACTATCACTGGGAAAGGACACCGCAACATTGAACCCAAAGCTAAGCATTTCTCCCATTGCAAGAAAGATCAATCTAGTAGGCTAAACTAAACCGATAATTCGAAGAGACTTGCGAAGATATCAAATCATGCATATAAGAATTCAGAGAAGAATTAAATATTGTTCATAGATAATCTTGATCATAAACCACAATTCATCGGATCTCGACAAACACACCGCAAAAAGAATTACATTGAACAGATCTCCAAGAACATCGAGGAGAACTTTGTATTGAGATCCAAAGAGAGAGAAGAAGCCATCTAGCTAATAAGTATGGACCCGAAGGTATGTGGTAAACTACTCACACATCATCGGAGAGGCTATAGTGTTGATGTAGAAGCCCTCCGTGATCGAATCCCCCTCCGGCATATCGCCGAAAAAGGTCCCCAGATGGGATCTCACGGGTACAGAAGGTTGCACAGTGGAAAAGTGGTTTTGTGGCTCCCCTGGATGTTTTCACGGTATATGAGTATATATAGCCGAAAGAAGTAGGTTGGTGGAGCTACGAGGGGCCCACGAGGGTGGGGGGCACGCCTAACCCCTGGGCGCTCCTCCCTACCTCGTGGCCGCCTCGTTGCTTCCTTGACCTCCACTCCAAGTCTCCTGGATTGCGTTTGTTCCAGAAAAGATCCTTGTGAAGGTTTCGTTTCGTTTGGATTCCGTTTGATATTCCTTTTCTGCGAAACACTGAAATAGGCAAAAAAACAGCAACTGGCACCGGGCCTCTGGTTAACAGGTTAGTCCCAAAAATAATATAAAAGTGCATATTAAAGCCCATTAAACATCCAAAACAGATAATATAATAGCATGGAAAAATAAAAAAATTATAGATATGTTGGAGACGTCAGCATCCCCAAGCTTAATTCCTGCTCGTCCTTGAGTAGGTAAATGATAAAAACAGAATTTTTGATGTGGAATGTTGCCTAACATAATTTTCAATGTAATCTTGTTTATTGTGGCATGAATGTTTAGATCCGAAAGATTCAAAACAAAAGTTTAATATTGACATAAAAATAATAATACTTCAAGCATACTAACCAAGCAATTATGTTTCTCAAAATAACATGGCCAAAGAAAGCTATCCCTACAAAATCATATAGTCTGGCTATGCTCTATCTTCATCACACAAAAAATTTAAATCATCCACAAACCCGATGACAAGACAAGCAATTGTTTCATACTTTTGATGTTCTCAAACTTTTTCAACTTTCACGCAATACATGAGCGTGAGCCATGGACATAGCACTATAGGTGGAATAGAATGGTGGTTGTGTAGAAGACAAAAAGAAGAAGATAGTCTCACATCAACTAGGCATATCAATGGGCTATGGAGATGCCCATCGATATATATCAATGTGAGTGAGTAGGGATTGCCATGCAACAGATGCACTAGAGTAATAAGTGTACGAAAGCTCAACAAAAGAAACTAAGTGGGTGTGCATCCAACTTGTTTGCTCACGAAGACCTAGGGCAATTTTGAGGAAGCCCATCATTGGAATATACAAGACAAGTTCTATAATGAAAAATTCCCACTAGTATATGAAAGTGACCAAATAAAAGACTCTCTATCATGAAGATCATGGTGCTACTTTGAAGCACAAGTGTGGAAAAAGGATAGTAGCATTGCCCCTTCTCTCTTTTTCTCTTTTTTTATTTGGGCCTTCTCTTTTTTTATGGCCTCTTTTTTTATCGTCCAGAGTCTCATCCCGACTTTTGGGGGAATCATAGTCTCCATCATCCTTTCCTGATATGGGCAATGCACTAATAATAAAAATCATCACACTTTTATTTACTTACAACTCAAGAAGTACAACTCGATACTTAGAACAAAATATGACTCTATGTGAATGCCTCCGGCGGTGTACCGGGATGTGCAATGAATCAAGAGTGACATGTATGAAAGAATTATGAAGGTGGCTTTGCCACAAATACGTTGTAAACTACATGATCATGCAAAGAAATATGACAATGATGGAGCGTGTCATAATAAATGGAACAGCGGGAAGTTGCATGGCAATATATCTCGGAATGGCTATGGAAATGCCATAATAGGTAGGTATGCTCGCTGTTTTGAGGATGGCATATGGTGGTTGTATGATACCGGCGAAAGGTGCACGGTATTAGAGAGGCTAGCAATGGTGGAAGGGTGAGAGTGCGTATAATCCATGGACTCAACATTAGTCATAAAGAACTCACATACGTATTGCAAAAATCTATTATTTATCAACACGAAGTACTACATGCATGCTCCTAGGGGGATAGATTGGTAGGAAAAGACCATCGCTCATCCCCGACCACCACTCATAAGGAAGGCAATCAATAAATAAATCATGCTCCCACTTCATCACATAACGGTTCACCATACGTGCATGCTACCGGAATCACAAACTTTAACACAAGTATCTCTTAAATCCACAACTACTCAACTTGCATGACTCTAATAACACCATCTTCATATCTCAAAACAATCATAAGGAATCAAACTACTCATAGTATTCAATGCACTTTATATGGAAGTTTTTATTATACCCATCTTGGATGCCCATCATATTAGGACTAATTTTATAGCCAAAGCAAATTACCATGGTGTTCTAAAAGACTATCAAAATAATATAAGTGAAGCATGATAATCAATAATTTCTATAAAATAAAACCACCACCGTGCTCTAAAAAGATATAAGTGAAGCACTAGAGCAAAATTATCTAGCTCAAAAGATATAAGTGAAGCACATAGAGTATTCTAGTAAATTCCGATTCATGTGTGTCTCTCCAAAAGGTGTGTACAACAAGGATAATTGTGGTAAACTAAAAAGGAAAGACTCAAATCATACAAGACGCTCCAAGCAAAACACATATCATGTGGTGAATAAAAATGTAGCCTCAAGAAAAGTTACTGATAGACGAGGACGAAAGAGGGGATGCCTTCCGCGGCATCCCCAATCTTATGCTCTTGCCACTCCTTCTTCCAAAATCCATCAAATCCTTATCCAAGAACTTGAAAACTTCACATCACAAAACTCAATAGAAAATCTCGTGAGCTCCGTTAGTATAAGAAAACAAACCACCACTTCAAGGTACTGTAATGAACTCATTATTTATTTATATTGGTGTTAAACCTAATGTATTCCAACTTCTCTATGGTTTATACCCCCCGATACTAGCCATAGATTCATCAAAATAAGCAAACAACACACAAAAAACAGAATCTGTCAAAAACAGAATAGTGTGTAGCAATCTGGAAGTTTCGAATACTTTTGTAACTCCAAAAATTCTGAAACATTAGGACGACCTAAACAATTTGTATAATGATCTTCTGCAGTTGGAATTGGTATTTTATCGCTCTCTGGTAAAAAATGAAAATTATTCTCATGAGCTCATACTTTTTGCTTTTTACAGCAAGATCAAATAACAATCACCCAAGAAGATCCTACGGGCTTTACTTGACATAAACACTAATTAAAATATAAAAAACACAATCATAACAGAGGATAGATGATCTCTTATTACTAAACAGGAAAAATAAGAAAGGAACAAAAATAAAATAGGGTTGCCTCCCAACAAGCGCCATCGTTTAACGCCCCTAGCTAGGCGTAAAAACAAGAATGGATCTAGGTATTATGATCTTTGGTATGCAATCCATAAGTGTCTCTCATAATAGATTCATAAAGTAATTTAATTTTCTTCCTAGGGAAGTGTTCCATGCCTTTCCTTAATGGAAATTGGAATCTGATATTTCCTTCTTTCATATCAATAATTGCACCAATCATTCTAAGGAAAGGTCTACCAAGAATAATAGGACATGTAGGATTGCAATCTATATCAAGAACAATGAAATCTACGGGCACATAATTCCTATTTGCAACAATAACAACATCATTAATCCTTCCCATAGATTTCTTATTGGTGGTATCCGCAATATGCAAATTTAAAGAACAATCAGCAAATTCACGGAAACCTAACACATCGCACAAAGTTTTTGGAATCGTGGAAACACTAGCACCCAAATCACATAAGGAATAGAATTCATGATCTTTAATATTAATTTTAATAGTAGGTTCCCACTCATCATAAAGTTTTCTAGGGATAGAAACTTCTAATTCAAGCTTTTCTTCATAGGATTGCATTGGAGCATCAACGATGTGTTTGGTAAAAGCTTTATTTTGATCATAAGCATGAGGAGAATTTAGCACGGATTGCAACAAGGAAATATAATCTATCAAGGAGCAATTATCCTAATTAAATTCTTTGAAATCCAAATAGTGGGTTCATTGCTATGTAATGTTTTGACCTCTTCAATCCCACTTTTAGCAATTTTAGCATCAAGATCTAAAAACTCCGAGTCATTGGGACGCCTTTTACTAAAGTTGACTCATTTCCAGTCCCATCTTTATCAAGATTTAAATTGGAAAACAAAGATTTAATAGGGGATACATCAATCACTTTTAGATCTTCATAATTATTACCATGAAAACTAGAAGAACACGCTTTCACAAAGCAATCTTTCTTAGCATGCATCCTAGCGGTTCTTTCTTTGTACTCATCAATGTAAATTCTCATGGCTTTGAGAGACTCATTGATATCATGCTTAGGTGGAATATATCTAAGTTTCAAAGAATCAACATCAAGAGAAATTCTATCCACGTTCCTAGCCAACTCATCAATCTTAAGCAATTTTTCTTCAAGCAAAGTATTGAAATTCTTTTGCGAATTCATAAATTCTTTAACACTAGTCTCAAAATCAGAGGGCATCTTATTTCAATAAGAGTTGTTGTAGGAATTACCATAATTATTAGAGGAATTACTAGGGAACGACCTAGAATTAAAGTTTCCTCTATACGCGTTGTTACCAAAATTGTTCCTACAACAAAGTTCACATCCATAGATTCATTAATATTCTCAATCAAAGTGGACAAAGGCATATCATTAGGATCAAAAGAAACACTCTTATTAGCATACAATTTCATAAGTTCATCCACCTTTCCACTCAAAAAATTAATCTCTTCAATCGCATGAACTTTTTTACTAGTAGATCTTTCGGTGTGCCATTAAGAATAATTAACCATAATATTATCTAGGAGTTTAGTAGCCTCTCCTAAAGTGATTTCCATAAAAGTGCCTCCTGCGGCCGAATCTAAAAGATTTCTTGAAGCAAAATTCAATCTGACATTAATTTTTTGTATAATCATCCATAAATTCAAACCATGTGTAGGGCAGTTATGTTTCATTAATTTCATCCTCTCCCAAGCTTGTGCAACATGCTCATGATCAAGTTGCTTAAAGTTCATAATATCATTTTTAAGAGAGATGATCTTAGCGGGAGGAAAATACTTAGAGATAAAAGCATCTTTTACTTATTCCATGAGTCAATACTATTTTTAGGCAAAGAAGAAAACCAAGTTTTAGCACGATCTCTAAGTGAAAACGGAAATAAATTCAATTTAACAATATCATTGTCCACATCTTTCTTCTTTTGCATATCGCATAGATCAACAAAGTTGTTTAGATGGGTAGCGACATCTTCACTAGGAAGGCCAAAGAATTGATCTTTCATGACAAAATTCAACAAAGCAGCATTAATTTCACAAGATTTAGCATCGGTAAGAGGAGCAATCGGAGTGCTAATAAAATCATCGTTGTTGGTATTGGAGAAGTCACATAACGCAGTATTATCTTGAGCCATCGTGACAAACAATCAATCCAACACACAATCACACAAGAGGCAAGCAAAAGAAGGCGGACGGAAGAAGGGCAAACAGAAAAGAGGCTAATAAAACGGCAAGGGTGAAGTGGGGGAGAGGAAAACGAGAGGCAAATGGCAAATAATGTAATGCGAGGGATAAGAGTTTGTGATGGATACTTGGTATGTCTTGACTTGAGCGTAGATCTCCCCGACAACGGCGCCAGAAATCCTTCTTGCTACCTCTTGAGCATGCGTTGGTTTTCCCTTGAAGAGGAAAGGGCGATGCTGCAAAGTAGCGTAAGTATTTCCCTCAGTTTTTGAGAACCAAGGTATCAATCCAGTAGGAGACTACACGCAAATCGCCTAGTATAAGCACAAATAATCAAGAACCTTGCAACCAATGCGGTAAAGGGGTTGTCAATTCCTTCATGGCCACTTGCAAAAGTGAGATCTGATAAAGATAATAAGATAAATATTTTTCAAATTTTTTTGTATAGATTGAAAAGTAAAGATTGCAAAATAAAATAAATAGTAAACTAGAATTGTAGATCGGAAACTTATATGATATGAAATAGACGCGGGGACCATAGGTTTCACTAGTGGCTTCTTGTAACATCCCAAATTTTCATTTTGGAATGTTATACATTAGATCATCATTGCATATCATGTTTTATTGCATCTTGGCTAGATCCCAGAAATTCTACGCAACTCAAGGACCCACGGAGAGAGTTGGGAATTTCTTTAGTTTCATATTTGAGTTTTCCCAAATTTTGAAAAGAGGATCATTTGATTTTAATTATTTTCTGTTCGAATATTTCTTTTGTAAAAATAAAATAGAGAGGATAAAATGACTTCCTCAAAATAAAGAAATATTGAAGATTTAATATTAAAATCAAATAGTATTTTTATTTGGAGTTTTATTGATATTCTATTTGAATTAGGAAAAAATGTGTTTTTCAAAATTGTATTAGAATCCCAAATAAATGTTCACCTTGTCCGGTCGATTTTTAGAGGACGGGGAAAATTTATTTCAGGATTTTTGGAGTCAGTTTAGTATTTCTTTTCTTTGTTTTTATGCATGGAATAAATTTTAGAAAAAAGAGGAAACCGACTCCGGGCCGTACCCGAGCGGGACTCCGCCCGGGGGGCTTTATAAGCCGGGGCACCGCAGCCCACCGTAGCCCAAACCCGCGCCCCGCCGCCCGAACCCTAGCCCCGCCCGATCCGCCGCCGCCGCCAGCGCCACCGCCGCCTTGCCTCGCCGCTGCCGCCCGCCGCTTCCGCCACCTACCGCTGCCGCCGCATGCCGCTGCCGCCGCCGGACGCTGCCCCGACGCCGTTCGCCGACCCACCGGAGGTAGCCGCCGCCGTCCTCGATTTTTGAGAGAAAACCGATTGGTTTATTTGAAACCCTAGATCTTGTTTTTTTATTTTTTAGATCGTTTTTTTCCGGTTTAGTTATTCAACGGACGTTCGTCCGTATGTTCGTTTTAACGAACGGTTTTCGTCTATTAGTCACAGACAGCGAACGTTCGTTCGTTAGCTTGTTCGTCAGTTTTTTTTCTTTTTCTCGGATTTTTTCACGATTATTTTTGATCGCGATTTCTGATCCCATTTTCATTTTAGTTTATCTTTTCGCTCGTTTATCGGAATCAGGCGATTCAAGCACCTAGAGTTTCGTCTTGAAGCCCTCATTCTGTTTAACCAGCTTAAACAAGTTTTTGCTACTGTAAAATTTGACTTTTAGTCCAGATTAGTAATCGGAGCTTATTTCTTTCACAGTTTGAGTTTCGTTGCTTCGTTTGATTTGATTCTTTTTGCAAACCGGAGTTCTTAAGTTTAACTTTCTGGTTAGATCTTCTTATTTGAGTTTTACCCGTGCTTCTTGCTTGATTGCTTATTGTATGCTTGTTTGATTAAGATAGAGTACCCGGAGTTCGAAGCGTGCTACTACGAGTCTCTAGGTTTCACAGATCATCAGCAAGGCAAGTAACACTTTGATCATACCTCTTTACTACCCAGTTTTTATTGCATTAGATCAACCCTCAAACAATTGCATGGTTAGGATCTGAATAAATTGTGGGCTGGGAAGTAGATGAGGTAGTACCTATTCACCTGTTTATTATCAAACCCTTGGGAGTTACTTCTACGTTGCTTATATTGCTGCTATGCTAGTAGACGTGGTTTGGGTTTGAGTGTATTCATGACAGATGTGAGTTGTTAATTAATACACATCTGGGTGGATTGAGGCACCTGGGAACCCAGTGATTGCCTATTTTTTTGGAAATCCCAGGATACCGTGTGATTTTCCTATGGACTGCCACCCAGGCTCAAAGGGATCATAAGATTATTCATGCTAGAAACTTCCGTGTGCAGCCACATGCCATTATGGGCTCTGGCATAGTTGAGTAAGTTGTGGGAAACCTTTCCATGATGGGCTAGCAGGTGTAGGGGATTGTAGGTGTACCGGCCTATCTATCGGTTAAGGGGACCTCCTCGGAAAGACTGTGTCTCTCTCGGTCATCCGTTTCTCAAACATTATGTTGTGCGAGAAATCCAACGGAGGAGATCGAGTCTTGTGGGGAAAAGTGCACAAACCTCTGCAGAGTGTACAAACTAATAATGGTTAGCCGTGTCCCCGGTTATGGACATCTTGAGTATCTAGTTCTTGGATTATCATGTGGATCTCATCACTCTTAAATATAATTTGATTGGGTTATTAATTACTTTTAATTAGGATTGAGATGGGGTTTACCATTCTCAATATTTTCAACAAACTTTGTAGTTGAATAAAATATATTCCTTTTGCAGTAGGGAAAAATTGGCTTTTCGCAAAACCTACTAACCATACAGCCTCCACCAGCCATATATGCATGTAGTGATAGCTCTATTATGTTCATTACTCTCTTGTGTTACACTGCCAGCATATTCCTTGGGCTGACCTGTTTTTGGGCTGCAATGTATCATGTTGTAGACTTTTCAGACGACGAGTAAGGAGCCTTAGGTCGTGGTCATTCACTCAGTGATTCCGTTGGAGTTGATGGACTCACTTTATCTTCCAAGCCTTCTGTTGTTATCGTTTTAGATGGCCTTAAGCCATATTTATTGTATTAAGTTCTCTTTTGAGACATTCAATGTAATAAGTGTGTGATTGCTACTCTATTATAAATCCTCAAGTACTGTGCGTGTCAGCATTACAGATCCAGGGATGACACTGATGCACAGAGATCAGACTGTTTGAGGTCTGGTCGCTACACTTCTCTCGAGATAGCATATATTACGGTGGGTGAACAAATTACTGCCGAGCAATTGATAGAAAAGCGCATAGTTATGAGAATATCTAGGCATGATCACGAACAAAGGCATCACGTCCGTGTCAAGTAGACCAAAACGATTCTGCATCTACTACTATTACTCCACACATCGACCGCTATCCAGCATGCATCTAGAGTATTATGTTCATAAGAACAAAGTAACGCATTAGGCAAGATGACATGATGTAGAGGGATAAACTCAAGAAATATGATATAAACACCAACTTTTTATGCTCGATGGCAACAATACGATACATGCCTTGCTGCCCCTACTATCACTGAGAAAGGACACCGCAAGATTGAAACCAAAGCTAAGCACTTCTCCCATTGCAAGAAAGATCAATCTAGTAGGCCAAATCAAACTGATAATTCGAAGAGACTTGCAAAGATAAAAAACCATAGATAAAAGATTTCAGAGAAGAATCAAATATTGTTCATAGATAATCTTGATCATAAACCCAAAATTCATCGGATCTCGACAAACACACTGCAAAAAGAGTTACATCGAATAGATCTCCAATAAGATCGAGGAGAACTTTGTATTGAGATCCAAAGAGAGAGAAGAAGCCATCTAGCTAATAACTATGGACCCGAAGGTCCGTGGTAAACTACTCACACATCATCGGAGAGGCTATGGTGTTGATGTAGAAGCCCTTCGTGATCGAATCCCCCTCCCGCAGATTTCCAGAAAAGGTCCCCAGATGGGATCTCATGGGTACAGAAGGTTGCGGCAGTGGAAAAGTGGTTTCGTTGCTCCCCTGGATGTTTTTAGGGTATAAGAGTATATATATTCAAAAGAAGTAGGTCGGTGGAGCTACGATGGGACCATGAGGGTGGGGAGCGCACCTACCCCCTGGGCTCGCCTTCCTACCTCGTGGCCGCCTCGTTGCTTCCTTGACCTCCACTCCAAGTCTCCTGGATTGCGTTTGTTCAAGAAAAGATCCTCATGAAGGTTTCGTTCCGTTTGGATTCCGTCTGAAATAGGCAAAAAACAACAACTGCACTGGGCCTCCGGTTAATAGGTTAGTCCCAAAAATAATATAAAAGTGCATATTAAAGGCCATTAAACATCCAAAACAGATAATATAATAGCATGGAACAATCAAAAATTATAGATACGTTGGAGAAGTATCAGTGATGACGTTATAGATACGTTGGAGACGTATCATGATAATTCTTTCTCCCTATTTTTTTCCTCCAAAAATAGGATTTTATAGCGTCGGTTTCAGGGTCAGTGGGGCCACCAGGTGTGTACAACCCACCTGGGCGCACCAGGAGAAGGGGGCAAGCCTTGGTGGGTTGTGCCCACCCAGGTGCCCCTCTCCGGCAGGTCTTGGCTCCAGAAATTCTCTTTTATTATATAAATATTCCTCGCGAAGTTTCGTTCCATTCCGAGAACTTTTATTTCTACACAAAACAACACCATGGTAGTTCTGCTAAAAACAACGTCAGTCCGGGGTTAGTTTCATTCAAATCATGCAAATTAGAGTCCAAAACAAGAGGAAAAGTGTGAGAAAAAGCATATACGTTGGAGACGTATCAACTCCCCTAAGCTTAAACCTTTGCTTGTCCTTAAGCAATTCAGTTGATAAACTGAACGTGAGAAAGAAAAACTTTTACGAACTCTTTTGCTCTTGTTTGCATAAATAAGCTTAAACAACACCCACGATTTCAGCCAATCATTATAACTAACCATGTCAACAATAACTCTCAAAGAATATAATGAATATCAATGTCATAATCATCCAGCGAGCAATAATAAGATATCTCAAATAGCAAAACGTTGTCAAAACAACCATGATATAATATGACAATAGTGGTATCTCGCTAGCCCTTTCTGAGACCGTAAAACATAAACTCAGAGCACCTCCAAAGTTCAAGCAGTGACTACAAATTGTAATCATGGTAGAAAAGATACAGTCGTGATGCACCCAACATTAGCTACACACAATGCATAAATCATGACAATTGTGCTCTACTCAGTTTCTGGCGCTTGTTTTAGAAGGTGATGACACAACATAAAAGTAAAAGAGATATTCCCTTCATAGAGGGAAGTAGTAATTTGCAGAGGTGCCAGAGCTCAGTTTTTAAAAAAAAGGTAAATGATTATTTTGAGACATGCACCCTTCTTATTCACTTCACGACCATCAGTTATCAACATCTTCCATGCTAAGCATGCTAGTGGCAGTTCCCAAGCGATAAAAGTAAGGATTTTGACTCCATTGGGAGTTTTTTCTTGATTATTTCAGAGATGCACTCTTTTTCATGTTTGCAGTTTGGGACTGGGCATCCCTATAGTACAAGCACATGCAAATTTACTTAGGACGGTAGGGTAATACCGCATATAGGTAGGTATGGTGTACTCATCCGGAATAACTTTGGGTTCAAGGTTTTTGATGTACAAGCAGAATTCCCACTTAGTACAGGCGAAGGCTAGCAATTAGATTGAGAAGCGGCCAGCTAGAGAGCAACAACGATCATAACCATGCATTATGCATAAGTAACATTGGACACTAGCATGAGTAGGATATGAACACCATGAACATAAATATCATAGAGGCTATGTTGGTTTTGATTCAACTACATGCATGAACATGTGCCAAGTCAAGACACTCGAACATTCAAAGGAGGATACCATATCATCATACTACATCACAATCATCTTAACACTATGTTGATATCCAAGATAAATCATTATCAACTCCCAGCTACTTATGCATGTCATGAGAAACTATAATCTCTAATTCTTATTGCAACCATGTTTAATCATAATGGGCTGAAGCATGGATACTAGGTTAAACATATTTACACAAACAGAACAAGTCGAGTTCATACCAGTTTCTCTCTCCCACGGCCAGTTCATCGAATATCGTCATTATTGCCTTTCACTTGCACGACCGAACGATATGAAAATAATAATAGTGCAAGAATGCCGTGGACTAAGCTGGAATCTACAAACATATTATTCAGCGGGAGAAGACAAGGTAAAATGTGCTCTTTATTAGTTCAACAATTATTCATACGAGAGCCACTCAACATTTTCATCGAGGTCTTCTCCTCGGTGCAACTCGAATAAAAGCAAAAAGAGAAAAACTATTTACACGGGAAAGCTACCAACAAACAAAAGAAGAACAAGGAAATCTTTTTGGATTTTCTTTTTAGTACTACTACTAAGCATGCATAGAAAATAAATTGCCACAACTATTTTTTTTTGGTTTTTCTGAAGTTTTTTGAACACAGAAGAAGAAAGCAAGAAAATAAATCTAAGCATGGATGATACAATGGAAAAGTGTGAACACCGACAAATAGAATGATATGTAGACATAAATATAATGTCGGTGAGAAACATGTACTCCCCCAATCTTAGGCTTTTGGCCTAAGTTGGTAATCAATCAGTAGCCTGGAGGGCAGTAGTCGGCGTGGTAGCTCACAGAGGCCCTTGGTGCGGATGTCTCGGCCTGCCGTGCTCCCACCACTGTTGTGTTATGAGCTCGGGCCTCGCTCTCAAGAACAAAATATCTCCCCTTGCTGTGATAGTCAAAAAGAGCAGCTGCGGGCAAATATGTGTGCACAACCGATGTTTGGTTAAACAATAGATTATAAGTGAAGTTATCGACCTTTCCCTTGAGAATCTTATGCTCTTTTAAGGTGTCAAAATCTAAATACCACGTGGGTATGATAGGATCAAATGGCAAAGGTGAAACGCCCAGCCCTCGTGCTAAACGCATGGTGTAAATTCCACCATAGAACCAGCCACTGTTAGCGTTATGCTGAAGTCTACGTGCAACAATCGCTCCAAGGTTATAATTCCTTTCACCAGTGAGAGCAGTGTGAATGAGGATCAAGTCTGGCACACAAAGTATGCTACAGTCTTGCTTGACTACTATGCATTTCCCGTTAAATAATGCAAAATATTGAATTGCGGGAAAGTGAATGCTCTTTATTCTTCCGTGCCCCACTCCCCTATTTTCACCATAACAAAGGCTAGTCAAGAAAGACTCAAACTCAGCCTTTGGTGGCTCATCAAGCGTAAATGGATTTTCATAAAGCATGAACGACACCCTAGACTCACATGGAAAATATTTAAATCCTTTAACAAATGATTCAGTGAGAAGTTGGCGTTGTTCACAATTATCTGAAAGGTAGGGACCGAGACCAGCATCGTGAACATATTGCTCAAATTCCTCCTTGATTCCCACACACACATATATTCATCGCAAGGCCATAAGCATGTTTTGGTGGCAGCATCTCGCGTGGAACTTTCACTTGTTCAACATAAGACCGGCGAGCAGAACTGTCACTAGAAGATGCCCCCGAGGATCGTCTCCTCGAAGAACTACTTCCAAATAGGTTCCTCATATCCGCGTACAATTTTCTGAAAATAAATTTTTTTGGGGTGATAAAATTTGTCAACAAAATTTACAAAATTGATAGCAACTACTCATAAGGATACATAGAGGCCATAGAAAGCATTCAAACTACTTAGAACACTAAGAATTCAACATGCAAGCACATCTGCAACATCATCAAGAGTAGATAATTATTCAAAGTATAAACCACTAGGACAAAAACTAATTGGACAAAAGGTGAAGTCACATACCAAGCAACAATCCCCCGAAACAGTTTCGGAAATAGAGGTTCGAGCAAAGAGATCGAAATCCGTGGGTTTGAGAGCAAGAACACGAGAGAGAGAGCAATGGAGATTTTTTTCTGGAGGTAAGTGATGTTGTGGGATGAAGAGGTAAGTGAGGGTCCCACGTGGGGACCACAACCCACCAGGGCATGCCTGGGGGTCCTGGCACGCCCAAGTGGGTTGTGGACACCTGGTGCACCTCCCTATAATATTATCTGCACCAGAAATTCAGAAATATTGTGAAAAAAATCGTATTAAGTTTTCACAGCATTCAAAGAACTTTTATTTTTGGGTCATTTTTTTATTGCATGGGAAATTCAGAAAACAGACAAAATATAGCATTTTATTTTATTTAACTAATAAAAAAACAAAAGATAGGGACACAAGGTAGTGCTTACTAAATTCATCAACTTCATACCGCTCAAAAATGATTCATTAATAAGGTTGATCAGGTCTTATTAACAAGCACTTTCGATTAGCATGAAACCGAAGAACTTTCATAAATCACTAAGTTACCTCAATGGGGATATGAATGTCCCCAAAAATAAGCAATTCATATTTCTTTTTGACAGTAGGTAGAGGTATTTGAAAACTTCCAATAGTGATTGTCGGACATTTTTCAATAACATTAATACCATTCACTTGGAATTGTTTCTTCGGAAAGTGCATCGTATGCTCATTACCATTGATATGAAAAGTCACCTTGCTTTTATTGCAATCAATAACAACCCAGTATTAAAGAAGGGTCTACCAAGGATAATCGACATGTTGTCGTCCTCGAGCATCTCAAGTATAATAAAGTCAGTCAAAATAGTAACATTAGCAACAACAACAGGCACATCCTCATAGATACTGATAGGTATGGTAGTTCCCGGTTACGGTGGGAGGTCGGGGCCCGAGCGATGCGCGTTTCTCTCGTACACGTATGCGCGTGTGTGCGAGGCATTGGCTCTAACTGAACCCGAGCGATTGCACTGCAGGCTACGCGTTACTGAACCCAAGCGATCGATCGATGGCTGTTAACTGAACCCGATCGAGCGATTCCTTTGCTACTGCTGCTAACTGAAGCCGATCGATGCTGCCTTTGGATGAACAATGAGCGTTGCGGGGGGGGGGGGGGGGGGGGTGAAAATTTCCCGGGGGGGGGGGGGGGGGGGGGGGGGGTTGGATGAACAGTTCCCGGTGGGGGTGGATGAACAGGACATCGTGGTGTTGCCTCTGGATGAACAGCACCTCGATCGATCGAGCCGGTTGGGGCTGGATGAACAGGACCCCGTGGAGGGCTGGATGAACAGGACCACCCCGTGGAGGGCAGGATGAACTGTAGATGGTGGAGGGCAGGATGAACAGTAGCCCGTGGAGGGGTGGTTGAACAGGAGCCCGTGGAGAGGGCTGGTTGAATAGTAGCTGGTGGAGTAGCGCGCGGTGGAGGCTGGATGAACAGGAGCCCGTGGATGAACAGTCGCAGGTGGAGGCTGGAGGAGGTCGACGGTGGATGAACAGTAGCTCATGGAGGATGGAGGGGGTCGACGGTGGAGATGAACAATATCCCATGGAGTCTCGTTCTGCGGTACGCCACACCCCTCCCTATGAACAGTACCCCTGTTTCGACCGTAGCGCTCCAACACTATTCCGTTTCGTCCATTTTGCGGTACGCCACACCCCTCCCGATCAACAGGACCCCCGTTTCGACCGTAGGAGGTACATTTCCTCTGTTTTGCGGTACGCCAGACCCATCCCGATGAACAGGATCCTGTTTCGAATGTGGCCGATCGAACAAATGGCTGTTTCCTCCGTTTTGCGGTACGCCAGGCCTCGTTTCCATCGCCTGTTCCGTCCAAGCCCTCCCGATGAACACGACCACACATTCTGTTCCGACCCAGCCGGTTGGCTCCTACGCGTTCCGTTGCCTCCCCATGAACATGACGCATTCTGTTGCCTCCCCATGAACACGACGCATTCCGTTGCCTCCATGAACACGACGATGATGCTATTTCTCCGTTCCGACCTAGCCATGTACACGAGCCCTGGCCGTACGTATGCGCGAGTAGGCGTTCGAGACCCCGCCCGTATGTACACATACATGGCCGTATTTTCTTTCTTGCACCCTGGCCGCCTCTACTGCGACGCGTGCGCGCCTCTACATCGACCAGTATATATGTACGTACACGTTCGCGACCAGAATGACAACGCTACATACGCTTCGGGCAGGTGGGTCCCGACTGTCAGGCACTTCCTTCCATGCGAAGATGTAGCTGGTAGGTCCAAGCAGTCAGGGAGCGAAATACGGTGGCCCATCCGGCGGGTCCCGCTGTCAGGTAGAGGAATAATTATTTTGCACGTAATAAGGAGGCGCTTCCTTGCTGTAGCCGTGGACCCAGCTATCAGCCTCTCCACGTACAGTCCACGTCAGATGGAAGCCGTTCCTTGACCATGTTGACCACATCGTGCCGAGAGCACCAGGGCGGTGGACGACGACGAGGCCTAGGAAGGGGACGACGCGGAGCCGGGGAAGACGCGACAGTGGATGCCCACGCGTAGAGGAGTATGAGGGTTCACTGGTTTGCTGTGGTGTGAGGCTGCCGTCACCGCAGAATAACAGGGGGTGTGGGTGAGTAGAGGGATGGCCTGGCCAGCGGTGGGAGTAGTAGGGGGCGGTGAGGCCTCCACTACATCGCAGCCGGCCATGAGAGGTAGGAGCACGAGGCACGACCGGCGTTGGTTTGGGCGGCTGGAGCAAGAAGACCAAAGGTTGAAGAAGCACTACGGCCGTTGGATGGACATCATATGGTCACTGGAGCTAGAATCGTGCATATTGACTAAGTTGACAAAGCCCTCCATCCCCGTCAACTTAGTAGGCCCACAAGTCAGTCTGCCACTATACTGGGTCCCAGCTAATAGGGGGAGTATTCATTTTTTTGTGTGTAATAAGGAGGCACTTCCTTGCGTGCGAAGATATAGCTGGTGGGTCCGAGCTATCAGCGGCGGTAACATTTTTTCACGAAATACAGAGGCCCTTTCGGTGGGTCCCTGATGTCAGGTGGAGGAATCATTATTTTGCGCGTAATAAGGAGGCATTTCCTTGCGTGCGGCCATGGACCCAGCTGTCGGCCTATCCACGTAAAGTCCACTTCAGATGCATGTTGGTCGTTGACCATGTTGACCAGGCCATGCCGAGAGCACCAGGGCAGTGGACGATGGCGAGGCCTAGGAAGGGAACGACACAGAGGTAGGGAAGACTCGGTAGTTGTTTCCCACGTAGAGGGGAGTACGACTGTACGAGGGTTTACTGGTTCGTCTGCCGTCGCCGGAGAATAACAGTATGTGTGGATGAGTAGAGGGATGGCTAGGCCAGCGATGGGAGTACGGTGGGGCGGTGAGGCCTGCGCGGCAGCAGAGCCGGCCGCGGGGAGGAGGGAGTAGGAAGTCCCGCCGGCGCCTGTTTGAGCGGCTGGAGCAGGAAGAGCAGAGATTGAAGAAGCATGACGGCCGTTGGATGGCAAACCAACAGTCACTGCTTGTGCGTCAACCTTTTTCTAGGAAAGCCTCAAATCTGTGGAAAACAGCATACAGCCCATCTGCCATTATTTCTAATAATTTACAGCCCATTTTCTAATTACTAAGGTTTTTTTGGAGCCCATATTCTTTTTGTTAGTATTACAGCCCATATTGTGGCCACGGTTAAAAAATTATATGAAATTTTGCATATTTCGGTGTGGTCCGAACTGTTTTTAATCCCGAAATTTCAACTCACATTCAAACTGATTTTAAAAATAAAGGTATATCAATATAAAATCCAACAAATTCTCCACACATAAAAAGTAATGTAATTTCAAATCTCGAAATGAAAAAAAGTGTAGCGACCAGACCTCAAACAGTCTGATCTCTGTGCTCCGTTGTCATCCCTGGATCAGTAATGCTGACACCACACAGTACTCGGAGGATTTATAACAGAGTAGCAATCACACACTTATTACATCGAGTGTCTCAATAGAGAACTTATTACAATAAATATGGCTTAATGCCATCTAATAACGATAACAGCGGAAGGCTTGGAAGATAAGTGAGTCCATCAACTCCAACGGCATCACTGAGTATAGAACCATGACCTAAAAACTCCTTAATCATCGTCTAAAAAGTCTGCAACATTAACGTTGCAGCCTGAAACGGGTCAGCACATGGAATTTGCTGGCAAGGTAACACATAGAGAGTAATGGAATGAAACAGCTATACTATATGCATATTTGGCTGGTGGAAAGCTCTATGGTTACAATTTTGCGTAAAGCCAATTTTTCCCTACTGCAAAGGAATAAATTTTATTTAACTATCATGGTAGTTGTTAAACATTGAGAATGGTTGACAGCATCCTCAATCCCAATTAAGCATCATCATTAACAAAACCCAACAAAATTAATTTAGAGTAACATGTTGAGATTCACATGATAATCCAAGTACTAGATACTCAAGATGTCCATAACCGGGGACACGGCTAACCATGATTAGTTTATACACTCTGCAGAGGTTTGTGCACTTCTCCCCACAAGACTCGATCGCCTCCGTTTGGTTTCTCGCACTACATGGTGTTTGAGAAGACGGATGACCGAGACATAGCCTTTCAGAAGCGCTAGCACCTTACGATGGATAGACCGTTACACCTACTTTCCCCTACATCTGCTAGTCTACCCTGTAAGAGTTTGCACGACATAATCAACTATGCCAGAGCCCATAATGGCTTGCGGCTGCACACGGAAGTTTCTAGTATGAAAAATCTCATGATCCCTTTGGGCCTGGGTGGCGGTCCATAAAAGAAACAGGCAATCCTGGAATACCCAGGTACCTCAATCCACCCAGATGTGTGTTTAAGTTGCCACCTTAGATAAACCATTAATTAACAAACTCACATCTGTCATGGATATCACTCACCCAATCCACGTCTACTAGCATAGCATGGCATAATGGCAAACGTAGAAGTAACTCCCAAAGGTTTGATAATATAACAGGTAATAGGTACTACCTCAACTACTTCCCATCCCACAATTTAATTAGATCCTAATCATGCAATGTTTGAGGATTTGATCTAATGCAATAAAACTGGGTAGTAGAAAAGGTATGATCAAAGTGTTACTTGCCTTGCTGATGATCCGCGAAACCTAGAGATTCGAAGTAACAGGTGGTGCACTCCGGGTATTCTATCGCAGACAAACAAACAAGCATACAATAAGCACTCATCTAATGCACAGGTAAAAGTCAAATAAGAGAACTAACCAGAAAGTTCAACTTAAGAACTCCGGTTTGCAAAAAGAATCAAATCGAACGAAGCAACGAAAGTCAAACGGCGAAAGAAAACAACTTCGTTCTACTAATCTGGATCTAAGTCAAATTTTACAGTAGCAAAAACTTGTTTAAGTTGGTTAAAAGGATAGAGGGTTTCGAGACGAAACTCCAGGCGCTTGAATCGCCTGATTCTGATAAACGAGCGAAAAGTTATACTAAAACGAAAATCGGATCAGAAATCGCGATCAGAAAATAATCGCGGAAAATCCGAGAAAAAGAAAAACGACGAACGGATTAAGGAATGAACGTTCGTTAACCGGATCTAAACGATGAGAACGTTCATTAAAACGAACGAACAAGCGAACGCTCGCTAATTAACCTAAACCGAAAAAACCGATCTAAAAAAACTAAAACTAAAAAAAACCGACGAAAACCGATGGAAAACCGATCGTTTTTTTTTTTAAAAAATCGGCGGCGCCGGTTACAAGGCGAACCTCGGGCGGCAGGTCGGCGAGGCGGGGTCGGGCGCGGGCGGGCGGCGGTGCTAGGGTTCGGGGGCGCGGGGCTGGGCTGGCTTCGGCTGGGCTCCCCCCGGCTGATAAAGCCTACGTGGGCCGGAGTCCCGGTCGGACACGGCCCGTAGGTCGGTGCGATTTTTTTTATAATTACGCGCAGAAGAAAAATTAAAATAAATACTAAACGGACTCCAAAAATCCCGAAATAAACTTTCCCCGACTTCTAAAATCAAGCCGGACAAAGTGAATATTTATTTGGGGCCTAAATGCAATTTTGAAAAACGCATATTTTTTTCCTAAATTCAAATAAAATATTGAAAAACTCCGAAATAAAATCTTATTTGATTTCTTTATTAAATCCTCAATATTTCTTTATTTTGGGAAAAGTCATTTTATTCCCTCTCTCATAATTTTGTAATAGAAATAATTGATGATAAAATAAATAAAAATCAAATGATCCTATTCTCAATTTTTGAGAAAACTCAAATATGAAAATAACGAAATCCCCAACTCTCTCCGTGGGTCCTTGAGTTTCTTAGGATTTCTAGGATCAAAACCAAAAGCAAAAAAGTTCATGATATGCATTGATGATCTAATGTATAACATTCGAAATTGAAAATTTGGGATGTTACAAACCTACACCCCTTAAGATGAATCTCGCCCTCGAGATTCGGGTTGGTTAGAAAATAGATGAGGGTGGTCCTTGAGCAAATCTTCCTCTCGTTCCCAGGTGGCTTCGTCCTTCGTGTGGTGGCTCCACTAAACCTTACAAAACTTGATAACCTTGCTGCGAGTGACTTGGCTAGCAAACTCGAGAATCTTAATTGGTTTCTCCTCATAGGTCAAATTGTTATCCAACTGGATTGCTTCCAATGGCACTGTGTCTCTCAAAGGTATGCCAGCCATCTCCGCGTGGCACTTCTTCAACTGAGAAACGTGGAACACATCATGAACTCCTGACAATCCTTCGGGCAATTCCAACTTGTAGGCCACTTCTCCAATACGCTCCAATACTCGGTATGGTCCTACAAATCGTGGCGCTAACTTTCCCTTAACACCAAAACGCTTTGTTCCCCGTAGTGGAGATACTCGAAGATAAACTCGGTCTCCGACTTCGTAAACTGTCTCCTTGCGTTTAGAATCGGCGTAGCTCTTCTGCCTGGACTGGGCTACCTTGATCCTATCGCGAATCAATTTCACCTTCTGTTCAGACTCTTTAATCAAATCTGTCCCAAACAACTGGCGGTCTCCAACTTCGTCCCACGACAACGGTGTCCTGCACCTCCTTCCATACAAGGATTCAAAAGGGGCCATCTTTAAACTGGTTTGGTAACTGTTGTTGTAAGAGAACTCTGCATATGGCAAATTGTCATCCCAACTAGATCCGTAATCTAGCGCATAAGCTCTCAGCATATCCTCCAAAATCTGATTGACTCTCTCGGTCTGTCCATCTGTCTATGGATGAAAAGCTGTACTGAATTATAGCCTGGTTCCCAAAGTTTCGTGCAACTGCTTCCAGAACTTTGAGGTAAACTGGGTTCCTCTATCTGATACGATACTCCTCGGAACTCCATGCAGACATACGATCCTGGTCATGTATATCTTTGCCAACTTAGCACTGGTGTACGTGGTCTTTATTGGGATGAAATGAGTTACTTTCGTCAACCGATCAACTAAAACCAAAATCGAGTCATAGCCAGAATGAGTTCTCGGTAATCCCGTGATAAAATCCATGCCTAGCTTATCCCACTTCCATTCGGGTATCGGCAATGGTTGTAACAATCCTGCTGGCTTCTGGTGCTCTGCCTTTACTCTCTGACACACATCACAAACCTCTACATACTCTGCAATATCTTTCTTCATTCCGGTCCACCAGAAAGTATCCTTCAAATCCAAATACATCTTGGTATTTCGTGGGTGAATCGAATAGGGTGAGTCATGTGCCTCTTGCAGAATCAACTTCCTGATCTCCGGGTCATTGGGCACATAAACACGGTCTTCAAACCATAGGGTATCGTGCTCATCCTCACGAAAACCTTTAGCCTTTCCTTCGCTCATTTTCTCCTTTATAGATGCAATCTCCTTGTCAGTCATCTGAGCTTTTCTGATTCTATCCATCAAAGTTGACTGAATCTCCAATGCTGCTACATAGCCTCTCGGAACTATTTCCAAAAATAGTTCATGAAGATCCTCGGCTAACTCCTTTGTTATCTCCCCCGTCATTAATGTATTGACATGGCTTTTGCGGCTTAATGCGTCAGCTACTACATTAGCCTTTATGGGATGGTAATGCAATCTCATATCATAATCCTTGATGAGCTCCAACCATCTCCTTTGTCTGAGGTTCAACTCCTTCTGTGTGAAAATGTATTTCAAACTCTTATGATCCGTGTACACCTCACAATGGTTTCCAATGAGGAAATGTCTCCATGTTTTCAATGCATGCACTACGGCTGCTAACTCCAAATCATGCATAGCATAATTCAACTCATGAGGCTTAAGCTGTCTTGAGGCATATGAAACAACTCTCCCTTCTTGCATAAGCACTGCTCCAAGTCCTCGATGTGAAGCGTCGCAATACACCTCATAGTCCTTGGTCTGGTCTGGCAAAATCAACACTGGTGAGGTAACCAAACGTTTCTTCAACTCCTGGAAACTAGCCTCACATTCCTTAGTCCATACGAACTTGGTATCCTTCTTCAACAACTCCATCATAGGTTTTGCAATCTTTGAGAAGTTCTCAGTAAATCTCCGGTAGTATCCTGCGAGTCCAAGAAAACTCCGGATCTCTCCAACTGTTGTTGGTGCTTCCCAATTGGTCACAATGATAACCTTTGTGGGCTCAACTGCTATTCCTTCTCCGGATATAACGTGTCTGAGGAATCCTACTTCCTTCAACCAAAACTCACATTTGCTGAACTTGGCATATAACTGATGTTCTCTGAGCTTCTCAAGTACTAATCGTAAATGTTCCTTATGCTCTTCTTCATTCTTCGAATAAACCAGAATATCATCAATGAACACCACGACGAACTTATCCAAAAACTCCATAAACACTTTGTTCATAATGTTCATAAAATAGGCAGGTGCATTGGTCAGACCAAATGACATAAAAGTGTACTCATACAGTCCATATCTTGTGGTGAAAGTTGTCTTAGGTATGTCCTGCTCTCGAATCTTCAACTGATGGTACCCTTATCGCAAATCGATCTTGGAAAACACTTTAGCTCCTTGCAAACGATCAAACAGATCATTGATCATCGGTAGTGGGTACTTGTTCTTGATCGTTACTTCATTCAATCCTCGGTAATCAACAACCATTCTTAACGATCCATCCTTCTTTTCCACTAGAAGTACGGGTGATCCCCAAGGCGACGAACTTGGGCGAATGTAACCTTTATCCAGTAACTCCTTAATCTGCTTCTTAATCTCCACCAAATCCTTTGTAGGCATCCTATATGGTCTCTTTGATATTGGCCCTGTGCCTGGCAAAAGCTCAATCAAAAACTCAATATCTCTATCTGGTGGCATGCCTGGCAACTCTTCTGGAAATACTTCTGGGAAATCCCTTACCACTGGTACTTCCTCCAGCACAACTCCTGTTAAACAATTTACTTGATTCCCTTTTGGCACATGTCGGGATACATACTTGATCCTTCTCCCTTCTGGGGTGGTAAGCAAGATCGACTTACTGGCGCAATTGATGTTTCCTCCATACATCGACAGCCAATCCATCCAGAATTACATCCAATCCTTGTGATTCCAAAATGATTAAATTCGAGGGAAACACATGCCTACCTATACTCAATGGCACTTGAAAACATCCTTGACTGGCCATATACTCCGCTCCTGGTGAGCTTACTAGCATAGGTGTTCTAAGAACCTTAGTGGGCAGGTTATACTTATCCACAAATCCCCTTGATATGTATGAATGCGATGCACCAGTATCAAAAAGAACGAGTGCAGTAAATGACTTAACCAAAAACTTACCGATTATGGCATCCGGCTGCTCTTCAACCTCCTCCACGTTAATGTGGTTCACCTGCCCCCTGTTGAAAGGGTTCGGCTTCTTCCCAGAGCTTCCATTTCCATTCCGGCCTTCAGGATATTCATTGGCATAATGTCCTGTCTTTGAACACTTAAAACAGGTGACTTGGCTCAGGTCTCTCTTGGCTGGGGTTGATGGGGTGGTACGGTTCTGGCCGTTGCTTCCTCCATTACCATTACCATTCTTGGTGCCCTTGTGATTGTGCAAGCTACCTCCTCCATGGGTATGCTGAAAATGTCCTCCCGATCTAGGGGTAAAACGTGGCTTCTGCTAAGCTCCAGAATTGTACTTCCCTTGTCCATACTTCCTCTTGCGGTTCTCAATTTGCTGCTGTTTGCCTTCAATCATAAGAGCACGGTCTACCAACTCCTGGTAGTTGTTGAAGGTTGCTATCATCAACTGCATGCTCAACTCATCATTCAGTCCTTCCAGAAACTTCTCCTGCTTGGCTGCATCCGTAGCAACATCATCTGGGGCATAACGTGCTAGCTTACTATAGTCATCCACATACTGGCCAACTGTCCGTCCTCCTTGGCGCAAGTTGCGAAACTCACGCTTCTTCATGGCCATAGCTCCTGCTGAAACATGGGCAGTACGAAAAGCCTGCTGAAACTGGTCCCATGTGACAGTGTCGACAAGGAAAGTGGCTGTGAAATTCTCCCACCATGATGCTGCGGGTCCTTCAAGCTGATGTGCGGCAAACTTCATCTTCTCCGCGTCTGTGCATCCTGCTGTAGTCAACTCTCTAGCTACTTGCGGAGCCAATCATCTGCTACTATCGGCTCGGTGGTACTGGAAAACATCGGCGGATTCAGCCTAAGAAAACAGGCTAAGTGATCCACAGTTGGTGGTGGTGGGTTGTTGTTGTTGTTCCCCTGATTCTGATTCTGGACTAGCAACTGCATCAATGTGTTCAGCTGCTGGATCAACTGGGTGAGCTCCGGTGGAAAGGGAAATCCGGGGTCACGTCTCGGAGGCATCTGAGGGTTTAGAAAAGATGAGATTTAAGAATAGAGGGGTCTAAAGAGAAAACACTACCCATATGCACATGAGGCAAAAGCAAAAAATTCACTTCATTCAATCAAACAAGGGCATACAATCGATCTAACTATCGCAAAAGTGCTTGGACTACTATATTTACATGGTGGACTACTACTACTTCTGAGGTGGTCTACTAGAAATATTCTTCAGTTGGAGACTCCATGATATCTGCTCCGGCTTCATCAACATAATCATCATCGCTGTCATCTGGGTCTGAGTCGGTGTCGTCGATGATGATGTAGTCTTCCGGGCGAATCTCCTTGGGTTCTTCGTCTTCATCTACTGGTGTAGGGCCTCCCATATATATCCTGACCTTCTTGATCAGATCGTCATTCTTCTCCACCAATACTTCGATTTCCTCTTCATAATCTTCACGTGTAGCCTTGAGTTCTTCCTCCAATTCCTTGATTCTTGTCCTTGCCTTCTTCAGGTCTATCATGTCGGCGCACATCTGGTTCTCCTGTCGTCGAATGTGCTGGTTTAACTCTTGGATAAAAGCTGCAACTGATCTATCCTTCCTGGTGCTGATCATCTCCCAGTGCTCATCTCGGCGCCCACAAATCTGGTAGATAGTATCCTTGAGATCATTGCGGTAGACTTCTCCAATGCGTCCCATGGCGATGTGAGCTGCCATGCTCTTTCCTAGACTCCAAGTTGGTGCATCAAAAGAAAACTCTATGGGCTCAGTGACTGGCATGAACGTCCTTCCTGGAACTTGAACTTGAATCATCCAGCACTCTTCTTCAGGTAAAGTGGCGTTGTAGGTTCCGGTGAAGCTTGGTACTCCCATGTTCAGGTACTTAGTGACTTCCTTCAGGTGTCGTCCAAAAGGTGTATCTTCATCCGGCTGAGTGAACTTGATCCTTGCTTCCGTCATCCTAAAAGAGTAGAAAAGATGAGGAGTCAGAAATGAGAAGAGAGTAGTGGTCTAGGGCTTTAGCTTAGTGGTCGTGTCTTACAGTCAGCGTGTGCTCTGATACCATGTCTGTAGCGACCAGACCTCAAACAGTCTGATCTCTGTGCTCCGGTGTCATCCCTGGATCAGTAATGTTGAGACCACACAGTACTCGGAGGATTTCTAACAGAGTAGCAATCACACACTTATTACATCGAGTGTCTCAATAGAGAACTTATTACAATAAATATGGCTTAAGGCCATCTAATAACGATAACAGCGGAAGGCTTGGAAGATAAGTGAGTCCATCAACTCCAACGGCATCACTGAGTATAGAACCACGACCTAAAAACTCCTTAATCGTCGTCTGAAAAGTCTGCAACATTAACGTTGCAGCCCGAAACGGGTCAGCACATGGAATATGCTGGCATGGTAACACATAGAGAGTAATGGAATGAAACAGCTATACTATATGCATATTTGGCTGGTGGAAAGCTCTACGGTTACAATTTTGCGTAAAGCCAATTTTTCCCTACTGCAAAGGAACAAATTTTATTTAACTATCATGGTAGTTGTTAAACATTAAGAATGGTTGACAGCATCCTCAATCCCAATTAAGCATCATCATTAACAAAACCCAACAAAATTAATTTAGAGTAACATGTTGAGATTCACATGATAATCCAAGTACTAGATACTCAAAACGTCCATAACCGGGGACACGGCAAACCATGATTAGTTTATACACTCTGCAGAGGTTTGTGCACTTTTCCCCACAAGACTCGATCGCCTCCGTTTGGTTTCTCGCACTACATGGTGTTTGAGAAGATGGATGACCGAGACATAGTCTTTCAGAAGCGCTAGCACCTTACGATGGATAGACCGTTACACCTACTTTCCCCTACATCTGCTAGTCTACCCTGTAAGAGTTCACACGACATAATCAACTATGCCAGAGCCCATAATGGCTTGTGGCTGCACACGGAAGTTTCTAGTATGAAAAATCTCATGATCCCTTTGGGCATGGGTGGCGGTCCATAAAAAAACAGGCAATCCTGGAATACCCAGGTACCTCAATCCACCCAGATGTGTGTTTAAGTTGCCACCTTAGATAAACCATAAATTAACAAACTCACATCTGTCATGGATATCACTCACCCAATCCACGTCTACTAGCAAGCATGGCATAATGGAAAACATAGAAGTAACTTCCAAAGGTTTGATAATATAACAGGTAATAGGTACTACCTCAACTACTTCCCATCCCACAATTTAATTAGATCCTAATCATGCAATGTTTGAGGATTTGATCTAATGCAATAAAACTGGGTAGTAGAAAAGGTATGATCAAAGTGTTACTTGCCTTGCTGATGATCCGCGAAACCTAGAGATTCAAAGTAACAGGCGGCGCACTCCGGGTATTCTATCGCAGACAAACAAACAAGCATACAATAAGCACTCATCTAATGTACAGGTAAAAGTCAAATAAGAGAACTAACCAGAAAGTTCAACTTAAGAACTCTGGTTTGCAAAGAGAATCAAATCGAACGAAGCAACGAAAGTCAAACGGCGAAAGAAAACAACTTCGTTCTACTAAACTGGATCTAAGTCAAATTTTACAGTAGCAAAAACTTGTTTAAGTTGGTTAAATGGATAGAGGGTTTCGAGACGAAACTCCAGGCGCTTGAATCGCCTGATTCCGATAAACGAGCGAAAAGTTATACTAAAACGAAAATCAGATCAGAAATCATGATCAGAAAATAATCGCGGAAAATCTGAGAAAAATAAAAACGACAAACGGATTAACGAACGAACATTCGTTAACCGGATCTAAACGATGAGACGTTCGTTAAAACGAACGAACGAGCGAATGCTCGCTAATTAACCTAAACCAAAAAAACCGATCTAAAAAAACGAAAACTACAAAAACAGACGAAAACTACAAAAACAGACGAAAACCGACGGAAAACCGATCATTTTTTTTAAAAAACCGGCGGCGCGGGTTACGAGGCGAACATCGGGCGGCGGGTCGGCGAGGCGGCGGCGCGGCGGCTCCGGCGACGGCGGGGTCGGGCGCGAGCAGGCGGCAGCGCTAGGGTTCGGGGGCGCGGGGCTGGGCTGGCTTCGGCTGGGCTCCCCCCCGGCTTATAAAGCCTATGCGGGCCGGAGTCCCGGTCGGACATGGCCCGGAGGTCGGTGCGATTTTTTTAAGTAATTACACGCAGAAGAAAAATAAAAATAAATACTAAACGGACTCCAAAAATCCCGAAATAAATTTTCCCCGACTTCTAAAATCAAGCCGGACAAAGTGAACATTTATTTGGGGCCTAAATGCAATTTTGAAAAACGCATATTGTTTTCCTAAATTCAAATAAAATATCGAAAAACTCCAAAATAAAATCTTATTTGATTTCTTTATTAAATCCTCAATATTTCTTTATTTTGGGAAAGTCATTTTATTCCCTCTCTCATAATTTTGTAATAGAAATAATTGATGATAAAATAAATAAAAATCAAATGATCCTATTCTCAATTTTTGAGAAAACTCAAATATGAAAATAACGAAATCCCCAACTCTCTCCGTAGGTCCTTGAGTTGCTTAGGATTTCTAGGATCTAAACCAAAAGCAAAAAAATATATGATATGGATTGATGATCTAATGTATAACATTCCAAATTAAAAATTTGGGATGTTACAAAAATATATTTGAAACTAATTGCCGGTTTGATTTGTTTTAAAAATGTACATCCCATTTCTCATTACTGATGGGCCATTTTCTTTGCTAGCCGAATGAAAGCTCTCCTCGTCTTGAAAGATTTGCAGCCCAATAGGCGTGACAAAGTGACTTACTTGGCAAATCACAAAAAAAACTGGGCTCTGGCCGTGGACCCAACTGTCAGCCTCTCCACATACAGTACTCTTCCAATGGAATGTCGTTGACCACGTTGACCACGCCGCGCCGAGAGCACCAAGGCGGTGGACGACGGCGAGGCCTAGGAAGGGGACGACGCGGAGCCGGGGAAGATGCGGTAGTGGATGCCCACGCGGAGAGGAGTACGAGGATTCACTGGTTCGGCTGCGGTGTGAGGCTGCCGTTGCCGCAGGGCCTGGCTAGCGGTGGGAGTAGTAGGGGGCGATGAGGCCTCATTGACAGCACAGCCGGCCACTGGAGGCAGGAGCAGGCGGTCTCCCCGGCGCTGGTTTTGGCGGCTGGTGCAGGAAGAGCAGGGATTGAAGAAGCAGCAGGACCGTTCGATTCAAATCCAATAGTTACTGCTGCTAGAATCGTTTGTTGACTAAGTTGACAAGCCCTGCATACGCGTCAACTTAGTAGGACCACAGGTCAGCCTCCCAACCGGTGCACCCCAGATGTCAGTGGGAGGAATCATTATTTTTCGCGTAATAAGGAGGCATTTGATTGCGTGCGGGCAGGCCAGCGGAGGGAGTAGGGTGGGCCGGGGAAGCCTGCGCGGCATCACAGCGGGCCACAAGAGGAGGGAGCAGGCAGTCCTGCCGGCGCTAGTTTAGGCGGCTGGAGTAGGAAGATCAGAGATTGAAGAAGCACGTCGGCTGTTGGATGGACATCCAACACTAACTGCTACTAGAATCGTGTGTTCATTGACAAAGCCTTGCGTAAACAAGTCAGCCTCGAAATCTATGGCGTGTACAGCCATTTGCTATTATTTTTATAATTTTACTCATTTTCTAATTCATATGGAATTTATTGCAGCCCATTTTCCATTTTTAGAATTGCTGGCCATTTTCTGGTCAGTACCAGGGTCAAAAAATTAACTAAATATGTGGGAAATTTTGAAAATTCGCAAATTTTTCCTGGGAAACGAAATATTCTTAATCCAAAAATTAATAGCCATACTAAAACAAATTTACAAATAAATTAGTACTATGTCATGTTAAATCCAATAAAATACGTATAAGATATCAGTGAAGAACAAAAACAAAAAAAGAAACTTATATCCCATTTGCTATAATTTTTTTGGAATTTTCAACCCCTTTTGATATTACTTTTAATAGACATTGACCATACTCTTAAGCCAGGCCGGAATGCATCCCTCCTCGTCTTGAAAGATTTGCAGCCCAGTAATTTGGAGAAAACAAATAGGCCTAGCTTGGGTATTCTTCAAAAAGAAATACTGGAACTACTAAGAAAAGGCCTAGTAATGGCGCACCAGTTTTGCCTACTAATGGCGCATCACTGGTGCGCCATTAGTATCATGCCACTAGTATTTATTAGTAATGGCGCACCACCCAGTGCGCCATTAGTATGCCTCCCAGGGGCCATATTTAACCATGTGCTTTGGCACACTAATGGCGCACTGCGGATGGATGCGCCATTAGTATACCTGGCATACTAATGGCGCACTGTTTGGTGAGGCGCCATTAGTATACTTTGGCATACTAATGGCGCACTCTGTAGTGATGCGCCATTAGTATGAATATTAGGTTTTTTTTTACTTTTCTGATTTTTGCACAGGTTACAAAATATATTATTTGACAGAATATAGGTAGTAGCACACAGCAACAGCAGATTCATCCAATACAATAGAAGATTAGTCTATGAATACAATTCATCATATTAGTCTCCGAATTCAAAAGACCGAACAAAGATAAAACATTACAAGTCTCGAGACCGCGAGTATGGAGTTTGTCTTCACATTACAAGTCGATATCGATCATCTAAACTACCATCACATAGAAGAGAGCTGCGGTCATCACGATGAGCATCATCGCGATGAAACTGGTCTTCATCCGGTTCCTCCAACGCTCCCTCCTCTCTCCCGCTAGATAGCGGGCGAATCTAGATTCCGCCTCCGCCCTAGTGGTGTACCCTTTGTAACTGTTACCGCTGAAATGGTGAACCTGTCTCCGACACTCCTCCCAGTCGTCGTAGACTCTGGGAACCTTACCCTTGTACACGACATACGACGGCATCTCTATGCACAAGCCAAACAACACACAATACATACATAAGCAATATATAAGTATGCAACAAAAGGATCGGAAGAGAAAAGCAAGACATGACATTAATAGCACGATTCATGGTCCTACTAATAAATAGCACCGATTACATCTAAGTTGAACGACTGTCCAAACCAAAGAGACATACAATTCATTAAAGTTTAATTACAACATGAGCCAATCAATGTTTCAAAACTACACATAGCATCACTACTTTCGACTCGACTCATGGACAAGAGCGTGGATGAAGCCGCCATCTATCGTGATGGTCATGAAATCGCGGGCGTTGTCAGCCTGCATTTGTAGCATTCCATCTATCTCAATGTTGGACGGTTGATATCTAAGGAAGAACTGCCCCGAGGTATGAAGGACATCTTGATGGATGATGTCCTCAAACTCTGACTGGATGCGAAAGAATTCTTGTCTGATGTCCGCGTCCTAGATTGCAGACAAACTCGCGGCCCAATCTTTGAGATTATTTGGTAGCAGAAGGTGATGATGGTCCCTTACGATCGCCCGCATGTGATGGAGGGCGTAGTAGGCATCCTTCTGACCGCCAGGCGGCTGCTTGACGCAGCAGAACGTCGTATTGTGGGCGAACAGGTGCTGGCCGTACTTATGAACTGCCCTGGTGAAGGTGCCTCCAGACTTGGCGTAGCCGGGGAGAACATCATCTAGAACTTTCTTGATATTTGTGTAGTCTATCTTGGAGTTACGGTTCGGGTGGAAATACGTGGCCATGGAATATTTCGGGCTTAAGAGGATGAGTGTGCAATGTGTGTCACTGCACAGAACACAGAATGTTAGAAAAAAAAAGAACGATCGAAATCTAAGAAATCATATGTTACGGGGCGGTTAAGGGATGACTTACTCGGGAAAGTAAGCCACAAGGAAGTTATCCTTATCTGGGTTTTCCAGAATGATGTCTTCAAGGTGTGAACTCGCGACTTGGCGGTCCCCAGCGCTGCTCAAGAGCTTGGCACGCATGTAGAAGGGGTCGACGATCACGATGTCCGGGGTCTTGTCTCTAATGATCCGCATCTCCATACTCAGTGAAAGCAGCCGAACGAAGGTGTAGTGCAGCGGATGAAGGTTAAACATAGCAAAGATGTCATCAAATCGTAGGACGATCGTACCCCCGATGTCGCCATCCACAAAGCCCTTGCCCTCTGGCACCTTGGCCACGAAAACCGGGTATGCCACATCATTCTCTCTTGGACGCCGCTTCTCCAAAGAAAGAACACTATCGTGCAGACTCTGCATAGAACCGGTTGCAGCATTGAGCATATTTGTCGGTAACATCACCCTACCCGCCACATGCACCCTCCTCGATATATCCTTAGGTGAAGGTGGCCCGTCCTAAGCACGGATCGTACTCGGTGCCGGCTGGCTCGCATCGGCGCCCTTTTTAGTCTCCCTTTCCGTCCCTTCTTCTTGATCTGCTGTAATGGGACCGAGTTCTGCTCACAGACCGCCTTCTTGAGTGTGTTGGGGCTGATAATATTTGGCACCTCATCTATCTGAGGCTCGGTGAAGGCGGCATTTGGAGGCGTCTCCTGAGAACTGAACGCCATACGACGCCTGTTGCAACTGGGTTTCTCCGCCGTACCAGCTAGATCGCGGTCGTCTTGGTTGGGTTCTTGAGAAGGAGGCCCGCAGAACTCGTCACGGTACCCATGTTCGGCAAAGTACTTATCGACGTTGGTAAATGTACCATCATCGTTGTCGTCGTCATCCGGATCTTGTGCCATATGCATGTCCGGATCCTATGCCATAGGGATGTCCGGCATGTCCGATAGCGTTGCGGCATTCTTGCCATGGCTTGGCGCCGGCACGACTGGCGGTCTTGTTTGTGGGGTGGTGTCCCCCGCCCCCAAACGAATCTGGCTCTTCGGCCAAAGCAGGGGCCAACTTACCAGGCACTGAGGGTCATCTCATCTTCTTCGTCGGCCCCAGCGGGTCGAATCGGAGGTAACAGCTCGTCGCAGCCTGGCAGCACCCGAACCACTTCAACCCTATACATTGTGGGTGGCATCGGATTACTGTGGAACACGGGGTTGCCCGGTTGAACGATTCTGCCCTTGGCGACATCGACCAACTCGCCGCCCACGAAGTGCAGGAGAGTGTAAGGAACGTCGGTGGTGCCCTACGAAAACATGTAGGGCGTCAGGGATGCCCAGTCAAAGGCAAGGAGATGAAGTCCTCGGCCGAGAGGCTTAGTTACCATGATGCCGTCGAGCTCGGCTAATGTCGAGGCACCGCCAACGGCGGGCGTGCAACTGACGGAGGGGCCGCTTGCTGGCGAGGTGTCGGCCGGCGTACACCCGGGTGCATTAAGCTCCAATGTCGGCGTCGGAGACACCAATACCGCCGCCGCTGGAGACACCAATGGCGTCGCCGCCGTAGACACCAATACCGCCGCCGCCGGAGACACCAATGGCGCCGCCTGCGCGTTGTGCGAGTTGCTGGCCGTGAAGCTGGGAATCAGGGGTGGCCCCTGTTGGCCACCTGCAATCCACGTCGTTATCCGATGAATCAAGGTAGGCATAATGCCGGTGAGCGTCGATCCCAGTTGTTGTTGCACTTGCTCTTGGACCATCTCCGGAATCCACGCCACTTGCGCCTTGAGTGCTTCAACGTCGCGCGATTGGCTTTCCGAGCTGGTCTTTTTCTCCTTTCGCCCACCAGCGGTATAGTATGACGACCATTTTGTGGACAAGCCTTTGCCGGCCACACGACCAGCTGACGTTGGCTTACTGAGCTTATCCTTGTTTTTCATTACGTTCAACGCCCTATTAAAGGGGTGTCTAAAGGGGAGCTCTGAGACGACCCTGCGCTACTGCTTTCTTTGTCCTCCGGAAGGAACGTGAACCATTTAGAAATATTGGGGATTAATTAGAATGCAACCATATGGAGCTAATTACGTGGGGGTGTATTCCTTACCAGAACAAGCTCAAGCTCCTTGGTCTTCGGATCCGTGGTAAGCTCCTTTGTTACCGGGTCCTCCTTGTACCGGGCCCTGAGAAAGTTCCTGGTCTGCTTGTCATGGTATTTCTTGAAGCGGGGCGGTAGGACTTGCTCGGCATGCTCCGCGTCCTCCTTGTCCCATACAGGCTCCGCCACTCTGTAACCGCCGGGACCGAGTTGGTGGACCCCTATGTTCAACTGCCGCATTTCTTTCCCCCACTGACTTGATTCGGAGGTTGCGGGGCTCTTGCACTTGATCTTGAACTCCTTGTAGTCATCTTCGCTAATCAAAGGATATTTCGCCTTGATCTTCTCATAACTATCACCTTTGTCAATCATTGCCTTCACCGTGATTTTCCAAGTAGACAGGGCCGTGCTCATCGTCGTGAGGGCGGCACCGTTCACTTTATTACCCGAGAGGCGTGTGTTTGCGAACTCAGCGCGGAACTTGTATCATTCGTGCAGCTTCGTGAAGAGGAGGCTGCGCAAATTCCCTCGGTCCTTATGCCTTAGGTTCTCGGTGTTGATCGAGGCGGTGGTCCGGAGAATGCACCCGAGCTGAATCGAGTACCCCTTGACTACATGTTTGGGCGCCGTCGGATGCCCATCGGAGTTCACTTCAGTAAATTCCTCCCTGACGGTGGCGAGCATGTTCGGGCGCCGGTCCTTCCGTTGCCTCTTCGGTTGGCTGCCATCTGTGCATGCGCCGCCATCATCAGTGGTGGCATCCGCGGCGCCATCATCAGTGGTGGCATCCTCGACGACACTAGGGGTTGTGTAGTCAGGATCGGTGTCTTCCGCGGCGTCCTCATAGCGGTGAGGTTCTTCCTCCAACTCCTGGGACAGCTCCCAGAATTGCTTGCCTCCCGAACCGCCGGCCTCATCGTTGTGGGCCATGTTTCGCTCTAAATAGGAAAAAGTTTGGTCAAAAATTTGGTTATTGTCAAGGAAAAAGATCATGGTCTCATCATTTAGGGTTTGTCGACACCGAGGCATCCTAAAAGCTAAGCTTTTATCATTTAGGGTTTGTCGATGCCGAGGCACCCTAAAAGCCTATGCGTACATCATTTAGGTTCTCATCGACACTGAGGCACCCTATAGAAGCCAAGTTAAGTTTTCATCATTTAGGGTTTATCGATGCCGAGGCACCCTAGGTTGGGCCTAATCACTTGGCTCTATTGCCACCTATGTTGGGTTTATCATCTAGGGTTTATCGATGCTAAGGAGAATTCTAAGTTGGGCCTAATCACTTGGCTCTATTGTCACCTATGGTTTAATGCAGCAAGAATGGCGGGGCAGTTGATCCTACTTAACTAAGTACTAAGATACCCCGGCCCATGCATTAGTCGTAAGTACCCCATATGTCCTATTTTTAGCAAAGTCATGCTAAAATTCATGGAAAATTTCAGCATGACCTTTGCTTAAAATAGGACATATGGAGTACCTGAATTTGCCGGAACGGAAGTTAATCGACATTCCGGCAAACTCAAGGGCCTCTCGAGGTACCTGCAAATTCATCAGGACACAATGGTCGGAGACAAAACCCAGCCACAGACCATATGGTCCTCTGCTTTCATATGGAAAAAAATCAGCTCAACTTATGTGAGCTTCCATTCCAGATATAATAGGTCACCCAACGAAGAATCATCAATAGTATGATCAATTTTGAATCAATAGACATACTTCTCAAAAGAGGCATGATCAAATTCTGGTGCCCTTGACTTACTAGTATTTATCTCTTATGACTGATGAATGTGCATTGAGTCCAGAAGCAAAGACTCTACAGTGAAATGAAAAAAACCTTGGAAATATATTTATGATAACTCTAAATGGATCAGAAGGTGCAGATGCACTTGTAAAAAAAAGGTATGCATTTGCAGCAGCTTTGTTCTGATTATGACATCATTCTGTTAAGAAGGCAAAATAACATTATCATCCCAATTCATGGTTGAAGTTGAAGACCCTAAGCTTTAAAATGTCAAGTCTCACTTACACATGTTAACTTATTTACCAGTTCAGAACTATCACCAGAAAATAGTAAATCCACATTGACCACATAATATTATTTTGCGACCACTCAGTTTGTCCTTGACTGGGACACTTGAAGCACAAAACAACTAATGCAGAGCTAGGTTGTATGTTTGGCTTAAGGGTTTTCCTTTTCAAATTCTGACTCTGTTTCTAAACAAAGTAGGCTTCTATCCTGTCTAGAATGTAATGAAGATGTCCTGGATAAGCTGAGTGTTTTTTAACAATTTTCTCATTTTGACAGCATCTATATCACATTACACTTGATATATTTTCACTCCTGTGTGTTGTAATGAAAATGTCTTGGTGAGACTTGATATATGTCCAAAATTAGAAAAATCACAAGGTACTTTCTCTACCTAATAAACTCCATATGACCACATAAAACCCTGTTTAACACACCTGTAAAGAAGAACAACCCCCTAAGGAGCTAGAAAGCTATACCGCCCACTGCCTCATCGAATGTCTGTCAAGGGAAGAGATAAAGAGCATATAAAACATTACCCACACAAAAAATGAGAGCATGTAAAAAATTTAAAAATGAGAACCATGAGTTATGAGAACTACAAATTAAGCAGTGCAGTGTTCAACTAGCCCTCGGACTCCAACTGTCAGATAACAAGAGAACAATTCACACGACAACAAGCAGGTGTAACCAGAGGCAAAGGAGCATGAAGAGACAAGTCTCCAGAACTAGTCCATGAATCCATGATGCTGCTACATATTATTAATATTGAAACTAACAGAAAATGCTAACAAGTCTTGAGAACTAGCGCATGATGCTACATAACCCTGTCACCCAGAAACAAACCATCGAATCATCATGCAAATGTAGTTACAGGCCAACGGAGAGATAAGCAGATGGTCCAAAAAAAGCCTAGCTAGTGGAACATTAATTGATAGCTAAGGAGTGGCATTAGATACCGAACCACCGGCATAAGAATCAAGTGCTAGGAAGTCATGATTTCTCAATCGTGGCTTTGAACCCAAGCCCTTGGTAAATCTCTGGCTCAACAAAGAACATAGCCAAGGCTAAGCGTGACGCAGGCCAAACCAGAAGAATGAATAATCAAGGCGCTCGACCAGCAAATCAACTACACAGAGCGATTCGCGGGCGGCACACAGAGCACAGCCCAATCCAATCCTATCAGTCCAGCCCTAGGACCAAACCCTCCTAACCCTAGCAACCACGGGGCGCACCGACCCACATCTGACGCTACCAAATCGCATCGATCACGCGGCGGTACCAAGGAAGGAAGGGGGGTTGGGGGATTGGGGCGCGTTACCATACCTTGAGGATGCCGAGCTTGATGGAGCCGTAGATGATGCCGACGCCGACCACGGAGACCCTGGCCACCTGCAAAGCAACATCCATCGTGAGGACGCCGATCGTCAGTCAGTCAATCAGTCGGCCAGATCTGATCTGCGCGGATGCGGAGGAATCGGGGGGAGGGGCGCGCTTGGGTTGCTTACGAGGGCGAGGGTGCTCTTGCCGGAGTTGTCTCCTCCTCCTCCTCTTGGTCCTCCTCCTTCGGCTCGGGGCGCGGGGGAGCTGCAGTGGTGGGGGGCGCGAGGGTGGCGGTGCAAGGGAGCTGTGGTGGTGGGGGGCGCGGGGGCGGCGGGGGTGGAGTCCGGCGGGGGTCGGGGCGGCGGCGTTGGGGCAGCGCGCGGGTGGATCTGGCGAGGGAGAGGGACGAAGGGGATCTGGCGAGAGGAAGGGAATTAGCTAGAGGGGATCTTACTAATGGCGCACCCGCGGTCGGTGCGCCATTAGTAATCTTTTTTTTACATAGCAATGGCGCACCAGGCAGAGGTGCGCCATTAGTAATCTTTTTTATATAAATAGCAATGGCGCACCAGCCAGAGGTGCGCCATAAGTAATTTATTTTTATTTTTTGTTGCATGTAATATTTTTTTTAGAAAATGAATATGAATATGAAAAAGTAATACTTTTTTATAAAAACAGTAATAATTGTTGTTTAACAACAATTGTAGTCTACACTTTTTTTTAAATGAATATGAATTTGAAACAGGGGGTGCTCGTCGGCGGCAGTGGAGCAGGGGAGGGTGCGGGGTGCTCATCGGCAGTGGTGGAGTGGGGGAGGGTGCGGGGGGTGCTCGTCGGCGGCGGTGGAGCGGGGGAGGGTGCGGTGGGTCATCAGCGGTGGTGGAGCTAGCGGGGGAGGGTGCGGGTGGGATCGAGATCAAGATGGAGGGGGATAGCGATCGAGATGGAGGGGGATCGAGATCGAGTGTCCTCATGAATATTCAATATTTTATCATATTGAATATGAAAAAATATCATCAAATTTGAAAAAAATATTCATGAATTCAAAAAGTGCCCATGAATTTTAAAAATATTCATGATATCAAAAAGTGCCCATGAAATACAACCGAGAAATGAAGACTACGATTTAAATACAGTCGATCTTAGCTAGCTATCTGTTCATAATCTTCTTGCCCTTCTTTTTCGCAAATGGAGTTCTTCTGTGGAACGGACGTCCTTTAGGTAGGGTGGTCCTGCTTCTTCTTGTGGTGTATGCTGCTACTACTTCATCGTCGTCGTCATGTTCGATCTTTGGGTCGCCGTACTTGTCGAAGTCTTGCTCATTGGATACTCCATCCATTCCGATGATCTTCCTTTTGCCTCTCCTCACGACAACATGACTGGGCTTTGACGGGTCGGTAATGAAGAAGCATTGGTCCACTTGGGAAGCCAGTACCCATGGCTCATTTTTCGCGATGACGTTTGCGCCCGCGGTCTTGGATTTGGCTTCGGGTATAACCATGGTGGTGAAATACCGTTCTTCTTTTAGGACGATCGTGGCCCATCTGACACGGAACATCGGGACCTTCTCTCCAGCGTAGCTCAGCTCCCACATCTCCTCGATCCTTCCATAGTATCTGTCCTTGTCGTTACCGGTGTAGGATTCCATCATTACCCCGGAGTTCTGATAACCATCGCTCTTCATGTCCTTGTCCTCGGTGTAGAATGTGTAGCCGTTGATATCGTACGCCTCATAGGTCATCAGGTTGTGCTCGGCGCCCTGTGACAAGGCAAATATGAGTTGTTCTTCCGCAGAAGAATCCTCATGTAAAGGGTACGACAGACGCTTCTGCTTGAACCAACGCGTGAAACATGAGTTGTGCTCTTTGATTATATCTCCGTCCGTCCTCTGTTGTCCTCGGTCATTGTACGTCTTCTCAATAAAGGTTTTGTGCTCTACCACCCAAGGATCGACCACGTCTATGTGTTGTAGCGCGACTAGGTTTTCTCTTTCAAAGTCGGTGAGTCGACCCTCGAAGTCGACATGCATTTCACGGCGACCCTCACGGTGACCCCATCCAGCGAGCCTGCCGAGGTGCCTGTTGACGGGCAGACCAATGGGGTTCTCGATGCCTAGATAATTCGTGCAGTAGGAGATGCACTCTTCGGTCAGAAAGCCCCTGGCTATACTTCCCTCTGTACGTGACTGTCACACCCTAGCTAGTTCAAGCATTAGAGTGTGCATCATGTTTATTTTCCTCTTAAATTTGAAATGGGGATGACAGAACCCCCAACACCCCCTGGAAACAACTAGGGTTTACTAAAATTATTTTCAATGAACCTGAAATGCCCTTCTAAAAAGTTCACCCTCTTTGTCTTGGGTTAAAACCTCTGGCAAAATTGGTGCACATTTTTCTAGGTCAACAGAAGGTCATTGAATTAAATCATAAGTATTTGAATTTGGGCATTTAAATGCTATAAAATAAATTAAATGCCCAAATAATTCTGGAAATAAATGTTTGCTGTTGGAAATAATCTAAACAGAGCCCACAATTATTTTCAGGATTTTTGGAAAATGTTTTAGTATTTTTAATAAAGCCCAACAGTTTCAATTAAATAGAAAACAGAAACAAATTTACAAAAAAAGAGAGAAGGAAGCAACCTGGGCCTTACCTGAGCTGGCCAGCCCACCTATCTCGGCCCAGCCTATTGGCTTCGCCAGTCGTCGTCCTCCTTGTGCCAGGAGGCAGGGGCGCGTGCTCGCTGCGCGCCGGCCACGCGCCGGCCACCTCCTGCTTCTGCCGACGTCCTGGAGACGTCCAGGAGTGCCACGCGACCCCCACGTCCCCCTCTCATCCTCTCTCACTCTCCCCCTCGTCTCCCTCACTCTCTCCCGCGATGGCCGAGCGCGTACCTCGCCGCCGATCGCCGTAATTGCCACCACAGCCACTCCATCGCCCCTCCGACGAGCCCAATCTCTCCGCCTCGTCACCCTGGACCTCTCCGTCGACTCACGGAAGCTCGGACGACCCCAAGACGACGTGGTGCCCTTCTTCCCCGTCCACGGCCGCCGGACACCGTCGTTCGATTCGCCGGCCTCAAGTCCTCCCTGAGCTCGCTGACCCCCTCTCCGACTCCGCTATGAGCTCCTGTTCCTTTCCCCCTAGCTCCCGTGCTTGTTTGGCCTCTGTAGCAGCCATTTCCACCGCACCCGCGCGCCCTCGCCGCCGGCCATGTCGCCGTCGTGGCTACGGCCGTGCAAGCACGCGTCCGAGCGCACCACGCATTCAGTGCGTCCCCAGGAGCCTAACGCACGCACTTCCTCGCCTGCCGTGCACCGTAGCCCTCTTTCCCTCTCCGTCCGAACTCCGGCCGCCGCCACGAGCTCGATTCCGGCGAGCTCGCTCCACCCCAGCTCCTCCCACTTGCCCCACTAGATGCGCACGAGCCCCAGCTACGCGTAGCACGTCTCCGCCGTCGATTTGGTCACCGGAGGACCAAATCCGAAGCCCTCCGCCGTCTCGGCCTCGCCGGCGGCTCAACGCCGGCGAGTTTGACCCAGTTTGACCCCTGGGTGGGCCCAGGTAGACCCCCTGAGTCTATGACAGGTGGGGCCGGTCTGCTAACTAATTAGGATTAGTTTTAATTAATTTTAATTAAATCAGTCACTGACATGTGGGCCCAGGCCCCACTGACAGCTAATTAGTGTTAATCTAATCCTGTTAATTAGCTGAGAGGCTGACAGAAGGGGCCCACCAGTCAGGTTTGACCTGGGCTGGCGCCTTTGACCTGCTGAGGTCAGCATGACGCAATGCTGACGCAGTAATGCATTTTCTGGATTTATTTTTATTCAGGAAATTCCAGAAAATAGTCAAAACTTCTAAAAATCATAGAAAATCAACCATAGCTCCAAATGCAAAGATTTATATATGAAAAATGATCAGAAAAATTCAATCTATCCATCTGTAATGGTTTCATGCATGACAAAACAAGTTTACCTTGCTGTTTAAGCAGAATAAGGAAATGCACTATTAAGGCCATGTTTAATGAGCTAATATTTGAATCTTTGATTCAAATGAGTTCATTCCTTTCTTATATAACTTGCATTAGGCCAAGACACATTCATATTGCCATGTCATAGCATGCATCATATTGTTGCATATCGTCATGTGTTGATTGTGTTCCGATGTGTTCTTCGTGGTAGGTTCTGCCTCCGAGGATATTCACGAGTATCCAACTGAAGGGCAGTATCCCACTACCACTCCATCAGGCAAGCAACAATTGATCATTCCGATACAACCCATGTTCTCGCTTCTACTCTTGATTACTGCATTAAGACAACGCGTTTCAATCTGCTGTGTGCTACAGTACTTGAACCCTTATCCTCTGCATGACTTGTCATTGCCACAGTAACTAGATGAAACCCACTAGCATGTGTAGGAGTTGATTGAGCCATGTATGTGATTCCTACCTTGCCATGCCTGCTATGCTTAGAGTTGTGTCAGGTCTGGTTCATTTGGGTGATGGGCTAGAGTGAAATGCTTATGTCGGTAATGTGAGGGATGTGTTGAACATGTTTGGTAAAGGTATCGATGAGAGGCCATGTAGGAGTACATGGTGGGTTGTTTCATTGAGGCCGTCCCTAAGAACTGAGATCTGTATGTGTGATTTAAGATGCAGTTACTACCGTACATTGGGCCCGAAACCAATGGACCCTCTCGGCTTCTTAACCACCTTAGTACTCTGTCCAGGAGTTGCAAATAGTTTCTGGTGTTTGTAGGATATGCGTTGGCGGCCATGCGTAGCGCTGACCCTAGGGGTGGGCTATGTTGCGGTAGATACACCGTGGCCGGGTATGCCGTGCGCCCAATTGGCATCTCGGGACCCTCTTCACATCGTTCGGGGCCGTATGTGGAAACCTCGGCCGGACTCCCTGCGGATGGAACCTGGATAGGCGATAAACCTGGACTAGAGACTTAAGTGTTTAGGTAGGCCGTGGCCAACACCCACGCTGGGCTTCCGCTTGAAGGTTGCCGAGTACATGTCGTGTAAGCGGCGGTAAGTGGTGAAAGCGTGTATGAAGAAGTACACCCCTGCAGGGTATAAAACTATTCGAATAGCCGCATCCACGGTAAAGGACTACTTGGTTGCCTATACAGTTCATAGACAAGTTAATGGACACTACTAAAAGACTCAAGATAAGTGTGAGTATCGAGGATGGCCCTCTCGTAGGATGACGAGGGAGGATCCACGGTGGAGTATTGTGTTGGTGAGTAGTGGACTCGTGTGCGAAAACTATTTTACTGGTGAGGTTCCATAGGATAGCTTAGCCAAGAGTCAAAGCTGGCTTGCTGCATTAACCCCACCACCTTCTTGAGAATAAGCATGTATAGTAGGTTCTGATGTAAGACTTGCTGAGTACCTTTGTACTCATGTTTGCTTAATTACTGTTTTCAGACGACAACACTGCCCCCTCCAATGGGTTCTACGTAGACCTTGACGTCGACGAGTGACTAGCCACCCAGGTGGTGATCCTAGCCATGGTGGGCCCTATGTAGATAGACAGGCTTCGAGAAGCCTTCTTTCTTTCTAGAGTCTGTACTCAGACTAGTTGCTTCCGCATGTGCTTGTATGAGTGTATGATTTGAGTGCCGGGTCATGTGACCCCTATCTGTATGAACATGTTATGTATGGCTCTCTAGAGCCTTTAAATAAAGTACTTGAGTTGTAGAGTTTTGTTGTGATGCCATGTTGTATGTACTCATATCGGGCATATTGTGTGTATGATTGAAATGCTTGGTATGAGTGGGATCCGAAAATCTAGTTGTTTATCCTTGGCAGCCTTTCTTATGGGGAAATGTAGTCTAGTGTTCCTTGAGCCATAGTAGTCCGCTACAGCCCGGTTTACCGGAGTCCTGCTAGCCCAGCACTACTGTTCAGTACACTTGAGTGGCCGGCATGTGTTTCACTTCGTTCCTATGTCTGTCCCTTCGGGGAAATGTCACGCGGTGATTTCCGGAGTCCTGCCTAGCCTGCTACAGCCCGGGTCCCCCAGAGTCCTGTTAGCCCAGTGCTACAGCCCGGAATCACTCGCTGATGACCGACATGCTCGATGTGATACATGTATGCCTGTCTCCATAGGTCTATGCCGCTTTGGGTTCACGACTAGCCTTGTCGGCCCGGGTTCTCTGTCATATGGATGCTGCGACACTATCATATACGTGAGCCAAAAGGCGCAAACGGTCCCGGGCCATGGTAAGGCGACACCCATGGGATACCGTGCGTGAGGCCGCAAAGTGATATGGGGTGTTACCGGATAGATCGATGTGACTTGGAATCGGGGTCCTGCAGCATTGGTATCAGAGCTGGACTACCTGTAGGTTCGTTGAGCCAAACTGGTCGATGTCGAGTCTAGAAATGCTTTAGTTATATGTAGGGGAATTGATTGTGGGAGGGAATGTAAGGCTCTTTTACTCCTTTACCCTATGCCTCTGATCTGAGTCATTCTCTTCTCATTCAACGTGGGTTAAGGACTAGGCTCTCTTCTTCTATCAGGTTCACGTGTTACTAATCCGTAGTAGCTTATAGGAATGTTGTTACAAGCCCCAATTTAGTTTCTACTATTTTAGTATGTTGCTAATTGGATCAGAATCTTGATATGATGTTGTTGAGTGGTATTGCGAACTATTGTGGATGTCTCAAATCTTTTTCTGAGCATTTACAGCTGTTATGCTGTCCAATTTTCCCTAGAAATTCTGATGTCTTTGCATTGTGGTTGTGCTTTCAGATGGCCAACCATGTTCAAAACCAAGTGGTTCGCCTGACCCGGTGCCTCGACGTGCCCAGTCATACTGCTATGTTAGTCTGGGTAATGATCGAGACGGGCTACCGTTGGTATCCCGAATACACCGTCGAAGAGCAGTTCCGTGACTTTAATCAAAGCCAATATCTCTACACCGTCAGGATATTTCCTTCTTATCCTGGATCTACCGAGCCCCTTCACTGTTCCTATGGACTCGGGGTTACTGTTGAGATGGCTGTGCAGGATGCTGCCTATTTCATGATGACCATCTTGCGAGTCCGGACTGGCCTGCTTCGGAACACCGACTTCCGTTACATGCCAGCTTCACTTCCGAGAGCACAAGGGTATCTTCAGGCTATCTATGCTGACTCCACTCAGGAGGACTCATTAACTCGTACCACTGTCGAGATGCTCGAAGATAAGGACCGAGAGAATCGGGCCTTGAGGCTGGAGCTTTTCAATACCCGTGCTGATCATTGGGCCACATTTACTCGGTTTGCACCTGCGGTGCAGGCTGGATGTATGGATACAAGGGATCTGTATCCTGTGAGATCAGCTCTGCCAGACATGGTGGATTGGCGTGATGTGGGAGGCATCACCCCACCCCGTGGTCCCCGCAGGCCACCGTTTGGTGGTCCAAGACCTCATCCTAGCCCCTTTGGTCCACAGGCTCCTCAGGACCGTCTGTTACCGGATGGTCATGTTGAACTTCCAGGCTACGGAGGTGACTTCTATGAGAACTACTACGGAGCTGTCTGAGTTAGTAGTGGTACCACTAGTATTGTAGTAGTTGTATTTCCACTATCCTGCGTGACTTGTGGAATACGACTTAGTGTGTAGTCAATTCCGGAGGTGTAGACAAATAATGTACAGGAGCTTGGAATGCCTCTGATGAGATGTAATGTCTTTCATCATAGTTGTACTGTAGTCTGGGCTTGTACTAAACTATGTATGATGTGTATGACCGTTGGTATATATATGGCAGCTTTATATTACCATGACATACGGATGAACATCTCTGCATTCCGTGTTATCCATTACATTCTGCACTTCCTTGCTAAGTTTGAGCCATCCTTATCTAAACCATTGTCTTGTTTTCTCCTAGGATGGTCAACACCCGCAGCAACCTTGCTGCCTCGGAGCAGGGGGAAGCCAGTGCAGCTAGAGGTGAAAATCTGCCTCACCCGCCTTCTCTGGCCGAAGTAATGCTGGAGGCAGAAAGAAACAAGCGTGAGACTAACCGCCTGCTGGAGCGGATTGAGCAGAACACTGCACGCCACCCACGAAATGACTTGGTGTCAATCAATGACTTTATCAAGCTGTACCCACCAAAGTTTAACCATTCCGTCGAACCCCTCGACGCGGATGACTGGCTTCGCAGCATCACTCACAAGCTACGTTCTGCCAACGTAGCCAAAGCCGGCAAGGTTACCTATGCTGCCTATCACCTCGAAGGCCCTGCTAGCCTTTGGTGGGAAAACATCGAAGCTATGCGCCCGGTCGGCCAAATCACTACTTGGGCTGAATTCAGTGAGGCTTTCCGTGAGCATCACATTCCAGAAGGTCTCATGGATCGCAAGAGGGAGGAGTTCTGCAACTTCACCCAAGGAAGACTAACTGTGGATGCTTATAGTCGTGAATTTGGAAATCTGGCACGCTATGCTCCCGAAGAGGTATCTACTGACGCTAAGAAGCAAGCATGGTTCCGCAAGGGACTTAGCCCTGAGCTTCGCCGCGATCTTCGTCTGCACGAGTGCACCTCTTTTCAGAAGTTGGTCAATAAAGCCATCAGTGCTGAGACGGGCCAGACTGATTATGACGCTTCACGCAAGCACTCCCGTGATTTTGGCTCTTCATCCGGCTCTGGAACTCAGAAGCGCCGGGTGTGGATTCCAAGCACGGCACTGCCACCCAGGTTCATCCCGAGGCCATCCTTTGAGCCGCCTCGTCCCAACCAGCAATTTGCACCGCCCAAGCCGTATGGTGGCCCCGCTGCTAATGCTACTCCACGCCCCAATGTGGTGACATGCTTTAAGTGTGGAGAGCCGGGTCACTATAGCCGAGAGTGTCCCCAGAACAACAACCCCAATCAAACTGGAAAGGCCGTTGGTCGTGGTAAGCCCGCGGGAAAAAAATTCTACGCCAAGCCGGCCACCACTGCACGTGGCCATGTCAACTATGTTTCAGCCGAGGAGGCTCATGAGGATCCCAACGTCGTCCTTGGTACGCTCCTTGTTAACTGCCATCCGACATCTGTTCTTTTCGATACTGGAGCATCTCATTCATTCATATCCGAGAACTATGCTCGATTGCACAACACGGCATTCTGTGACATGCCCTCTACCATGGAAATTCAAACTCCTGGCTCTTGATGGCAAACTTCTAGAGTAAGCCATGGGAACGAAATTCTTGTCGATAGACTTGTCTTCCTTGCATCCTTAATAGCTCTCAAGTCCTCGGACATAAACATCATCTTGGGTATGGACTGGATGTCAGCTCATTATGCTAAGATCGATTGTGCCACTAGAACCGTTCAACTTACTCACCCATCCGGTAAGACAGTCAATGTCTTAACTCGAGTGGCCAAGTGCCAGCTTTACTCCTTAAATGCCAACCCCTTTCCAGACCTTGAGGATGTTCCGATAGTCCGAGACTTTCCGGATGTCTTTCCAGAAGAACTGCCAGGTGTTCCACCTGACAGGGATGTAGAGTTTGTGATAGACCTTGTTCCAGGAACCGTGCCAATTTCTAGAAGACCCTACAAGATGGCACCCTTAGAACTAGCCGAGCTTAAGAACCAACTCGATGAGTCCTTGAAAAAGGGTTTCATCCGTCCTAGTTCCTCTCCTTGGGCTTGCCCCGTCCTCTTCGTTAAGAAGAAGGATGGAATGGATCGAATGGTTGTGGACTACCGCCCTGTCAACCTGGTCACCATCAAGAACAAATACCTGCTTCCCAGGATTAACGATCTGTAGGATCAGCTCGCTGGATCCTCAGTCTTTTCGAAGATGGATTTGAGGTTGGGCTACCATCAAATCAAAATCAGAAACGGGGACATTCCCAAAACGACCTTTGTTACTCGTTATGGCCAATACGAGTACACTGTGATGTCCTTCGGTTTAACCAATGCCCCAGCCACCTTCTCCCGGTTAATGAACTCAATTTTCATGGAGTACTTGGACAAATTTGTCATAGTATACCTCGATGACATACTCATCTACTCCAAGAATGAAGAGGAACATGCCGAACATCTAAGGCTGGTATTGATGAAACTTCGAGAGCATCGTCTTTATGCCAAATTCTCCAAGTGTGAATTTTGGTTGCCAGAAGTGACCTATCTAGGCCATGTGATCTCTGGCAAGGGTATTGCTGTCAATCCCGAGCGAGTTCAAGCCGTCCTTGATTGGACTCCACCTGAGACGGTTAAGCAAGTTCGGAGCTTCCTTGGCTTAGCGAGCTATTGCTGCCGCTTCGTCGAGAATTTCTCCAAGGTTGCTAAACCTCTAACTGAACTCCTCAAGAAAGATAAAAAGTTCGAGTGGACTCCACAGTGCAAGTTCAGTTTTCAGGAACTGAAAAGACGCCTGACATCTGCTCCCATACTGGTACCACCAGATTTCTCCAAGGACTTTATTATCTATTGCGACGCCTCGCGACAAGGACTAGGTTGCATACTCATGCAAGATCGTCAGGTAATTGCCTATGCTTCACGGCAATTACACCCACATGAGGAAAATTATCCCACACATGATCTAGAGCTTGCAGCTGTAGTCCATGCACTTAAAACTTGGCGACATTACCTTCTCGGTAATCGTTGCGAGATCTTCACCGATCACCAAAGTTTGAAATATATCTTCACCCAACCAGATTTGAATCTCAGGCAAAGACGTTGGGTTGAGTTGATCTCGGATTACGACTTAGGAATAACTTACACCCCGGGCAAAGCCAATGTCATGGCTGATGCGCTAAGCCGTAAGTCCTATTGTAACAACCTGATGTTACAAAAAAGTCAACCATTTCTCCATGAGGAATTTCGTAAGCTAAATCTTCACATTGTTCCTCAAGGATTCCTATCCACCCTGGTGGCGAAACCTACCCTTACGGATCAGATCATCAAGGCACAGAAGGTAGATCCGGGAATCTCCCGTATTAAGAGAAACATTAAGAAAGGAGTCGCGAATTGTTTCTCCATTGATGATCAAGGTGTCGTATACTTTGGGAATCGCCTAGTGGTTCCAAAGGCACGAAACCTGAGGCGGCTGATCCTTAAGGAAGCTCATGAATCCCCTCTCACCATTCATCCCGGTAGTACTAAAATGTATCAAGACCTACGCCAGAGGTTTTGGTGGACTAGGATGAAGAGAGAAATCGCTCAATACATTGCTAATTGCGACGTTTGTCGTCGTGTTAAAGCAGAGCATCAACGGCCTGCTGGCACCCTTCAGCCTTTGGCTATTCCCGAGTGGAAATGGGACAAAATCAGTATGGATTTCATCACTGGGTTTCCCAGGACCAAGAGAGGGAATAATGCCATCTTCGTCGTGATCGACCGTCTTTCCAAAGTAGCCCATTTCCTACCTGTCCGTGAGAGTATCACCGCTAGCCAGCTAGCTGATTTATACATCTCCCGAATAGTGTCTCTTCATGGTGTTCCATTGGAAATTAACTCAGACCGTGGGAGTCTCTTCACCTCTCGATTTTGGGAAAGTTTCCAAAATGCTATGGGAACTCGTCTCTCCTTTAGCACCGCCTTCCATCCTCAATCAAGTGATCAAGTAGAACGAGTCAATCAAATTCTGGAAGATATGCTCCGAGCTTCTGTCATCTCGTTCGGAATGAGTTGGGAGAAATGCCTTCCATTCGCGGAGTTTGCTTATAACAATAGTTATCAAGCCAGCTTAGGCAAGGCTCCTTTCGAAGTTCTCTATGGACAAAAATGTCAAACGCCTCTTAACTGGTCAGAAACCGGCGAAAGACAACTCTTTGGCCCGGATATGATTCAGGAAGCAGAAGAGCAGGTTCACGATATTCGTGAGAAATTGAAAACAGCCCAATCTCGTCAAAAGAGTCAATATGATCGTAAACATAAGCCTATGACTTATGAAGTCGACGAGAAGGCTTACCTTCGGGTTACTCCGTTAAAGGGAACCCATTGTTTCGGTATCAAAGGCAAATTGGCCCCTCGTTACATTGGACCCTTTCGCATTCTTGCCAAACGAGGGGAAGTTTCCTACCAATTGGAACTACCTCCGCATCTTTCCAGAGTTCACGATGTCTTCCACGTTTCACAACTCAGGCATTTCCAGAGTTCGCTGATCCTATCCGTGGAGTGGACCATGAAACGCTTGATCTACAAGATAACCTCTCCTATCGGGAATATCCCGTTCGTATCCTTGATCAAGCCGAGCGTACCACTCGACGTCAGAATATCAAGTTTCTCAAGGTTCAATGGTCACACCATTCCGAGAAAGAAGCCACTTGGGAAAGGGAGGATCGTCTTCGACTTGAGTACCCCACCTTCTTCCCGGAGGATCCTAAATCTCGGGACGAGATTCTTTTGAGTGGGGGTGAGTTTTCACACCCTAGCTAGTTCAAGCATTAGAGTGTGCATCATGTTTATTTTCCTCTTAAATTTGAAATGGGGATGACAGAACCTCCAACACCCCCCTGGAACCAACTAGGGTTTACTAAAATTATTTTCAATGAACCTGAAATGCCCTTCTAAAAAGTTCACCCTCTTTGTCTTGGGTTAAAACCTCTGGCAAAATTGGTGCACATTTTTCTAGGTCAACAGAAGGTCATTGAATTAAATCATAAGTATTTGAATTTGGGCATTTAAATGCTATAAAATAAATTAAATGCCCAAATAATTCTGGAAATAAATGTTTGCTGTTGGAAATAATCTAAACAGAGCCCACAATTATTTTCAGGATTTTTGGAAACGTTTTAGTATTTTTAATAAAGCCCAACAGTTGCAATTAAATAGAAAACAGAAACAAATTTACAAAAAAAAAGACAGAAGGAAGCCACCTGGGCCTTACCTGAGCTGGCCAGCCCACCTGGCTCGCCCAGCCTACTGGCTTCGCCAGTTGTCGTCCTCCTCGCGCCAGGAGGCAGGGGCGCGTGCTCGCCGCGCGCCGGCCACCTCCTGCTTCTGCCGACGTCCTGGAGACGTCCAGCAGTGCCACGCGACCCCCACGTCCCCCTCTCATCCTCTCTCACTCTCCCCCTCGTCTCCCTCACTCTCTCCCGCGATGGCCGAGCGCGTACCTCGCCGCCGATCGCCGTAGTTGCCACCACAACCACTCCCTCGCCCCTCCGACGAGCCCAATCGCTCCGCCTCGTCACCCTAGACCTCTCCGTCGACTCACGCAAGCTCGGACGACCCCAAGACGACGTCGTGCCCTTCTTCCCCGTCCACAGCCGCCGGACGCCGTCGTTCGATTCGCCGGCCTCAAGTCCTCCCCGAGCTCGCTGACCCCCTCTCCGACTCCGCTGTGAGCTCCTCTTCCTTTCCCCCTAGCTCCCGTGCTCGTTTGGCCTCTGTAGCCGCCGTTTCCACCGCACCCGAGAGCTCCTCGCCGCTGGCCATGTCGCCATCGTGGCTACGGCCGTGCAAGCACGCGTCCGAGTGCACCACCGCATTCAGTGCGTCCCCAGGAGCCTAACGCACGCACTTCCTCGCCTTGCCGTGGACCATAGCCCTCTTTCCCTCTCCGTCTGAACTCCGGCCGCCGCCACGAGCTCGATTCCGGCGAGCTCGCTCCACCCCAGCTCCTCCCACTTGCCCCACTAGATGCGCACGAGCCCCAGCTACGCGTAGCACGTCTCCGCCGTCGATTTGGTCACCGGAGGACCAAATCCGAAGCCCTCCGCCGTCTCGGCCTCGCCGGCGGCTCAACGCCGGCGAGTTTGACCCAGTTTGACCCCTGGGTGGGCCCAGGTAGACCCCCCCTGAGTCTATGACAGGTGGGGCCGGTCTGCTAACTAAATTAGGATTAGTTTTAATTAATTCTAATTAAATCAGTCACTGACATGTGGGCCCAGGCCCCACTGACAGCTAATTAGTGTTAATCTAATCCTGTTAATTAGCTGAGAGGCTGACAGAAGGGGCCCACCAGTCAGGTTTGACCTGGGCTGGCGCCTTTGACCTGCTGAGGTTAGCATGACGCAATGCTGACGCAGTAATGCATTTTCTGGATTTATTTTTATTCAGGAAATTCCAGAAAATAGTCAAAACTTCTAAAAATCATAGAAAATCAACCATAGCTCCAAATGCAAAGATTTATATATGAAAAATGATCAGAAAAATTCAATCTATCCATCTGTAATGGTTTCATGCATGACAAAACAAGTTTACCTTGCTGTTTAAGCAGAATAAGGAAATGCACTATTAAGGCCATGTTTAATGAGCTAATATATGAATCTTTGATTCAAATGAGTTCATTCCTTTGTACTATAACTTGCATTAGGCCAAGACACAATCATATTGCCATGTCATAGCATGCATCATATTGTTGCATATCGTCATGTGTTGATTGTGTTCCGATGCGTTCTTCATGGTAGGTTCTGCCTCCGAGGATATTCACGAGTATCCAACTGAAGGGCAGTATCCCACTACAACTCCATCAGGCAAGCAACCATTGATCATTCCGATACAAACCCATGTTCTCGCTTCTGCTCTTGTTTACTGCATTAAGACCACGCGATTCAAACTGTTGTGTGCTACGGTAGTTGAACCCTTATCCTCTGCATGACCTGTCATTGCCACAGTAACTAGATGAAACCCACTAGCATGTGTAGGAGTTGATTGAGCCATGTATGTGATTCCTACCTTGCCATGCCTGCTATGCTTAGAGTTGTGTCAGGTCTGGTTCATCTGGGTGATGGGCTAGAGTGAAATGCTTATGTCGGTAATGTGAGGGATGTGTTGAACATGTTTGGTAAAGGTATCGATGAGAGGCCATGTAGGAGTACATGGTGGGTTGTTTCATTGGGGCCGTCCCTAAGAACTGAGATCTGTATGTGTGATTTAAGATGCAGTTACTACCGTACATTGGGCCCGAAACCAATGGACCCTCTCGGCTTCTTAACCACCTTAGTACTCTGTCCAGGAGTTGCAAATAGTTTCTGGTGTTTGTAGGATATGTGTTGGCGGCCGTGCGTAGCGTTGACCCTAGGGGTGGGCTATGTTGCGGTAGATACACCGTGGCTGGGTATGCCGTGCGCCCGTTTGGCATCTCGGGACCCTCTTCACATCGTTCGGGGCCGTATGTGGAAACCTCGGCCGGACTCCCTACGGATGGAACCTGGATAGGCGATAAACCTGGACTAGAGACTTAAGTGTTTAGGTAGGCCGTGGCCAACACCCTCGCTGGGCTTCCGCTTGAAGGTTGCCGAGTACATGGCGTGTAAGCGGCGGTAAGTGGTGAAAGCGTGTATGAAGAAGTACACCCCTGCAGGGTATAAAACTATTCGAATAGCCGCATCCGCGGTAAAGGACTACTTCGTTGCCTATACAGTTCATAGACAAGTTAATGGACACTACTAAAAGACTCAAGATAAGTGTGAGTATCGAGGATGGCCCTCTCATAGGATGACGAGGGAGGATCCACGGTGGAGTATTGTGTTGGTGAGTAGTGGACTCGTGTGCGAAAACTATTTTACTGGTGAGGTTCCATAGGATAGCTTAGCCAAGAGTCAAAGCTGGCTTGCTGCATTAACCCCACCACCTTCTTGAGAATAAGCATGTATAGTAGGTTCTGATGTAAGACTTGCTGAGTACCTTTGTACTCATGTTTGCTTAATTACTGTTTTCAGACGACAACACCGCCCCCTCCAATGGGTTCTACGTAGACCTTGACGTCGACGAGTGACTAGCCACCCAGGTGGTGATCCTAGCCATGGTGGGCCCTATGTAGATAGACAGGCTTCGAGAAGCCTTCTTTCTTTCTAGAGTCTGTACTTAGACTAGTTGCTTCCGCATGTGCTTGTATGAGTGTATGATTTGAGTGCCGGGTCATGTGACCCCTATCTGTATGAACATGTTATGTATGGCTCTCTGGAGCCTTTAAATAAAGTACTTGAGTTGTAGAGTTTGTTGTGATGCCATGTTTTATGTACTCATATCGGGCATATTGTGTGTATGATTGAAATGCTTGGTATGAGTGGGATCCGATAATCTAGTTGTTTATCCTTGGCAGCCTTTCTTATGGGGAAATGTAGTCTAGTGTTCCTCGAGCCATAGTAGTCCGCTACAGCCCGGTTTACCGGAGTCCTGCTAGCCCAGCACTACTGTTCAGGACACTTGACTGGCCGGCATGTGTTTCACTTCGTTCCTATGTCTGTCCCTTCGGGGAAATGTCACGCGGTGATTTCCGGAGTCCTGCCTAGCTTGCTACAGCCTGGGTCCCCCGGAGTCCTGTTAGCCCAGTGCTACAGCCCAGAATCACTCGCTGATGACCGACATGCTCGATGTGATACATGTATGCCTGTCTCCATAGGTCTGTGCCGCTTTGGGTTCATGACTAGCCATGTCGGCTCGGGTTCTCTGTCATATGGATGCTAGCGACACTATCATATACGTGAGCCAAAAGGCGCAAACGGTCCCGGGCCATGGTAAGGAGACACCCGTGGGATACCGTGCATGAGGCCGCAAAGTGATATGAGGTGTTACCGGCTAGATCGATGTGACTTGGAATCGGGGTCCTGACAGTGACATGTTGCCAATGTATCCTTTGATGACACCATTCATCCCTTCGAATGGCATCATGCTGTGCAGGAACGTCGGCCGGAGTTGGATGATATCCTCCACGATATCGACCAGCAGATGCACCATAACATCGAAGAATGCGGGCGGGAAGTACATCTCAAGCTCGCATAGTATCACCACGATCTCTTCCTGTAGCCTTCTGAGTTGCCTCACGCCAACCGACTTCTGAGAGATGACGTCGAAAAAGTTGCATAGGCCAAATAGCGTTTCATGGACATGCGCGTCCATGATCCCACGGATTGCAACTGGAAGTATCTGCGTCATCAGCACGTGACAGTCGTGAGACTTCATCCCGCTGAACTTCTGCTTCGCTGGGTCTAGGTATCTGCTTATCTTCCCCGCGTAACCATAAAGAAGTTTTACTCCTACGAGGTAGGTGAAAAACTGCTCGATCTCCTCCTGACATAGAGTGAAGCACGCAGGAGGGTAGTCATTTCCGGTCTTCTTGGCCTTTTTGCCTTTGCGATGACTTTCTGTGTCCTACTTCACCTCATCATCATCATCATTAGCGTGAAGCTCCTGCCTGATGCCCATTGATTTCAAGTCTGCCCTTGCTTTCGGCCCATCTTTGGTCCTCTCTAGCATGTTGAGCAGGGTACCAAGCAGACTCTCGCACACGTTCTTCGTGATATGCATGGCATCAAGGCTATGAGGCACACGGTGGATCTTCCAGTACGGCAGGTCCCAGAAAACAGACCTCGTTTTCCATACCTTCAGCAGCGGCTCTGGCGCCTTTCGATTCTTTCCCGGCTCTGGCGCCTTTTGCTTCTTTCCCGGCAGTGGGCAATCTTTCCAATTTTTCAACAGCCCGTCTATTTCCTCGCTACTCCTCGTACGCGGGCGCCTTCGGAGTTCGGTTTCACCATCGAACAGATCCTTGCGTTTCCTCCACGGGTCATCGTCGCGAAGCCACCTTTGATGTCCCATGAACACGGTTTCCAAAGACCCAGGATCTCTATCTAGCTGGCGATACGTTGTGTCATCCATGCACCTGATGCATCCAGAAAATCCGTGGACCACCTGCCCCGCGTGATATCCGTAATCGAGATAGTCGTGCACCGTCATGAGCAGTGCGGCTCTCATAGGGAAATATTCTTTCTCTACGGCGTCCCACGTATTGGCTAGCGTTTTCCACAATGTGTCTAGCTCCTCTTTCAGCAGCCCCAGATACAGATTGATGTCGTTCCCTGGTTGTTTCGGCCCTTCAATTAGCATACTCATGTGAATGTACTTCGTCTTCATGCACAACCAGGGGGGAAGGTTGTACATCCACACAAACACAGGCCAGGTGCTATGTGTGCTTCTCTGGCTGCCAAATGGATTGACTCCATCGGTGCTCGCGCCTAGCATGATGTTCCTTGGATCCTTCCCAAATTCTGGGTGTTCGAAGTTCAACGCTTGCCACTGGCTCCCATCCTTAGGGTGACTCAGCATCTTGTCTTTTTTATTTATCTCCGGATCATTTGCGTCATCTTCTCGCTTCTTCTCCTCCCTATCCGCGTGCCAACACAGGATCTTTGCTACCTTAGGGACCGCGAAATACCGCTGCAGACAAGGAGTGATCGGAAAGTACCACACCACTTTTTGAGGAGCTTTCTTCCTCTTCTTGTATCGAGTGACGCCGCACACCGGACATATGGTACACTCCACGTGCTCGCCCCGATAAATGATGCAATTGTTCATGCACACATGGTATTTCACGTGCAGTAAATCCAGAGGACACACGACTTTCTTCGCCTCCTCGAAACTGGTCGGGCACTTGTTCCCCTTTGGAAGACGTTCATGCCAGAATGACATGTTCTCGTCGAAGCATGCGTCGGTCATTTTGTGTTTTACCTTCATCTCCAAAGCCATGAGCATTACTTTCAGGCGAGTATCCTCGGGTCTGCATCCTTCATACAATGGAGTAACCGCGTCTATCTCTAGTTGATCCAGCTTGGCTTTCTCTCGGGTGGAAGCTCTTGCGTTATCCGTCTGCTTGAGAAGCAGCTCTTGAATATGAGGGTCCTACACCCAGCCCATCGATGGTCCATCGTCGTCTGCTCCTCCGGCATCTAGATCTTCATGATCATGCCCTTCGTCTACTCAGGCATCTTCCTCATCATCATGTCTGGCATCTTCTACATGACGACTGTGTACAGCATCACCGTCGTGATCATGTCCTAGAGATTCTTCGTCTTCTCGCCCGCCCGAGCCACGGTGGTTGTCTTGCTGCTCTTCCTCATTTCTTGCCCGGCCCCCATGGACGACTTCATAGTCATCTTCATCACCTTGACACCGATAGCCATCCATGAAACCACGCAAGAGCAGGTGGTCTCGCACCTGCCCGGAATCCGGGTCCGCAATAAGGCTCTTCAGCTTGCATCTTCGACACGGACATCTTATCTCCGTCTCGTTCTTTTGAAGCATCTCGGCCTTCGCAGAGCTCAAAAACCTATTCACGATGCCTTCGGTCATCGTGCGGACCATGGTCGCCTGCGGGGTAGAGCAAAACGATATTTTAGAACCAAGAAAAAATTTGGCATGACTTTCCCTAAAAATAGGACCAAAAAGAATGCATAGTGCCAAAATTCTCGCCGAAACGGAAATGAATCAACATTCCGGCAAAATATTGGCAACTATCGCATTTCAAATACCGGTACATACCTGCAAACACAAACATATATGCAACACCACAAACATACATAGATCTAGCTAGGCCACAAAAAGTGCATGTGCACGTTGTTGGAGCGAGCTAGGGAGAAAAAAAGTAGATCTACAACATGAAGATAGCTTTCCCCTTACTTACCTATCAAAAAAAGGTAATTTCAACACTTAATTTGATGAATCTATGGTGCAAATGAGGTGAGGAGGAGGAGGCAGCCGACAAGCTTAGAGAAGGAGGTGGGGGGAATGAAGTGGGGAAAGTGAGTGTGTAGGTGTGGCTGTCCAAAAATATCTAGCTGGTCCCAGGTTACTAATGGCGCACCACACAGACATGCGCCATTAGTAACCCAACATACTAATGGCGCACCACACATACATGCGCCATTAGTAGTTTTGCAAAAAAGTAAAAAAAAAATTATACTAATGGCGCACCGTGGCACAGTGCGCCATTACTAGTTTAAACTAGTAATGGCGCACTATGCAACGGTGCGCCATTAGTAGTTTTGCAAAAAAGTAAAAAAAAATACAGTAGTGGCGCACTCTATGGCTGGTGCGCCATTAGTAGTTCTAACTACTAATGGCGCACTCTGCCCAGATGCGCCATTAGTATGTTTGAAAAAATGAAAAAAAAACATTTTGTTACTAGTGGCGCACCGTGTGGCTGGTGCGCCATTAGTGTCTTCCACACTAATGGCGCACCAACACATGGTGCGCCATTAGTATATAGTAATGGGGCACCACATGTCTGGTGCGCCATTAGTGTCAATTCCATCTATAGCCCTTTTCCTAGTAGTTTGCGCTACCTATTTTCCCAAAGAACTGGTGCATGAGCATTTAGCTTTATTTATTTACTTATTTATGTTTAGGGGACCATGAGCATGTACCTGGGCCGTATTCATGTGAGAGCCTCCCTTCCAGTTAATTATGGGATTCTCTATTGGGCCTTCATCAGTGGGCTGCATGTTATCAACAAGTGGAAAATGTGTTCCGAGTTTCCAAAAAAATGTGTTCCGTACGGTAAATACTATGCGCTACGTACGGTACGGGGCACTAACAGATCGAACCATGCAACGACTTCCGAAACATTGTGTTTGTCGTTCTAACAACACATTTATTCAACCAACAGACAAAATATACTACTGATTGTACATTGAAAACAGCAGCAGCAACAACCAGGGCTGGGGGTGCAACAGAAGCAGTAAGCAGGCCAGAAGAGTGAAGACGCAACTCTCTCTTCCAAACCAAACATCAGCCATTATTACAAAAGGGCTACCAAAAACTAACAAGTGTATGCATCAAACTATATAAAGATCCTATTACACCAAGTGTACGCATCTAACTAACTGGCTCAGTCAGACGTTACTATTTATTAAGCTGTGGAGATTGGCTGACGGCTTGAACCAGATGGGTGCCTGATGGGGGAAACTCCAGCCAGCAGGTCGAAGTCTGATACTTGCGACCCTCTCTCCTACTTTGGGCTGCAGAGCATGGCGGCACATATCAGGGTATGGTGCATGCAGAGACGCATGGTACGCTGTGTACACACAGTTTTGCCTGATGAACAAAACCGTGCTGCCATTATGATCCTTTCCGTCGGTTATCTCCTGGTTAATCGGATAATTCAGTCCGACAAACAGAGAGCGTGTACCAAGGCTACTTAACAGCCTCCAGTCAAAAATTCCTGAAGGCCCAAAGAAGCTGGGATCCTACTCAAAGACCTTGCAGTGACTATGATTGTATTCCGCGAAACAACACGTCCGGTACGTGCGAACGATCATCAATCTTTCGCCATCGTCTGATCGAGCCAGGAACCACCTGCCACTGCCATGCCGCTTTTCGTTGGAAGGTTCTGGGATTAGGAAGGGTAGGGACACTAGGCGGCCTACAACATCATATCAAGTTGGAGTCAAATAAAAAAGGGCTGTTGGTTTAGTCAATCATAAGAACAACATGTTATGAGCATGAATATTTTTCAGCAAATGTTGACAGTAATATAAGCAAGCCATCATGATATCATAGGAAAGTAACATACTGCTGTAACAACCATTTGTAGCGATGACTGGAGTAGGCCAACAATACGTCCAGCCATAGAAGGAGTCGACAGCGTAAATGAAGCCCTTGTGTTCAATGGCATCATAGAACCATGGAGGATGTATGATCCTACGATGGACGTGAAGATTTATCCACTTACCGCAGTGACCTGTCAGATAGGCGAGACCGCAGTTGAAGAACGCAATTATCCTGAAGTCTTTATAATTCACAGATCTTGTGGGCACTTGGCAGATTACAACCTTGAGCAAATCAAACTTGCTATCATGTTGGCTACTGTAAGATTCCGAGTATTCTGGGCCGCGGTGCCAAAGTAGTGCAGTGTTAATTGAAGGAAGGGGGATCAATCGCCGGGTGTAGACCTCCACGAGCATCCAGCTGCCGCGACCGTCGACGAGCACCATCCAAGACGTGTTCATGCTAACCCAGTACATACCATTAATGTAGTTTGAGGCTGATGGGGATCGGATCACAGTCAAGGGGGTTGATGCTCGCCACCCTACGACCGTTATGCTGCATGACATGCCATTTCTGAAGACTAGGCGGCATCAGCAAGCAAGGAGCTGGCTTAAAAAGCTTCAACCTGAGGGCTTTGAGTAAACGGTACAGCCCCGACGAGCAAGCGGCGAGCGGCATGCTACTGAGATTGTCCACACGCGAAACAATGAGCTTGATTTCCTCTGTGGGCAGCGAATTCCAGCCACTCTTTCGGCGGACACTGCTCGGTTATGCCTTTGTTAATGCTTGGGTTTCGGACGAGGGGGAGGCGCCTTAGCGGGGATGGAAGATTGGACGAGATTATGTGCAGACAAAGATGGAGAAGCGAATATGTGCTGCGGGAAGAGGACAAGTGATGATGACTACAACACGCCGCTTTACTTACGAGACACATACGAGCAGCGTAGGGTCATGTCGATGCCAGACAACTTGCTTGAGTGATCACAGTACAGGTACTCCTTACAATGCTATGCCCTAACTTGCTTGAGTAGAGTAGTAGAGTAGGACTCTGCTCTACTACTAGCACCGGAGGAGTAGTATATTCTAATCTAAAATAGTTACAAACTTCAATGCCTGAGCGTGGAATGACTACAAACCGTGCTCAAAGACCGTGTCTATGTGGTGTTTGGACATGGGCGACAACCTCAACGCCAACGGTGCTGCTCCCGTTGCATTGTATGTGTTTCTGTCCTTCCTGTTCGAAATCTTGGTAGAATTCATGTTTCTACTCTATATCCTACTACTATGCTAGTCCACATGATTAGTTGCGAACGACGACTTCTTCCCTGACCTCGGCAACCTCATCCTCGACGACATGGGCGACAATATTAACACCGGCAACCAGTGAGATACAGGGTGTAGGAAGCGGTTTGGGAATTTGCATGCCTTTCCAACCAGTGAGATACTCCGTACAAAGTACGAAAGAGAAATAACCACAGAGAAGGAAGCTAAAAGTAAACAATCAAACGAGCATTTTTGCATTTGTTTTGCATTGAATCGTTTCACAAGCTTGACTAGTGCTGTTTTTCTACTTTTACAAAAACCACATTGTAATGTTAAAACGTGCATTTGCACGTACATAAGTAATAGTAGTACTCCCTCCGTCTAGGTGTATAAGTCTTCCCTCCTTCTTGGTCACCGTGCACAACCGAAGATGACTTATTGACCTGGATGGAGGGAGTAGCACAGTCTGCAAGCATATATCGAGAGAGACGTGTAGTGCGATAGTATATAGTAAAGTTTGTGCTATATGCACATACTTGCAAAATGCGTACGAATACACAAGGTTTCCAAACTTTCCCTTTTACATACTTAATTAAGCACGCTAAAAATTCCTGAACGTCCGGGATTTATCATTTGCGTCCCAAAATTAATGAGATCGCCTTATGAAACAAAAATTATACTCCTCCTAAAAGCCACGGCACTCGCAGTAGCGCTTGCGGCGCTCCACGAGTGCCCTGGCGCGCGGGCGTTTCCCGGCGTGCCGACACAACGCCTCTTCCTCAGCCTCGCAACTCGCGAGGTGCTGATTGGCGGCTTGCCGGAGGGCGAGCGTGATCTCACCGGTGTGGTGATCCGGCGCCAATAGGTACTCCTCCTCGCTGGAAGCGTGCACCTGGTTCATGTACCGCCAAGCGTAGATGAGGCGCTTGGGCCCGACTGCACTCAGGGTGTCGGCACTTGCGTCCTCCGCCGCCCTCACGGCCCTCGCACGAGCCTTCTGCCAAAGAGCCAATTGCCTGACTCTCTCGGACGCGACATAGGCCTCCCAGGCAGCTTGTTCCGCGATGCGCTTCTCTTCCTCGGCCTTCTTCTCCGCCTCTATTTTGGCGCGCTCTGCTGGAGACAAAGCCTCCCACAAGGCGACATCCATTTCTTTCCAAAGCTCCTCAAGGCTGGGGGGCTCGGCGGGCGGCGCGGCGTTCTCCTCGTAGCGGGGAGCCGACGCGTCCTCTGGCGCGTGTGTTGGCGAGATTGGGAACACCGACGCGTCCACCTCGACGCGTCGCGACGAGGAGCGGAACACCGACGCATCCTCCTCGACTAGTGGCGGTGAGGAATGGAACGGCGACGCGTCGCGTAGCGGTGAGGAGCGGAACACCGACACGTCCTCCTCGACTAGTGGCGGCGAGGAACGGAACGGCAACGCGTGACTATCCGCGCGGTGCAGCGAGGGGCTCCTAGGGCTTGGGAGGGGCGATGCCATGGTGGTCGACGTGAGAGGGAGGGGGAGGAGATAGCGATGAACGTGAACGTGAGGGGGAGGAGATAGCGATGTCGTGGGAGGCGCAGTATTTATAGCAAGCAATGGCACACCTATGTAAGATATGGACTGAGCTGCACTGACTTAACTGTCGGTCTAGTTGCATCACTGACATGTGGGCCAGACCCTTGTTGGGCCCATATGTTAGTGACCGAATGCACCTGCAGTTAAGTAACAACTACGTGGGCATATTTGTTGGAGTAAATTACAGGGGAGCGAAGGGGTGGAAATATTACTGGTCACAACGGATTGGACGAGCGTGGGGGGAGGAGAGTCATGCATGCAGATTTTTCACACAGGGTGGAGTGGTGGGACCGCCGGAGGAAGAAGGAGAGTTTGGCAGGCATATTGTTTCCCCACATGGAGAGGAAAAAAATTTGGAGACGAACGGGCTTCCTACAGGTATGGGGAACGGTGCATAATAAGTCATCTTGCATGCCGGGCTAGGTATAGTCTCAAGTCATTAAAAACAAACAAGCCCCACACATGTTCATATTTCAAGGTGCACTAAATTATTACATGCGATGATTAAGGCTGGCCATAATGGTGGTATCTTAGCTGGTATCATGCACACGGGAATAGCAAACATGCTGATGTGGCAAAGAATTAAAGAAGAGAGGGGGGGGTTAGAGTAACTAGAGTTCATCCATGCATTGGTAAACACATTTTTTTGTGGAGAACGACAGCACTAGTTGAGTACTTTTGCAGACTTCAAAAACTATTCCACAATGTGTCAACATTCACAATGTCAAATCAATATTTTTTACACTCATTATAAAACATAGTTCTTATACTCCCTCCTTCCATCTATATAGGGCCTAATGCGTTTTTCGAGGCTAACTTTGACCAAATGTTAGAGAAATAATATATGACATGCAACTTACATAAAGCACATCATCAAATTTGTATGTGAAAGGAGCTTTCAATGATATAATTTTCACATTATGCATGTCATGTAGTATTAATTTTATCAATAGTCAAAGGCGGTCTTGAAAAACGCATTAGGCCCTATATAGATGGAAGGAGGGAGTACTCATTATAATCAGTACTCCCTCCGTCTAGGTGAGCAAGTCATCTTAGATTGTGCACTGTGACCAAGGAGGAGGGGAAAACGAGAGATCTTAATGTTTATTTGCTAATTAATAGCATTGCATGCAATGAACTAACCACTGCATGTCGTGTTTGGTAGTCTCACCGTCATTAAAAGCATGCACATCCACATCTTCTATTGGATGATATGTCAAGAAACAAGAAACGAGGTAGAAGTTAATGCACCGCGCCTAATTGTTTTGGGAGTATTGTAGATATTGATATTTTTAGTATAAATTTGGTCGTGGGATTTCATTGATGCCTGTCAAAGCGTTGACAGGTCTGCTATGCGTGACCTAAAGATGAAAGCGTTGAGCATCTCGAAGTTGATCAACAATCTTCAATTGTCAAAGATTAGCCGTTCGGCCAATAAGGTGGCACACTTAATCGCTAAGTATAGCTTTGACAATAGATTAGATGGTATTCTTGTAAATAAGGTACCGCCCTATGTGGTGAATATTGTATCGAATGAGTGTACTGGTGTGGCTGGTTAATTAATATAAGGTGGTGTTCAAAAAAAGTATAAATTTGGTCAAACACTTTGCAAACGGTTGACGAGAGTAAAAAGGACCAGAGGGAGTATCATGCATGCGGAGTAGGCAAAAAAATTTCTTGTCTAAAAAAAGGCAAAACAATTTGCTCATTTAGAGCCGGTCGAAGTCTCAAAGGGCGCGACCGCGCGAGGGAGGCGAAGGTCGTGGGAGGCACGACGTTTGACGGAATTAAGTGAAGTTACATCCACGCGCCGGCATGGCGTGCGAACAGGGAGAAGCTATACCGTCAGGCCTACGATATGGGTCTAGTAGACATGACATCTAGTGTGTCCCGCATAGTTCTCGAGAACTCTTTGGGGGCTTGCATCCGTTTATCCACCGGGCAAGCCAGCAACCCCATGCCGTTCGCACGCCCTACTCGTCCCCATCTTCTACCTTACAACAGTTCACTCCCAATCGTCCCGTCCTTTCACATTAGTTCACTCCCAGTTTTTTTTGCGGGGTACAACAGTTCAACTTCTCCTAACCCTCCTCCAAAATTCATGGCCTCCCAAATCTCCATGGTCGCCGCTGAGTACCAGGTTAGAGCCATCACCGGCGATCAGTTCATCGTCATCTACACACGTTGATCCGAGACGGTGAAAGCATGGCTTGCTCGCTTCCTACGCATATTCAACAGTTCAACGGATGAGTGGGTAGCTGGGCTAGATGTTGAGTACACCACAGTCCTGGGACGAGAGAAGGATCTAAAGGACGAAGAGAGGAAGAAGCCCGCCGTGATCCAGTTTTGCGTACATAATGTTTGCTTGGTCTACCACATATGCCATGCCAACGTTGAGTGCCAGGATTTTAAGAACTTCCTCAAGGACAAAAGAGTGAAATTCGTTACTATAGGCTTTAAGAACGACAGTGACGTCCTGCGTCGGATAGGTCTCGTTGTAGGCCAGCCCTTCAATCTCCAGAAGGCAACCTGGTGTCCTCCTCTCAACCTTCAATGCTGACCCTGGCAGCAGCCATGATTGATCCTTCGTACGCTAAACTGAAGAAACCTCATCACGAGTTTCATCATGCATCGGAGTCGAAGACATTAGATGAAGATCACATCCTGTACGCAGCAATGGATGCCTACCTTTGTTTAAATATCTACAAGGGTTGGATGAAGAAGCAGAGCCCAGTGTCCGGTTCAAGCAAAGAAGCGTCGGCGAAGAGGAAGAGGAAGAGGGACGAGGACGAAGTCGAGGACGTGGACTCGGACTCCAAGTAGGTGGCAGTGCCGTCGCTCATGCTGGTTCTACTGCAGTGTCAAGCGGACTAGTTGCTTATTAGTTTATTTTCAAGGGAGTGTTGTGCTGAGGCCCCAACATAACTATGTTTATGTTCTTTCTCGTTATTTGAACTCTTTAGTACGTACAGTAGTACTAGTACTATGTCTTACTACTGTTCTTCTTGTAGTTGGTACTACTGCTCGTATCTTCGTGTTCCTACTGTACTTAATACATTCGTACTAGTAGTATAATTTGGGTCAGTCGATTTGTGAAAGAAGTTCGATGGAGCGAAGGAAGAAGACAGCAGAAGAGGTGGAAGAAGCCCTTCTAGCCATCCATGTTGCATCAAACGGCTCACATGAGTCGACTGACCCAAATTGCTCCTTCAGATTGCAGGATCCACGTGGCATTCAAGGCCTCGAAGGTAGATTCTGCGTCCGCACCCTGTTTGCGGGCTCGACGCGTGCACAACCGGCTTCCGCCATGACAGCCACCATGCGCGCCTCCTCCACGCGGGCGGAGACGACAATGACACGCTAGTTCCTCCTCGCCGGCGTGCTGGAGCACGCGCTCGTCCTCCTCTTCGTACGTTGTGTGCATAGACGCGGCTCCACCAGCTGCTCGCGTGCTTGGCAGCGCGGCGGCATCGCGAGTAGGGACTGCAGACGATGTGAGCGGGCGAGCCTTCGGCTTCATGGCACAAGGATGGCGGCGACACGGCGGTGATGGGCGAGAAATTGTTGGCCGGAGCAGGCGGGCGCCGGCATGCGCAACGGCCGCGGCATATTGATGAGTGCATGTGTGGGAGCTTACTTTAGTTTTATATATAAGGTTGGTCAAACTTAAAAGAAAACCATACTATTACACGTAAACATTAGACTTAGGCAGCGCTTTTATTAGTTACTAGCTTATGTTCTTGCCCATTGTGACCAGCCTTAGTACCACGGCCACGATACGGAATCATGTGCAAGCGTGTGAACCGCGGCCGCGCGGTCGATCGAACGGTGCGTCACCATGTTGCGCTCGAAGGACATCCACCGAACCTTTTTGTGTGTGTGAAAACAATCCTCGAATATTACTCAACTTTTTTTCCTGTGAAAGGTCTTGACGCTGCAATATTTCCATATATTTGAATTTAGCTCCAGTTCGTGTTTATTTGGATTTGGACATTTTAGGTGCGCCCTAGTTTTTTTAATACTGATTTTGTGTGTGTGACTGAGAGAGAACGTGTGTATGTGTCCATATGTGTGTTGTGGCGGAAGGGCAATGTGGAGACGGTGTGCGTGTGATACAGACATAGAGAGGTGTGAATGTGCAAATGATCTTCCATGAGTGAGACGTAGACAGATGCCGATACATTGTGTATACATGAGAGAACGGTCTTCTAGTTTACTTGTGTGTGTGTGTGTGAGAGAGAGAGAGGGGGAGAGAGACACACAGAGAGAGGATCATCCGTAATACAACAACCATCTCTCTCGATTCGTCCGTCCCTCGCACGGTCGCATGCAACACATGCATCAATGCACACATTTTGACACCCTCACCCGGCCCCTGCCCACCTCAAGGCCCGCACAATCTCTTCGTGAATACCCATTTCTCACCTTAGGTTTGTTTTCTCTCAATATCTGACACACACACACATACAGCACAACACACACACACACACTCCCCCGAGCACACAATTCATCCCCATCCAAGGTTATGCGGCGACCACTCTCGCTTGTGCTTCTTTGCACCCCAACATGCACAACACCTCAATATTCAAAGAGGGCAACGAGCAGATCGAATACGGCGACCACACCGCGCTAGAGAATGCGGGGTCATTTGGAAGCAGGGTGATGTGATGACGGCTGACTGACTCCTCCCCCTACCCTCTCTCTCTTGCACAAAATTACCAATCCCTCTCTCCCCCGCACAAAATTGTCAATCCCTCAACCCATGAGATCCTTCCCCTCTCGTCCATGTTTTCCTGCTCTCTCATCAAACATGTTGTCTCTTCTCCTTCCACGTATACAGAATCCAGATGCACACGCATCTCATGTATATTACATGTATGCATCTTTCTCACAGACCTAACTTCTTCCTCTCTCTTTCTCTCTCTCTATCTCTCTCTCTGTCTCGTTAGTTTGTCTCCTACTCTCTCGTCCACACATTGGGATATGTCAAAAAGTTGCTTCTATAATGGCTGATGTAGAGTTATGGTTGTTCTTGTTGCATCCTACAAAGTAATAACTATGAAATGCATTTAGATTCTCATTTGACTGGGATTATGTGAGTTTGAGCATGTTGTGAAGTACTATAGACCTTGTATACATCTTGGGATTCGACAATGATTGTAACTATTGAATTGTATAGACCGTTACATTCGAAGTAAATAGCCTAATATATTTATTTCACAATTTCAACAAATGATTAGTTCACTACAAACTAAGAAAACAAATGTGTACTCCCTCCGTTTTTATTTAAGTCCGCGTATTAGCACTGGTCAAAGTCAAGTTTTGTAAACTCTCAGAAAGCTTATAACAAAAAATATTAACATATACAATAACAAATAAATACCATTAGATTCATTATTGAATGTACTTTCACATCATACATATTTGTTATGGTAAATATTTATATTTTTCTATAAACTTGTTCAAACTTTAGGAAGTTTGACTTTGGTCAAACCTAATATGCAGAGTTTACTACTACTACTCTCTAGTTTCTTAGCCGAATCACTCAACACGCCGCACGGGGAGTCCAGTGTAACAAAATTTTGAGGTTGGCGGGAAAATCTCCCGCGACCCTGATTCGAGCAGTGGGAAGTTACCATCACAGCCTTCGGAACAGGCCTACGGATGACGCTTCGTAGGGGGCTGTTTTGTAACTTAAGGTTCACCCTACCCAGCCAACCCCACCCCGGCACCCAGAGTAGTACACCTGAATACTCCCCAATTTCTATCCCCACCACAAAATAGACTTCTCCACGACACCGCAGCCTTCATGCTCCTCCCCTTTACATCAGCGCACTCGTCCACTGCAGCGCATCTGCCTCATCGACGACCTCGTACGCCGCACTGGAGCCGGTCCACCGTCGTCGTCGTACACGGAGCCTCTTCCCCGGCATTGTATTCCACGGTCTCGGATCTGCTTCCCGGAAGCCGATGCCAAGTGCAGAAGTACCACTGTCGTGGACAATGAACTGACTCCCGTTGCCGACCATGACTCACAAAGGCCGCCGCGACCATCGTTCTCCTCCTCGATTGGTAATGTGTGTATTGAATCACTTAGCAGTACATGCGTAGTTCCAACTTTATTCATACCTACCCTTCAAATTTCCTGGGTGCTATTGTTCCTGTAAAAGTAATTGGTTATAGCCTCCATTGTCCAACAGAATATCAGCTTGTAATTGTGCGTCGCTCCTGTATCGCGCTGTGCTTGGGTAGGTTTTTCATCTGCAACTAGTAGTGTGGCAAATGATGGAAAGGTTTTTAGAACTAGCAAAATGCCCATGTGTTGCACGCATCAAGATGCATTTGTATGAGTAGTTTATCTTGTTGGAGATGCTCTAACATGGCAGACGAGTGCTTTAATGTTGCCCATAAGATGCGAGAGTATTACTAGTAGTATAGTTTTCTTGCCATGTTGAGATTTTAAAACCACGAGTGCGAACATTGAGAGGAGCAATGAAGACCAAACACGGGATATTTGGGACATCTTCAAGGAGCGTGGCAAGTTAAAGAGGAGCTGCACCGAACCTGTAAAACGAGCTTTGGTAAGTAACACCCTTTCAATTACTTTTGTGTAGCCTCGTGTTCTTCGATGTGTATATGTTGTAGTTTCTGTTTCTCTTAAGCGTGGTGTTCTTCGATGTGTAATAAGAAGAGTCTTAATCGTCCTAATGCTTTCGTTTTTAGCTTGATGTAGGAAGTGGGTGTTCTCACCTTGTAGTCTGTTTTTATTTGTTTTTTCCTTTTGAATTCACTTCTCCGAGTTATGTTTATCTGGCTTCTACTAAATGGATCTAGGTTGCTCTGAGTATTGATCTAAAAAAGAAGTAACTTCATGTCAGGATGCAGTTCCTGCAAGGAGGGAAGTATGGTCAACCTCGAGATCATGTTTCCAAAATGAGGCTGGATTACACACAAGGTGCCAGTTCCCTAATGATGCTGGATTAGACACAAGGTGCAAATTCCCAGATGATGCTAGATTACAGACAAGCCAGGTGGAGTCGTCAACTATTCGTGTCCTCGTAGCATTAGTAAAGGCTGAAAGAAAGTGTGTAGCAGCCCTTGAGAATGTAGCTGAGTTCCTGAAGAAGCGAAAAGAGCAATCAGATGCTCTCTTCACCCAAGCCAAAGAAGAGATGGAAGAAGCCAGAAATAAGCTAGCAGAGGCAGAGCAGGCTAGGCGTCTCCTGCGATCTAAAACTGTTGTCAATATACAAAATTTCCTTCATAATAGCTAGGTTCAGATGTTTATCCAGTCAGCATGCCTGTTGTGATGTCCGTGCATCTATTGATGTGGCACAAAATGTTTTTTTGGGTCATGTAATAACAGAATTACTTTCCAAACAATAACTGACGATGCATTGGACATGGTATAGTTCGCGCGCAAGCCTGACATTCCAAGTTCAACTTCCACATCAAACTCATGTTCATAGATATCTGCACATTCATACATAATGTCCATAACCATGATTCACTTAAAAGCCAAAAAAACGTGAGGAGAGTTATAAATCTACTAGTTCCTGCTACCAATGCGAGCACAACAAGTCAAGACCATGCGTAAATTAATTATATTTTAGTCATTTTTTGTGTTCTAAAATGCCTGCCGGCCCGCAGAAGGACGTGTTGCTGGCACACGCGCGGATTCAATGAAGGCAGGCGGGGCAGTCTTAAGCTGGTTGCACGCGGCGAGGAGGCCTGCTTAGCCAGGCCTGCAGCGAGTGCGACCCTCTTGGCCGGCGCGCCGGTTCAATGCCTGCGCTATGAGAGGTCTCGTCCGTGTCAGAGCAATCACTCCCTCCAGTCCTTTTTTGTTTGGGTATAACAAAATCTCGTTTCCATTCACATTTTAGTGGTAGGAGTTGTGCGTGTGTGTTTGTGTGTGAGAGAGAGGAGACGGTAGTCGGGGTTGTCTGATCGGTAAATAAATGAATAATGTCAGTCTAGGATGGAGACGAAAAGGAGAACGCAACAAATGTTGTGTCTACAGGAGAGATAGAGAGAGTAATTTTAGTGGTATGAGTCATATGTAGTGACATATAGGGTGTGTGAGAGAATCCCATAGAGAGAAAGAAAAGGTGAAAGACGAGTGGAGACTGTGTGTTTGGCGGTGAAAAAGAAAGCTTAGGTACCGAGTGATACTAGAGAACAATAGAGAGGTGAGAGATAATGAAAACCGTGTAATTTATAATGATAGGGAGAGTGTGACACTTCTCAAGGGAGACGTCGAGAGACCATGTTTGCGAGGATAGGAGCAACATGAAGTGAGCGTGCGGGTGAGCTGGAGAAAAGAGAGTGATAGCTACCTGAAGGAGCATGCATGCGAGAGAGATGGGCGTGAAAGGAGTGAACAAAAAAGGGATTCAAATATTTGAATTCGAGATGATGATACATGTAATCCATACTCGAACCAAAATTGATCTATCAAACATGCATACTCATATGAATTCACGCACATCTATGTTATTTAATATGTAGATATTACTGATCCATACATTTTAGTAGAACATAATTTGGTTAAAAAAATTCGAATTCAACCTTAATATTTCGAGATCGTTGTATTTGTAAATCATATTATACATATAAAGGAGCACAATTCTTTGTTGTGCTTTTGAAAGTATATATAAAAAAATGATGTATATAGAATGTAATTCCAATTGAAAATGGATCCCACCCGAAAAAAATAGAATACAAATGGGATTCGAATTGAGTTGGCACGGTAAACGTGCACTCTGCAAAATTTGAACGAAGCGGGGAAAGTCACAGTAACCTCCCGAAACCAAAATCTGCGAGATGGAAATCACTACTGCCTATCCCTGCCACGCAAAGCCTATATGTTGGATTTCTATAGGTTTCAATAGGGGTAGGTTTGTAATTTCACCCAAACATGACGTAACCGCCTCTCACCCGGATTCATACACGGTGGGCGCCAAAACACAGTGTGTCCTCGGCCGAAATCGACTCCCTCCCCGATTCATATTCATACACGGTGGGCGCCAAAAACAAACTCTCATCGGCAAATATTCGGTGTATGCGAGATTACCGTCCTATCCCCAACCAACTAGTGTTGCTGTGATGTAGTAGAAATTTGAAACGGGGGCTAAGTTTGTAAATTTCCTCGCATTTGAGACAAGCGCGCCCTGAATACATGGTTCCCCCTTCCTCTCTACCTCCCTTTTCCCCATTCGTACTCTGTGGGCGCCAAAACACCCTCTCCACCCCACCCTCCTCCCTCCGCCGCCGTCCGCCACCCCATCCACCCCCATCCTCCTCCACCATACCAGAGCTGATACCCCGACGTCGCCGTCCATTAAAAGAGATCGACTTCTCTCATCCACGACTTCGGACCGGGATCCTTGCATCCCATCCTCTCGTTTCATCCTCGCCGTCGTCCACCTTGCCGGTGCCGCTCCTACGACCGTCTCGTCCACCGCACCCCGCCGCCACCGTCTACCCTCCTAGATCTGCTTCCACGCCACCGACAGCCATCACTACCGCAGCACTGTCAAATTCTCAGCAGATGCGTACACGGCGCCGCACCAGAGGCGGTACTCTTTCATATCTGCTCAACTTATTTATCGCAGCAAGAAAATAGATCGCCACTACTTTACTCTGATTTCTTGTCTTGGTTGTGAAGTTGCCTTTGTCTGGTTTGCACATTCAGATCCGCCATGGCACGCTCAACACCATACTCGCAATGCTTATGGTTTTCCCCTTTTATATTCCACACTAGTTAAATCACAGTAGACTAAATTTCAAAATTGGGTCAGTCGATTTTTCAGAGCCCGCCGGAGTTCGCTGGTGCGATCAAAGGGGCTCGGGTGGGGACGGTGGTTGTGGGGGGCGGTGGTGGGGCCTCATCGAATGAAGAAAACTCGACTTGGGTGGGGGTGGCGGAGGAACACAGGCGGTGGGGCCAGTGGTTCGGCCGGCGGCCCGTGCGGTGTTCTATATGGGAAGCACAGTATGTTCCTTGTCAGGAAGGGGAGTAGGGACATCTACAGTCAACAGCTGATAGAGCTGGCCTGTACGTGATCGATAGGCTTTCAATTACTAGCGGCAATACAACACCGTAATTTCCAGCCAGTTCCACTTTCCCGATTTATAAATCCTGGTTATGGTGTACCCCTGTTATGTACACTATGGGGCTGTTTGGTTTGTGACTAACTTTTCCAAAGATTGCCACACCTAAGGTTAGGAAAGTTTGACCAACTTAGGTGAGTGTTTGGTCAAAGCCACATCTTAGGCAAGCCACACTTGGACCCCACATGGCATACACACAAAAAGTGTGGCAAGATTCCCTTAGGCTTGCCAACTTGTGGCTCTCATTTTGATGAACTAACCTTCGTCAAGTTTGGCAAAAATGTGTGGCAAAGTGTGGCAATGCTAGTCCTAAAACCAAACAGCCCCTATGAGCTGCCTAGTTGCTGTGTGCTCTTGTTATCATGGTTTGGCAATAAACTCTCTATACAATATATTATGAACCTATCATCTGCCAGGTATCCTTACTTCTGGAGCCTATTTTTTGTTTACTTGTGCCAGATTATATAAATGCACACACCATATTACAGCACACATGCGCTCTCTCATCAGAAACCAGTGATAGCATACAAGTGTTTACAGGGGCGCCCCTATATGAGAATATCATCTGCATTACAAAGATAATCTCACAACTATTTATGTTTTCATGGTTCTCAGATATTATACGCAATTACAGTGAATATCAGAATCCGCGCATTAGAAGAATATTGTGGAATACTGCAATGACTTACAAAATTGGCAGCAAGGCATTGAGTGCCATTCTGGAAGCAATGAAACTCGTAGGCTCCCCACCTGTTGATTCTTGTTCAGAATATCATCCTAATGACTATTCTAACCTCGAGGAGTCAAAGGAAGATGGCCTGTCCTGTTCACCCATCAAGGTGTCTGTTCTAATTTGGCAAGGTTTCATTGATTGCACATATCTTGCATATGTTGTCTTGCATTTCTTCTACTTTGTTGCACCCCATCTGCTTAGTTTACTCATCATATATGTCGAGATGCCATGCCCATCCATTATCAATACATATTCCATCTGTCATCATACCATGGTTTTCCACTCAAATGTTGTTCTTGTGCATTAGACATCAAAAAGGAAGAGGGTGATTGCCGAACCTGAAGGAGCACCAGCAAAGTCGTTGAAAAACGTGGTGGTGCCGGAGAAATCAGACATCACCCCACTTATATTGGTTGTACAACCAGTGACACAAAACATAGGACCGACTCAGCAGACTGTACCCATACTTCACTGGCCACACCACTTGCCCCACCACACAGGACCTGCACTCCAGCAAAAGGTATACGATTTCATTCGCCATAGCACCAGCTGTACCACAGAAAAATCCCACTCCAGCAAAAAGTACAGCAAGTCCACCGGCCGAAGACCTATCCCAACTGCAGAGACGGCTAATTCCTACAGATTGGAACCCCATTCCATTTATTCCCAGTTTAAAAGACAATGCTTTCAATGTTGTTAGGGACTACGTGCATATATTCCCATCATGGGAAGATTATTGTGAAGACAAACACCATTTTCACATCTTCCTGTCCAACTTACATGTAAGTGCTATTATTCATGGCTATTATTTTCCTGTTTTCTGCTGATTGAACACATCAATGATTTACATTACATTGTTGTAACTAGGCGAGGGTCAATCTGGATAGTCATGACGAGCAAAGCTTGCTTGTGCTTTTCAAGAAAGCATTGCAGCAGTATCGGTGTTACCTGAGGAAATCACACTTTGATGGCAAGTCTATAAACGAATTTCCGGTGAAGTCTCCTGTGCTAAATTTAGAAGACATTGAATGGAAAAACCTTGTTATGCACTGATCTCCTACCCAGGATGAGGTACTGTCAATGAAATCACATGAAAATTTGAACTTCTACTTGACGAAGAATTCCGGTTTGACAAGAACTTTATAGACCCTGTCTTCACCAATAATGTAAGTTTGTCCATCTCAAGCCTTCAAACTTTGTTGTATATATTTGGTTAGGCATGACTGCAACAGCTGTTTATTTTTGGTGTTTGCATCAAATTGCTTGTTTAAAGTTTATTATATGTAGTTCATAAACAAAAGTTCGTCCTTTCTCAATTTAAGTTTTCAGTTGTACAACCAAGTTCCTTCTTCATACCATGTAAATTAAACTATACAGAGCAAGTGATCTTCTGTTGCACTGCATGTATGCTTCTGTTCTTCATCTATAATCCAGTGGTGTGGTGAACCTACCCACTATAGCACAATGTCATATTCTGCAATGTCTTAACTATGAAAAATGTCATATCATTCTACTATTATTTAAACCGTCTCTTTATTTGCCAATCTGAAATGGTATAAATTGATAGTACACTAACCATTGATACTTATGAGTTCTTGATCTGTAATCCAGTGGTGTCGTGAAGCTGCCAACTCCTTCACAATGTCATTTCCTGCCATGTCTTGACCTGAACAATACCATATTGTGTTAATGCAAATTTAAACTGTGTCACTTTATTCGTCAGTAAGAAATGTGATGAATTGTCAGCACTGATACTTTTATGTGCAAAACCTGTCATCTGTCTGCTTGTTTATCTTTTAGAGTGAGGAAGATATAAGTGTTGAACAAGCGCAGCCTCATCATCTTGCGCTGCAGCTCCCCAGCAGGGCTAACCATTCTTGAACTCTATTGAAGTGCTGTCAGTTTTGTATATTATTTTGTCGGCGTGTTTATTTGCACTGGTGGCGATCTTTGATGCCCAGTATATGTAATCTGCTGTCTGCTTGTGCTTTATTATTATAGTGGCAAACTTTGATGCCCAGTGGATGTAATATGCTGTAATTTCTTTATTGTATAATATAGATTTTTTCTTATTCATGATGCTGCAGTTATTTTGCTGTATATATATCCTGTCTTCGCAGTAAACCGGGCAAACCGTAAAATTACGGTACATAATCGGGCCGTCATGCAATCACGATGTAGGTTGGGCCTGAAACGTGCCGATCAGCTCACGGGCCGGCAGCAGCCCGAAATGAACCCCGGCCCATGATTGTGCGAATCAAATCACGGGCTTTTAACAGGGTGAAAAATTGTCTCGGTCCTTGTTTGGCCCAATCAGATATCGGCTGCGAGCAGGCCGGATGCAAACTGGGCCGTAGTTAGGCCCAACTATATGACGAGCTTTTAACAGGCTGAAATTAATATAGGGCCGAAATGTTAAACGGGCCCTTAACAGGCCAAAACTAATATCATGCCGAATTACTAAGTGGGCCTTTAGCAAGTGGGCCCAAAAGCACAGTGTCCAGTTGACGGGCTGAATCTGATATGGGCCATAATTAGGCCCAAAACCTCTTAAAGGGCTGGACCTGATCTGGGCTGTAATTTGGCCCAGAACATGGTAGGCTTTTAACGGGCCGGATCTCATATGGGCCACTATTAGGCCCGGAGCGTGGCAGGCCATTAATAGACCGTATCAAATATGGGCCGGCATTTGGCCCAAAACATGGCAGCCAGTTAACGGACCGGCCTACTAGGATCCTCAAAATCTTGTGGGCCTACAGCTGGGCCGGCCCATTAATGTCGGCAAAATCTCGTGGGCCTTTAGCTGGGCCGACCCATTATGATCCGCAAGAATTTTGTGGGCCTTTACCTGGGCCGGCCTATTATGGCACACAAAAATCTTGTGGGCCTTTACCTGGGCCGACCCATTATGGCCCACGAAATCTTGTGGGCCTTTAGCTGGGCCAGCCCATTATGGTCCGCAAAATCTCGTGGGCGTTTAGCTGGGCTGGCCCATTATGGTCCGCAAAATCTTGTGGGCCTTTAGTTGGGCCGGCCCATTTAGACTTGTTGGGTCGTGCCACATTTCGACGTATCATAGGCACCTTCTGTCCAGTGAGTGGATGACATCTGTCTCGACGATGAGCCGACACGTGTTTCCTATAGCCAATGATGATTTTACACGTGGAAAATCCCCAATGGTCTGGGCTGTTAACGGGTTATCGGATCCAAAACCCGACCCGATAGCTTAACGGTGTTCCGTTACGGTAGATGCCACGTGTCGGTCTCCCTTGACGAAAGCACTTCTGTGACACGCGATTTATCATCATGGAAGTGGACACTTCCATGATGATAATTTTGGTAATGTCATGGAACACTTCTACGACAGCACAGGTATGACTATCTTGATTTTGTCATAAATTTGTCATGGATGTACATGCATGACAAAAAAGCGACCTACTGTGACAAACATGTATCATCACGGAAGTGTTTTTTTGTAGTGAAAGGCATAACACTAACACCAACTCCTAAATCACGCAAAGCAGTTTTCGCATAATTCTTTTTGATAGAGCAAGGTATAGTTGGTATACCTGGATCTCCAAGTTTTTTTGGTACTCCATCTTTAAAAGTTTAATTAGCAAGCATAGTGGAGATTTCAGCTTCCGGTATTTTTCTCTTATTTGTGATGATGTCTTTCATATACTTTGCATAAGGAGGTATTTTCAAGATATCAGTCAAGCGAGTATGCAAAAAGACTGGCCTCAACATTTCAGCAAAGCGTTCAAATTCTTCATCATCTTTCTTTTTAGTTGACTTGGGTGGAAAAGGCATAGGTTTTTGAACCCACGGTTCTCTTTCTTTACCGTGTTTTCTAGCAATGAAGTCTCTTTTCTCATATCTTTTATTCTTAGGTCGTGGGTTATCAAGATCAACATGTGGTTCTATCTCAACATCATTATCTGGTTCTTCTTCATTTGATTGAGTGTCGTCATGAACCTCATCACTATCTTTTCATTATCACTAGGTGAGTGTTCATTACCAGATTGGGATTCATCATCAGAGATAGAAGTTTCTTTATCATTATCAGGAGGTTTCTCTATTTCATGTTCACTAGAAGTGTGCAAAGTCCTATCATATTTCTTTTTCTTCTTCTTTTTAGAAGGACTAGGTGCACTAGTGTTAGCTCTTTGTGAATCTTGTTCAATTCTTTTTGGGTGTACCTCAGGATAAAGTGGTTCGTGAGTCATTTTACCTCCTCTAGTTGCAACTCTAATAGCAAAGTCACGCATATTATGATTCATTTCATCAAGTAATTCTCTTTGTGATTTAGCAACTTGTTCTAGTTTAGTTTGAACCATAGAAGCATGTTTTCCAACTCCTCTAACATCATTTGATATTCTAAATAACAAGTCACTCGAGCAAGCAATCATATCAGAATTGTATTTCAATTGTTTCATAACATTTTCATTGAAGTGATCTTGTTTTCTAATATAGTTTTCAAACTCATAAAGGCATTGACTAGGATGCATATTGTGAGGATTATCATTATCACTGAACTTCATTAAAGAATTTACCTCTACCACCTTAGGCAGTGGTGGTGTATTAAGCCCATGTATTTTTCAATAGGAGGTAAATTTTTAACATCCTCAGCTTTAATACCTTTTTCCTTCATAGGTTTCTTTGCCTCTTGCATTTCTTAAGGACTGAGATATAATATACCCTCTTCTTTGGAGTGGGTTTAGGAGGTGGTTCAGGAAGAGTCCAATCATCATAATTTTTCATTATATTATTCAATAATTCTTCAGCTTGTCCAATAGTTCGTTCCCTGAAAACACAAACAACAGAACTATCTAGGAAGTCCCTAGAAGCATCTGTTAGTCCATTATACAATATATCAAGTATTACATTTTTCTTAAGAGGGTGATTAGGCAAAGCATTAAGTAATTGGCAAAGCCTCCCCCAAGCTTGTGGGGGACTCTCTTCTCTAGTTTGCACAAAGTTAAATATTTCCTGTAAGGCAGCTTGTTTCTTATGAGCAGGATTATTTTTCCAGAGAAGTAATAGATCATAACCCGGGGACTACACACACAACCAGGAGTAAGAGTATTGTACCAAGCTTTAGCATCATCCTTTAATGAGAAAGGAAGTAATTTGAGAATAATGTAGTAGCGAGTTTTCTCATCATGAGTAAAAAGGGTGGCTATGTCATTCAACTTAGTAAGATGTGCCACAACAGTTTCAGTTTCATAACCATGGAAAGGATCAGATTCAACCAAAGTAATTAACTCTGGGTTGACAGAGAATTCATAATCCTTATCATCAATAAAGATAGGTGAAGTAGCAAACTTAGGATCACATTTCATTCTAGCATTCATAGATTTTTCTTTATACTTGCACAATAATTTCTCTAGATCATCTCTATCCTTACAAGCAAGAATATCTCTAGTTGTCTCCTCATTCATAACGTAACCTTCCGGTACCTTAGGCAATTCATATCTAGGAAGGCTAGTTCTAGCAGGTGTTTCAGGAGTTTCAGTTTCAAGCTCATCATCAGATTGAACAACATCATGATGTATTACTTAGCAATTTGTTCATCAAGAGATTCACCAAGTGGCACATCATCATTATCAAGAAAGGTACTAGCATCATCATAAGCATTATCCATAGCAGAAGTAGCATCAACAATAACTTGCGACATATTAGAATTGATATCATGTGGTGGTGGTGCAAGTTTACTCAAAATAGAAGGTGAATCTAAAGCAGAACTGGATGGCAGTTCCTTACCTCCCCTCGTCTTTGAGGGAAATATCTTAGTCTTTGGATCCTTCAGATTCTTCATAGTGATAATATGATAATAATCCCAAGTGACTCAACAAATATAGCTATGCTCCCCGGCAATGACGCTAGAAAAAGGTCTTGATAACCCACAAGTATAGGGGATCACAACAGTTTTCAAGGGTAGAGTATTCCAACCAAATTTATAGATTCACACAAGGGGAGACAAAGAATATTTGAAGGTATTAGCAGCTGAGTTATCAATTCAACCACACCTAGAGATTAATTATCTGCAGCGAGTAATCAGTAGAGAAGTAATATGATAGTTTTGATAGTAGTGACAGTAGCAACGGTAACAGTAACTGTGATAGCAGTAATTTTGTAGCAAGTGTAACAGTGATGATAGCGGTATTAAATTAGAAGAAACAATATAAAATAAATCTGTAGGCATTGGATTGGTGACTTCTTGGATGATATTCATTATGTGATAGTTATAACCTAGGGCGATATGGCACTAGCTCTAGTTCATCGATATAATGTAGGCACGTATTCCGTAAATAGTCATACGTGCTTTAATAGAAGAACTTGCATGACATCTTTTGTCCTACCCTCCCGTGGCAGTGGGGTGCATATTGGAAACTAAGGGATATTAAGGCCTCCTTTTAATAGAGAACCGGAGCAAAGCATTAACACATAGTGAATACATGAACTCCTCAAACTACGGTAATAACCGGAAGAAGTCCCGGTTATTGTCACTCCAGGGTTACCGGATCATAACACGTAGTAGGTGACTATAACTTGCAAGATCGAATCTAAAACATGGATATAATGATGATAACATAACGGCTCAGATCTGATTTCATGGCACCCGGGCCCAAAGTGACAAGCATTAAGCATAGCAAAGTCATAGCAACATCAATCTAAGAACATAGTGGATACTAGGGATCAAGCCCTAACAAAACTAACTCGATTACATGATGAATCTCATCCAACTCCTCACCGACCAGCGAGCCTACGAAGGAATTACTCACTCCCTGTGGGGAGCATCATGGAATTTGCGATGAAGAAGGGTTGGTGATTGCTACCTCTTGAGGGTCAGCGGGGCCACCAGGTGGGCACAACCCACCAGGGCGCCCCCCTCTCAGGGAGCGCCCTGGTGTTTTGTGCCCACCAAGGTGCTCCTCTCCGACAGGCCTTGGCTCCAGAAATTCTCTTTTATTATATAAAAAATTCCTCGCGAAGGTTTGTTCCATTCCGAGAACTTTTATTTCTGCACAAAAACAACACCATGGTAGTTCTGCTGAAAACAACATCAGTCCGGGGTTAGTTTCATTCAAATCATGCTAATTGGAGTCCAAAACAAGAGGAAAAGCATGACAAAAAGTAGATACATTGGAGATGTATCATACATCATTTTTCAATTGTTATTTAGCTTCCAATATTAACTTGGTGCTTTTAGGTACATATGGCATTGCCAAAGATCCACACTTTGACCCTCTCTGCGTATGGGGCAATGAGATATTTATGAACCAGCATCCAGTGAGGAAACTGATAAAGATTGTTATTAAAATGGGTCAAAAGATGTCAATTGAACTATTTGTTTACACTTTATGCAAGACAGCAGTGAACTGCAGGATGGTATGTAAGAACCTTGTAGCCTTCTTTTTACTGCCCGTAATGAGTTGTGTTAGATGACAATGTCTGAATCTTTTTTCCTATGCAGTGGATCCTGATGCAGTTTAATCAAGACTACCTCTCAAACAACATGATTGGCGACCGGCCATCAAAAGGGGTTGGACTAGAGTCGTGCATGACTTCTGCATCCAGGAGAGCACAATAGGGCCATTCTCCTTGACCTTGTTCAGCAACCAGAATGTCTGTCGCCTCTTTATTTACCATCTGTAATAGTACAAGTACAGAACCCTGGTTCATCATTCTTTATTTGGTGCGTATGTAATTCTTAAACATATGTACCTGTTAATCAAATAATGCATTGGTTGTTTGAACCTGCTGGATATGAATAAAGCTATAGCCTACTTTCAAGTTTAAATTAGGTACAATCTTAAATAGTAGCAATTAAATAGGGTGAAATTACGGTGTGCAAGTCATTACAGCGCACATGGTTAATAAAGCATAGTGTGTGCAATATACATCATAATCCGACACGGTTCACGATGAGGAAACGTGTGTAACAATGCACAAAGTTGCCGTTTGCAAAGCATGTGTGATGTCAGACACTATCACATATGGTGTGGGAAAACTAAATGTGTGTGTGATTGTCTGACCTATCATACATGGTTTATAATCATGAACTGTTTTTGATGTGCCAGGCATCATAAATGTAGAGCCAGTTTGGTATGTGCCTAGAAAACTCCCGTGCCTGGAATCTGCCTGGTTTTAGGTAAACCCACAAAACCCTGACTGCGATGGCAATGCGAGCACAAACGAGTAGCAAGGATGAACCATTTGGGATATTCGAGATATCGGAAACGGTTATATAGGGACAATTGTATGCATCAAGGCTGCCTATCCCCGATGGTTTCTGGGTCGTGTGGGAAGGACCCCCCCTATCGCCCACACTCACTTGGTGATGGTTCCAAATGCCATCGCGGAAAGGGGTTAAAAACCGTTTGTATAGCACCTCGATGTACAAGTGTACTATCATGAATATGATACTACCTCCGTAATGCATAGTATCATAAGTTAGTATCTTAGGTTGCCTTATTAATTGCCATGCATGACACAAAGTAGTAAAAACTTAATATGATACGATATCTTGATAGGATACCAGACCCTCCCTTTCCTCATTTAATTGTGCCACATCATCCCAAAAATCTAGTTGGCATGCATGATACTACTTATGATACTCCCATTACGACTAGTTGGCGTTAATTATATGTAGTATCACTGTCTTCCACCTAGTGTACTACCTAGGTCCTGGTTTATTAGTCCCTTTTGTAATTTGTGCTAAATTTTGACCAAAGATTTAACTGACAAAATGTTAGTGCATGTCAACAAAAATTATATCATTTGATTTGTATTTGAACATAGTTTTCAATGATAGAATTTTGGTGACATGCATGAACCTTTTGTTAGTCAAATTTATGGTCAAAATTTGGCACATATTAAGACGGGGAGTGATGTCTACTACGCAACCTTCTTCTTGTAGACTCGTGTTGGGCCTCTAAGCGCAAAGTTCTGTAGAACAGTAGCAAATTTCCCTCAAGTGGAAGACCTAAGGTTTATCAATCCGTGGGAGGCATAGGATGAAGATGGTCTCTCTCAAGCAACCCTGCAACCAAATAACAAAGAGTCTCTTATGTCCCCAACACACCCAATAAAATGGTAAATTGTATAGGTGCACTAGTTCGGCGAAGATATGGTGATACAAGTGCAATATGGATGGTAGATATAGGTTTTTGTAATCTGAAAATATAAAAATAGCAAGGTAACTAGTAACAAAAGTGAGCAAAAATGGTATTGTAATGCTTAGAAACAAGGCCTAGGGTTCATAATTTCACTAGTGCAAGTTCTCACAACAACAATAACATAATTTGATCATATAACAACCCCTCAACGTCCAACAAAGAGTCACTCCAAAGTCACTAATAGCGGAGAATAAACGAAGATATTATTATAGGGTATGAAACCACCTCAAAGTTATGCTTTCTGATTGATCTATTGGGATATTCCTATATGTGTCACAAACAGCCCTAGAGTTCATACTAAAATAACACCTTAAGACACACATCAACAAAAACCCTAATGTCACCTAGATACTCCAATGTCACAACAAGTATCCACGGGTTTGATTATATGATATGCATCACACAATCTCAGATTCATCTATTCAAACCAACACAAAGAACTTCAAAGTGTGCCGCAAAGTTTCTACCGGAGAGTCAAGACCAAAACATGTGCCAACCCTATGCATAAGTTCACAAGGTCACATAACCCGCAAGTTGATCACCAAAACATACATCAAGTAGATCACATGAATATCCCATTATCACGATAGATGAGCACATGCAAAACATACATCAAGTGTTCTCAAATCCTTAGAGACTCAATCCGATAAGATAACTTCAAAGGGAAAACTCAATCCATTGCAAGAAGCTAGAGGGGGAGAAACATAATAAGATCCAACTATAATAGCAAAGCTCATGGTACATCAAGATCGTGCCAAATCAGGAACATGAGAGAGAGAGAGAGAGATCAAACACATAGCTACTGGTACATACCCTCAGCCCCGAGGGTGAACTACTCCCTCCTTGTCATGGAGAGCGCCGGGATGATGAAGATGGCCACCGGTGATGATTTCCCCCTTCGGAAGGGTGCCGGAACATGGTCCCGATTGGTTTTTGGTGGCTACAGAGGCTTGCAGCGGCGGAACTCCCGATCTAGGTGTCTTTTCATGAGTTCCTGTATTTATAGGAATTTTTGGTGCCGAGAACAAGTCAGGGGGTTCGCGAGTCAACGACAAGGACCGGAGGACGCGCCCGGGGGGGGGGGGGGGGGGGGGGCCGCGAAAGGGGGGGGGGGGGGGTTGGTAGGGCGTGCCCTCCAACCTTGTGGTTGGCTCAGGACTCTTCTGGCCCGCACTACTGCATGATGCTGCTAACGCGACACTATGATCAGAGACCCTTCGAGAAACTGCGTGCGATGCAATAATCGCAAATGGTGGTGTATGAAAACCATCAAAAATGTATAAAACGTTTGTGATGATGGATTCATCAAACACGGTTCAGATTTTAGTTGCGTGTGCGATGAAGGACATGCGATTCAGTTCAATTAACTGTTTACGATGAGGAGGAACAAAAGAAACGAGCGACTAGATGAAGGCGTGTGCGATATAGAGCATACAGTTCACTCGGATGAACTATTTGTGATTAGGCAACACAAAAGAAACGGTCAGCCAGACCAAGGTGTGTGTGATTGAGGGCATACGCTTCAGAAGGATTAACTGTTTGCAATTAGGCAACAGAACAAAAACTGGCCAGCCAGATCAAAGTTTCTGCGATTGATGGCATACACTTCACATGGATCAACGTGTGTGCGCTAGATGGGCACACAGATTCTAATTAAAAGAAGCATACGTGATGGTAATAACGAGTGTGCACGGTTGTTGGAACAAGACGTGTGCTGACATTGCCTATTGTGGTGCACCCTATGGTGCAAACTCCACGCACGCAGCCGAGAAGGCGTACGTGCCCACGTTACGCCTTCCGGGAATAGTGCCGCCCTCATAACCGTCAGTAAATTTTGAGCATGCGTCCCGTCACAATTTTTTTAAAAGAACAAGGAGGCCGCGTCCCGTCACATTCCAAATTGCAAACCTGTTCACACAAATCAAAACCTAAATGGTTTCCTACTTAGGAGCGTATTACTACGCGGTTCTAAATACTACTACTCCAAGATGACTGCACATTCCTCCTCAACTCCTCATCCAAAAAAAGTCAAAAACAAACAAGTCATCCATCATCGTTCCCTTGCGTCCGCCATGGCCAGCGTGAGTTCTGGGTCGAGAGATTGCCACTAGGGAGAGGCGAGCCTGGAAGCAGAAGCACAAGAGATGTCCCGCCTCGCTGCGAAACCAATCAACATGTCCCGGCGAATAGCCGTAGCAGCAGAGAGGTACCGTCATGCCAAAGAAGGAGCACAGAGGTCCCGCCCCATCGTCGATGCAGAAAACTGGTCCAGCCGCGCCGTGGAAGCAGAACAGATGTCCCGCCGCGCCCTGAATGGAGCAGAGATGTCCTCCCGCGCCGTGGCGGCCTGGGAAAATGTCTCGCAGGCAGGCGAGGACTCTTCTAGGAGCATGCGTGCCCTCGTCCTTAGGCAGATGGATCAGATCTCCAGGTGGGCGAGGTTGCAGGATGACCTGAAAGCCTCGTTTGAATAGTCTACCAATGTCATTCCGCAACTAAATGAGAGCAATGCGAAGCTCTAGGCCGAGCGTGACCTGCTGAGGGCGAAGATCGTCGGAAGTGCGGAGAAGCAGGAGCAGACCACTTCCTTGTTGAATAGGACCGACTTCATCATCGAGAAACTTATGGACAAGAATGCCATGCTGCGCATCAAGCGCAGAAGACTGGTGGAGCAATCCGTGGATGCTCTCAAGCAGCATCTAGAAGACAAGAAATAGCTCATTGCCGCTCATCGCCGCTCATCGCGGAGACTAGTTCCCGCGGCCTGCAGCAACGCATTTAGAAAGTAGAGATCAGCGAGCCAGGTTGTTGTCTTCCTTCTTCTTTTGCCCTTGTGTATTTTGGGTGTTGCCGCATGTGGCTTTTTAAAATAATGTTTCTGAATATGTAAGACAATTATTATCCACTGTCATCGTCCTTATATTGATCATGCTTGCTATAAGTCGCAGTCGATGCTATATAGGTCCGTCGGATCTTACATCAAGATCCGTGCAAAATTTTCTTTTTCAGATTTTCATTTTTCTCTCTTAAATCTCAGTCCAATGAGACATATAGCCACGCGGTAGAACAGGTGCTCAGGTGCCATTAATGGAGACATTGGGAGGGAGGTGCGCGGCTGGTAGCGGTCAAAGTGCTCTCCTCCCAATGAGAACACGCAGGGGTCTGATCGCACGCCTCCCGTACTCGAATTGCTACCCCGCGACACCTCCTAGCCAATAAAAAAGGGGACACGTGGCCGCATGTAATTGGTAAGTAGAACGCCCACGACTTCAATAATACTTGTGTTTCCGGTTTGTAAGTGACAACACTTTTTTCCAAAATGACTTTGTTGATTGTTAATGTGTGCACCTTTGCAAATCGGACAGAAAAATTACCACAACATGTTGGTGCCATGTCATGACACCATGCCAAATTTCATGATTTTCAAGCGTGTTTTGGATTTATAGGAATTTAAAAACCAAGTTACTCAATCTTTTCAGCCAAGACACGACGCCCAGATGTTTGAATTTTACTCCCATGTCTTGCGTGGGACCTAGAAATCCACCCAAGGACACACATGTGATTTTTCAAACAACTTTGGTGCACTAGAGCATGTGCTTGTAGTTCAAATTTGAATTATGCAAATTAAAAGGCCAAACGAACCCGGAATAATTCCAAAATTTAGCACGACACTTCTATTTGGTCTAATCTGCCTGTGTAAAATATTAAGGCGGGAGAAGGCAGTGTACGTATGTCGTTTCGCACACGGAGGTGACACGTTCCCTCTCGGAACCACGAGCCTACTTGAGGGAAGCTCCGGTTTGCAAGAAGCTTACACCAAAGCTTGTCCCAATTCGGTCAAAAAAATTACCGCAGCATGTTGGTGCCATGCCATGACACCATGCCAAGTTTCATGATTTTCAGGCGTGTTTTGGATATACAAGAATTAAAAAAGCAAGTCTCTCAATCTTTTCGGCCGAGCCACGATGCCCAGATGTTTGAATTTCACTCCCATCTCTTGCATGGGACCTAGAAATTCACCCAAGGACACACATGTGATTTTTCAAAGAACTTTGGTGCACTAGAGCATGTGCTTGTAGTTCAAATTTGAATTGTGCACATTAAATGCGCAGAAACTCAATTAATGTATAAAAAGGCCAAATGAACACGACATAATTCCAAAATTTGGCACGGTACTTCTATTTGGTCTAATATGCCAGTGTACAAAAATTAAGGCGGGAGAAGGCAGTGTACGTATGTCATTTTGCACACGAAGGTGACACGTTCTCTCTCGGAACCACGAGCCTTCTTGAGAGAAGCTCCGGTTTGCAAGAAGCTTACACAAAATCTTGTCCCAATTCGGCCAAAAAATTTGCTGCAGCATGTTGGTGCCATGTCATGACACCATGCCAAGTTTAATGATTTTCAGCCGTGTTTTGGATTTACAGGAATTAAAAAACCAAGTTTCTCAATCATTCCGACCGAGCCACGATGCCCAGATGTTTGAAGTTTATTCCCATTTCTTGCATGGGACCTCTAAATTCACCCAAAGACACACATGTGATTTTTCAGCAAACTTTGGTGCATTGGAGAATGTGCTTGTAGTTCAAATTTGAATTATGCACATTAAATGCCTAGAAACTCAATTAATGCCTAAAAATGCCAACTGAACCCGAAATAATTCCAAATTTAAACACGACACTCATGTACTAGTTGCATGTTCACTGTACGTAAATATTCTAGCAATTCAAACACCATCCTTTCCCTCCGTAACACCATTTTGTCTTTCAAAACATAATGAAAACAATTAGGTATACAAGAAACAGTTTACTAGAAAGAATTGTGTGGGAGGCGATATAAAATATATTGGCGCACCATCATGTCTGGCTTACGCAGGAAGCTTCGTCGTCTACAGTCCGCCGCCCCCACTTGAACCACACTTGCGCGCTAGTTTCTCGCGGCACCGAGCAACATTTTTTTGCCACCGCGGAAATATATATCTCCCCGCCCCTCCCTCCTACCAAAAGCCACATTTCCACTATTCCTCCTTGCATTCCAAGTTCAAACCTTCACTGCTGTTTACTGGCACCTCAACCTCCTCGCCGGCGACCCTTCTTCTTCCAGCGCCACCTCGTTGCCGGCTACCCTTCTTCTTGTAGCGCAGCCTCCTCGCCGGTGACCCTTCTTCTTGCAGCGCCGCCTTCTCACCGGCGACCCTTCTTCTTGCTGCGCGGCCTCCTCCCTGCCGATCCTTCTTCTTGCTGCGCGACCTTGTCGATATGGTCAGGTAATCCACACCCACCCGCACCATCCTCCTCCTTTCCCGTCCCACATGCCCCGACCGACGGAGCGACAACTTCCACTGAAATCACTACCCCCACCTCCCATTAAGCGCCGCCCACAGCCATTTTGCATGCAGTATAACGTGGCGCTCAGTAGCATGCGGCCGCATGCGCGCATGAGGTCGCTATGGCTGCCATGCGTGTCGACCGCCAGATCTTGGAGTACCACCTCGTCTTCGAGGCCACCGTCGACACCGCCACCCGGTTGTCTACTTTAAAATACAGTTCGTGCTGTTTTCTCGAGGCCACCACCAGTGCCTTCTAGTGATTTGTCCTCTGTAATGTTAATATGCAATCTGATGTTGAGTTAACAGTTTGGTCCTCTAAAATGTAATGTTCAGTTAACACTTTGGCCCAACAATTGCTACATTTCGTAGTACTGTTTTCAAGCATTCTTTGTTTTGTTAACTGTCTTATCTTCTAGTACATGTTTCTGTTCTCCAATGTCGTGCTCAGTTAACTATTTTGGTTCATTTGGTCTGCTGTCCATTTAACTATTTGGTTCAGTTCTGCAATTTGATTTTCCTTTGCTGTGGGTACAATTTTGTATTGTTATGCATGTGACACCAATCGACTTTGGCTGTACTCGATACATATTCTACTGATAGTATGGCAACTCTCAGTTAACCTGATCAAGATCTTCCTTATGTGTGTTGTAGGGAAACAATGGGAGACACTGCAGTTTTACCATCGAGATTTGTTCTAGCAGGGTCCTTTCGCTAATAGCACATTATTGTGCAGTTGCAGGTATCATTCTAATATTCAGGTTTCTTAAAATTTGGCCTTGCACATGTAGGTCCTGCTTTCAGAGGCTTAGACCCACTGTTCGATCCATTTTGCATATGGGGAAATGAGATGTCCATGAATATCAATCAAGTTAAGAAACTCGGAAAGATTGTTAGGATGAAGAAACTTGCGACGAATAACAACAAGATCTTTGTTTGCACAATGAAGAAGACATCAGTGAACTATAGGATGGTACCAACTCTTTTACTGTGACACTCCAAAAATTTTGATTTGGTATTTGCTTTGGAGGAGGCTATTTAAATTTTTTCTTAAAAACCCTCTCCCTCTCAAAACTTTTATGACAAATATTTTGGTACTCTTCTCAACGTTGATTTTTGGTCTTGAGAGCTTTTCATTTTGTCTTGACACTACTCTAGTTATTTTTAAAATTTCTTCTATTAAGAAGAAACCCTAGGGATTATGGGTTTATTCTTTTCCCACTCAAAATTTCCTCTTTTGCCATGTCACATTTTGACATAGCATTCCAAAACCCATCCTTGCCTTGAATCAAGTCATGACACCCATCTCCAGCAAGTTTCAAACCGTTTTTCATTTTTATTCCATTTATTTAATCCTCAAAACTATTTCTACCATTATTTATGGACCTAGGTGATTTACAAAGGAAGTACCAAATTTCTTTTGAGTTTTGATCCCAAACCAACTCCTCTGACTAGTCCTTAGTACCCTCAACCTAGATCCATCAAGATCCACTTGTCCTCAGTTCAAAAATTTCAAAATTTGCCCACTGCAAGTTTGGACCAGAAATGCCATTTTTGGTGAAATTCATATTTTTCTTTTTCCAAAAATTCTGAGATAATTCATACAGCTTCCAGATACACCAAGAGGCCACCTCACCGAAGATCAGCTCCAGAAAAATTTCCCACATGCCACAATCATTTCATCGAGCACCTGGCATGCACTGTTGCCATTCAAATTCAGAAAGTTCAGACGTTCAGTGTTTCTGTTTCGCCATCAGTGTCGTTTTCTTCAGAGCACGGTGTCGATCTCGCCAGTAACTGCAGTGGCGCCTTGCTCCCTGTTCCCCCTCCTTATCTAGAGCGTCGCACACTCGTTTGTTCGGGCACCATCGTCGGTGGTGACGTGTCTTGCCGACGCCGGCAGCTTCTGCGGTGGCAGAGCCACCCGTGGCGGCCAGTAGGGATCAGCACCACCTTTCGGCGCCGTCCAGCACCGCCCAAGCCACCCGTGGCCTCCGCGTGGCTGTCCGCTTGCCTGTGCACGCTGCGGCACCGTCACCGTGGCCTGAGCAGCACAGAGCGTTCTCTCTGCCGCCGACGAGTCCCGTGAGCCGTTCCGTCGAGAACGTGGAGTACCACCCAAGGTAGGCCAAGCTTAGCACTTGAACGGAACCAGTGGACCATCGCGGTGATGCCTAGCTCCCTAAACCACCTGACCGACCTATGCCTCGCCATAATCATCGCCGGCGTTATCCCGTTCTCGTCCACCGCCTCGGATCGGCTATAAAAGGAGCCCCCGAGCTCATTCTCTACCCAGCGCCACACCTCCACCTCACTAGAGCCCCGCCTAGCCACTAGGAGGACCCCGAGGAGGTCACCTTCTCTGACTCCGGCCGCCCCAATCCGCCTCGGGCTCCGGCTTGATTCGCTCAGGTGAGGCCATTCCCGCCTCCCTAACCGCGTCAGCAAACCTCTAGTGCACCCAGTACCCTAACCCGAGCCTCAATTCGATCTTTGCAGCTCTCCCCGGCGAGATCCACCAACGCCCGCACCACCGTCCGCCGGAGTTGGGGGCCGCCGTCGACGTGGTGCTCACCGACGCTCAACTCCACCACCCACATGTGCAGAAGAACACGGTGAACATGTTGGTACCTTCTGACCCCCTGCCTCGCCGTGGATCACCGCCGGCGACCGCCGCGGCCCTCGGGCGCCAGCACTCTGTTTTAGTTTTCAAACCCGCCGGGTGGGACCTCCCCGTCAGCTTTTTTCTCTTTTTCGAAACGTTTTCTGAAAACGCCTTCGGGAAAAATATGTCTTCCCCCCTGGACTGACGTATTCTAAACTGAAACGTTTTCTGTTTTTATAAAGTGATCCCTGGAAACTTTCTGTTTCATTATAGAAAGGTCCCTGGACGAAAACTCTTATAACTTTTAAACAAAAGATGATTTTAACTTGAAACTTTTTCTGTCATCTCTATTTTTCTGTCTAGTTTTTTGTAATATTTATTTGAAAAATATTTGGGATACTTTTTGTGCATGCACGGTATTTCTGTAGTGTCTGATTTTTCTTTAATATGTAGATACCGGAAGGGGTAAAGGAGACACGTACTTCACCGAGCTAGACTCCGACTTCTCCGAACCAGGCAAGCATGTTTGAACCTTTGATATGATGAGTGTTTTGCATGGTTGCTTGAGTAGTTTTTCTCATGGCATGTTTATATAAGCATTTGTGAATGTTATGTGCATGCAAGCCAAGCGACCTGTGAGCTTCGAAGTTCGATGTGTCCTTATGATGATAAGGCAACACGATCATGTGGTGACATGATGGGTTGCAAGCTAGTATTATTGAAGCATGCCAGTCTTATGCCAACCATTAACTCCAGTTCTAACGTGGGTCAAGTCTCGATCCCGTTCGTTTCCCCTTCGTGCTACCACATGTTTTCTGCAAAGAGTGCGGTTTAGTAAGTTGCAAACCTCTTTCCTGGTACACACCAAACAGACAGACCGCGATGAGGGTTCCATGGCCCTGGATAAAAGTCAGTCATCTGGTCAGGGGGCATGGGTGTTTCCGGTTGGGACCAAGAGGGGGCACCCCTTAGAGCGCACGATATAAATTTGATCCCATGATATTCGAGGTTGTGGCCTCCCCGTCTTAAGGTTTTTCTTGAACGTTGCCGAGGGTGATTCCTGGCAACAGAATGTGGAATGGGTGTGTACTGGTTAGACATGTTTCTTCTAAAACACCGTAAACGGAACTAGTCCTTGTGACTACCGAAATCCTTTGGCTGTGGTAAAGAGTACAAACTCTGCAGAGTCAAAACCATCCGAGTATCCATGTCCACCAGCACGGACTTGGACATCATCTCCGTGTCAGTCTCAGCCTCAGTGGCAAATCTCAGTGTCAACCCCAGTGGCAGTCTCCGGAGAATGAATTTAAAAGCAAGAGTGGTAAACTCGGCTGAAGGTTATTTATGTGAATGGACTAACCAGTATATTATTATATGCTGAGTATTTCCTTGCGATGATTTAAATTCACGAGCTACTTAAATTCGATTGATAAACTATAAGCCCTTTATGTGATGTCGCTCAGACGTCTGACTGTGGCATCATTGTCATTTACTTTTCAATATAAGCCCTTTTTGTGATGTCGCGCAGACGTCCGACTATGGCATTATTGTATTTGCTTTTCAGTATAAGCCCTTTATGTGATGTCGCTCAGACTTCCGACTGTGCCATTATTGTTACTTACGTTTCAATATAAGCCCTTTATGTGATGTCGCTCAGACGTTCGACTGTGGCATTATTGTTGTTTAATTTTCAATATAAGCCCTTTATGTGATGTCGCTCAAACGTCTGACTATGGCATTATTGTTATTTACTTTTCAATAAAAGCCCTTTATGTGGCGTCGCCTCAACGCCCGACTGCAGCATGTTAAATTTATTTTCACCATTCGAGGCGTCGCTTCAAACACCCGATCGGTCTTCAGTTACTTTTATTGGGAATTCGGGAGGACTACCGCCTGATTTCCTCTTATTTATCGTGCAGTGCAAATCTATTATTTGATTGTGCATACTAACCGCTCATGTGCATCATGTTTACATTTGTTATATCTTATGTCCGAACTATCTTGCGAGTACATTTAAAGTACTCACCTGGCTTGTTGATTTGGCCAGATGTTGACGAAGGTGATCTTATGGATGAAGAGTTCGATAGCGAGTCTGACGCCTAGAGGACTCCCAGTCAGTCACGTGCGACCCTGGAGTTGTTCACTTGTATTATACACGCTTCTGCCACCCGAATAAAAATCATCAAGCCTCACTCCGACGCTTGATGAGCTGTAAGCTTTCAGAGTCATGTCACCCCCTCACTGTGACATATCCACCACCACCTTTATTTCAAGTCAGTAGTTATGTCACCATACCCTTGTGTCATATCCGCCTTTATGTATAATATAGGCGTGCTTGTAATACATTGTTGAGCATCCTCATCTCAACCATGTATAATATTTAGTTCTGCTGGATTTCTGTATCAAGGTTTTGTCTGCCAGTAAGAAGAATTCTTCTGTACTGGTCAACACAAAGGTCGGCTTTTCAATAAATGTTTTATTGGAAAGGTGGTCCTGACAAACTTGGTATCAGAGCCAGGCTGACTGGAGGAAGCCACTAGGTGTGACAGCTAATCGGTTATTAGCTTACTTTATTATTCTGCATATTGTAGCAATTTTCTGTTGGTCATCACAAATTTATGATTTGACTATTCGGGATTTTGTCTACTTTTTTAGATGGCGGGCAACGTTTGTGAGTCACAGGTGTTCGCTAATGTTCCTGAGGGGTTTATCAAGCTCCTCATCTCCATCACCAAGATCGCGATCGGGCCATCAGTCCGTCTAGAGTTCACACTCTACGGACACAAGCTCAGCGACAGTTTGTCTATGTACTAGGCCTCAGTTCAGTTCAAGGGAGGACGCGCCGAGTTCCTCCGCTTCCGATTCGTCGGGAGGGCCATGCCTACGGAGAGGCATGCCATGCAGATGGCTGCCCGTGAGGCCATAGCCCGCCTCTGGGATGTTCTTCCTTCAATGAAGACTCGTCGCTACCGCTACCTCCCATGCCACGTGCCATACACTTGCCACTATGCATTCGCTTGCGCCAGGGGAGAAAGAGATGAGGCTATTGAGATGCTTGTTGAGTACGTCAGGGCACTTGAGGCAGCTTTCGACAACCTCGTGGGCGACCTCGTAGCTGCTCGTATGGATTCCATCCATGGCTGCTCCGCCAACAGGAGGGAGCTCCTCCACATGGCACCACCACTGACGTTCGTCTCGTCCTCAGCATCATACACACCGGACATCTTAGCCACCGCTCGCCGCCTGCCTACCACCGAGGAGTTTGACCAGGTCATTGCTCCTACTCCCTTCGGAGCTGCACCACCTACCGCGCCGGCACCAGCTCCTCAACCCAGTACTTCGCGCCTTGAGCCTATTAGCGAGGAGATTGAGTCTCCAGCACCACTAGGTCTTACCCTCGGCAGGCCAAAGGAAGTCTTCACCATCTCCGACTGAGTACGCCTAGCAGCAGTGTGATGTGCCAGCTTGTATGATATGTTTATATGTACATAGGTTTGGTGAGAAGTAGCTTGTTTGCGCATCATGTAGGATCTTGGAGAAGTGCACTAGCCTATATAACATGTGTCGGAGTAAATGACCACGGGTAGCCTAGCCGGCTCCCCTTGGCCCTTCTAAAAAAATTACGAGCTGATCCGGCCCCCAAGAATCCAAGACGTGGGGCCGCCTTCCCCTTGCCGGCTGTCTCCCAGGCCGACTATCGGAAGGCGGCCCGGCTTTAGCCCTCATGTAGAAAGCCGCGGGAGGGCCGACTCCCAGAAGCCGGCCGCGAGAAGGACGACTCCCAAAAAGCGGTCAAGATCGTACCCTCGAAGTCTGCATCCACATAACGGCGATGTGACGGGGCGTGGCAACAGTAAAGCCTGCCGCCCCCGAATCCCGGAGCACGCCCCGCGCAGTGCGCCGTATGGGGTGGCCATGACCCGTCCGGCGCGGCATTGTTGCCATGTTGACCCTGATGCCACCCATGATGGGCTGTCAGCGCGGCCCACGGGCGGTGGGCCCCTTCTGGTAGAGAGACACCCGAAGGCGGCCAGGCCTCCCCAAGTCAGCCCAAGACAGGGCCGGCTCCCCGCAGCCGGCTTGCCTCCTCCCTCGAAGGAGACGCCCCATTAAGGAGACAAGATGCGGTGAGGCTACAGCGATCTCCCACCGGGCGGCAGCACTGTAGCGACGCCCACCTCGGCGAACCCTCATCACCAGGTTGAGGCAACAGTAACCAGCCATCGACAAGGCCCTGGACAGGGGGGCCTGCCTGTCGACCCAGGAGCCGGCAGCCGGCGGGACCCACCAGCCGGCGGGCCCCAGTAGCCGGCGCAGAAGCCGGCGAGCGTAGACACAGACGGCTAGGGCCCACGCCCAGCCGGATTACCATTGTACCCCCGGGGGGTGGGCCTATATAAACCCCCCGGGGTACCCATGCAAAGGGTTGATCAGAGCTAGTTTTAGACACCACATAGAGAAGAGAGGAGAGCTAGCCATGCCCTTCTTCTTCTTCTCGCCAAACAGCTCAAGGAGCATCTTGTAGCCACTCGTTCATCTAGTGATCATGCGGAGGCCCCGCAGAGCAGCAGTAGGGGTGTTATCTCCACGGAGAGCCCTGAAGCTTCGTAAGATTCGCCGGCGTGCATGTCTTCGCCTCATCCCGCTTCCAGGCACCAGCGACGTCTTACTGGCTCCCACAATGATAAGCCACCCATTGGCATATGTCGCACCTACCACCCGACATTTGGCGCCCACCGTGGGGCCAGGTGCACCATCGTCCGGAGACCTGTTCTGGACGGGAACCCTCTTCCTCCCCAGGGAGCGTAGCCAGCCCGGCACGCCCGAAGGCGCTTGCCACGACGCGCTGCAAGGCATCACCAACGTCTGCGCAGTGAGCGGCCTCGCCGATCTCCTTGACGAAACCCTCATCTCCGACGAGCTCGCTTCTGACGCGGGCACCGACCACCTCGTCAACCTCCTCGGCCAGCTCCACGTCTCCGGCGAGCCTGCTGTGGACTTGGAGTCTATTGGCTCCACCGATCCGATGCTTGTCGACTCTGACACGGCCTCGCTTGACACTTTCCCCACCGACGTCGCGATCTACAACGACCCGCTTCGCCGGGCCGATGGCTGCGACGGTGCCACAGCCGAGGTGATGGTCATCGGCCACGGCGGCGCTTCTGGCGAGGACGCCCACGACGCCCCGCATGTGGCGGTCCATGACCTGTCCATCCCCCTCCCGGCTGATGCCGACGCCGAAGCACTGGAGGCTCGCCGCCTCGCCCTCCTCGCGGAGGGCCAGAAGTTGGCTTCCATGAGACTCCTCACTGAGGCCCACCAGCGCAAAGCTGACCGTGCCGCCTTTGGCACACCGCCCCCAGGCGGGCCAAGCCGAGCCGGCGTTGTCAGACAGCGCGGCGCTGCCCTCGCCGACATGCTAGGAGTCGACCGCCCAGTCTACTCCACTCCACTCGAGAACCTGCACGCGGCCCAGGCGGCCGTAGACGAGCTAGACGGACTCGGGGCCGAAGAACTCCCCCACATGACCAAACGCATCCAGCAACAAATCGATGCAGCCGCACAACGGCACGAAGTCGACGCCCGCGCGGAAAGCCCTCCCCCGCACCGAGAGCATGGTGCGACGAGCCGGACGCTGACTGCGGGTAAAACCCGCGTGCGACACGAGAAAGAGTCGGCTGCCAGCCGAAGCCGAACCCGGATCTCCATCGAGCGAGACGCAGAAGGCCGTCCCTGGGCCGTGGAGCGGCGGGGTAACCCGCCTCCGCCTCTGCCTCGTGGGGAGAGATATCCCACCCCATCACCTGTCACGCATCCGACTCTCAGCGGCCAAAAAGGTCGCCGGGAGGGAGTCGGCGCGAACGACGCCCGCCATCGGATCGACCGCCTGGCGCAATCCCTGGCGCTAGAAGAAGAAGACGATGTCGGCCCGCCTTGCTTCGGCCCCCGCATCCGCGACGAGCCTTTCCCCAAAGGGTTCTCGCTCCCAAGAGACACGCCCAAGTACAACGGCTCCGTGAAGCCGGAAGATTGGTTGATCGACTACTCCACAGCGGTTCGCATAGCAAACGGCAACAGGTGCGTTGCCGTGAAGTACGTGCCCCTCATGCTGCAAGGCACGGCGCGGACCTGGCTCAACAGCCTCAGGCCATACAACATCAACAGCTGGCTAGACTTCACAGAAGCCTTCGTTCGCAACTTCACCAACACCTACAAGCGGGCCCCCAAGCCCAGACAGCTCTCCCTTGTGCGTACAAGGCCCGCCGAGTCCACTCGCGACTACCTCACGCGTTGGGCCAAGCTCCGCAACTCTTGCGAAGGGGAGCACGAGGTGCAGGCCATAGAATACTTCACTGCCGGGTGTCGAGAAGGCACCCTCCTCAAGCACAAGCTCCTCTGCGACGAGCCGACTACCCTTGACGAGCTTCTGGTCATAGCGGACAAGTACGCCACCGCCGACTCCTCGATGAAGACTGAACTCCGGGTAGACTCGTCCGGGAAGGTACTCAACCCGGCGCCCAAGACGCCGGCTGGGGACTCCGGCCGACGCCCGCACCAGAACGACCACAAGCGCAAGGGCCCCGTGCCGCCCTCCACCAGTCGGCAAGTGGCCACAGTCGAAGACGAGCAGCCCGAAGGGCGGCTCGCACCCAAGAAGCAGAGGGGCGGCAGGCCGGCTTGGCAGCCGGCCTTCTCTTATGAGCAAACTCTCGACGCCCCGTGCAAGTTCCACAGCGGCGTGAAGCCATCCAACCACACAACCCGGAAGTGCCACTGGCTCACCCGAATCTCCAAAGGCGAAGGGCTCGCGCCGCCTCCGCCTGCTGGTCCGCCGCCTCCGGCTCCGCAGCTGCCAACCACTCGGCCACCAGTCGGAGCCGTGCATGATGAGTTCCCTGACAAGCATGTCGCCTATGTCGTCTTTACAAGCGAGCCCGAAGGCCGGCGCAGCAGACGCCGAGAGCACCAGGAAGTCTACGTGGTTGCTACCAACCCCGCCGAGCACATGCACTGGTCAGAAAAGCCTATCAGCTAGAGCCAGGCCGACCACCCAGAGGTGATGCCATCTCCCGGCTCTTATGCGTTGGTTTTGGAAGCCACCCTTGCAACGGACAGACGCGCTGCCCGTTTCTCCCGCGTGCTGATAAACGGCGGGAGCAGCATCAACATCCTGTACCGTGACACCTTGGAGAAGCTGAACGTCAAGACGAAGCAACTCATGCCTACTCGGACTATGTTCCATGGCATTGTACCTGGCCTGTCCTGCGCCCCCATTGGCAAGATCAAGATTGATGTTCTCTTTGGGGACAAGGATCATTTCCGCCGGGAAGCGATCTAGTTTGAAGTGGTAGACCTGGAGAGCCCCTACCATGCATTGCTTGGCCGTCCTGCCTTGGCCAGGTTCATGACTGTGCCCCACTATGCTTACCTCAAGATGAAGATGCCGATCGCCAAGGGCATCATCACCATAGCCGGCGATTACAAGAAATCTTCCGAGTGCGCAGCGGCCAGCAGCCGGCTGGCCGAGTCCCTTGTGATTGCCGAAGAAAATAAGATGTTGGACCGAGTCGTGGCCATGGCCAACAAACAGCCGGCCCTGTCCCCCGATCCCAAGGAGTGTGATGCCCAAGGATCTTTCCAGCCGGCCAAGGAGACGAAGAAGATACCTCTTAACCCCGAGCACCTGGAAAGGTTTGCCGTCATCCGTTGCCCACCCGCAGTCAAACGGCCAAGTCGAGCGAGCCAACGGCCTCATCCTTTCCGGCATCAAGTCCCGACTGGTCGTACCACTGGAACATTCGGCCGGCTGTTGGCTCGATGAGCTGCGGCCATCCTCTGGAGTCTGCGCACTACCCCAAACAAGTCAACCGGCTTCACTCCTTTCTTCCTCGTGTATGGTGCCGAGGCGGTCATCCCAACTGACATCGAGTTCGACTCGCCTCGGGTAACCATGTACATGGAGGCGGAGGCCAAAGAAGCACGAGAAGACGGTGTCGACCTGCTGGAAGAAGGCCGGCTGTTAGCCCTCAGCTGGTCCGCCATCTACCAGTAGGGCTTGCACCGCTACCACAGCCGGAAAGTCAGACCAAGATCTTTCCAAGAGGGCGACCTCGTGCTCGGGCTGATCCAGCGAACAACCGGCCAGCACAAGCTCTCGGCCCCTTGGGAAGGCCCCTTCGTCATCAACAGAGCGCTGGGAAATGATTCCTACTACCTGATCGACGCACAGAAGCCGAAGGTACGAAAGAGAGACGACTCCGGCAAGGAGTCGGAACGACCATGGAACACCAACCTCCTCCGAAGATTTTACAGTTGAAACGCAGTATGTATCACGCTAACTTTTGTACTAAGTACGAGACAATAGGCCCCCCCGAGGAGAGCTCGGGGACTGCCATCTTTTATCTATGAATGAAGAGTATCATGCTTATGATCATGTCATTACATTCACTTTTTTCGTCCGGCACTGGGTTCGACTAGTCCACCCGGGGACTGGCCGCCTTGAGTTATATTAGAAGTCATACCCGCAGTCAGACAAGTAGTGTGCCGGAACCCAAGCCTTCTCTTGCCAAAAGTCGCAGTTCGAAGAACCGGCTGTCCGGCTGGCAAGAGTTAAAGGCAGGAAAGGACGCCCACACGAAAAACGACTAGGGACTAACGGACTAATATAGCAAAAGCCGGTTTCTCTCCCACCGCCGACCGACTACCAGAGCAGCCGGCCGGCCGGCTTCCATTCACCTCGCTTCAATCTAAGAAAGCTCGAGTACTTGCCTTCCCCCAAAAAAATAATAATAATATAAACGTAGCCAAGTTCTTCCCTAACCATAGGCTGCAGAGCAGCTGCCGGTTGGGAAGGCAGCAGCCAGGGGAAGGCGGCAAAGGAAACATCCTAAGGATAAAAAGCATACGCGAATGGAAGCCAAACACACACACGATCATATTTACACAAAAGACCTTCGAAAGGCCAGCATTCAACATAGTTTGAATACACCCCCAGTGGGTGGAACTGCACAAGTTTAATAAAAATTGTTCAAAGAGTAACAAGCAGGAAAAGCAAGGACGGCAGATTAAGCCAAGGGAGCGACTGGCGAGTCGGGCAGGTTGGTAGAGACGACAGTGCTGGCTGGAGGAGTGGCCGGCTGGCGAACCTCGGCATGATCACCACCTCCCGCAGAGGGCGCGCTAGCACGCGCCTCATTGCTGGAGGCACGGTCAGGCTGAGGCTGGCTGGCTGCTTCACCGGCCGGCTCGACGTCTTCGCCTTCCTCTCCTTTGTCGTATTCACCTTCATCGCTGGAGGCGATCTCCTCCGCCGAGTCCTCACCCTCTGCCGGGTTCAGCCCAAACCATTCCTCTGGCTAGGCAACGCCGTCGTCGTTTATCTCAGGAGCAAAGGCGCTGATGTCAGTGCACTCGGCGATCGTCGAGGCACGCTGAGCGATAGCCGGCCGCACCTCCTCCATCTCCTCGTCGGCTTCCAGCCGCCAGGTGCGCAGCAGGTCCAGATTCAGCCCGGGATACCAGGCTCGGACGAACTCCAGGGCCCGCCCAGCTCCAAGCCGGGCTGCCGATGCCTTCTAGGCCTCGAAGCGGCCAACCGCAACCTCCAGCCAGTCGGCAGTCCGACTCGGGGTGCGAGGAATCGTTTCGCCTGGCCAGAGGGTGGCCAACACCTGCGCCCCGGCATGCTGGAGGCGGCGGAGCATGCGGTGAGCCGGCTGCAGCCGGGCTTGGACCGCCAAGAGTTGCTCCTCAAGCGTCCGGCTCGCGTCCGACGCGATTTCAGCCCCCGCCTGCCGGCGCGCTTCGCGGTGGGCCTCGATGGTCTGGGTGGCAAAGACGGAGTAGCCGGGGAAGTAGTCTGCACAAAGAACAAAAGGCAGCACAAGTCAGAACACAAATCAGGGGCAAGCAAGGAGTGAGGAAGGCGGCTTACCATCGATTAGATCCTCAACCCGGCCGTAGCCCTTGCTCACCGCTTGTTTTGCCTCAGCCTAGCCCGCCGCTTCGGTCTCGAACTCAGCTTTGAGGGCGTCCTCGCTGTCCTGTGCCTTTTACAGGGCCACCTTGTGGCTTTCCTCCTGGTCGGCCAACTTCTTGGCCAGGCGGTCACGCTCCAAGACTAAGGCGTTGCACTCGGCTTCCTTAGCGCGAAGGGCGGCCTGGGCCCCGCTGAGCTGCTCCCTCAAGTCGGCATTGGCTCCTGCGGGCATGAAGACAAAGGAAAAATCAATAAGGAAGAAGTCATCAGGGAAGATCCGACCCGACTGCTCAGCAGTCAGCCCGAATCTCGGGGACTACACCCAGTGGGTGCGCTGACGCGCCCCCACAGGAGATGAATGAGACAAAGAACGCACTCCGGCTGTTGATCAGGTTCTCGGTTTTCTGGCCCAGCTCCTGAGCCTGGGAGTTGAAGGCAGCAGCGCGGAGGTTGTGGTATTCCTGGAAGATCAGACAGGATGCAAGAATAAGATAGCTGTCAGGACCTAGTAAGTTCCAAGCCGCCTGCTCAGCAGCCGGCTCGGAACTCGGGGACTACACCCAGTGGGTGCGCTGACGTGCCCCCACGGAAGAAATCAAAAAAGCAAAACAACCGAGGCCAGAAGGCTCACCCGGATGACGGCCCGCGTCGTGAGGAACTCTTGGGTATATCGCTGCAGCGAAGCGGCCTGGGCTTGAAGCCGGTTCCGGACCTCCTGGGCCGTCGTATTAAGCTCGGTCGTCCCCCCGCTGGGTGTCCACTCGGACGTGCTAGCGCTGGCCGCCTCCAGGGCCTCCGCTGTCCGGCTGGCGCCCGCAGCTCTGTGCGGCTCCGGCGCGGAGGTAGTTCCCCCTGTGCGCCGGTGAAATGCCGGTTGCACCTCAAGGCCGGCTCCTGCCTCCGGCTCGCCCCCGGCCGGCTGCTCTGGCGCCGCGGCTGGTCGGCTGCTTTGGCCCTCTCCAGTCGGCGCCGTCTGCGGCGCCTCCTCCATGAAGACCACGTGGTCCTTCCTCCTTTCCATCACCGGTGGGTCTCGGTCGACCTCCTCCGATGGGGGCACGGGGATGTCGGGGGCCACAGCACAGAGGGGAACGACGAGCTGCGGAGGCTGGTTGTGCGAGGCCTCCGCCTCCCTCTCCGCGGCCGCCGCCTCCGTCCGGGCCTTGGCCGCCGTGTCAGCCTGCTCCTTCGCCGCCTGGGCGGTCCTTCGCTCCGCCGCCTCCCGCTCCTCCCACGCCTCCCATGTGTTCCGCTCCATGGCCTCCATGAGGTCGGCGCGGGGATCCACGCGGCGGGAGCCTGAGGACCCTCCAGTCGGCCCGACTACGGAGCTGCCAGGACCTCGCTCAAGGGAAAGCGGTGCCTTGCCCGGCGAGCAAAGAAAAGTTTAGAAGAGCCTCAATCGAAGAAGACAACAAAAAATACAAGACATTTGACGCTTACGCCGAGATCGCCTGCGACTGTTTCACCGCCTTGCGGAAGCGGGCTGCCTTCGCGGCCGCCTCATCCCGCTTGGTCGCCGCCGTGGAACCCTTGGATTTCTTCGGCCGGCTGCCGAAGTAGGTCGACGCGGCCCGGCGTTTCTGCGCGCCGCCATGGGCAGTCGGTGTGGCAAACGGGCCCGCGCCTCGATGATCAAGTGCCGGCTGACGGTGCGGAACGGCTTCGACCTCGTCATCGTCCACCCAGTCCTCGAGGCCGGCCCCGAGCCCCGCGCCTCCTGCCTCGTCGCCTTCCCCCACGACGGCATCTTCCATGGCGGCCGCTCCCAGGTCCGGGTCGTCGACGTCGTCCACCGTGCAGTCGGGGAGGAGCTGGCGCTCTACCCCTGCGGCCCCGGCCATCGGCGGAAGAGGAGGGTTCTGCCGACGGCAAACCGATTGATCAGATGTCGGCCATCATGAGGCCGGCTACAAAAAGTAAGAAAAGAAGAAAAACTTACAGCAGGCAGAGGGTTGGCGCGAAAATATGGCCCCTTGCCGTATCGCCAATCCTCGGCGAGCTTGCAGTTGGAGATGTAGTTCACCATGTAAGACACCTCGGCATGAGGCATCTCCCTGGTGCTCAGCCGGCACGGGTCGAAGTGGCCGCTCATCTGACAAATCATGTGAGGCCGGCCTTGGAGCGGAAGTACTCGTCGCTCCACGAAGGCGGCCACCAGGTCGGCTCTGGTCAGGCCCTCCGACTGGATCATCACCCGGAGCCGGGCGACGGCTGCGTTCCCGGCCTGAGACAACGACCTGGCCCTGAAGCTCCATGAGGTTGCCTCCCAGCCGGTGGGCCGGCTACGTAAGCCGGCAGGTTGACGAAGTCGCCTTGTTGGGCGATGTTCTTCACGTAAAAATAGGACTTCTGCCAGAGCTTCACCGACTGGATCAGCGGGATGGACGGGAACAGATTGTTCTCGCCCGTCTGCCTCACGGCGATGAAGGCTCCGCAGGGGGCGGGCACGCCCGCGACAACGGTGCCGAGCTTGCACTGGAAGAATTCTCCCCAGAGCTCGAGAGTGGGGAGAACCCCAAGAAAGCCCTCGCACAGGGTGGCGAAAGCAGACAGCAGCATCACCGCGTTGGGTGTGAGATGATGCGGCTGGAGGTGGTAGAACTCAAGAAAAGAGCGAAGGAATCCGCTCGCCGGGAGGCCGAAGCCGGGCATGCAGTGCGAGCGGCAGATCACCCGCTCGCCCTCCTCCGGTGCCGGCGAAATCTCCCTCGCCGGCGCACGATGAACCCGCACGTAGTTCTCGCCCGGCAGACGCCGTATCCGGCGGAGGAACTCAACGTGGTCCTCATGGACGTTGGAGCCGTCCCACGAGCTCGACAGCGCCTTGGGGGAGACGCGGCGAGGAACAAGGCGATGTGACGGTGGAGACGCGCACGACCCCGCTACGGTGGGACCGAAGGAACCGAGAGGTCTGACGGCGGAGCGGCGTGGCGATGGGTCGCTGCGGCGGCGGAAGGAAGGAGAAGGAAGGTGAGAAAGGGTGGAGCGAGGGAGAGCGTGCAAGCCTCTGCCGCTCCCTCTCCTCCCCCTACTTATAGACCCGCGCGGCGGAGCCGAGGAGGCGCGGTGTGGGGGAACATGGGATCAACTGCGCCCACTCCCCCACGTCCCACGATTATTGCGCCCCGGTGACGTAATGAAACCACCGCGGGAAGGCGAGCGGTCCGTTGTGGGCCGCAGAAGATTCGCGCTTGGGCCGAGGCCTAGAAGTGGTGGGCCCGGGCCTGCGGCAGCGTCCCATCACGCGCGTGCGTTGGCAGGTTTTCCTTGCCACGTGGCCCGTGGGGTGGCGCGCGGTCAGCTCGCAGGCCGACCCACGTTCCTGCCAACAAGATACGGAGCTTTCCGAAGACGGCGCGCATAAGCAAAGCCGGCTCCTCAGGATAGGAAGCTGACCAAGCTTCTCGTCCCTTTGTCAGCCTCGAAGCTCGATCAGCTTCGGGGACTACTGTCGGAGTAAATGACCACGGGTAGCCTAGCCGGCTCCCCCTGGCCCTTCTGAAAAAATTACGAGCCGATCCGGCCCCCAAGAACCCAAGACGTGGGGCCGCCTTCCCCTTGCCGGCTATCTCCCAGGCCGACTATGGTAAGGCGGCCCGGCTTTAGCCCTCATGAAGAAAGCCACGGGAGGGCTGGCTCCCAGAAGCCGGCCGCGAGAAGGCCGACTCCAAGAAGCCGGCTCCCACAAAGCGGCCAAGATCGTACCCTCGAAGTCCGCATCCACATAACGGCGATGTGACGGGGCGTGGCAACAGTAAAGCCTGCCGCCCCCGAATCCCGGAGCACGCCTGGCGCAGTGCGCCGTACGGGGTGGCCATGACCCGTCTGGCGCGGCACTGTTGCCATGTTGACCCTGATGCCACCCACGATGGACTGTCAGTGCGGCCCATGGGCGATGGGCCCCTTCAGGTAGAGAGACACCCGAAGGCGTCCAGGCCTCCCCCAGTCGGCCCAAGACAGGGTCGGCTCCCCGTAGCCGGCTTGCCTCCTCCCTCGAAGGAGACGCCCCATTAAGGAGACAAGACGCGGTGAGGCTACAGCGATCGCCCGCCGGGCGGCGGCACTGTAGCCACGCCCACCTCGGCGAAGCCCTCGTCACTAGGTTGAGCCAACAGTAACCAGCCACCGACAAGGCCCTGGACAGTGGGGCCTGCCTGTCGACCCAGGAGCCGGCAGCCGATGGGACCCACCAGCCGGCGGACCCCAGCAGCCAGCGCAGAAGCCGACGAGCGTAGACACAGACGGCTAGGGCCCACGCCCAGCCGGATTACCATTGTACCCCCGGGGGTGGGCCTATATAAACCCCCCGGGGCACCCATGCAAAGGGTTGATCAGAGCTAGTTTTAGACACCACATAGAGAGGAGAGGAGAGCTAGCCGTGCCCTTCTTCTTCTTCTTCTCGCCAAACAACTCAAGGAGCATCTTGTAGCCACGCGTTCATCTAGTGATCATGCGGAGGCCCCGCAGAGCAGCAGTAGGGGTGTTATCTCCACGGAGAGCCCTGAAGCTGGGTAAGATTCGCCGGCATGCATGTCTTCGCCTCATCCCGCTTCTAGGCACCGGCGACATCTTACTGGCTCCCACAATGATAAGCCACCCGTTGGCATATGTCGCACCTACCACCCGACAACATATCAGGAATGTGTACACACATCCTGAGTGATGTATTGTATAATTATGGCTTGCATGTGAGATATGTACAGAGCGGTCCTTCTCCATGCGCGATCAAGTGTTTTCTTGGAAAATGTTGGAGTTATTAAAATTTCTGCCTTTTCAAAATTATTTATTTTTATGACACAATTTCCTCATAAGTTTGCAAAATTACCCCATAGTGAAAAATGCCTCGTCCCTGGACTCGTTCCATGCCGAACCCGCCAGAAGAAAATTATGGTGCCCAGACTAGTAACAATTTCAGACAGGGACAGTCAAGTCAGCAAGGAAGTGAAACAGCATTTACTCAAGTATGCCGCCTTTATGAGCAAAGCCAACAGCAGCACCAGGAAATGATGAACCATGTTATCAATATGGGGAATCATCGTGAGCCATATCAGCAGCACTCTAAATTGTCTGAATTACAGAAGTCGCATCCCCCAACGTTCTCTCACACTGATAAACCTCTTGAGGCCGATGATTGGCTTCGAGACATTGAGAGGAAGCTGATTATTGCATAGTGTTCAGACCATGAGAAGGTACTTTATGCACCCCACTATCACATGCACCCCAATGAAAACAGTATCACATGGGAAGATTTTAAAGAAGGATTTTGTGGGGCGCACATTTCCAGAAGCATTATGAAGATCAAGAAAAGGGAATTTGATGACCTCAAGCAGAGAAGCATGACAGTGACTGACTACAATAGTCAGTTTACCCTATTATCTCGTTATGCCAACGAAGAACATATGACGAAGAACAAAAAGATGGAGAAGTTTGTGGATGGTCTGGCACCAGCACTTAAATGCCAGCTGGTCGTACACACCTTTCCAGACTTCAAAACGCTTGTGGACAAGGCCATTACATTGGAAAATGAGCGCCACAGCTTGGAGGAATTTCGCAAGCGGAAAAGGGACCAGGTTACTCATGCTAGCAACAACCGACACAAGACTGACCCTCAGAAGATTGGAGCAAACCGACCCACAACCAATGTTCCGCGACCAATCAAAAAATTTCACGCAAGGGACAAGGATTTTACGTATCACCCAGGCGTCACTTGCTACGCTTGTGGGGAGGAAGGACACTATGCTAAACAGTGCCCAAAGCCAAGAAACTCGGCCCCAAAACCGAACAACAATGGGAACAATTCAGCACCCAAGCGCAACAACTTCAACCCCAACAACAATCACAAGAAGGGTCACCTGAACCATGTGACCAAGGAGGAAGCATAGAATGCCCCGGATATCGTACTCAGTATGTTCCCTGTCAACACAATACCTGCCATGGTTTTGTTTGATTCTGGAGCTTCTCACTCGTTCATTTCGAAGAGTTTTGCTTTGCAACATGATTTTTCGATGCTCCCTTTGGAAAAATCCATGATCATCAAGTCCCCTGGGAATAAGAAAATCACTCAGAGTTATTGTCAAGGTGTGGTTATGGAGATCAGAGGACTAAAGTTTCAAGCAAACCTCATCGTATTGGAAAATAAAGGACTGGAGGTTATCCTAGGAATGGATTGGTTAACCACAAACAAGGGATTTATCGATTGCTTTAATCGGACTGTAATCCTCACTCATCATCACGGGAAGACAATAAAAGTCGCAGCCCAAGAAAGACCAGGATCACGACAACCAAGATTGAACAAGGTAGACACCTCAGAGTTAAGCAAAGTTCCAGTGGTGTGTGAGTTCCCTGACGTTTTTCCCAAAGAACTACCCGGCACGCCGCTAGACTGGGAAATAGAGTTCAGCATTGAACTAGCACCTGGAACCACCCCCATCTACAAGAAACCCTATAGGATGGCACCCTCCGAGTTGGTAGAATTAAAGAAGCAAATAAAAGAATTACTGGACAAAGGATTTATATGAGCTAGCTCCTCACCTTGGGGTTCACCAGTATTGTTTGCTAAGAAAAAGGATGGGACACTGAGATTATGCATAGACTATCGAGCACTCAATATGGTCACCGTCAAAAATAAATATCTGATGCCACGGATAAATGATTTATTTGACCAACTCGCACAAGCCAAAGTTTTCTCAAAATTGATTTAAGGTCAGGATATCATCAATTGAAAGTACGGACAGAAGATATCCCTAAGACAACATTCACCTCCAGATACGGACTATATGAGTTTACAGTAATGCCGTTTGGACTAGCAAACGCCCCCGCATATTTTGTCCACCTCATGAACAAAGTGTTTATGAAATTTATGGACAAATTTGTCGTGGTGTTCATTGACGATATTCTGGTATACTCTAAGACACCAGAAGAGCATGCAGAACATCTCAGGATTGTACTGGGAGAATTAAGGAAACACCAATTATACGCCAAATTCAGTAAATGTGAATTTTGGTTAAGACAGGTTGGTTTTCTAGGCCACGGATTGACCCAAGAAGGTGTTGCCGTGGACCCAGAAAAAGTCAAGGCCGTACATGGCTGGAAACCACCAGCCAACATAACAGATGTCCGCAGTTTTCTGGGAATGGCTGGATACTACCGAAGGTTCATTGAGGGATTCTCCACCATAGCAAAACCAATGACACAGTTACTCAAGAAGGAGAAGAAATTTGTGTGGACTGAAGCTTGCGAGAAGAGTTTCCAAGAACTCAAGAATAAATTAACAACCGCACCAGTGTTAGTTATACCAGACATACACAAAAGTTTTGAAGTGTATTGTGACGCATCCCGGAAAGGCCTCGGATGTGTGCTGATGCAAGAAGGCAAGGTTGTCGCATACGCTTCAAGACAACTTCGAAATCATGAAGAAAATTATCCCACTCATGACTTAGAATTGGCAGCAGTCATTCATGCACTCAAAGAGTGGAGACATTTCTTGCTTGGAAATCGTTGTGAAATATATACAGACCACAAAAGTCTCAAATATATTTTCACGCAACCAGAGCTCAATTTACGGCAACGGCGCTGGTTGGAATTGGTGAAAGATTATGATGTGGGCATCCACTACCATCCGAGAAAAGAAAACATAGTGGTAGATGCTCTTAGTCGAAACCCCAGCTCGGACAACAACCGTCTACAAGACTTGAGACCTGAATTTCAACAGGAGTTCGCCAAACTACACTTGATGATGGTCACGGAAGGCACTGTGTCTATTTGGAATTACAACCCACCCTGATGGAGCAGGTTAAGAAAGCTCAGCATGGACACCCCAGCATCGAAGTCATAAAAAGAAAAGTGAGTATGGGCAAAGTCTCAGAATTCGTCGTAGACGATGAGGGAATATTATGGTACGGAGACAGACTTTGCGTGCCAAATATAGAGGGCCTCAAACAACAAATCCTAACTGAAGCCCACACCGCTCCATATTCGATCCACCCTGGAGGAACCAAAATGTATAAGGACATTCAGGAAAGATTTTGGTGGCACAGTATGAAGAGGGATATAGCCACCTCCATTGCATGTTGCGATTCTTGTCAACGCATAAAAGCCGAGCACCAAAAACCAGCCGGACTACTACAGCCAAACAGGATACCTGAGTGGAAATGGGACGAAATTGGGATGGATTTCATTGTCGGACTACCTCGGTCACAACGCGGAAATGATGCCATATGGGTCATCACCGATAGACTAACCAAGGTGGCACATTTCATCCCAGTGAAGACAATCCACACCACTCAGAAGCTTGCCAAGATTTATCTCTCTCGTATAGTTTGTCTGCATGGAGTTCCAAAGACTATAATATCCGACAGAGACACTCAGTTCGTCTCGAAATTCTGGGATCATTTACAACAGGCTCTGGGAACTCAGCTAGCATTTAGTACAGCCTACCACCCCCAAACTGATGGACAAACTGAACGCGTGAACCAAATTCTAGAGGACATGCTGAGAGCATGTGTCCTCACCTATGGAACCAGTTGGGAAGAAAGCCTGCCATATGCCGAGTTCTCATACAACAACAGTTACCAATCCAGCCTACAAATGGCACCTTTTGAAGCCCTGTACGGATGGAGGTGTCGTACCCCATTAAATTGGTCAGAAACAGGAGACAGCCGTATCTTCGGCCCAGACATGCTCAAGGAAGCTAAAGAGAAAGTTAGGCTCATCAGGGACAGACTCAAGACAACTCAAAGCCGACAAAAGAGTTATTACGATCAGAAGCATCATGAAGTCAGATTTGAACCCGGTGAATATGTGTACCTACGAGTATCCCCTATGAGGGGCCTGCAACGGTTCAAGGTTAAAGGAAAGCTAGCACCAAGATTTATTGGACCCTTCTGTGTGGTTGCACGGAGAGGCACCGTAGCCTACCAGCTAGACCTACCCAAGGAGCTGTCAGACGTCCACGACGTGTTCCATGTCTCACAGTTGAGGAAATGTGTAAGCAACCCAGAGAAACAAGTGTCACATGAGAACATTGACGTGCAACCAGACCTCACCTACAGGGAACGTCCAATAAAGATATTAGAGGAGTCTCAAAGGAGGACCCGTCAGAAAACAATCAAGTTCTTCAAGGTTCAGTGGAGCAATCACACCGAGGATGAAGCGACATGGGAAAGAGAGGACTCTCTGCGGGCAGGATACCCACACCTATTTAAGGATGAGCTGAAATCTCGAGGACGAGATTTTTCCTAAGGGGGTAGGTGTTGTGACACTCCAAAATTTTTGATTTGGTTTTTATCAAAATCTTTATTTGCTTTGGAGGAGGTTATTTAAATTTTTTCTTAAACCCTCTCCCTCTCAAAACTTTTATGACAAATATTTTGGTACTCTTCTCAACCTTGATTTATGGTCTTGAGAGCTTTTCGTTTTGTCTTGACTCTACTCTAGTTATTTTTAAAATTTCTTCTATTAAGAAGAAACCCTAGGGATTATGGGTTTATTCTTTTCCCACTCAAAATTTCCTCTTTTGCCATGTCACATTTTGACATAGCATCCCAAAACCCAACCCTGCCTTGAATCAAGTCAAGACTCCCATCTCCAGCAAGTTTCAAACCATTTTTGATTTTTATTCCATTTATTTAATCCTCAAAACTATTTCTGCCATTATTTATGGACCTAGGTGATTTACAAAGGAAGTACCGAATTTCTTTTGAGTTTTGATCCCAAACCAACTCCTCTGACTAGTCCTTAGTACCCTCAACCTAGATCCATCAAGATCCACTTGTCCTTAGTTCAAAAATTTCAAAATTTTCCCACTGCAAGTTTGGACCAGAAATGCCATTTTTGGTGAAATTCATATTTTTCTTTTTCCAAAAATTCTAAGATAATTCATACAGCTTCCAGAAAAATTTCCCACATGCCAAAATCATTTCATCGAGCACCTGGCATGAACTATTGCCGTTCAAATTCAGAAAGTTCAGACGTTCAGTGTTTCTGTTTCACCATCAGTGTCGTTTTCTTCAGAGCACGGCGTCGATCTCGCTAGTAACTAAAGTGGCGCCTTGCTCCCTGTTCCCCCTCCTTATCTAGAGCGCCGCACACTCGTTTGTTTGGGCGCCATCGTCGGTGGTGACGTGTCTCGCCGACGCCGGCAGCTTCTGCGGTGGCAGAGCCACCCGTGGCGGCCAGCAGGGATCAGCACCACCTTTCGGCGCCGTCCAGCACCGCCCAAGCCACCCGTGGCCTCCGCGTGGCTGTCCGCTTGCCTGTGCACGCTGCGGCACCGTCACCATGGCCTGAGCAGCACAGAGCATGCTCTCTGCCGCTGACGAGTCCCGTGAGCCGTTCCATCGAGAACGTGGAGTACCACCCAAGGCAGGCCAAGCTTAGCACTTGAACAGAACCAATGGACCATCGTGGTGATGCCTAGCTCCCTAAACCACCTGACCGACCTCTGCCTCGCCGTAATCATCGCCGGCGTTATCCCGTTCTCGGCCACCGCCTCGGATCGGCTATAAAAGGAGCCCCTGAGCTCGTTCTCGACCCAGCGCCACACCTCCACCTCACCAGAGCCCCGCCTAGCCACTAGGAGGACCCCGAGGAGGTCACCTTGTCCGACTCCGGCCACCCCGATCCGCCTCGGGCTCTGGCTTGATTCACTCAGGTGAGGCCATTCCCGCCTCCCTAACCGCGTCAGCAACCCTCTAGTGCACCCAGTACCCTAACCCGAGCCTCAATTCGATCTTTGCAGCTCTCCCCGGCGAGATCCACCAATGCCCGAACCACCGTTCGCCGGAGTTGGGGGCTGCTGTCGACGTGGTGCTCACTGACGCTCAACTTCACCACCCATAGGTGCGAAAGAACACGGTGAACACGTTGGTACCTTCCGATCCCCCTGCCTCGCCGTGGATCGCCGCCACCGACCGCCGCGGCCCTCGGGCGCCAGCGTTCTGTTTTAGTTTTCAAACCCGACGGGTGGGACCTCCCCGTCAGCTTTTTTCTCTTTTTCAAAACGTTTTCTGAAAACGCCTTTGGGCAAAATACGTCTTCCCCCCTGGACTGACATATTCTAAACTGAAACGTTTTCTGTTTTTATAAAGTGATCCCTGGAAACTTTCTGTTTCATTACAGAAAGGTCCCTGGACTAAAACTCTTATAACTTTTAAACAAAAGATGATTTTAACTTGAAACTTTTTCTGTCATCTCTATTTTTCTGTCTAGTGTTTTTCATATTTATTTGAAAAATATTTGGGATACTTTTTGTGCACACATGGTATTTATGTAGTGTCCGATTTTTCTTTAATACGTAGATACCGGAAGGGGTAAAGGAGACGCGTACTTCACCGAGCTAGACTCCGACTTCTCCGAACCAGGCAAGCATGTTTGAACCTTTGATATGATGAGTGTTTTGCATGGTTGCTTGAGTAGTTTTTCTCATGGCATGTTTATATAACCATTTGTGAATGTTATGTGCATGCAAGTCAAGCTACCTGTGAGCTTCGAAGTTCGATGTGTCCTTATGATGATAAGGAAACACGATCATGTGGTGACATGATGGGTTCCAAGCTCATATTGTTGAAGCATGCCAGTCTTATGCCAACCATTAACTCTAGTTCTAACGTGGATCAAGTCTCGATCCCGTTCGTTTCCCCTTCGTGCTGCCACATGTTTTCTGCAAAGAGTGCGGTTTAGTAAGTTGAAAACCTCTTTCCTGGTACACTGGGGTTGCCCTGGATTAAAGCTAGTCATCCGGTCAGGGGGCATGGGTGTTTCCGGTTGGGACCGAGAGGGGGGCACCCCTTAGAGCGCGCGATATAAATTTGATCCCATGATATTCGAGGTTGTGGCCTCCCCGTCTTATGGTTTTTCTTGAATGTTGCCGAGGGTGATTCCTGGCAACGGAATGTGGAATGGGTGTGTACTGGTTAGACGTGTTTCTTCTAAAACACCGTAAACGGAACTAGTCCTTGTGACTACCGAAATCCGTTGGCTGTGGTAAAGAGTACAAACTCTGCAGAGTCAAAACCATCTTAGTATCCATGTCCACGAGCACGGACTTGGACATCATCTCCGTGTCAGTCTCAGCCTCAGTGGAAAATCTCAGTGTCAACCCCAGTGGCAGTCTCCGGAGAATGAATTTAAAACCGAGGGTGGTAAACTCGGCTGAAGGTTATTTATGTGAATGGACTAACCAGTATATTATTATATGCTGAGTATTTCCTTGCGATGATTTAAATTCATGAGCTATTTAAATTCGATTGATAAACTATAAGCCCTTTATGTGATGTCGCTCAGACGTCCGACTGTGGCATCATTGTCATTTACTTTTCAATATAAGCCCTTTTTGTGATTTCGCGCAGACGTCCGGCTGTGGCATTATTGTATTTACTTTTCAATATAAGCCCTTTATGTGATGTCGCTCAGACGTCCGACTGTGGCATTATTGTTACTTACGTTTCAATATAAGCCCTTTATGTGATGTCGCTCAGACGTCCGACTGTGGCATTATTGTTATTTACTTTTCAATATAAGCCCTTTATGTGATGTCGCTCAAACGTCCGACTGTGGCATTATTGTTATTTACTTTTGAAGATAAGCCCTTTATGTGGCGTCGAGACTACGGCATGTTAAATTTATTTTCACCTTTCGAGGCGTCGCTTCATACACCCGATCGGTCTTCAGTTACTTTTATTGGGATTTTGGGAGGACTACTGCCTGATTTCCTCTTATTTATCGTGCAGTGAAAATGTATTATTTGATTGTGCATCCTAACCGCTCATGTGCATCATGTTTACATTTGTTATATCTTATGTCCGAACTGTCTTGCGAGTACATTCAAAGTACTCACCTGGCTTGTTGATTTGGCCAGATGTTGATGAAGGTGATCTTATGGATGAAGAGTTCAATAGCGAGTCCGACGCCTAGAGGAGTCCCAGTCAGTCACGTGCGACCCTGGAGTTGTTCAATTGTATTATACACGCTTCCGCCACCCGAATAAAAATCATCAAGCCTCACTCCGACGCTTGATGAGCTGTAAGCTTTCAGAGTCATGTCACCCCCTTACTGTGACATATCCACCACCACCTTTATTTCGAGTCAGTAGTTATGTCACCATACCCTTGTGTCATATCCGCCTTTATGTATGATATAGGCGTGCTTGTAATAAATTGTTGAGCATCCTCAGCTCAACCATGTATAATATTTAGTTCTGCTGGATTTCTGTATCAAGGTTTTGTCTGCCAGTAAGAAGAATTCTTCTGTACTGGTCAACACAAAGGTTGGCTTTTCAATAAATGTTTTATTGGAAAGGTGGTCCTGACATTTACCTTGTTTTTACCCCTTGCGCCATTTCAAAATTTATAACAGTGATTAATGCATAGCTTTGTTTTCAGTACTTTTCAAAGCAGTTCATTGATGATTACCTCTCAAACCACCTGCATGGTCCAGAGGCGAGGAAGGTATTCATTCAACACCCACGGTACAATATTGAAGTCCCGCTGAAGAGGATGAAGGTTGGGCAGGCAGTTATTCATAGCCACTGGCCTAAAGTTGCAAGGACATTCAACATCACTAAAGGCTCAATATTTTCCTTCCGCTTCCGCAGTTTCCCAGATGAGATTCATCTATCTATTTACCGTGTATGATGCTACTTTCCAGAGGTTTTTGATGCTGCATGTGAAACTTGGTGCTGTTGTGTAATGGCGTAACTGAGCGCCGAAGCTATCTGATGTAATTCGATTATGAAATCCTGGTTGCTTTTATACAGATATGAAATATCTGGCGTGTTTTATAAGAAATATCAGTTTGATTAGTACATGGATTATCAATAATAGGCTAATTACCCTGTTTATTGGGGTTTTCTATTGCAAACGGTTACTCGGATAGCACCGTGGGCGATGAACTCAAACAACCTGCACGGTTTCTAGAAATTAGGCGTGTTCGATCAACTAACAATCACACATGGCTTCTGGCAGCGAACTATTTGCGTTAGGCCACCTTGCACAAACGTTTCCACACAAAGAACTGTGTGTGATATACATACCTAAGAAAATGTTTTTCTAGGATTCACCATGTGGGATGTACATACCTTCGGAAATGTTTTTCTCGGATTCACCGTGTGGGATGTACATACCTATGGAAATGATTTTCTGGGATTCACCGTGTGGGATGTACGTACCTACGAAAATGATTTTCCGGGATTCACCATGTGGGATGTACATACCTACGAAAATGATTGGGTTTCGATGCCTCGTCCGATCACACACGACCCCAGCCTGGTTCCCAGGAGGGCATATCCCCGATGATTTCTGGGTCGTGTGGGAAGGACCCCCTATCGCCCACACTCACTTGCCGACGGTTCCAAATGACGTCGCGAAAAGGGGTTGAAAACCGTTTGTTTAGCACATCGTTGTACCAGTGCCAACTCTTTTGCTTCGGGGGCTTCATCTGGTCCATAAAAAAACACCAAAAATTTTCAGCTCGTTTGGACTCCGTTTGATATTCCTTTTCTGCAAAACTCAAAAACAAGGAAAAAACATAAACTGGCACTGGGCTCTAGGTTAATAGGTTCGTCCAAAAAATCATATAAAATAGCATATAAATGCATATAAAACATCCAAGATGGATAATATAGTAGCATGGAACAATAAAAAATTATAGATAAGTTGGAGACATATCAAGCATCCCCAAGCTTAATTCCTGCTCGTCCTCAAGGAGGTAAATGATAAAAACAGAATTTTTGATGTGGAATGCTATCAAGTGCACAAGTTTGATCAATGATAATTTCAATCACTTTTTCTAGCATCATTGTATATCATAAAACTAGCTCATATCATAAAGCTTCTCATGATCAAGTAGCAAGCTATTCACATGTTAGAGCATAGATCATAAAATTTCTTGAAAACTAACAAACTATGCTCTCAGTCATCAAACAATTGCAATTCATCTTATTTTCAGGAAGGGTCTATGTCAGAGCTTTGATTTAGCAAATCCCACATAGTCATCTATCATATAGTCTTCCATGATTGCTACCACTCAAAGCATATTTTTAGAACAAATAGCATCCATCGAATACAGAGAAAGATAGGGGATTAATATTTCGCCTCTCAAGTTATTTATCATATATATAATTGTCAACAATAATAATTAATGATCAAATATATTTGAATGGCCCATATATTCTTAGATCCCCCATCACATGATGCTTGCCAACTAAAGAGTAGGTTGGAATGAGAAGGAATACTACCAACTCTTTCATAAAAGTAAAAGATAGGCCCTTTGTAGAGGGAAGCAGGGATTTTCAAAGGTGCCAGAACTCGAAGCTTTTAAAACATAGATGAAAATAATTTTGAGAGGTATGCTTTCATTGTTAAATAATTTCTATACAAATATACCCAAGCATAATTCATTATGTTGTCTTCCTTGTTCAACTTCAACTAATTTCCTCAAATTTGAAAATAATTAATGGGGCTCACGATCATAGAAGATGTCCAAGATAGTATATTTATATGTTAAATTTGTCTTCCTTCAATATTCTTTCATGAATTGTTAAAGTGACCAATACTATGTTTGCTAACTTCCAATAATTTGACCACCTATACTTCTTATATGTGAAGTCATTACTCCACATGCGATAAGCATATGAAACATATATAATTTCAGATTTATGATATTCAATTCATTCAACCATTTACTCATAGGATATAAGTGAAGCACATGAGTAAATGAAAAACTACTCGAAAAGATATAAGTGAAGATCAATCAGTAGTTGAATAACTATGTAGCTATGTGAAGACTCTCTCTCATTTAAGAATTTCATATCTTAATATTTTATTCAAACAACAAGCAAAACAAAATGAAATGACATTCCAGGGATAGCACATATCAAGTGAAGAAGCAAAAACTTAGGCTCAACCGAGGCTAACCCATGATTGTTGGTGAAGAAAGGTGGGATGCCAACCGGGGCATCCCCAAGCTTAGATGCTTGAGAATTCCTGAAATATTAATTAGGGGTGCCTTGGTCATCCCCAAGCTTGAGATTTTGTGTCTCCTTAATTCCTTTCATATCATATTTTCTCGGAATCTTAAATACTTCATCCACACAAAACTCAACATGAACTCGTGAGATAAGTTAGTATACATCCATGCAAAACCTTATCATTCTCTATTGTATAAAATCACTAAAATTATTATTTGATATTTCCTAATAAATTACTCTGCATATTTAGCACTCCTATCATCAAATAGAATCAATGAACAAGCAAACATATGCAAACAATGCAAACATGATAGCAGTCTATCTAAATAGAACAATCTGTAAAGAATGCAAGAGGAATCACACTTATTTAACTCAAAAATTATGATAATTTACCAGACTGTAGAGAATTTATCATAGCTTATTCTGCAAAAAAATTCAACATTTTATCTCATTCTGAATCTAGGGAATTTTTGCAATAGTGGTAAACTTTCTATTTTGAAACAACAACTCATATACTTGCAAATTGTGCATGGTGAAGGCTATCCTTGACACTTTTATTGAAATAAAAGATACAAAACCTTATTCTAAATAAAAGAAAGAAAATACCAATAAAATAAAATGACGCTCCAAGCAAAACACATATCATGTGGTGAAAAAAATATAGCTCGAAGTAAGGTTACCGATGAACAAAGACGAAAGAGGGGTTGCCATCTGGGGCATCCCCAAGCTTAGTTGCTTGGTTGTCCTTGAATATTACCTTGGGGTGCCTTGGGAATCCCCAATCTTAATCTCTTGCCACTCCTTATTCTTTAGTCCATCGAAACTTTACCCAAAACCTAAAAACTTCACAACACAAAACTCAACAGAAAATCTTATGAGCTCCGTTAGTATAAGAAAATAAATCACCACTTAGGTACTGTTGTGAACTCATTCTAAATTCATATTGGTGTTATGTATATTGTATTCCAACTTCTCCATGGTTCATACCCTGCGATATTACTCATAGTTTCATCAAAATAAGCAAACAACACAAAGAAAACAGAATCTGTCAAAAACAGAAAAGTCTGTAGTAATCTAGAAACTTTCCATACTTATGTAACACCAAAAATTCTGAAAAATTAGGACAATGTAAACAATTTGTATATAAATCTTGTGTAAAAATTCATATCAAAAGCACGTTCCAGTGAATTTTGAAAGTTCCTGGACTGGGAGCAGAAGTTTCTGTTTTTGCACAGAATCAAGACAAATATCATCCACACTTTCCCAAAGGATTTACTTGGCACTTTATTGAAACAAAAGCTATAAAACATGATTAATACAGTAGCTTAATCATGTGTACACACCAAAACAGTAGGTATAAATGTTGGATTGTCTCCCAACAAGCGCTTTTCTTTATTGCCTTTCTAGCTAGGCATGATGATTTCAATGATGCTCACACAAAAGATAAGAATTGAAACATAATGGGACCATCATGAAGCATATGACAAGAACATTTAAGTCTAACCCACTTCCTATGCATAGGGATTTTGTGAGCAAACAACTTATGGGAACAAGAATCAACTTGCATAGGAAGGCAAAACAAGTGCAACTTCCAAAATTTCAACACATAGAGAGGAAACTTGAAATTATTGCAATATGTAAGAGCACATGTTCCTCTCTCATAATAATTTTCAGTAGAGTCATGAATGAGTTCAACAATATAAACATCATGTAAAGCACTATTCTCATGATGCACAAGCATAGAAATTTTACTACTCTCCACATAAGCAAAATTCTTCTCATTCAGAATAGTCAGAGTATCATACGAAACTTGAATACTATAAGTTGTTTCCACATTAAAAGAATAATGTTCAGAAAAAGGGTAATCATAATTATGACGAGCTTTATAAATATAATCATCACTACTTTTTATAACATAAGTGACATCACAATAATCATCATAATTAGAAACTTTCTTCTCATCAAAATCAATTGAAGCCTCTTCCAAGATAGTGGAATCATTGCTAAATGAAGTCATTACCTCTCCAAATCCACTTTTATCATTATAATAAGATTCAACACTCTCCAAAATAGTGGGATAATTATTATCTAAAGTTGACACTCTTCCAAACCCATTTCCATAAATATTGCAATCATCATAACTAGGAGGCATGCTATCATCATAATAAATTTGCGCATCAAAACGTGGGGGACTAAAAATATCATCTTCATTAATCATAGCATCCCCAAGCTTGGGACAAACACTAATTGCAGCAAATAAATTCTCAAACATGTCATTCTCCTCAAACATAGCATCCCCAAGCTTGGGCCTTTGCATATCATAAGCATAATCACTCTCATCATTAATAGTATGGATAGCACAAATAGTACAACAATTATTATCATCAAATTTTCTAAGTTGGTGCCAAAAATATTTTCAAGATTATAATAAGTACCATTACTTTCCCAATCATAATCATCACAATGAGTAATAGGCATAACAAAATCATCCTCAATAATTCCTTCGGACTTAGTACCATAGGGCAAAGAATCAATATCATCATCCACATTTATTTTTGATTCACTCTCACGAGGCATAACAATAATAGGATCAACATCATTCGTGAGAGATACATTTTTACCTTTGCTTTTACGTCTTTTATTTTTCTTCTTCACATCATGTGTGGGTTTAATCACCCTTTTGGAGCTCCTTATTGATGAGATTGGTTGAATAAAAGGCTCCTCCTCGTTACCTGATTCATCATAAGAAAAAAATGGGAGGATATTGGGAAACCTCATACCCTTCATTAGTATTCTCTTCATCTTCTATCTGTTTTTTGTCTTTAAGTAATTGGCAATATAAGGATTCCCAATGCAATTTACCGCACAATACATAAAAATTTCCTCTAGATCAAAATAAAGAAATTTCTCAAGGTTATAATCTGGAATACCCTTAGTTATACGTTTCATTTCTTCATATCCCAGAAGCAAACTAAGTTCATTATGATGTGCAAGGGAAATCAAGTCATCACAATTTTTTGACACGATTTGATCATGAAACAATTAGCATTGGAGATTTAAATGACCACGTTCGTTGCAAAGTTCACAAGGATGGCTAAAAATATTAAATTTTTCAGCACAAACATCTAGCCATTGTTGCAATCATTTAGTTTCTAAATACTTATGCCTCTTGCAAAATCTATTTTCCCTTTTTGGTATGCAACGGCAAACTCTATGCACTCCAAAAAAATTGACATGCTTATAAGAAACATTTTAATCATGACTAGTGCAATCATCATTAGTACTATGGATATTCAAAGAATTCATACTAAAAAAATTGCAATCATGCTCATCATTCAAAGATTGTATGTCAAATATTTTATTGCATTCTTCCTCTAGCAATTGAGCACAATTATCGGAATCCTTATTTTCACGAAAGACATTAAAAAGATGAATCATATGAGGCAACCTCAGTTCCATTTTTTTGGTAATTTTCTTTTAAAGACTAAACTAATGATAAAACAAGAAACTAAAAGATTCGATTGCAAGATCTAAAGATATAACTTCAAGCACTAACCTCCCCGGCAACAGCGCCAGAAAAGAGCTTGATGTCTACTATGCAGCCTTCTTCTTGTAGACTCGTGTTGGGCCTCCAAGCGTAGAGTTTCTTAGGACAGTAACAAATTTCCCTCAAGTGGATGACCTAAGGTTTATCAATCCATGGGAGGCATAGGATGAAGACGGTCTCTCTCAAGCAACCATACAACCAAATAACAAAGAGTCTCTTGTGTCCCCAACACACCCTATACAATGGTAAATTGTATAGGTGCACTTGTTCGGCGAAGAGATGGTGATACAAGTGCAATATGGATGGTAGATATAGGTTTTTGTAATCTGGAAATATAAAAACAGCAAGGTAACTAGTAACAAAAGTGAGCAAAAACGGTATTGCAATACTTTCACTAGTGCAAGTTCTCTCAACAATGATAACATAATTAGATCATATAACAATCCCTCAACGTGCAAGAAAGAGTCACTCCAAAGTCACTAATAGCGGAGAATAAACGAAGAGATTATTGTAGGGTACGAAACCACCTCAAAGTTATTATGTCTAATCGATCTGTTGGGCTAATCCTATAAGTGTCACAAACATCCCTAGAGTTCGTACTAAAATAACACCTTAAGACACACATCAACCAAAACCCTAATGTCACCTAGATACTCCGATGTAACCACAAGTATCCGCGGGTTCGATTATACGATATGCATCACACAATCTTAGATTCATCTATTCAAACCAACACAAAGAACTTCAAAGGGTGCCCCAAAGTTTCTACCGGAGAGTCAAGATGAAAACATGTGCCAACCCCTATGCATAAGTTCACAAGGTCAAAGAACCCGCAAGTTGATCACCAAAACATACATCCAGTAGATCACGAGAATATCCCATTGTCACCACATATAAGCACATGCAAGACATACATCAAGTGTTCTCAAATTGTAGCGACCTGACCCGAATGAATCAAGTCTCTATGCTTAAGTGTCATCCTTGGATCGGTATGCTGACACACACAGTACTCAAGGATTTATAACAGAGGTAAATCACATGTATAAAGTAACGTAAATACTATTACCTCAATCCATATAGCGGAAGCAACAAGGTTGTGGATTCCCATCAACACCAACGGCAAAAGTTGAGTGTAGAAATCGTAACCCTAATGTATCACTTACTCGTCGTAAGATTTCCTGCAACATGAGACGTTGCAGCCCGAAATGGGTCAGTACATTGAATGTACTGGCAAATTCACACCATAGAGAAAATGATGAACAATGGCTATCACTATATGCATATATGGCTGGTGGAAAAGCTCTATGGTTATAAGGTTTTTTTTGCGTAAATCCAAGTTTTCCCTACTTCAAAGGAATAAATTTATTTAACTATCATGGTGGTTGTTGAACATTGAGAATGGTTGACAGCATTCTCAATCCCAATTTAGTAACATCATTAAACCCAACAATATTAATCTAAAGTAACGTGATGAGATCAATAGGATAATCCAAGAACTAGATACTCAAGATGTCCATAACTGGGGACACGGCTAATCATGATTAGTTTATATACTCTGCAGAGGTTTGCGCACTTTTCCCCACAAGACTCGATCGCCTCTGTTGGATTTCTCGCACTGCATGATGTTTGAGAAACGGATGACCGAGACATAGTCTTTCAGAAGCGCTAGCACCTTACGATCGGGTAGACCGTACCACCTACATCCCCTACATCTGCTAGTCTACCACTGTAAGAGTTCGCACAACTTAGTCAACTATGCCAGAGCCCATAATGGCTTGTGGCTGCACACGGAAGTTTCTAGTATGAATAATCTCATGATCCCTTTGAGCCTGGGTGGCGGTCCAAAAGAAAACAGGCAAGTCCTGGATTACCCAGGTGCCTAGACAGGCAATCCTAGAATAACCAGGTGCCTCAATCCACCCATATGTGTGTTAGGTTGCCACCTTAGATAAACCCTTAATTATCAATCTCACATTTGTCGTGGATATCACTCACCCAATCCACGTCTACTAGCATAGCATGGCATAATAAGAAAACGTAGAAGTAACTTCCAAAGGTTTGATAATAAACGGGTAATAGGTACTACCTCATCTACTTCCCATCCCACGGTTTAATTAGATCCTAATCATGCAATGTGTGAGGATTGATCTAATGCAATAAAACTGGGTTGTAGAAAAGGTATGATCAAAGTGTGAACTTGCCTGCAATGTTGATGATGATGATTCGCACTCAAAACTCTTGATAGTTCTACTCGTCACACTCCGGTCAATCTATCGTAAGCAAACAATAGTAACCACACATAAGCAATCACTCAAAAGATCAGAAAGAACGAAGAAGACGATTCGGAAAACTTCAAAACCAAACAAATAACTCTTGCAACATAGAACAATTTCTAACAGTACCAAAATTATGTGAATTTGGCCTTATTAGAATGTTTAGGTGAAGAGCTTCGATTTGCAAAAAGAACCAACTCAAACGGAGCTACGAAACTCAAGTTATGATCAAACGAAGTTTGAATTCAAATCTGCTCTAATTCAAATTTTAAACTTTTCAAAAACATGTTTGAGTTGGATTACTGGATAGAGGAGATCGTAACGAAGAAGTGGGCGTTGGTTTCGTTGGATTTGGACTAACGAGTAAAAAAATGTGGTCGTTTGAAGTACAGGGACTAATCTATAAATAAACTATTCACAAACGGGTCCCTGGCCAAAAAATAAAAAGAAAAAGAAAAAAACTAAATAACGAACGTTTGCTACCGAACGCTAATGAAAGAACCTATTCACTGCAGAAGCTAACATAGCGAATGTTTACTAATTAAAGAAAACGTTTCATGGAAAAAAGAACAAAGCGATCTGGATCGTTGGATCCAGATCCGACGACGAGGGAGGCGGCGGTTACCGCGGCGATCGCCGGAGTTCGGGAAGACGGCGGCGGCGGCTTCGAACGGGGACAGGGCGGCGGCTCCGGTGGCTCTCCGGCTTGGGCGTCACCACCAGAAGGAGCGGGGCGACGAGGCGGAGACGAGGGAGGCGGCAGCTCCGGTCGAGGGCGACGGGACGGTGCGGGGCGACGGCGGCGGATCTCGTCGGAGCTCGAACTCCGGCGAGTGCGGGCGGTGGCTGCAAACGGCGCGGCGGCGGCTCGGCTTCGAGCGGCGAGATGCGGGAGAGAGAGGGGTGTCTGGGCGGCGGCTTTATAGGAGGAGGGGAGGCACGGTGGCGTGGGGAAGGGGCGGCCGGTGACGGGGAGGCGCCGGACTCCGGGAGGAGTCCCGGTCGGGGACGACGGGCGAGGCGGCGCGGAGCTGGGCCTTGGCCTGGCTTCGGCGGGGCCGGCCCAGTTCGGCGGAGGGAAGCTCCTTTTTTTTAATAAACTTTTTTTTCAGAGAAATAAAATAATAAAAACAAAATAACAAAAAAAAAATATATAGGCATATAATATATCAAAATTTTCAGAAAATTATTTTCTACGTTTTTCCTAGCATTAAATAAAATTCACACAAATTCACATAATTCAAAGAGTGCTACTGGTCTATTAAAATCCAACAAAAATAATTTTTAAAATACCAAAATGATTTCAAATTAATTTTTCTCCAATTTTCTAATGTAGGGAATCATGTTACCCTAATTTCCATATAGTTTATTTTTGGAGAAAAATAATTTGAGTAAAACTCAAATAACTCCAAATTGAAAATAAACTCAAAAGAACTTTTAATTTAATTCTTTGAAACTCCCAACTCATATTTCATATAATTTGAAGAAGTCATTTTATCTTCTCTCATGAAAATCATTGAGTTGCATAAAGTTTCAGAATTGGAAATATTTTCCAAATGAAATTCAAATATTTTCAACACCCCTTGTCATTTAAATAAATGGAAGAAGTCATGTCATCTTGTCTCCAGGGTTTTGTGGTGAAAAGAATTTGAATTCATGGAGATCATAAAATGCAAAAAATGAAAGTTTGGGAAAGTCCTTTTATTCCCTCTCATTTAACTTTCAAAAGTTTCAAATTCACCCACTTTCAGTCAATCAATCAAACAATCCATCAAATCTATCTATTTGTTTATAACATTCCAAAATTTAGAATTTTGGGATGTTACAAACCTACCACCCTTAAAATGAATCTCGTCCTCGAGATTCAGAGAGGCTAGCAAGAAATAGGTTAGGGTTTGGGGGTCTCCTCAAAATCCATCGATCATCACCGGGGTCTGGGGTGCTACCACCCTTAGAAGCATGGTTACGGTTCTATCAAAACTCATATACTCCATCCTTATTCTTGACAGTGTCGGTCTTCTTAGATTTTCAGGATAATTCCTTATCCGGGCTCTTCCGGTAGTGGCATGACCTTACCACAATTTTTCTATCCTTTAATCTTGGTAAGGTTCTTCCGAGATTGGGTCTTCTTAGCTGACGGGTCTGGCGCCAAAACAAAACAACTATCGATATCTCATGGTGGTTAACAATTTGTGGTTTCTCCTGCAGGAAATGGGTCTGGGTGATCCTCACCGTATAACCTACGGTTGGCAAAGCTGCCTTGTACAAGGGAAAAATACCTATACCATTCTAAGGCTTAAACAAGGTTTTGATCGTCGTCTCTCCACTATAGGTAAGTCACTCAGATTTACCATCCCATATAGCAAGGCAAATAATAAGAGTAAGTCAGTATGGTGATCAATCCATCCCGCACCCAAATCATTACCTTGTATACGGTTTAGCGAATCTCGCATTGTAACACTCGGTCATCCTCACAAGCATTGCAGAATTTCTCTCGTCGACGAACCATGTTCGGAATAATCCATTGATTCTGCAAGCCAGACAAACATCTATCGTTCCTTCACAACTCTCAGGTTTTGCGTAAACTCCTATAAAATCGTATGTCGACAAAGGTATATCCACTTCCAGGGTTTTTTTACTTTAGCAAGAATGTGCTTCCTTCTTGGCAGGTCCTGAGGCCTGTGGGTTATGGCCCATCTCGTCACTTGTAATCCTTGAACTTATCATTGGGCAACTTATCATTATTCCAACATCCAGCTTCCAGCTTCCTAGCGTACTTAGAATCCATCCAATTGTATTGTCTTCTTCCTTCTATTGGCACCAAACTAGGACATGATTACTCAGACACATCATGGAGTTTCCATTGATTGATATTTCCGACATCATACCTCCTTTATATCCAATAGTAATTTATCTCTTCATCCTCGTGCGATATCCCTCATACCGAGATAAAAACTTATACTTATGAAGTCCATATTCCACTTCGTGGAACATCATTATCCTTTCCGCGGTCAAGCGTCCTTACAGGGGAATATTGGCCATCTCTGCATGGCACTTCTTCAACTGGGAAATGTGAAACACATCATGAACTCTAGACAGTCCTTCGGGTGACTCCAACTTGTTGGCCACTTCCCCCATATGCTCCAAGAGTCGGTATGGTCCTACAAATCTCGGGGCTAACTTTTACCTTAACTCCAATTCGTTTAACTCCTCGCAGAGGGAACACATGAAGACATGCTTTGTCTCCAATTTCATAGACTACCTCCTTGAGTTTTTGAGTCTACATAACTCTTCTGCCTGGACTGAGCTACCTTCAGTCTATCTCGAATCAACTTAACATTCTCTTCTGACTCCTTTGATCACCTTTGGTCCAAACAACTGTCGGTCTCCAACTTCATCCCACATACTCTTGGGGCATCACACATATCGAGACAAAACTCGTATTCATTTTGTCCGAAATCCATTACAGGGTACTACCACCCTTAAAATGCACAAATCTTCCATAGACCATATTTCTCTTATCCTCAAAAATGGTCAAAATCCTTCTTCATATAGTAACAACTCATAAAATCCATATCAGTACCAACGATGCTACTTTATTCATTCTCAAATGATTAGAATCTCTCGCTTCTCCATTACATGTCTCAACTCAACACCTCAATATAAGAAAAATGTTCTCACTTCTACTACTCCATTTCTTTTGTTGCAAACTCAACTATCTAGCACAAGTTTCCTTCTCCTTGGGGCATTCTCTTGCAAAGTGCCCTGCTCCTTTACAACTAAAACATATTACTTCTGACAAGTATCGAGGTTTACTTTTTGGGCAATTGTTGAGGTAGTGCCCTGACTCCTTGCACCTATAACAGGTGATATGACTCAGGTCCTTCCTGGAATCCAATCTGCTTCTCTTCCTGGACCTTTCCATGCCAATCATGGCTTCTATTTCCTGTGGGTCATATTCTACTTCCTCTGTCGGGAATTCTACTAGATCCCTATTCAAACAATTTTGGGAGATGTGTCCTTCTTCTCCACATGAATAGCAAGACTTAGTGCAGGGTTTACTCGAGTCCTCCTTAGATGTGTCCTCCTTCATCACAGTTTCTTCTAAAATTTCCATGAGGGCTCCTTTTATTTCTTCTTTCTTCTGCTGGATGGTTCGTTGTACCATGGGGTAAATGTGACACTGAGCAGGGTAGTGGGTAGTCCCTTCACACAAGAAACAAGTAATCTGCCTAGTTGGGCATTCTTCAACTGGGTGACTTCCTTCACAATTAGGGCATTCATCCTTGTGTTCTTTATGGGTGTGTCCTATTTCTCCACAAAGCTTGCATGCACAAGGTTTCTTTATATCCTTTCCATAAGGTTTCAACTTCTGGGACACAAACCGAGACTTTGGCAAAGTCAACTTAAATTCTTTCCAAGTGGTTACTCCTTGCCATCCATTCATGGTTTGGTACACCCTCCACCAAGTAGCAGCACCTCTTTCAAAGCACAAAAGAGCATGCTGGGTCATATCATGTCCAACTATAGGGTTATTCTCCATGTGATCCTCCATGTTCTGAATCCATCGGTCCGTCTCCAACTGACTCATCGGTCCAGAAAATACAAGCTCATCTCCATTCATCCTCTATTGGGTCCATGTGGGTTTGGGGTAAGATAAGAGAGATAGAGAGGGATGCACACAATACAAACAAAAGTTTTGAAAAGACAGATTTTTGTTGTGGCTGTCGAAAAACATCAAACAAATGACAGCTCACAAACGTCGCATCTAACGTAGGTATATAACAGGGGTTTGGTCTTCTAACGGTCAATAAATCTTCAACGTCTCCAAACTCTTCAAGCCTTGTTCATGCCTCCAATGGCTTCTTCCGATCATGCTTGTCTTTCTCAAGTTCTTTTGCCAGATCAATCTCTGTTGACGTGAAATCTCTCGTGACATCCTTTAATATTCTAGAGTTGCATTTCAAACTTCTGGTTACAACATCCTTCACATGAACCATGGTCATACTGTCCTTCAGTTCTTGACAATTCTCCGGTATCTCGAGGTTCTAGCTCCTCCAGCTTGGCTACTCTCATCTTCAGGATCCTGAGTTCCTCATGAAATACTTCCTTGTCTAATACGACTTACTGGAGCTCCATTTTAAACTTCTTGATGTACTACTCCAGATTCTGGCGATACACCGACTAGGGCTAAAATTTCATCTTATGATAGGTGCTCCATCAGCCTTCTTCCATCAAATCCATTCTGATGAAATGCATCCTTAACTCAGCACGGTGACAATAGCATCAGCGGCGATGACATCACGGATAACCGTGTTTCTGCCCTTGTCATTGCCATGAGCTATCTTCCATAATTGATATCCCCTGCCTTAGGGTTTTCTTGACAAAACTTTGAGGTTTTTAACTCTCCATGCTTGGTCTTTCTCTGATAAACCTTGATCTCGGGTATTGACAACTTCCATAGTCTGCCAAGTTCCATAAGGGTAGCCTTCCTAGGTCATATAAATCTGGGAATTCTTCAGAGCCTTCAAATTCTCCTTGTCTTCGGTCTTCAACCGTTGTAGTTTCCATTATTTAGATGCACGGAAAATACTCTTCATTCCGAAGTGGTCTTTGTTGTCCGATATCTTGTACTTCTTAGAGTGGTCCCATCAGTCGAATCTTCGTGGTCAAAAGGGAAAAGGGGTATGGTCTCACTAAAAAGGAATTTTTGAATAAGCTCAGAAGAGAAGAGAGGTAAAAGATCTTTTTAAAAGGGAAAGTTGTAGAGAAAAATCTTTGCTATGGGCTTGCCAGTTTCTAGGGTCACGTCCTACAGTCAACATGTGCTCTGATACCATCTTGTAGCGACCTGACCCGAATGAATCAAGTCTCTGTGCTTAAGTGTCATCCCTGGATCGGTATGCTGACACACACAGTACTCAAAGGATTTATAACAGAGGTAAATCACATGTATAAAGTAACGTAAATACTATTACCTCAATCCATATAGCGGAAGCAACAAGGTTGTGGATTCCCATCAACACCAACGGCAAAAGTTTAGTGTAGAAATCGTAACCCTAACATATCACTTACTCGTCATAAGATACTCCTGCAACATGAGACGTTGCAGCCCGAAATGGGTCAGTACATTGAATGTACTGGCAAATTCACACCATAGAGAAAATGATGAACAATGGCTATCACTATATGCATATATGGCTGGTGGAAAAGCTCTATGGTTATAAGGCTTTTTTTGCGTAAAGCCAAGTTTTCCCTACTGTAAAGGAATAAATTTATTTAAATATCATGGTGGTTGTTGAACATTGAGAATGGTTGACAGCATTCTCAATCCCAATTAAGTAACATCATTAAACCCAACAATATTCATTTAAAGTAACATGATGAGATCAACAGGATAATCCAAGAACTAGATCCTCAAGATGTCCATAACCGGGGACACGGCTAATCATGATTAGTTTATATACTCTGCAGAGGTTTGCGCACTTTTCCCCACAAGACTCGATCGCCTCCATTGGATTTCTCGCACTGCATGATGTTTGAGAAACGGATGACCGAGACATAGTCTTTCAGAAGCGCTAGCACCTTACGATCGGGTAGACCGTACCACCTACATCCCCTACATCTGCTAGTCTACCACTGTAAGAGTTCGCACAACTTAGTCAACTATGCCAGAGCCCATAATGGCTTGTGGCTGCACACGAAAGTTTCTAGTATGAATAATCTCATGATCCCTTTGAGCCTGGGTGGTGGTCCAAAAGAAAACAGGCAAGTCCTGGATTACCCAGGTGCCTAGACTAGAATAACCAGGTACCTCAATCCACCCAGATGTGTGCTAGGTTGCCACCTTAGATAAACCCTTAATTATCAATCTCACATCTGTCATGGATATCACTCACCCAATCCACGTCTACTAGCATAGCATGGCATAATAAGCAAACGTAGAAGTAACTCCCAAAGGTTTGATAATAAACGGGTAATAGGTACTACCTCATCTACTTCCCATCCCACAGTTTAATTAGATCCTAATCATGCAATGTGTGAGGATTGATCTAATGCAATAAAACTGGGTTGTAGAAAAGGTATGATCAAAGTGTGAACTTGCCTGCAATGTTGATGACGATGATTCGCACTCAAAACTCTTGATAGTTCTACTCGTCACACTCCGGTCAATCTATTGTAAGCAAACAATAGTAACCACACATAAGCATTCACTCAAAAGATCAGAAAGAACGAAGAAGACGATTCGGAAAACTTCAAAACCAAACAAATAACTCTTGCAACATAAAACAATTTCTAACAGTACCAAAATTATGTGAATTTGGCCTTATTAGAATGTTTAGGTCAAGAGCTTCGATTTGCAAAAAGAACCAACTCAAACGGAGCTACGAAACTCAAGTTATGATCAAACGAAGTTTGAATTCAAATCTGCTCTAATTCAAATTTTAAACTTTTCAAAAACATGTTTGAGTTGGATTACTGGATAGAGGAGATCGTAACGAAGAAGTGGGCGTTGGTTTCGTTGGATTTGGACTAACAAGTAAAAAAAATGTGGTCGTTTGAAGTACAGGGACTAATCTGTAAATAAACTATTCACAAACGGGTCCCTGGCTGAAAAATAAAAAGAAAAAGAAAAAACTAAATAACGAACGTTTGCTACCGAACGCTAATGAACGAACCTATTCACTGCAGAAGCTAACATAGCGAACGTTTACTAATTAAAGAAAACGTTTCGTGGAAAAAAAACAAAGCGATCTGGATCGTTGGATCCAGATCCGACGACGAGGGAGGCGGCGGTTACCGCGGCGATCGCCGGAGTTCGGGAAGACGGCGGCGGCGGCTTCGGACGGGGACGGGGCGGCGGCTCCGGTGGCTCTCCGGCTCGGGCGTCACCACCAGAAGGAGCGGGGCGACGAGGCGGAGACGAGGGAGGCGGCAGCTCCGGTCGAGGGCGACGGGACGGTGCGGGGCGACGGCGGCGGATCTCGTCAGAGCTCGAACTCCGGCGAGTGCGGGCGGTGGCTGCAAACGGCGCGGCGGCGGCTCGGCTTCGAGCGGCGAGATGCGGGAGAGAGAGGGGTGTCCGGGCGGCGGCTTTATAGGAGAAGGGGAGGCACGGTGGCGTGGGGAAGGGGCGGCCGGTGACGGGGCGGCGCCGGACTCCGGGAGGAGTCCCGGTCAGGGACGACGGGCGAGGCGGCGCGGAGCTAGGCCTTGGCCTGGCTTCGGCTGGGCCGGCCCAGTTCGGCGGAGGGAAGCTCCTTTTTTAATAAACTTTTTTTTCAGAGAACTAAAATAATAAAAACAAGATAAAAAAAAATATATATATATAGGCATATAATATATCAAAATTTTCAGAAAATTATTTTCTACGACATGAACATTTTCCTAGCATTAAATAAAATTTACACAAATTCACATAATTCAAAGAGTGCTACTGGTCTATTAAAATCCAACAAAAATCATTTTTAAAATACCAAAATGATTTCAAATTAATTTTTCTCCAATTTTCTAATGTAGGGAATCATGTTACCCTAATTTCCATATAGTTTATTTTTGGAGAAAAATAATTTGAGTAAAACTCAAATAACTCCAAATTGAAAATAAATTCAAAAGAACTTTTAATTTAATTCTTTGAAACTCCCAACTCATATTTCATATAATTTGAAGAAGTCATTTTATCTTCTCTCATGAAAATCATTGAGTTGCATAAAGTTTCAGAATTGGAAATATTTTCCAAATGAAATTCAAATATTTTCAACACCCCTTGTCATTTAAATAAATGGAAGAAGTCATGTCACCTTCTCTCCAGGGTTTTGTGGTGAAAAGAATTTGAATTCATGGAGATCATAAAATGCAAAAAATGAAAGTTTGGGAAAGTCCTTTTATTCCCTCTCATTTAACTTTCAAAAGTTTCAAATTCACCCACTTTCAGTCAATCAATCAAACAATCCATCAAATCTATCTATTTGTTTATAACATTCCAAAATTTAGAATTTTGGGATGTTACAGAAATCCTTAGAGACTCAATCCGATAAGATAACTTCAAAAGGAAAATTCAATCCATTACAAGAAGGTAGAGGGGGAGAAACATTCTAAGATCCAACTATAATAGCAAAGCTCGTGGTACATCAAGATCGTGCCAAATCAAGAACATGAGAGAGAGAGAGATCAAACACATAGCTATTGGTACATACCCTTAGTCCTGAGGGTGAACTACTCCCTCCTCGTCATGGAGAGTGTCGGGATGATGAAGATGGCCACGAGTGATGATTTCCCCTTCGGCAGCGTGCCAGAACAGGGTCCTGATTGGTTTTTGGTGGCTACAGAGGCTTGCGGCGGCGGAACTCCCGTTCTAGGTTTCTTTTCGGGGGTTTATGTATTTATAGGAATTTTTGGCACCTAGAACAAGTCAGGGGGGTCCACGAGTCAATGACAAGGACGGAGGACGCGCCCAAGGGGGGGGGGGTAGGGCGTGCCCTCCAACCTTGTGATTGGCTCAAGACTCTTCTGGCCCAACTCTTTTGCTTTAGGGGCTTCTTCGGGTCCATAAAAAATCACTGTAAATTTTTAGCTCGTTTGGACTCCGTTTGATATTCCTTTTCTGCAAAAATCAAAAACAAGGAAAAACAGAAACTGGCACTATCACTGGGCTCTAGGTTAATATGTTAGTCCTAAAAATCATATAAAATAGCATATAAATGCATATAAAACATCCAAGATGGATAATATAGTAGCATGGAACAATCAAAAATTATAGATACGTTGGAGATGTATCAGGGAGCAATAAACCAGGACGGAGGTAGATTAGTCCGTCACCATCGTGTTCTTTGTCTAATTTTTACTTCAGTGACCCAACCTACATGGAGGGAGTGCTGTATATATTGGCGCGACACCAAACTTATATATTCAAAAAACTGAGCATTACTGCAAGTCACGAGTTCAAAACGAGAAAGTGGAACAAGTACGGTATGTCTGTGCCGTTTGCGTCGCACCCCCACACGGTCGCGGTGCACAATGTAGTAAATGACTAGTCTCTTCTTGACCCACATTTACATTGATACAACTTGAATGCCAAGGAGGGAGACGGTAGCGGTTCCCGAGACGTTGAACGGTCAATGATGCATCCTCAATTAGAATGCAAAGGGAATTAATTGGAGAAGCAAAATAGAGCCAGCATGATGTGAATGCAACCGAGTTTGGACTCTCATATAAAGGCGCGCACCACTCCAATCCATCTACTCCTAGTCTCCGTGCAACACTGCTCACTCCAATCCAAAACCAAGTGACCAGAAACCGCAAGCACCTCTGGAGGCGATGGACGCGAGCAGCAGTTGGCTGTGCCAAATCATCCAAGATGCTGTCCTGCGGCCCCGCACCGTGAAGCGTTTCCAGATGGTGCTGGCGACCACCGGCGTAGCCTTCGCTGACGCCAGCTTCGCCTCTCCCAAGGATGACATGATGGTCTGTTCCATCCGCAAGTTCACCGCCGTCAAGAAGCGCGCGGACGACCTAGCCGTACTGCTCCAGCCCGCACGCACATGCTCCTCATTACCTGCCACCCTCATCGGCCTCCATGGTGACGAACTCTTTCAAGCCCTCGTGGCCCTACAACTGCTGGTGGTCACGACGAAGAATGTGCACCTCGAGGCCGCACTCGTCATGCAGCGCCTCGCCATGCAAGAAACCGTCGACATGCACATCCACCACTGGTACAACGATGTGCTATACAAACGGTTTTTAACCCCTTTCCGCGACAGGGTTTTGAACCGTGCCAAGTGAGTGTGGGCGATAGGGGGGGGTCCTTCCGGCACGACACAGAAACCGTCGGGGATAGGCCCTCCTGGCTCATAGACTGGCTCGTGTGCGATTTGGCGGGGTATCAAAACCCAATTATTTCCGTTCATATGTACATCCCACATGGTGATTCCTAGAAAATCATTTCCATTCGTATGTATATCACACACAGTTATTTGCATGGAAACATTTGTGCAAGGTGGAGTAACGCAAACAGTTCTCTGCCAGAAGCAGTGTGTGATTGTTAGTTGATCTAACACGCCTACTTTCTAGAAGTCGTACGGGTTGTTTGAGTTCATCACGCACGGTGTTGTCTAAGTAACCGTCTGCAATAGAAAACCCCAATAAGCAGGGTAATTAGCCTATTATTGATAATCCATGTACTAATCAAATTGATATTGCTTATAAAACACACCAGATATTTCATATTTGTATATAACAGCAACCAGGATTTCATAATCGAATTACATCAGATAGCTTCGACACTTACTTACGCCATTACCAACACCAAGTTTCACATGCAACATCAAAAATGTTTGGAAAGTAGCATCATACACGGTAAATAGACAGATGAATCTCATCTGGGAAACTGCAGAAGTGGAAGGAAAATATTGAGCCTTCAGTGATGTTGAATGTCCTTGCAACTTTAGGCCAGTGCCAATGGATAATTACCCGCCCAACCTTTGTCCTCTTCAACAAAACTTCAATATTGTACCGTGCATGTTGAATGAGAACCTTCCTCGCCTCTTGACCATGCAGGTGGTTTGAGAGGTAATCATCGGTGAACTGCTTTGAAAAGTACTAAAAACAAAGATATGCATAAATCGCTGTTATAAATTTTGAAATGGTGCAAGGGGTAAAAACAAGGTAAAAGAGTTAGTACCATCCTATAGTCGACTGATGTATTCTTCATTTTGCAAACAAAGATCTTGCTGTTATTCATCGCAAGTTTCTTCATCCTAACAATCTTTCTGAGTTTCTTGACTTGACTGATATTCATGGACATCTCATTTCCCCATATGCAAAATGGATCGAATAGTGGGTCTAAGCCTCTGACAGCAGGACCTACATGTGCAAGACCAAATTGTAAGAAACCTAAATATTAGAATGATTCCTGCAACTGCACAATAATGTGCTATTAGCCAAAGGACCATGCTTGAACAAACCTCGATGGTAAACCGCAGTGTCTCCCATTGTTTCCCTGCAACACACATAAGGAAGATCTTGATCAGGTTAACTGAGAGTTGCCATACTATCGGTAGAATATATATTTAGTACAACCAAATTCGATTTATTTCATATGCATAACAATACAAAATTGTACCCACAACAAATGAAAATCATATTTCAGAACTGAACCAAATAGTTAAATGGACAGCACACCAAATGAACGAAAATAGTTAACTGAGCACGACATTGCAGAATAGAAACATGTACTAGAAGATAAGACAGTTAACAAACCAAAGAATGCTTGAGAATAGTACTACGAAATGTAGCAATTGTTGGACCAAAGTGTTAACTGAACATTACATTTTAGAGGACAAAACTGTTAACTGAACATCCGATTGCATATTAACATTACAGAGGACAAATCACTAGAAGGCACTGCCGGTGGCCTCGAGAAAACTGCATGAACTCTATTTTAAAGTAGACAGCCGCATGGCGGTGTTGACGGTGGCCTCGAAGACGAGGTGGTCCTCCAAGATCTGGCGGTCGGCACGCATGGCAGCCATAGCGACCTCGTGCGCGCGTGTGGCCGCATGCTACTGAGCTCCATGTTATACTGCATGCAAAGTGGCTGTGGGCGACACTTAATTGGAGGAGGGGGGCAGTGATTTCGGCGGAAGGTGTAGCGCCGTCAATCGGGGCATGTGGTATGGGAAATGAGGAGGATGGTGTGGGTGGGGGTGTGGATTACTTGACCATATCGACGAGGCCATGCAGCAAGAAGAAGGGTCAGCGGCGAGGAGGCAGCGCTGCAAGAAGAAGGGTTGCCAGCAAGGAGGCGGCGCTGCAAGAAGAAGGGTAGCCGGCAAGGATGCGGTGCTATAAGAAGAAGGGTCGCCAGTGAGGAGGCTGAGCTTCCAGTAAGCAGCAGTGAAGGTTTGAACTTGGAAAGAAAGGAGGAACAGTGGAAATGTGGCTTTTCGTGGGAGGGAGGGGGCGGTGAGATAGATATTTCTACGGTGGCAAATTTTTTTTCTTGGTGCTGCAAGAAACTGGCGCGCAAGTGTGGTTCAAGTGGCGGCGGTGGACTGTAGACGACGAAGATTCCTGCGTAAGCTAGACAAGATGGTGCATCAAGATATTTTATATCACATCCCACACGATTCTTTCTAGTAAACTGTTTGTGGTATACCTGATTTCTTCATTATGTTTTGAAAGACAAAATGGTGTTACGGAGCGAAAGGATGGTGTTTGATTTGCTAGAACATTTACGTATAGTGAACATGCAACTAGTACATGAGTGTCGTGTTTAAATTCGGAATTATTCCGGGTTCGTTTGGCATTTTTATGCATTAATTGAGTTTCTCGGTATTTAATGTGCATAATTAAAATTTGAACTACAAGCACATGCTCCAGTGCACCAAAGTTTGTTGAAAAATCACATGTGTGTCTTTGGGTGAATTTATAGGTCCCATGCAAGAAATGGGAATGAAATTCAAACATCTAGGTGTCGTGTCTCAGCCGGAAAGATTGAGAAACTTGGTTTTTTAATTCCCGTAAATCCAAAACACGCCTGAAAATCATGAAACTTGGCATGGTGTCATGACATGGCACTGATACGTCTCTATCGTATCTACTTTTCAAAACACTTTTGCCCTTGTTTTGGACTCTAATTTTCATGATTTGAATGGAACTAACCCGGACTAACGCTGTTTTCAGCAGAATTGCCATGTTGTTATTTATGTGTAGAAACAAAAGTTCTCGGAATGACCTGAAACTCCACAAAACTTATTTTTGGAAATAATAAAAAATACTGGCGAAAGAATCAAGGCTAGGGGGCCCACACCCTAGCCACGAGGGTGGGGGGGCCTGCCCACCTGGGCGCGCCCCCTGCCTTGTGGGCCCCCTGGTGCTCCACCAACCTCAACTCCAACTCCATATATTCGTGTTCGGGGAGAAAAAATCAGGGAGAAAGATTCATCGCGTTTTGCGATACGAAGCCGCTGCCAAGCCCTAAATTCTCTCGGGAGGGCTGATCTGGAGTCCGTTCGGGTCTCTGGAGAGGGGAATCTGTCACCGTCGTCATCATCAACCATCCTCCATAACCAACTTCATGATGCTCACCGCCGAGCGTGAGTAATTCCATCGTAGGCTTGCTGGAAGGTGATGGGTTGGATGAGATTTATCATGTAATTGAGTTAGTTTTGTTAGGGTTTCATCCCTAGTATCCACTATGTTTTGAGATTGATGTTGCTATGACTTTGCTATGCCTAATGCTTGTCACTAGGGCCCGGGTGCCATGATTTCAGATCTGAACCTATTATGTTTTCATGGATATATGTGAGTTCTTGATCCTATCTTGCAATTCTATAGTCACCTACTATGTGTTATGATCTCGCAACCCCGAAGTGACAATAATGAGGATCACTCCCGGTGATGACCATAGTTTGAGGAGTTCATGTATTCACCATGTGCTAATGCTTTAGTCTGGTGATGAATCTATGTACCTAGGGTAGGGTCATGGATCTGTCCAAGATTCCCTCCCCAAGGACATCTCCAGAAGAACCAGAAGCATTTGAAGAAAAATCATCATCCACTCGACCATGAAGCTATGTTCCACTCGACAGTCTTGAAGACACTCGACCGTATGGACAATCACTCGACTACCAGAAGATCTAGAGCCACTCCACTCTGCAACGGCCAGGAATTAAGTCATAGCTTTAATGGTCATTATCTATCTTTATTGCAGGCATTACCAGTAACGTTCCCATCTTTATGTACCTTAAACCCTTTGTAACTGAGGGCGGGAGGAGTCTGGCGAACTCTATATAAGCCACCCCCTCCTCTGGGACAAGGGTTCGCACCGCCTATAACACACATGCATATAATCCAGTCGACCGCCTCCGGGCTCCGAGACGTAGGGCTATTACTTCCTCTAAGAAGGGCCTGAACTCGTAAAACCCGCGTGTACAACTCCTCCATAGCTAGGATCTTGCCTCTACATCGCTACCCCCCATTCTACTGTTAGACTCAGAACCGCGACAGTTGGCGCTGACCGTGGGGCAGGTGTCTTAGCGACTTGTTGGAGAAGTTGTGATTTTTCCGATCCCCATCAACATGGTTACAGGCGGAGGTTTGGCTAAGGGCCACGAGATCTGTCTCGGTGCACTCGTATTCATCGCCGATGACTCCGCTTGGCTCCAGGAAGCGCCACTCGATGTCGAGGCGCTCCCCGTCCGCGCGGCAATGCACTTTCGCGTGTGCATCCGTGGCGTCCTCCTACGGCAGCCGTCGACTCAGTATCGGTCGGCTCCCGTGCTGACCTCCCTCCCTGCAGCCCACCGGAGCAAACATTCTGGTCAGTCGAGGCTTCGGAGGTGGGTGAGGCATGCGGTGGCTCGCCAATCGGCCACCCCAGGTCGCGGCAATCGAGCCCGACGAATCTCTCTATGGCCTGTTCGACCTGTCGGCTGGCTCTGTAGAGACTGCATCCGAGTGCGACAGCAGCGACCCCGTGACGGAAGTTTTGATGGTCAATGGACCACGTAGTCCTCCTGGCTTCCCCCGTGAGGACGGAGGCGATGGTGGCGGCGATCCGTCGCGTGTCCACGAAGAGTACCAACCTGAACCCCTCTCTTCACAGAGGAGGGAGGAACTTCTCCGCTGGAACATGGATGCACTTCACACTCCTATCGTTGGAGAAACCCCTGAGGCCCGGGCCTTGGAGGAGGCATGCCTGGCCAATTTGGCTGAGTGCACTCGACTGGAGAACCTCCAGCGCGCACTCGACGAGCGTGCTTGGCAGCGTGCTCCTGAATCCAGTCGACGTCAATTTTTTCCGCCTCCGACTAAGGTATACCAAACTCTGATCCAGAATCTCGCAGCTGCAGCCCGGATAGCGGAGTCAATCCAACCTTCCCAGTCAGAAGCTGGTCGAGGTTTGGTGTAGATTCGGGCTTTGCTCCATGCGGCGGGAGAGCAGAAAACAATAGCATCTCAGTCGCGGAATAGGATCAATAGCAGATCTGTGGTTGCGGACACAGTCCAGTCGGCTCACAGCCCGAGATCGCCCTCGAGGCGTGAAGGGCGTGAGGACCGGCAAGATCAGCATATGTGATTTCTTGATCCTATCTTGCAAGTCTATAGTCACTTACTATGTGTTATGATCCGGCAACCCCGAAGTGACAATAATGAGGACCACTCCCGGTGATGACCATAGTTTGAGGAGTTCATGTATTCACCATGCGCTAATGCTTTGGTCTGGTGATGAAGCTATGTACCTAGGGTAGGGTCATGGATCTGTCCAAGATACCCTCCCCAAGGACATCTCCAAAAGAACCATAAGCATTCGAAGAAAAATCATCATCCACTCGACCATGAAGCTATGTTCCACTCGACAGTCTTGAAGACACTCGACCGTATGGACAATCACTTGACTACCAGAAGATCTAGAGCCACTCCACTCTACAACGGTCAGGAATTAAGTCATAGCTTTAATGGTCATTGTGTATCTTTATTGCAGGCGTTACCAGTAATGTTCCCATCTTTATGTACCTTAAACCCTTTGTAACTGAGGGCGGGAGGAGTCTGACGAACTCTATAAACGCCACCCCCCTCCTTTGGGACAAGGGTTCGCACCCCCTATAACACACACACATATAATCCAGTCGACCGCCTCCAGGCTCCGAGACATAGGGCTATTACTTCCTCTGAGAAGGGCCTGAACTCGTAAAACCCGCGTGTACAACTCCTCCATACCTAGGATCTTGCCTCTACATCCCTACCCCCATTCTACTGTCAGACTCAGAACCACGAGAGTTGGCGCCCACCGTGGGGCAGGTGTCTTAGCGACTTGTTGGAGAAGTTGTGATTTTTCCGATCCCCATCAACATGGTTACATGCGGAGGTTTGGCCAAGGGCCACGAGATCCGTCTCAGTGCGCTCGTATTCATCGCCGACGACTCCGCTTGGCTCCAGGAAGCGCCACTCGACGTCGAGGTGCTCCCCGTCCGTGGGGCAACGCACTTTCGCGTGTGCGTCCGTGGCGTCCTCCTACGGCAGCCGTCGATTCAGTATCGGTCGGCTCCCGTGCCGACCTCCCTCCCTGCAGACCACCGGAGCAAACGTTCCGGTCAGTGGAGGCTTCAGAGGTGGGTGAGGCATGCGGTGGCTCGCCAATCGGCCACCCCCAGGTCGCGGCAATCAAGCCCGACGAATCTCTCTACGGCCTGTTCGACCTGTTGGCTGGCTCCATAGAGACCGCATCCGACTGCGACAGCAGCGACCCTGCGGCGGAAGTTTTGATGGTCAATGGACCACGTAGTCCTCCTAGCTTCACCCGTGAGGACGGAGGCGATGGTGGCGACGATTCGTCGTGTGTCCACGAAGAGTACCGACCCGAACCCCTCTCTTCACAGAGGAGGGAGGAACTTCTCCGCAGGAACATGGATGCACTTTACACTCCTATCATTGGAGAAACCCCTGAGGCCCAGGCCTTGGAGGAGGCACGCGTGGCCAACTTGGCTGAGCGCACTCGACTGGAGAACCTCCAGCGCGCACTCGACGAGAGTGCTAGGCAGCGTGCTCCTGAATCCAGTCGACGTCAACTTTTTCCGCCTCCTACTCATGTATACCGAACTCTGATCCAGAATCTCGCAGCTGCGGCCCGGATAGCGGAGTCAATCCAATCTTCCCAGTCAGAAGCTGGTCGAGGTTTGGTGCAGATTCGGGCTTTGCTCCATGCGGCGGGAGAGTAGAATACAGCAGCATCTCAGTCGCGGAATAGGATCCATAGCAGATCTGCGGTTGCGGACATAGTCCAGTCGGCTCACAGCCCGAGATCGCCCCCGAGGCGTGAAGGGCGTGTGGACCGGCGAGATCAGTATAGAAACCGCGAGCAGTATGATCACCGACTCGATCACGATGATCGTCGTCGGGTGCCCACGCCTCCCCCAAGGAGTGGGTCATACGTGCCTCGGCAGCAAGATGACAGACGTCCTCACAGTGGTGGGCGAAGGATTCCAGTCGACGCCAGGGAGCCGGGCTTTGATGTGAGATCTATTTTTGTTCAGGGTTTGGTTGACAGAAACCAAGCTCACAGAGAAGGTCACGACAAAGATTTCCCAACCAGCAGCAGGGTACATATCTCTGGTCCAGAGTGTTTAAGTAGAGCCATCAGGGCTGCGGTGATTCCTCCCAACTTTAGGTTGGCGACTGGAGTCAGTAAGTTCACTGGCGAGTCCAAGCCTGACACTTGGCTTGAGAATTACTGAGTGGCTGTACAAATTGGTTTTGGCAACGACGAAGTGGCCATGAAGCATCTTCCTTTGATGTTAGAGGGCTCGGCCAGAGCGTGGCTAAATAAGTTGGCGCCTGGTACTATTTATACTTGGGAAGATCTTGCCCGAGTGTTTGTCAGAACATTTGAAGGTACTTGCAAACGGCCAGCAGGGCTGATAGAATTGCAGTGCTGCGTTCAGAAACCGAATGAAACTTTGAGAGATTATATCCAGACATGGATCACGTTGCACCACATAGTGGAGAATGTGTCGGCTCACCAGGCGATTTGTGCCTTCAAGGAAGGCGTTAAATATCGAGGGTTGAATCTGAAATTCGGTCGGACAGGAGATATGACTCTGACTCGGATGATGGAGATTGCCACCAAGTACGCCAATGGTGAAGAAGAAGAACGACTCCGGTGCGGCAAGCACAAAACAGTTGCTCACAAAACCGGAGGAGGGAACTCTAGTCGGAAGCAGAAGCGCAAGGCCGAGCCAGCCGTGACTCAAGGAAAGTTCAAAGGGAAACCCAAAGGGCCGTGGAACCCCAAGAAAGTAAAAGATCAAGACGGAAATGATGTGCTAGATTTACCATGCCACATTCACACCAAAAAAGATGAAGAGGGTAATTTCATTTACCCGAAGCATACCACTCGATAGTGTCGACTCCTAATCTAGCAATTCCGAGAGAAACAACCCAAGGAAAAGGATGTGACACCCCAAAATTTTGACCTTGTTTTAATAAATTAAAATTTTGCCAGGAAATTAAAACTTTTATTTTCTGGGCTCCCTTTTTATTTTTGAACCTTTTTCTCCCTTGTTATTATGGAATTTTTCCCCCAAAATGAAAACTTTTCAAATATGTTATTGGACTTGTTTAACCTCTCAAGAAAAACTCTTCTTTTATTAGTAGAACTAATTACATAATTAATTTGCTTGATCTTTATTTTCTTGAAAAATGGTTTTCCAAGGTTATATGGCCATAATTGAACTACAACCATTTGATAAATTCACTTAAAATTCCAACCAAAATTTGGAGATGTCATGTGATGTTTTTAAATCACTTTTATGCAAAAATATCTTTTATTCTGTAATATTTTGAGCTCTGCATCATTTTTTCTTCTCTGGTCCAGAGTGCAATTTTGCACTGCAACCCATTTAAATATTTCCTTCTGGCCTCCGCAAAAATTATGGGATGTTGGTAGTAGCATATGATTCAACTTTATGCAAAAACCCAGTGATGTTATTTGAAAAATTTGAGTGAATCAACCTCATTTTCATTCTGGTCCAGCCTTGTGATTTCTACTACAACCCTATTTATTTTTGCTCCAGTGACCTTGTTCCTTCTCCTACTTGTAGACAGCCCTACCAAACCCCTAAGTCCAGGAGCATGCACCCATTCGATCAATTTTGGTTCATGAAATAATGCCATTTATCTCCTGTCCAGAACTGTAGTTTTGCAAAACTTGCACTAACAAGTTTGTGCTTTTTACAAACTAACCTCACCACCCTCTTGTACATCCAAAGAGACTTCTATCTGGAGATTTTGGCCCCTCCAAGAACTGCCTAGATGCCTCTGGCATTTTGACAAACACCCTGTGGGCATGAACAGATTTGGCATGTTTGTAAGTTTGTGTTGTGAACTTTCCCACCTGTCCTAACCGAGTTGTCTAGTGGCTTATTAACGGTCTCTAACCTAGGCCTGTGGATTTGCATTAGCCGTCTAGCAGTTTTGGTCGCCCAGGCATTCCATCGAACGAATGCCGTGCACGCCCGGAGCGCGAGCAGAGCACGCGTTTTGCACGTGTTCGCGCCCGAGCCAGCACGCCCTGGATAAACTTCCCCGAGCTCATCCTGATCCTCTCCCTCTCACCGCGTCACACCAAAGGCCCCGACAGCCCCCTGGCGCCCTACAGCGCCGCAACAAGAGCTCTCTTGGCGACACGCCCGCGGCCGCACCCGCTCCTGCCATGGTCGGCACCACCCTGACCACCACAGCGCGCCAGCTCGCCTCCATGGACAGTGGAGCGTTCGTCGGTAGCTCCTGGAGCCGACCAGCCACTGCCACGTCGCCCTGCAGCACAGTAGGGCGGTTCGCCGGCGAACTTATCCACGGCCGCCGCGAACGGACTTGGACGTGCTATAAAGAGAGGCCCCCGAGCACGTTCCGTTCGCGAGGCAGCCTCAGCATGCTCCCCTAGTTCCTCCATGGCAGCTAATCGACCCAGGGAGTTCTTCTTCCCCACCTCCGACGACTGCAGCTGCCGCCACTGCCCCGGCCATTCCGGCGCCACTAGAGCCTCCTCCTCTCCACTCTCTCCACCAGGAACTCCCTCTCCTCCTATTGTATCCTTCCCCCTGCTTGATTTTGACCGGGACTCGCCGCGGGAGAAAAATCACTTTGCCCGACGGCCACCGTCCGCTGCAGAGCTCGCCGCCGGCAGCTCCGTCCACCCCCGAGACCGCTGCGACTATCGGAGTGACCGCCTTGATCCCCTGAGCCCACGGGTGACCTCCGTTTCCCGAAAGGTGCCGCCGTTCGCCGGCGAGCATCGCCGGAGTCCCGCCTCCGCTCGGGGCATAGGAAGAGGAGGGAGGCCGACTAGTCAAACCTGACCAGTGGGTCCCCCGGGCCCACTGTCAGTGACTCACGCGCCGTCCACGCTGGATAAGTGGAGGCGTAAAAGCTCAAGTACGTCTCCTCTGTGTGAAAGCGTATTCCCCTCTGAAACGTTTTCTTTTCTGTTTTATTTTAAAAACAGATTTTGACCACAACTTTGACTGCCTATAACTTTTTAAATATAACTCCAAATGAATTGATTATTTTTCCTACCTTCCTCAAATATTGTCTAGTTTAATTTAAGATTTATTTCAAAAAATTCAAACAACTTTTTTTGTGCTGTTTTGGAATTGTGTGTTAATTCAAATCTATTGAAAATAGGATTTTGGAGAGAGGAAGAAAACTTTCAAAAGTTTTGGAGAGCACCCCCACCTCTCCACACCTTGAAGTCAAGCATCTTGAACCCTGGCATAATATTTTTGATGTGTTGGTTGACACGATTATAACACCACCTTATTTCGGAGAACTCGTTATTTTATGTGATGATGCGATCATTTGCATGAATGCATATTAGTGATTTCCTTGCTGTTGGAAATGAATATACATGTGATGGTAATCATCCTTGTGTGCCTTCCATGCATGCCGGAAAGGAACCCGGGAAAGCCTCTGCCTTGGGTAGGCGTGAGCTTGTCGCCGGTCTCCGTCTGGACGTTTATGTCCGGTATGGCATAGTAAGGTATAATGGGTGGTGATTCTATTGGTTGAAATATATTTGTTATACATGTCATGCAGGGAACTTATAAGCCTCCAGAGTCGGCCGTAGATCGAGTCTTGTTCCGGTAACCCCCATACTTGTTTCGTACTGCCACTGGTCCCTACCATAGGTGGGGTATCGTTCAGTAAGTTGTTAACCCTTGTCTTGGCACACACCGTACAGAGAGGCCATGGTGGAAGATACCGGTTGTAGCCGGTAGGCATGCCACCTGGTCCGGGGGCATGGGTGTATCCGGTTGGGACCGAGAGGGGGCACCCCTTAGAGCGCGCGATAGAAATTTGATCCCATGCTACGCGAGGTTGTAGCCTCCCCACTTAGAGTTTTGCTTAACAGGTGTCATGGGTGATGCAGACACGAGTAAAAGCTGGTGTGTGCAAGTCAGGTGTGTTTCAATTAAAAGACCGTAGACGGAATTAGTCCGATGGACTAAAGGAATCCGTTACTCGTGGGTAAAGAGTACACTCTCTGCAGAGATATTAAACCTATTCGAATAGCCGTGTCCATGGTTAAGGACTACAGTCTGGGATGGGTCAAGTGTCGGTCTTAGTGTCGGTCTTCGGAGGAGAAACTACTAAACCCGAATATTGATTATGACTTGTGATATATGATGGTTATGATTATTATCATTATGGACTAACCGTTTGCATTGTTTGAAATAATGAATATCCCTGGGATGGTACCACCCCCTGGATATTCACTATGATTATGTTTATATATATATAAGCCCTTTATGTGGTGTCGCTCAGACGCCCGACTGTGGCAGGTTCGTTATTTCATTTACTTACAAGCCCTTTATGTGGTGTCGCCCAGACGCTCGACTGTGGCATGCTTGTTATTTTATTTACTTCATAAGCCCTTCATGCGGCGTCGCTCAGACGCCCGACTGTGGCATGTTCGTTATTTCATTTTTATATAAGCCCTTTATGTGGCGTCGCCCAGACGCCCGACTGTGGCATGTTTGTTATTTCATTTTCTCATAAGCCCTTTATGTGGCGTCGCTCAGACGCCCGACTGTGGCATGTTTGTTATTTAATTTTCTCATCAGCCCTTTATGTGGCGTCGCTCAGACGCCCGACTGTGGCATGTTTGTTATTTCATTTTCTCATAAGCCCTTTATGTGGCGTCGCTTAGACTCCCGACCGTGGCATGCTTGTTATTTTATTTACTTTATAAGCCCCTTATGTGGTGTCGCTAAGATGCCCGACTGAGGCATGCTCACTTTTACTATCCTTTCGAGACGTCGCTTCAGGCATCCAATCGGTGCATTTTAATTCTATTCTGTCATTGCATATTCCGGTTGCATATAAATAACCTGCTTGCATGCATCAAGATTTTATTTATGACTGACGATGTGATCATAGAATATTTCAGTGTATGTTGATCAATTATATTATACCTGTGTTCTTAATGTTTGCGAGTACATTCAAAGTACTCAATGGCTCTTCCCTGGCTATTGTCTTGGCCAGATTGCTTGCTTGGAGAGGAGCGTGGCGATGACAGCCTCGGGACCTAAGCAACGGTGATAGCAGCCTCGCAAAGATAGGAGTTAACCTGGTCAGTTGTTCCTGTTGGGAAATGGAGTCCCATAGACCCTGTTGATCCTCAAACCGCTTCCGCCCTCAACCACTAGAAACCATTTGATGTACTCATAGGCCACAATGGTCTTGTACTACATATTTTGTATTTTTGCTTGGAATTTCTGTATCAAGTTGGTGCCTCATCAGCTAACAATAATCCTGGGGCTGGTGAGCACAACGGCCATTTTCTAGAAATTAATACCCGGAAAACCGGTCGTGACAGACTTGGTATCAGAGCCAGGCTGACCATTGGTTAATCCTATCTAGCCAGGTCGAAAAACCTAGGTAAACCAACCCACCAGACCATAACCAAACCCCAGCCAAGTTTCTCGTGCAAGATAGCCACACAGTGACCCAACACCTTTTGGCAGTCGGTGCCCAACCTATCAACCTAACCTGTCGCTCATGCGCGAGTGACCGAATCCTGAATAGTCTCTTCGCAAGCGTGCGAAGGAAGACTCCACCCCCTTTTCTATAAAAGGGCATGCTAGCCTCAACCCAACACTGCACAACCTCTACCCAAACCGAGCCACAATGCCTGGCCCCGTCGTGCCTGGTACCGCACTACGCATATCTCAAGCTCAAGATGCCAGGCCCTCGAGGAGTAATTACGGTCAACGGAAACACCGAACGCTCCCTCCGTACGGAGGAGCATACGGCGGCTCTCGTAGCGGAGGTACAAAGTAGCCTTCTCAGGCAATTCTCCAGTCCGGCCATTAAAAAGCCAGACACTACCAAGCGCGCCTGGAGTAATCCACAGCAGGACCGCCTGGCATGCTGTGAGCAAGCGTAGCAATGCAGCCCCAACCCCAGCTCTCGCGACATAGCAAAACTAGTACCTCGCGTACATAACTACGCCCTTGAAATACCATGGGCACAGGGGAAGGGGCACAATAACGGCACGCCCAAAATACGGCATAAAATGTACCAGGGGCTGCCGGATTCTTTTTTTAATTTTTCTTACTTTTAGGACTCCGTACTTCGGACGACCTGCTCGGCAATTCACCTGCCGCACAAACGATGCAAGATCCAGGGAGGCAGACAAGCCATGCCGCATTATGGAACTCCCAGGTGGTCTCTGTTACGAGCGCTATACCTGTTTTAAATACAATTCTGTGCCCTGCCCCCGGTTAGGACATACTGAATAGTCCAATATCTTTTGCTTACCGCACTATTTGTATCGTTCGGCTTTGATAAATAGCCTCTCTATAAACAATGCTTAGCTTTTTGTCTATTTTTTGCATTACTCTCTCTTATATATGTTCATTAATGACATGTTGCACCCGTACACTATGGTACGACAAGTACGCCAGGGGCTTCAGTACCCTTTAATATGGTGAGAGAAGTCCGTACACTTTCACAAGTGCGGCACCCCGAACTTATATCACTATATGAATCGGCTCCGAATCATGATTTGGGTCAATAGTTGGGTTTGCCCGGCTCCTATGTTTTGGTGCCTTACGTTCCGCTATATCGGCTAAGGTAGCACTAGGAGAACCACTGCGATTGTGCCCCGGTTGAGCTGGGTGAAGCACCTCAGTGGAGAAAGCTAAAACTGACTGTCATGATGAGGTGAGAGACCGGATGCTGTTCGAGAGGTTTTTCGAGTTCCTAAAGACTTATGCCGCTTCGAGCGAGGAGCTGGATAACCCCAGCCAAGGCGTGGATAGCGCCCCGAACTCGGTCTTCCGAACTAGGGGCTTCGCCGAAATTTAAAATTATAAAGTTCTATGGCTAAGTGAGAGTGTTCAAGCGTTATAGTCCGATTGCCTGGTTCGTCGTGCTAAGCACCTCCCTCGAAGGACCCAAACATGGGAAAAAGAGCGCACAGGTTTATCACCGAACACCCCAGCACTAGTGGCATGGGGGCAGAAGCCGACGACTGGCCATCCCTCAATTTTTGATAAACGGCCGCACAGAAAATAATATTTTAAATTCAATAAGCATTGCTTAGCGCATATGAACAGGTTTTCAGCGCACAGGATAAAATCGAGCAAGTTCATTCAAAAATTACATCCTTGGTACACTCATTCGCTACAAGGCGGGCACCTGCAAGAACATCCTTGTAGTAGTTCTCGGGCGATGCTCCTTCCCCGACGGCGGCCCGTCCCTAACAAGCTTCTCACCGTCCAGCTTACCCCAGTGCACCTTTGCATGGGCAAGGGCCCTACGGGCACCTTCAATGCAGACAGAGCGCTTGACGACCTCGAGCCTTGGACAGGCCTCCACCAGCCGCCGCACCAGCCCGAAGTAACTCCCAGGCAGGGCCCCTCTGGGCCACAGCCGAACTAAGAAGCCCTTCATGGCCTGTTCGGCCGCCTTGTGGAGCTCGACCAGCTGTTTCAGCTGGTCGCTCAAGGGCACAGGGTGTCCGGCCTCAGCATACTGAGACCAGAACACCTTCTCCATCGAGCTGCCCTCTTTAGCTCGGTAGAATGCGGCGGCGTCGGATACCCTACAGGGAAGATCTGCGAATGCCCTTGGAGAGCTCTGGATTCGGGTAAGTAACAAGTAGTTTACTTTTATATTTCTGCTTTGCATGAAGAATGCCTTACTCGCTGCTATCTTTTTCACCTCCTCCAACTCTTGGAGGGCCTTTTGGGCTTCGGCCTTGGCAGACTTGGCAGTCTCAAGGGCCGCCGCGAGCTCGGACGCTTGGGTCTTTGACTCAAGCTCCAAACTCTCATGTTTTTTCATGAGAGCCTGAAGCTCTTGCTGCACCTCGCTGACCTGAGCCCCAAGTTTCTCTCGCTCGGTGCGCTCCGCGACCGTTTTCTTTTCGGCCTCAGATAGCGCCTGCTTGAGGGTCGCCAACTCAGTCGTGGCCCCTACAATAAGCAGTACAATCCTGTTATTTTTTGCAATCACGCCTCTCTATAGGCACCTTTTTCTGTAAGGTATTTCTTACCTTCTTTCTCCTCGAGCTGCCGCTTGGCAAGGCCGAGCTCTTGCTTGGTCCACTCGAGGTCCTGCTTTAGGACACCCACCTCCGCAGTCAGTGCGGCGGTGGATAGCAGTGAAGCCTGCATACGCATATTGACTCTTTATTGTTAGACTCCTGTGAAATTTAATAGATTCTCTATTCGGCTTTTCTTTCCGAACGCCAAACAGAGCATCAGGGGCTACTGTCTATGCGGTAATACTTTTACATATTTTTTACTTACCTTGAAGCCTGCTAGGAGGCTAGCGCAAGCTTCACTTAGTCCGCCGACTGAACCTTCTGGATCACCGTACTCATAATAGTACGGTGCTCCTCGTCGATGGAGGCGCCTTCAAGCACCTCCAGCAGATTGTCCGGCGCCTCCGGTTGGACGGAGGCTGCCGACTCAGAAGGCTTGCTCCTCTTGGAAGGAGATCGCCTGTCGCGGTCCGGAATCATTGAAGATTCTGGCACGACGTCCGGCTCAAAGCCGGACTTGGAGCCCTGGGGGGTCTTGTCCCCTTTACTCCTGGAGTTTGGGAGGTCGCCTTGCGGCTCCTCCAGGACCACCTCCTCCTGCCCCAGAGCTCATTGTGACGCCACTTCAGCGTCATCCGCAGTGCGGGGGGAGACAGCGGGCGGAACTGAGTTCACGTCCGAAGAATCCAGGGATCCGCTCGACGACTCGTTGAGTTCGGCCCGGGGCGGGCTGCATGATTATATTCGACATTAGGGAAAGCTGTGCAACAAAAGGAATATCATGAATTACTCTGGTATCCGAACACTTATGATTTCGCCCGACGCCTGGCTCTGTCCGGCCACTCCTCTTCGTCCTCGTCGGCGCCGGGGGCGTAGTCCGGCGGAGGGGTTTTCCTCTTCTTGGACCCCTCGGCCTTCCCCCTTGGGGCGGCCTTCCTTTTCTTTCCTCCCCCCACTGGGGGGGAGAGCTTTCTCCTTCCTCCTCCTCGTTTTCACGGGAGGAGGGCGTCTCGGACTCGTCGGATGACGAGTTCGACAACACCACGTTGCGGGTACTCTTTCGAGTCCCCGTGGTCTTCTTCTTCTTGGCCTTCTTTTCCGGTACCACATAAGGCGCCGGAGCCAGCAACTTCACTAGTAGAGCTGGGGCTGGGTCTTCGGGCAGCGGAGCCGGACAGTTAATCAGTCCGGATACCGCCCGCCAAGCCTGTCAAAGGTAAGGGAGTTTAGATCCCGCATAAAGTTAAACTATGAAAAAAGCTGAACATCCTGTAAAAGGTGAAGATGGCTTACCTCGCTAGCGTGACGCTGCGAGCTGTATCCACGGTCCTCGGAAGTGGATCCGGGAGCCTCGGCACCTTTGATTAGCACCTTCTAGACGTCTTCATACGTCATGTTGAAGAGCCTGTTAAGGGTTCGGTGCTATGCCGAGTCGAACTCCCACAGAGTAAAGTCCCGTTGTTGACACGTGAGGATTCGGCGAACGAGCATGACCTGGACTACATTTACAAGCGTGATTGACTTGTTTACCAGGGACTGGATGCATGTCTTCAGTCCGGTCACCTCTTTCTCGTTACCCCACGATAGGCCCGTCTCTTTCCAGGACATGAGCCGCGTGGGGGGTCCGGATCGAAACTCGGGGGCTGCGATCCATTTTGGATCGCGTGGCTCGGTGATGTAAAACCACCCGGCTTGCCACCCCTTTAGGGTCTCTACGAAGGAGCCCTTGAACCACATGACGTTGGCAATCTTGCCTGCCATGGCGCCTCCGCACTCTGCCTGGTTGCCGCGCACCACCTTGGGCTTGACGTTGAAGGTCTTGAGCCAGAGGCCGAAATGGGGATGGACGAGGAGGAAAGCCACGCACACGAAGATAAACACCGAGATGTTGAGGATGAAGTTCGGGGCCAGATCATTAAAATCTAGGCCGTAGTAGAACATGAGCCCCCGGACGAATGGGTGAAGTGGAAAACCCAGTCCGTGGAGGAAGTGGGGAAGGAATACTACCCTCTCATGGGGCCTTGGGGTGGGGACAAGCTGCCCCTCCTCGGGAAGCCGGTGCGCAATGTCTTTGGACAAGTATCCGGCCTTCCTAAGCTTTTTGACGTCACCCTCCATGACGGAGGAGACCTTCCACTTGCCTCCCGCTCCGGACATCGCTGGAGAAGGTTGAGGTGGCAAGTGCGGGCTTGGGCGCTGGAGCTCGAGTGCGCAGGAGATGGATAGGCAAAGGAGGAACAAGGCGTAGGTAAAAAGGTGGATCCTTATCCCCTTATATGGGAGGATGTGGTTGTGCATCCCCACCTGCCTAATAAAACTCGCTTGCCTCCCAAGCGCCATGGTAAATGGCGCGGTTAGGGTTACCCACGTCCGTATTGATGAGAAACCCGTAAAAAGGGCACGCGATCTCTGCTTTGACAAGACGTGCCAAGGAAACCGCCTCGCATAACATGCTGAGGTGGAAAAGTAAAAATGATTCGAGTAAAGGGCTTGGCCATAGTGTGATAGCGCTCTGCGGAATACGTCAGCAGATTTGATTTGTGTTAATATTATTCTCTCTATGGCAATATATGGAAGCTTACTTTGCAGAACCGGACACTACTCTTGGTGTTTACAATCTTCTATGAAGAACTTGGAGGAGGAACCCGCCTTGCAATGCCGAAGACAATTTGCGCGCCGGACTCGTCGTCATTGAAGCCTGGTTCAGGGGCTACTGAGGGAGTCCTGGATTAGGGGGTGTTCGGGTAGCCGGACTATACCTTCAGCCGGACTCCTGGACTATGAAGATACAATATTGAAGACTTCGTCCCGTGTCCGGATGGGACTTTCCTTGGCGTGGAAGGCAAGCTTGGCGATGCGGATATTCTAGATCTCCTACCATTGTAACCGACTCTGTGTAACCCTAACCCTATCCGGTGTCTATATAAACCGGAGGGTTGTAGTCCGTAGGCAATCAACTCCATACACAACAATCATACCATAGGCTAGCTTCTAGGGTTTAGCCTCCTTGATCTCGTGGTAGATCTACTCTTGTACTACCCATATCATCAATATTAATCAAGCAGGAGTAGGGTATTACCTCCATCGAGAGGGCCCAACCCTGGGTAAAACAAAGTGTCCCCTGTCTCCTGTTACCATCCGGCCTAGACGCACAGTTCGGGACCCCCTACCCGAGATCCGCCGGTTTTGACACCGACAAAGAGCACTCAGGTTTATCCCCGAACACCCCAGCACTAGCGGCACGGGGGCAGAAGCCGATGACTTGCCATCTCTCGGAATTGATAAACAGCCGCACAGAAGGTAATATTTTAAATTCCAACAGCATTGCTTAGCGCATATGAACAAGTTTTCAGTGCACAGGAAAAAACGAGCGAGTTTTACTCAAAAAATACATCCTAGGAACATTCATCCGCCACAAGGCAGGCACCCTTCAGAACATCCTTATAGTAATTCTCGGGCTTGTGATGCTCCTTCCCCGGCGGTGGCCCGTCCTTCACAAGCTTCTTAGCATCCAGCTTGCCCAGTGCACCTTAGCACAGGCAAGGGCCCTACAGGCACCTTCAATGCAGACGGAGCGCTTGATGATTTCTAGCCTTGGACAAGCCTCCACCAGCCGCCGCACCAGCCCGAAATAGCTCCCAGGCAGAGCCTCTCCAGGCCACAGCCGAACTAGGAGGCCCTTCATGGCCTGTTTGGCCGCCTTGTGGAGCTCGACCAGTTGCTTCAACTTGTCGCTCAGGGGCACGGGGTGTCCGGCCTCAGCATACTGAGACCAGAACACCTTCTCTGTCGAGCTACCCTCCTCGGCTCGATAGAATGCGGCGGCATCGGACACACTCCGGGGAAGATCTACGAACACTCCTAGAGAGCTCCGGATTCGGGTAAGTAACAAGTAACTCACATTTATGTGTTTGCTTTGCATAAAGAATGCCTTACGCGCCGCTATCTTCTTCACCTCATCCAACTCCTGAAGGGTCTTCTGGGATTCGGCCTTGGCAGACTTGGCATTTTCAATAGCCGCCGCGAGCTCGGACGCTTGCGTCTTTGAGTCAAGCTCCAAACTCTCATGTTTTTTCATGAGAACCTGGAGCTCTTGCCGCACCTTGCCAACCTGGGCCTCATACTTCTCCCGCTCAGTGCGCTTCGTGGCCGCCTTCTTCTCAGCCTCGAGCAGTGCTTGCTTAAGGGTCGCCACCTCAGACATGGCCCCTACAATAGCCACGATAGTCCTATCATTTTTTGCAATTGCACCTTTTTATATATCTTTAAACAAGGTATTTCTTACCCTCATTGTCCTCGAGCTGCTTCTTGGCACGCCCGAGCTCTTGCTCGGACCGCTCGAGGTTCTGCTTTAGCGTGTCCACTTCCGCAGTCAGTGCAGCGGACGCAAGCAGAGAAGCCAGCATACGCATATTGACTCCTTTTTGTTAGACTCCTATGAATTTTATTTGATCCTCTATTCGGCTTTTCTTCCCGAACGCCAAATAGAGCATCAGGGGCTACTGTCTATGCGGTAATATTATTTACACATTCTTTACTTACCTCAAAGCCTGTTAAAAGGCTAGTACAAGCTTCAGTCAGTCCGCTCTTGGCGGACTGAACCTTCTAGACCACCGCACTCATAATGGTGCGGTGCTCCTCGTCGATGGAGGCGCCTTGGAGCGCCTCCAACAGATTGTCCGGCGCCTCCGGTCGGACGGGGGTCACCGGCACGGTGGGCTTGATCCTCTTGGAAGGAGGTCCCCCGCCGGACTCTGGAACCTTTCAAGGTTCCGGATGGTGTCCGGCCTAGAGCCGGACTTCGAGCCCAGGGGGGTTTCATCCCCTTTACTCCTGGAGTCCGGGAGGTCTCCTTGCGGCGCCTCCAGGACCACCTACTCCCGGCTTGGAACCTGTCGGGACAACACTTCGGTGTCGTCCGTAGGGTGGGGGGAGGAAGCCGTCGGAAGCGAGTTCACATCGAACCAGTCCAGTGAGCCGCTCGACGACGCGTCGAGCTGGTCTTTGGGTGGGCTGCATAAACATATTCGACATAAGGGAAAGCTGTGCAATAAACGAATACTATGAATTACTCTGGTATCCGAATACTTACGATTTTTCCAAGGGCTTGGCCCTGGGCAGCCACTCCTCTCCGCTGTCGTCGGCGTCGGTGGAATAGTCCGAAGGAAGGGTTTTCCCCTTCTTGGACCCTTCGGCCTCCCCAGAGAGGGCGGCCTTTCTTTTCTTCTCTCCTCCTGCTGGAGGGGGAGAAGTCTCTTCTTCTTCCTCCTCGTCTTCTGTCGGGGGTTTGGTGCGACATATGCCAACGGATGGCTTATCATGGTGGGGGCGAGTAGAACATCGCCGGTGCCTGGAAACGGGATGAGGAGAAGACATGCACGCCGGCGGATCTTACCCAGCTTTGGGGCTCTCTGGAGAGATAACACCCCTACCGCTGCTCTACGGGGTCTCTGCATGATCACTATGGTCAAGTGCTTACACCGTCGCTCCTTGAGCTGTTTCGGGTGGTTGAAGATGGCGAGGCTAGCTCTCTCCTTCTATATGGTATTGTCTAGTGCTACTGGGTTCCAACACTTTGCACGGGTGCCCTGGGGGGCTTATATAGGCCTACCCCCCAGGGGTACAATGGCAATGTGACTGGGAGAGGGCCCAACCGTTAGTGTCTCCGACCTCCGACTTCTCCGCCGACTGCTGGGGCCCGCCGACTGGTAGGCCCCGCCGACTAGTCTGGTACGGAGCCGACAGGCCGCGTCCGCCGCGTGCGGGTCTTGCCGGCTGCTGATCACTGTAGCCGTGCTCCTGATGATGCAAGCTTGGTCATGGGGTCATGGCAACAGCCCCGCCGCCTGGCGGGCGATCACTGTGGCCACTCCCCATCTCTTCTTGCTTAATGGCGCGTGGGCTCCGGGGGAGGGCTCGGTCGACTCCCCCGTGCCGACTCCCGTTGGGTCCGACTGGCGGTTCTCCCGCCGTCTCCCGAGGTCTCGCTGACTAGTGGGCCCTGCTGCCTCTAGGCCGTACAGACAAGCCGTCGTGGGTGCAGGACCAGGTACAGTGGTGCTGATGTCAAGGCTGGCTGGGCAACAGTGCCACGCCGCAGGGAGATCTTCCCAAGTACGGCGCACTGTTGCCATGCCTGCCCTTGGTAAGGGGCGGGGAGTGGGCTTCATTGCAGCCACGCCCCTGCCCCGTCCCCCTCGATGAGGTCACGGTTTGTTGGAGTCGCCGGCCGACTCCCCAAAGCCGGCTTCTCTGGAAGTCGCTCCTGGGACTCGGCCGTGAGCGGGCAGTCGGCCGCCTTGCCGTAGGCTCCCCAGGAGGCGGCTCTTCGCCCTGTGGTCTTGAGGGGCGCAGACTGCCCCGATGTCTTGAAAGGTCATGGGGCTCGAGTTGGCCTACCCGTGGCCCATTACTCCGACAGTAGTCCCCGAAGCTGGTGAGGCGCCACGGACGATCGGCCGAGAAGCCTCAGCAGTTTCTCCTCTCCGGGTGCTCAACGCATGGTCTTGATTGGCTTCTGCCGAGCTGACTAGATGGAGTCGGACTCGCCCAACTCGGACTCGCTCAATTCCGACTTGCTCAGTAGTTCGAACGTCGCGGCGGGATTTCAAGTGGCGTGCTAGCTAAGCTTCCAGGCTGCCGCCCGTCCTTGGCCTGTCACGCGAAGACACATGGCCGGGCCGTCCTGCCAGCCCACGTGCGCGACGGGACAGGCCCGTAAGCGGGGCCCGCCACTATCGCGCCTCGGCGCCCGAGCAGATCCGCTGCGGCCCCGGCAGGCGGTTGGGATTCCTGTGAAGTTACTGCGCGTAGTAACTTTACGTGGATCGTGGGGGTCGCGGGGCTGCGGGCGCAGTAAATCCCCACGTCCGCCCCCTCGGCTTCGCAGCCCATAGGGCTATAAGTAGGGGGAAGAGGGGGGCACGCGTGCCCCTCCTTCCCACTACCCCTCACTTCTTCCTCCTCGCAGCTCCTCGCTCTCCTGCTTCCTCTTCTCTTCTTTGCCTCGCCGCACGCCCAAGCTCCGGCGAACGCCGCGGCGACAGCTTCGTGATGAGCTCTTCCTCCGCTGCCGCACCTCCCCCAGTGCGCTCCGGCACCTGGGACGGCTCCGACGTCCACAAAGACCATATCGAGTTCCTCCGCCGGACCCGTCGGCTTCCCGGCGAGGATCGCGTGCAGGTGCGCCTCGCACCGGAGGGGGAGATTTCCCTCGCCCCGCAAGAGGGCGAGCGGGTCATCTTCCGCTCGCACTACCTGCGCGGGCTGGGGCTGCCAGCGAGCAGCTTCTTCTGGTCGTTCATGGAGTTTTACGGACTCCAGCCGCACCACCTCACCCCCAACACAGTGGTGCTGTTGTCCGCCTTCGTGGCTCTATGCGAAGGATTCCTTGGAGTCCTCCCCACCCTCGAGCTCTGGGGGGCGTTCTTCTTCTCCAAGCTCGGCACCCAGGCCGCGGGCATGCCGGCTCAGTGCGACACCTTCATCGCCGTGCGACGGACAGGAGCCGACGACCACTTCCCCTCCATCTCGCTGCTGAAGTCGGTGAAGATGTGGCAGAGATCCTACTTCTATGTCAGGAACGTCACCACAAGGGGCGATTGGGTAAATCTGCCGGCTTTCGAAGCCGGCCCGCCAGCTGGCGGACTTCCCAACTGGTCGTACCGGGCCAAGTCGCTGTCGCCTGCAGGAGCCGGCGCCCTCACGCGACTCCGAGTGCTGACGCAGTCGGAGGGTCTGACTGGTCCGGACCTGCTGGCCGCCTTCGTCTTGCGCCGAGTTCTTCCACTCCAAGGCCGCCCTCACATGATATGCCAGATGAGCAGGGGCCGCGACCCGAGTCGGATGTGCACCAAGGACATGCCTCACGAAGAGGTGGCCCACATGGTGAACTACCTCTCGGACAGTAGGCTCCTGGAGGACTGGCGATTCGGCAAGGAGCCGTATTCCCGCGCCAACCCCCCGCCCGAGGTGAGTTGCCTTTTTTTCCTTTCTTTTGATTGTCTTCTTCTTGCCGAGTTTGTTCTGATCAGTCAGCTTTGGTTAGAATCCCCTTCTTCACCCACCAGCCGGCACCTCGGGGCCGGCCCGTGAGTTCGCCGCCGACCGGGCGAAGAGCGACGTCGACGACCCTAATCTGGGGGCGGCGGCTCTGGAAGACGACGCCGAGGGAGGAGGGACGACAGGCGACTTCAGGCCTCGGCTACCTTTGCCGACTGGCCTGAAGACGACGCTGAGGGAGAAGTCGCCCCTCGCCATCGGCCAGGAGCAGGCCAACCTGGCGCGGGCTCTTCTACTGCGCCGGGTGCCCCAGGCTGCGGGAAGAAGCACCGGGCTGCGCCGACCTTGTTCGGCAGCCGGCCGAAGAAGCCCAAGGGCTCGGCTGCGGCGACCCGGCGGGACGAGGCAGTTGCGAAGGCCATCCGCTTCCGTAAGGAAGTGAAGAAGCCGCCGTTGGTTTCTGCGTAAGTATTCTGTCTTCAAAGTTTATTCTTTCTTCGTGATTTGTCTAAGTCTCTGCTCGCCCTTATTTCTTCAGGGCTCCCCTCTCTCTTGAGCGGGTCGCCGCCGCCTCCATCATGGGGTCAGTGGAGACGCCCGCCACCACTCGGCGGATAGACCCCGCTGCCGACCTCCAGGAGGCGACGGAGCAGAATGCGCAGGAGAAGCGCAACGAGGAAGAAGCCCTCCGCTTGTAGAAGGCGGAGGCTGACAGGGCGGAGGCCTCCGCTAAGAAGAAACTAGCGGAGGCCGAAGCCGCCACCGCGGAGAACTAGCAGGCTGAGGAACCTGCACGCCACCAGGCGGCCTTGCTTGTTACCCCGCTGAACTCTGCGCCGCCGCCTCCGGAGTTCACGGGGCAGACTGGCGAAGCCGGGGGGAGAACCTCGTCGAGGAGAGGGAAGGCGCCAAGCCCTCTACTCTGGGCGCGAATGTTCCGCTGCCGCCTCCACCGCCGTCTGAAGGCGTGCAAGGCGAGCAGCCAGCGGACCCTTTGGTGCCGCCGACCAAGGACGAGGCCGTGGCGAGGCTGCTCCTCCAGGTCGGCTCGCCAACGCGCCGTCGTCTGGAGAAGGCGACTTCGGCACCCCGCCCCCTGGAAGCCGGCACCGCCAGCTCGGCGGCTCCAGACACCGAAGCGACGAGCGTCGCACCTGTTGGGTGGGTGCGAGGAGGCGGCACAGGGCCGTTGAACTGGGCGCTCCAGAGTTGCACCAAGGCGTTCCTAGCATCGCGGGCAGCCGTCCGGGTATGTTTTTTCTTTGAGACTTTGTTTTTCTTGTTCCTCTCTGTGGGGGCGCGCCAGCGCACCCACTGGGTGTAGTCCCCGAGTTTCGGGTCGGCTGCTGAGCAGGCGGCCCGGAACTCCAATTAATGACCTTCTGGGTAGTAACTTTATCTGAAATGCTTGTCACAGGATTACCACAACCTCCGCGTCACTGCCTTCAACCGCAATGTTGAAGAGTTGGGCAAGCGGACCGCCGACTTGGCGGAGAGCCGGAGTAAGTCCTTCTCCTTTTTCTCTTCTCTGCGGGGGCGCGCTAGCGCACCCGCGGGCCGTAGTCCCCGAGATTTGGGCCGACTGCTGAGCACTCGGCCCGGATCTCCCCGGCGACCTACTTTATTGACAACTGTTGCCTTTCTTCCTTTTCTTCAGGAGCCAACGCTGCTCTTCAATAGCAGCTGAGCGAGGCCAACTCCGCCCTGCTCGCCAAAGGGGAGGAGTGCGGCAGGCTCGCCGTGGAGCACGATCTTCTGGCCACTCAGTTAGCAGAGCAGAAGGAGCTGCTTGGGAAGTCGTAGAGGGAGGCGGAGGAGACGGAAACCGCCCTCCTGGCCGAGTTCGCGAGCGAGCGCTCCTCCTGGTCGATAAGGAGGCGCTGCTGTCCTCTGGCTTCCACGAGATTGAAGACATCGTTGATGGTGAGTCTCTTTGTTTTCTTTCTTCGAGCTGCCAACTTAGGTCGTGCCGACTCCTGGTTTTTGACTTGCTTTGTTGTTTCTTCGTGTCTTTTGCAGACTTCTTCCCTGGGCAGTCGCAGGCCGCTGTCCAAGCCATCGAGGCCGATCATGAAAGTCGAAGGGCGGAGGGCACGGAGATCGCCGCCGATGCCCCCCGAACTCTTGATGAGCACATCTTGAGCATCGAGGCTCGCGTCCGGCCGGCTCACCGGATGCTGCGCCGGCTTCAGCGCGTCGGCGCCCAGGCGATTCTCCGCGCACTCCCAGCCTGACGGCCAACTGGTTGGAGGTCGCGGCTGGTCGCCTCGACACCTGGAAGGGCTCTTCGGCCCGGGCTGGAGCGCGTCGGGCCTTGGAGTTCGTCAAGGCGTGGTACCCGGGGATGGATCTGGACCGGCTGGCCACGCTTTGGTCGGAGGCCTAGCCGGAGTTGGCGGCTGCGGCGGACGCCCTCGTCAAGCGTGCTGCGGCGATCGCCGAGTACACCGACATGAGCATCTTCGTCCCTGAGCGGTCTGAAGACGGCGAGGAGGTCCCGCCAGAGTGGTTTGGGATGAACCCAGACTACGGCGAAGACTCGGTGGAGGTGATCGGCTCCAGGGTCGAGGAGGAGGACGAGGCAGAGGATGAGGGCGAGGCGGAGGCACCAAAAGACGGAGCAGACGGCCAGCATCAGCCCGACCGCGCCTCCAGCAATGAGCCGCGTGCGACCGATCCGACTGCTGCCGGAGGTGATCAAGCCGAGACTAGCAGGCCGACCGCCTCGACGACTGACGCTGGCGCCTCCTCCGACCCCCCGACTCCGTCTTCCGCCTCCTAAGCTGCTGCTGTGTTTTTTGTTTTATCTTCTTCAGTAGTCTTTTGAATGACTTGTTAATTCGCACAATTCCATCCGCGGGGTGTATTTTGAACCTCTGCTTGACATTTCGGCCAAGGGCCTATGTTATGTAAATTTATATATCTATCCTTTCTTGCTCATTGTTCTTTTGGCTGTTTTCCTTTGCCGCTTTGCCCTAGTTGCCTGTCTTGCCAATCGAATAGCCGCTCTGCGGACTGTTGCTGGATCAAGTGCTAGGTTGCTTTGGCAAAGCAAGTACTTAGCCGATTTCAAGATTGTTTGAGCAAGTTGGATAGAAAACGACAATATGACTATCCGAGAATCGGTTTGCGAGAAAGGCTGGAAGCTGTCTTAAGTTATGTTTTATGCTTTGGGTCCTTAGCTATTTTTCATGCGAATGCCCATTCTTCCTTACTGCTGCCCACCGTATAGTCGCTCTGCGAGTTGCCGCTTCTAGCAGGAGACGGCTTAGGCGTTTACACACTACTTGTCCGACTGCAGGAAGCATTTCATAGTGCAAGGCGGCAAGTCCCCGGGCCGACTTGTCGAGCCCGGTGCCAAGCGGCATGATAAAGAGTAACATACTTGTAGGCATAATTTTTATCATACAGACAAAAGAGGGCAGTCCCTGAGCTCGTCTCGGGGGGCCCGAAGTCTTGGTACTTTAATACAAAAGGTAGTGTGGTACATACTGCATCAACTGTAAAATCTTCGGAGAAGATTTGCGTTCCATGGCCGCTTTGTCTCCTTGCCGGAGTCATCCCTCTTGTGTGCTCGGGGCTTCTTCCTGTTGTGGTATCGGCGCAGGCTCTGCTGGTAGATGCTGGACTGGCTGAGTGCCAGCAGCCGGCCCTCTTCCAGCAGATCAACGCCGTCTTGTCATGCTTCTTCTGCTTCCTCCTCAGTGTACATGGTGACTCGTGGGGAGTCGAACTCTATGTCCGTTGGGATGACGGATTTGGCACCGTAGACGAGGAAGAAGGGCGTGAAGCCGGTTGACTTGTTTGGAGTCGTGCGCAGACTCCAGAGGATGGCTGGCAGCTCGTCGAGCCAGCAGCCAGCCAAGCACTCTAGAGGCTCGATCAACCGAGGCTTGATGCCGGACAGGATGAGGCCGTTTGCTCGCTCCACTTGGCCGTTTGACTGCGGGTGGGCGACGGACGCTAGGTCCATTCGGATGCCCTGTGTTGCATAGAAACGGGCCAAGGCACCGTTGGCAAAATTTGTGCCATTGTCGGTGATGATGTTGTGTGGTATGCCGTACAGAATTGTGATATCGGTGATGAAGGTCATGGCAGTCAGACCATTCAGTTTCTTAATTGGCTTCACTTCCACCCACTTGGTGAACTTGTCCACTGTGACAAGTAGGTGAGTTAAACCACCTCGTGCTGTCTAAAATGGTCCCACCATGTCTAGACCCCAAACTGCGAAAGGCCAAGCAATGGGGATGGTCTTGAGCGCGGAAGCCGGCTGGTGCGGCTTGGAGCTGAACTTCTGGCACCCTTTGCATTTTTGGACTAACTCCTTGGCCTCTTCCAAGGCAGTCGGCCAAAAGAAACCATGCCGAAAAGCTTTGGCGACGAGTGCTCTTGAAGCCGCATGGTGGCCGCATTCGCCTTCATGGATGTCTTTGAGGATTGCCTGGCCTTGCTCTGGCTCTATGCAGCGCTGGTAGACACCAGTGACGCTGCGCCTGACCAGCTCTCTGTTGATTGTGGTATAGGCTGCTGCCCGTAGTTGTACTTGCCGAGCTGAGGTCTCATCAGTTGGTAGCTCTTTGTTCACCAGAAATTTGAGGATGGGCTGGGCCCATGAGGGTGCTGCTATTTCTTCGACTACCAGAACTGCGACTTGGACGAGGGCGGCTGGGCTGGGAGGCGGCGGGCTGGAGTCAACAGCCGCTTGCTGGGCTGATGAAGTCCCCAGGTCGACTGGCACAGTCCTTGGGCCGAGTTCTAGAATCTTTGAGTCCGTCGCCACAGTCCCCGGGCCGGGCTCGACTGTGGCAGCTTTGGAGTCGCCCGCCAAAGTCCCCGTTCCGGCTGTCGGAGCTCTGGAGTCGGATCCGCCGTCTTCGGGAGGAGTCGGCACAAAAATGGAGTCTGATTCTGGTGAAGGCTTGACAGACGGCTTGAGGAGGCATTGAAGGGCGACGCCAGATGGTATTGCTTGGCGGGTAGAGCCAATTCGTGCCAAGGCGTCTGCTTGGTCGTTGTCGTTTCTTGGCACGTGGAGGAACTCGCACCCTTCGAAATACCCGCTGGGTTGCTGCACGAGGAAACGGTAGCTCACCATGTTTGCGTCTTTCGCGTCTGAGTTGCCAGATGACTGTTGGACCACTAAGTCCGAGTCGCCATAACACAAGATCCGGCGGATGCCAAGTTCTTTGGCAAGCCGGAGCCCGTGAATGAGCGCCTCGTACTCGGCCACGTTGTTGGAAGCGGCAAAATGGATTTGCAATGCATATTTGAGCTTGTCGACTTTGGGAGAGGTGAGGATGACGCCGGCTCCCAAGCCGGTGCGCATCTTGGAGCCGTTGAAGTGCATCCGCCAATGGGTGGAGTCAGGCGCTGGAGGCAGGTACTGGGTCTCGGCCCAGTCGACGAGGAAGTCGGCCAGTGCTTGTGATTTGATAGCGGTGCGGGGCTGGTAGTAGATGGTGTAAGGAGCCAGCTCTATGGCCCACTTGGCCACTCGACCAGAGGCATCTCGGCTTTCGATGATCTCGGCAAGTGGATACGTGCAGACCACTGTGATTGGATGTTCTTGAAATTAAGGCTTCAATTTCTTGGCAGCAAAGTGCACACCATAGCACATCTTTTGGTAGTGGGGGTAGTTCTGCTTGGAGGTCGACAGTACCTCGCTCAGGTAATATACCGGTCTCTGGACAGGTAGCGCCTTGCCTTCCTCCTTGCGCTCTACTAAAATGACCTTGCTGACTACTCGTCTGGTGGCGGCGATGTATAGGAGCATAGGTTCCTTGGGAGTCGGAGCCGCCAGGACGGGTGGAGTAGTCAGCATCTTCTTCATCTGGTGAAAAGCTTCATCCGCCTTATGGTTCCACTCAAAAAAGTGATCTTCTTCATGAGTTGGTATAAGGGGAGAGCTTTCTCGCCCAGCCGACTGACGAATCGGCTGATGGACGCCAAGCAGCCGGTGAACTTCTACACATCCAGCAGTCGGCTGGGTACCTCCATTCTCTCGATGTCCTTGATTTTTACTGGGTTGCATTCTATGCCGCGTTCAGAGACCAGGAAACCTAGCAGCTGGCCGACTGGTACTCCAAAGACACACTTCTCGGGGTTGAGCTTGATTTGGAATCGGCGCAGGTTCTCAAAGGTCTCCTTGAGGTCTTCCAGCAGTGTTCCGCGCTTTTCCGTCTTCACCACCACGTCGTCCACGTAAACGTGGGCGTTCCTGCCGAGCTGCTTGAGGAGGCACTTCTGCATGCAACGCTAAAAGGTGGCGCCGGCATTCCTCAAGCCAAACGTCATGGTGAGGTAGCAGAATGCTCCAAACGGCGTGATGAAGGAGGTTTTCAATCTGTCAACCAGGTTCAGCTTGATCTGGTGGTATCCCGAGTATGCATCCTAGAAACTCAACAACTCGCATCCGGCTGTGGAGTCTATCACCTGATCAATTCTTGGTAGAGCAAATGGGTCCTTGGGGCAGGCCCTGTTGAGGCTTGTGTAGTCAATACACATTCGCCATTGCTTGTTCTTCTTTAGCACCAGGACCGGATTTGCCAGCCACTCCAGGAAGAAAACTTCCATGATGAAGCCGGCCGCTAGGAGTCGGGCTATCTCTTCTCCGACAACTCTTCTCTTCTCTTCTGACAGGCAGCGCAGGGGCTGCCTGACCAGCTTTGCATCAGATCGGACGTGTAACTTGTGCTCGGCGAAATCCGTCGGTACACTTGGCATGTCCTTGGGAGACCATGCGAAGATGTCCCGATTCTCACGAAGGAAATCGACGAGCTCGCCTTCCTATTTGCTGTCGAGGTTTGCAACTATGACAGCGTACCTCTCTGGGTGCTCTGGATCCAAGGGTATCTTCTTTGTCTCTTTGGCCGGCTTGAACGAACCTTCGGCTTCCGACTCCTTCGGGTCGGGCGATATCTCCAGCTGCTTGCCGGCCATCGCCACAACTCGCTCAAGGAGTCGCTTCTCGGCTGCAATCACCAGGGACTCGGCCAGCCGGCTACTTTCGGCCGCGCAAGCGGACGACTTCCGGTAGTCGCCGGCCACAGTCAGAATTCCCCTGGAACTGGGCATCTTCATCTTGAGGTAGGCGTAGTGGGGGACCGCCATGAACTTGGCCATAGCGGGTCGGCCAAGTAGTGCATGATATGGGCTCTCGAGGTCCACCACCTCAAACCAAACAGAATCTCTTCGGAAGTGATCTTTGTCCCCAAAGAGGACGTCAATCAGGATCTTGCCGATTGGTGAGCAGGAAAGCCTAGGAACAATGCCGTGGAACACAGTCCGGCTGTTCTAAAGCTGTCTCTGCTTGATTCCTAACTTCTCCATGGTATCCTTGTACAGGATATTGATGCTGCTGCCCCCATCTATCAGAACCCGCGAGAAACGTGCGGCCCGTTTGTCCGTGGCAAAGGTGGCGTCCAGGACCAAGGCGTAGGAGCCCGAACTCGGCATCACTTCTGGGTGGTCAGCCCTGCTCCAGCAGATGGGCCTCTAAGACCAATGCATGAACTCTGGCGTCTCTGAGGCTACTGCGTTCACCTCTTGTCGCTGCAGCCGCCTGCTGCGTCGATCATCAGCCACACTAGTGAACACTACGTAGGCTCCATGCTCTTCAGGGTATTCGTCTTGTACTGCGCCGACTGGCCTGACTGCCGGCTGCTGGGGCGGAGGCGGAGGCGGCTGCCCGGCAGGCGGGGGTGGCAGGAGGCCGTCTCCCTTGGCGATCTTGGTGAGCCAGTGGCACTTCCGGGTGGTGTGATTCGACGGCTTCGCGCCGCTGTGAGACTTGCAAGGTCCATCCAGTTTGGCTTCCCGCCTTTCTGTCGCTTGGGCGGAGGCTACTCTTCTGGCTGCGGGGCTTCAACGGTCGCGACCTGCCGGCTGCCGGAAGTCGGCTGCGGGGCCATGCGCTTGTTGTCGCCATGCTGTTGTCACCGGCCGGCGTTTGCCGCCTGAGTTCTTGGAGCCTGAGGAGCTACTTTGCCAGTCGTGCTGATTTGAATTTCCGTCTTCATGGAGGACTCGGCCGTAGCGTACTTGTCCGCTATGATCAGCAGCTCGTCGAGGGTTTCTGGCTCATCGCAGAGGAGCTTGTGCTTGAGGAGGGTGCCTTCTCGGCACCCGGCTGTGAAGTACTCGATGGCCTGCACCTCCTGCACGCCCTCGCAGGAGTTCCGGAGCTCAGCCCAACGCGTGAGGTAGTCGCGAGTCGACTCGTCAGGACCTTGCACGCACAAGGAGAGCTGATGAGGCTTGGGAGGACGCTTATACGTGCTGGTGAAGTTGCGGACGAACGCTTCGGTGAGGTCGACCCAGCTGTTGATGCTGCGGGGCTTCAATCTGTTCAGCCATGTCCAGGCCGTGCCCTGGAGCATGAGCGGAACGTATTTACGGCGACACGCTTGTTGCCGTTTGCTATGCTAACAGCCGTGGAGTAGTCGACTAGCCAGTCTTCCGGCTTCACGGAGCCGGTATACTTGGGCGTGTCTCTTGGGAGCGTGAACCCTCTGGGAAAGGGCTCGTCCCGAATGCGGGGCCCGAAACAGGGCGGGCCCAGCTCGTCTTCTTCTTCCAGCGCTAGGGACCAGTGAAGTCGGTCGATCCGGTGGCGGGCGTCATTCTCTCCAACTCCCTCTCGGCAGCCAAGGCGGTCACTGAGAGTCGGATGGTCAACAGGCGGCGGGGAGACTCGCCTCTCCTTGCGGGGAGGGGGAGGCGGACAGTCGTCCCATCGTTCCACTACTCTCGGGCGTCCGTCTCGGTCGCGCTCTATGGTAATCCGAGTCCGACTGTGGTTGATAGCCGGCTCCTTGTCCTTTCTTCCTCGGGCACCGCGAGTTGGCGTCCGAGACATCGCGCCTTGTTCTCGGTGCGGGTCGTCGTTTGGCCGATGCGGCGCCTCCGTGCGGTAGCCGGCCTCGTTCCGCGCGGCGGCCCCGTCGAGAAGCCGCTGGACTCGCTCCATCATGAGGCGGCGCTCTTCGCCCTCGAAATTATCCAGCTCATCCGCTGCTGCCTCGGCGGCTCGGATGTTCTCCGCTGGGGTGGCATACACGGGGCGGCTGGCACCAAACAGGCTGGCGATGGCTAGGCCGCGCTGCTGAACCGCGCCAAGGCGGCTAGGCCCTGTCGGGGCCGGCGAGCCGCCTACAGCGCGATCCATCTCCCGCTGGTAAGCTTCTGACAAGCGTCTCATGCTGGTCAGCTTCTTCGCGCCTTCAACAAGTTGAAGGCGGTGCGCTTCTAACGTCTTTGCATCAGCATCTTCTGGAATAGGCGCAGCTAGGTCTTGCAGCGCCGCACCGAGTGAGTCGGGCGCCCCTCCACCAGGGAACTCGTCATGACTGATGACCAGCACCTCAGTGACGGTGCTTCCGTCGCTCTCCGCGTGGCGGAGAGGCTCGTCGTAGAACACCATGTTGGTGGGGAACGCGTCAACCGACGCGGTGTTGGAGTCGACCAGCATCGGGTCGGTGGAGCCTACGGACTCCAAGTCTACGGCAGGCTCACCGGAAACGTGGAGTTGATTGAGGAGGCCCGCGAGGAGGTTTTCGGGGCCGCCTGCGCCTGCGTCGGACGCAGGCTCGTCAGAGAGGCGGACCTCGCCGACAAGTTCGGCCAGGGAGCTGGCCGCGTAGGCGATCTCAACGCCACGCAGCGCGTCGACACAAACTTCGTCTGGCATGCCTGGCTGGCTGCGCTCGCCAGGGAGGAAAAGGGTTCCCGTCCAGAACAGATCTCCGGACGGCGGTGCACCATGCCCCACGTGGGCACCAAATGTCGGGGGTTTGGTGCGACATATGCCAACGGATGGCTTATCATGGTGGGGGCGAGTAGAACGTCGCCGGTGCCTGGAAACGGGATGAGGCGAAGACATGCACGCCGGCGGATCTTACCCAGCTTCGGGGCTCTCCGAGGAGATAACACCCCTACTGCTGCTATGCGGGGTCTCCACATGATCACTATGGTCAAGTGCTTACACCGTTGCTCCTTGAGCTGTTTCGGGTGGTTGGAGAGGGCGAGGCTAGCTCTCTCCTTCTATATGGTATTGTCTAGTGCTACTGGGTTCCAACCCTTTGCATGGGTGCCCTGGGGGCTTATATAGGCCTACCCCCCAGGGGTACAATGGTAATGTGACTGGGCGCGGGCCCAGCCGTCAGTGTCTCCGACCTCCGACTTTTCCACCGACTGCTAGGGCCCGCCGACTGGTGGGCCCCGCCGACTGGTCTGGTACGGAGCCGACAGGCCACGTCCACCGCGGGCGGGTCTTGCCGGCTGCTGATCACTGTAACCGTGCTCCTGATGATGCAAGCTTCGTCATGGGGTCATGGCAACAGCCCCGCCGCCTGGCGGGCGATCACTGTTGGAAATATGCCCTAGATGCAATAATAAAAGCATTATTATTATATTTCCTTGTTCATGATAATTGTCTTTATTCATGCTATAATTGTGTTATCCGGAAATCGTAATACATGTGTGAATAATAGACACCAACATGTCCCTAGTAAGCCTCTAGTTGACTAGCTCGTTGATCAACAGATAGTCATGGTCTCCTGACTATGGACATTGGATGTCATTGATAACGAGATAACATCATTAGGAGAATGATGTGATGGACAAGACCCAATCCTAAACATAGCACAAGATCGTATAGTTCGTTTGCTAGAGTTTTCCAATGTCAAGTATCTTTTCCTTAGACCATGAGATCATGTAACTCCCGGATACCGTAGGAGTGCTTTGGGTGTACCAAACGTCACAACGTAACTGGGTGACTATAAAGGTATACTACGGGTATCTCCGAAAGTGTCTGTTGGGTTGACATGGATCAAGACTGGGATTTGTCACTCCGTATGACGAAGAGGTATCACTGGGCCCACTCGGTAATGCATCATCATTATGAGCTCAAAGTGACCAAGTGTCTGGTCACGGGATCATGCATTACGGTACGAGTAAAGTGACTTGCCGTTAACGAGATTGAACGAGGTATTGGGATACCGACGATCGAATCTTGGGCAAGTAACATACCGATTGACGAAGGGAATTGTATACGGGGTTGCTTGAATCCTCGACATCGTGGTTCATCCGATGAGATCATCGAGGAGCATGTGGGAGCCAACATGGGTATCCAGATCCCGCTGTTGGTTATTGACCGGAGAGCATCTCGGTCATGTCTACATGTCTCCCGAATCCGTAGGGTCTACACACTTAAGGTTCGGTGACGCTAGGGTTGTAGGGATATGTATATGCAGTAACCCGAATGTTGTTCGGAGTCCCGGATGAGATCCCGGACGTCATGAGGAGTTCCGAAATGGTCCAGAGGTAAAGAATTATATATAGGAAGTGCTATTTCGGCCGTCGGGACAAGTTTCGGGGTCACCGGTATTGTACCGGGACCACCGGAAGGGTCCCGGGGGCCCACCGGGTGGGGCCACCTGCCCCGGGGGGCCACATGGGCTGTAGGGGTGTGCGCTTTGGCCTATATGGGCCAAGGGCACCTGCCCCAAGAGGCTCATGCGCCAAGAGATAAGGAAAGGAAGAGTCCTAAAGGGGGAAGGCACCTCCTAGGTGCCTTGGGGAGGATGGACTCCTCCCTTGGCCGCCGCCCCCCTAGGAGATTGCATCTCCTAGGGCCGGCGCCCCCCCTAGGCTCCCTATATATAGTGGGGGAAGGAGGGCCTCTCACCCCACGCCTTTGGTGCCTCCCTCTCCATCTCCAACACCTCCTCCTCCTCCATAGAGCTTGGTGAAGCCCTGCCGGAGTACTGCAGCTCCACCACCACCACGCCGTCGTGCTGCTGCTGGAGCCATCTTCCTCAACCTCTCCTTCCCCTTGCTGGATCAAGAAGGAGGAGACATTACGCTGACCATACGTGTGTTGAACGCGGAGGTGCCGTTCGTTCGGCGCTAGGATCTCCGGTGATTTGGATCACGTCGAGTACGCCTTCCTCATCCCCGTTCTTTGAACGCTTCCGCGCGTGATCTACAAAGGTATGTAGATGCAATCCAATAACTCATTGCTAGATGAACTCCTAGATGGATCTTGGTGAAACCGTAGAAAATTTTTGTTTTCTGCAACGTTCCCCAACAGTGGCATCATGAGCTAGGTCTATGCGTAGTTCTCTTGCACGAGTAGAACACAATTTGTTGTGGGCGTAGATGTTGTCAACTTTCTTGCCGCTACTAGTCTTATCTTGCTTCAGCGGTATTGTGGGATGAAGCGGCCCGGACCAACCTTACACGTACGCTTACGTGAGACCGGTTCCACCGACTAACATGCACAAGTTGCATAAGGTGGCTGGCGGGTGTCTGTCTCTCCCACTTTAGTTGGAGCGGATTCGATGAAAAGGGTCCTTATGAAGGGTAAATAGAAGTTGACAAATCACGTTGTGGCTTTAACGTAGGTAAGAAAACGTTCTTGCTAGAGCCCTTTTTCAGCCACGTAAAACTTGCAACAACAATTAGAGGACGTCTAACTTGTTTTTGCAGCAAGTGCTTTGTGATATGATATGGCCAAAGTTGTGATGAATGATGAATGAAATATATGTCATGTATGAGATGTTCATGCTATTGTAATAGGAATCACGACTTGCATGTCGATGAGTATGACAACCGGCAGGAGCCATAGGAGTTGTCTTTATTTTTGTATGACCTGCGTGTCATTGAGAAACGCCATGTAAATTACTTTACTTTCTTGCTAAACGCGTTAGCCGTAGTAGTAGAAGTAATAGTTGGCGAGAAACTTCATGGAGACACGATGATGGAGATCATGGTGTCATGCCGGTGACAAGATGATCATGGAGCCCCAAGATGGAGATCAAAGGAGCTATGTGATATTGGCCATATCATGTCACTATTATTATTTGATTGCATGTGATGTTTATCATGTTTTGTACATCTTGTTTCTTAGAACGACGGTAGTAAATAAGATGATCCCTCATAATAATTTCAAGAAAGTGTTGCATAACCGCTTGACTCAGCTAGGAGTTAATCTCCCGGATGACGCGGTCATTGACAGAATCCTTTAGTCGCTTCCACCGAGCTACAAGAGCTTTGTGATGAACTTCAATATGCAGGGGATGGAAAGGACCATTCCTGAAGTATTTGCAATGCTGAAATCAGCAGAGGTAGAAGTCAAAATGGAACATCAAGTGTTGATGGTGAATAAAACCACTAAGTTCAAGAAGGGCAAGGGTAAGAAATCCTTCAAGAAGGACGGCAAGGGAGTTGCCGTGCCCGGCAAACAAGCTGCCGGGAAGAAGCCAAAGAATGGACCCAAGCCCGAGACTGAGTGCTTTTATAGCAAGGAAAGTGGACACTGGAAGCGGAACTGCCCCAAATACTTAGCAGACAAGAAGGCCGGCAAAACGAAAGGTATATGTGATATACATGTAATTGACGTGTACCTTACCAGTACTCGTAGTAGCTCCTGGGTATTTGATACCGGTGCAGTTGCTCACATTTGTAACTCAAAGCAGGAGCTGCGGAATAAGCAGAGACTGGCGAAGGACGAGGTGACGATGCACGTCGGGAATGGTTCCAAGGTCGATGTGATCACCGTCGGCACGCTACCTCTACATTTACCTACAGGATTAGTTTTGAACCTCAATAATTGTTATTTAGTGCCAAGTTTGAGCATGAACATTGTATCAGGATCTCGTTTAATACGAGATGGCTACTCATTTAAATCCGAGAATAATGGTTGTTCTATTTATATGAGAGATATGTTTTATGGTCATGCTCCGATGGTGAATGGTTTATTCTTAATGAATCTCGAGCGTAATGCTACACATATTCATAGTGTGAATACCAAAAGATGTAAGATTGATAATGATAGTCCCACCTACTTGTGGCACTGCCGCCTTGGTCACATAGGTGTCAAACGCATGAAGAAGCTCCATGCAGATGGACTTTTAGAGTCTCTTGATTACGAATCATTTGACACGTGCGAACCATGCCTCAAGGGTAAAATGACCAAGACTCCGTTCTCAGGAACAATGGAGCGAGCAACCAACTTATTGGAAATCATACATACTGATGTGTGCGGTCCAATGAGCGTTGAGGCTCGCTGTGGCTATCGTTATGTTCTCACCCTCACTGATGACTTGAGTAGATATGGGTATGTCTACTTAATGAAACACAAGTCTGAGACCTTTGAAAAGTTCAAGGAATTTCAGAGTGAGGTTGAGAATCAACGTGACAGGAAAATCAAGTTCCTGCGATCAGATCGTGGAGGAGAATACTTGAGTCACGAGTTTGGCACACACTTAAGAAAATGTGGAATAGTTTCACAACTCACGCCGCCTGGAACACCTGAGCGTAATGGTGTGTCTGAACGTCGTAATCGCACTCTATTAGATATGGTGCGATCTATGATGTCTCTTACCGATTTACCGCTATCTTTTTGGGGCTATGCTTTAGAGACTGCCGCATTCACTTTAAATAGGGCTCCGTCAAAATCCGTTGAGATGACAACGTATGAATTATGGTTTGGGAAGAAACCTAAGCTGTCGTTTCTAAAAGTTTGGGGATGCGATGCTTATGTCAAGAAACTTCAACCTGAAAAGCTCGAACCCAAGTCGGAAAAATGCGTCTTCATAGGATACCCTAAAGAAACTATTGGGTATACCTTCTACCTCAGATCCGAAGGCAAGATCTTTGTTGCCAAGAATGGATCCTTTCTAGAGAAGAAGTTTCTCTCTAAAGAAGTAAGTGGGAGGAAAGTAGAACTTGATGAAGTATTACCTCTTGAACCGGAAAATGGCGCAACTCAAGAAAATGTTCCTGCGATGCCTGCACCGACTAGAGAGGAAGTTAATGATGATGATCAAGATACTTCTGATCAAGCTCCTACTGAAATTCGAAGGTCCACAAGGACACGTTCCGCACCAGATTGGTACGGCAACCCTGTCTTGGAAATCATGTTGTTAGACAACGGTGAACCTTTGAACTATGAAGAAGCGACGGCGGGCCCGGATTCCGACAAATGGCTGAAGCCATGAAATCCGAGATAGGATCCATGTATGAAAACGAAGTATGGACTTTGACTGATTGCCTATAGAGCGGCGAGCCATAGAAAATAAATGGATCTTTAAGAAGAAGACAGACGCGGATGGTAATGTAACCATCTATAAAGCTCGACTTGTCGCTAAGGGTTATCGACAAGTTCAAGGGGTTGACTACGATGAGACTTTCTCACTGGTAGCGAAGCTTAAGTCCGTCCGAATCATGTTAGCAATTGCCGCATTCTATGATTATGAAATATGGCAAATGGACGTCAAAACGGCATTCCTTAATGGTTTCCTTAAGGAAGAATTGTATATGATGCAGCCGGAGGGTTTTGTCGATCCTAAGTATGCTGACAAGGTATGCAAGCTCCAACCCTCGATTTATGGGCTGGTGCAAGCATCTCGGAGTTGGAACATTCGCTTTGATGAGATGATCAAAGCGTTTGGGTTTACGCAGACTTATGGAGAAGCCTGCGTTTACAAGAAAGTGAGTGGGAGCTCTGTAGCATTTCTCATATTATATGTAGATGACATACTTTTGATGGGAAATGATATAGAACTTTTGGACAGCATTAAGGCCTACTTGAATAAGAGTTTTTCAATGAAGGACCTTGGAGAAGCTGCTTATATATTAGGCATCAAGATCTATAGAGATAGATCAAGACGCCTCATAGGTCTTTCACAAAGCACATACCTTGATAAGATATTGAAGAAGTTCAATATGGACCAGTCTAAGAAGGGGTTCTTGCCTGTGTTGCAAGGTGTGAAATTGAGCTCAGCTCAATGTCCGACCACGGCAGAAGATATAGAAGAGATGAGTGTCATCCCCTATTCCTCAGCCATAGGTTCTATTATGTATGCCATGCTGTGTACCAGACCTGATGTAAACCTTGCCGTAAGTTTGGTAGGTAGGTACCAAAGTAATCCCGGCAAGGAACACTGGACAGCGGTCAAGAATATCCTGAAGTACCTGAAAAGGACTAAGGATATGTTTCTCGTTTATGGAGGTGACGAAGAGATCGTCGTAAAAGGTTACGTCGACGCTAGCTTCGACAGAGATCTGGATGACTCCAAGTCACAAACCGGATACGTGTATATTTTGAATGGTGGGGCAGTAAGCTGGTGCAGTTGCAAGCAGAGCGTCGTGGCGGGATCTACATGTGAAGCAGAGTACATGGCAGCCTCAGAGGCAGCGCATGAAGCAATTTGGGTGAAGGATTTCATCACTGACCTAGGAGTCATACCCAATGCGTCGGGGCTGATCAAGCTCTTCTGTGAAAACACTGGAGCTATTGCACTTGCCAAGGAGCCCAGGTTTCACAAGAAGACAAGGCACATCAAGCGTCGCTTCAACTCCATTCGTGAAAATGTTCAAGATGGAGACATAGATATTTGTAAAGTACATACGGACCTGAATGTAGAAGATCCGTTGACTAAACCTCTCCCTAGAGCAAAACATGATCAACACCAGAATTCCATGGGTGTTCGATTCATCACAATGTAACTAGATTATTGACTCTAGTCCAAGTGGGAGACTGTTGGAAATATGCCCTAGAGGCAATAATAAAAGCATTATTATTATATTTCCTTGTTCATGATAATTGTCTTTATTCATGCTATAATTGTGTTATCCGGAAATCATAATACATGTGTGAATAATAGACACCAACATGTCCCTAGTAAGCCTCTAGTTGACTAGCTCGTTGATCAACAGATAGTCATGGTTTCCTGACTATGGACATTGGATGTCATTGATAACGACATCACATCATAAGGAGAATGATGTGATGGACAAGACCCAATCCTAAACATAGCACAAGATCGTATAGTTCGTTTGCTAGAGTTTTCCAATGTCAAGTATCTTTTCCTTAGACCATGAGATCGTGTAACTCCCGGATACCGTAGGAGTGCTTTGGGTGTACCAAACGTCACAACGTAACTGGGTGACTATAAAGGTATACTACGGGTATCTCCGAAAGTGTCTGTTGGGTTGACACGGATCAAGACTGGGATTTGTCACTCCATATGACGAAGAGGTATCACTGGGCCCACTCGGTAATGCATCATCATTATGAGCTCAAAGTGACCAAGTGTCTGGTCATGGGATCATGCATTACGGTACGAGTAAAGTGACTTGCCGGTAACGAGATTGAACGAGGTATTGGGATACCGACGATCGAATCTCGGGCAAGTAACATACCGATTGACGAAGGGAATTGTATACGGGGTTGCTTGAATCCTCAACATCGTGGTTCATCCGATGAGATCATCGAGGAGCATGTGGCAGCCAACATGGGTATCCAGATCCCGCTGTTGGTTATTGACCGGAGAGCATCTCGGTCATGTCTACATGTCTCCCGAATCCGTAGGGTCTACACACTTAAGGTTCGGTGACGCTAGGGTTGTAGGGATATGTATATGCAGTAACCCGAATGTTGTTCGGAGTCCCGGATGAGATCCCGGACGTCACGAGGAGTTCCGGAATGGTCCAGAGGTAAAGAATTATATATAAGAAGTGCTATTTCGGCCGTCGGGACAAGTTTCGGGGTCACCGGTATTGTACCGGGACCACCGGAAGGGTCCCGGGGGCCCACCGGGTGGGGCCACCTGCCCCGGGGGGCCACATGGGCTGTAGGGGTGTGCGCCTTGGCCTATATGGGCCAAGGGCACCAGCCCCAAGAGGCCCATGCGCCAAGAGATAAGGAAAGGAAGAGTCCTAAAGGGGGAAGGCACCTCCTAGGTGCCTTGGGGAGGATGGACTCCTCCCTTGGCCGCCGCCCCCCTAGGAGATTGCATCTCCTAGGGCCGGCGCCCCCCCTAGGCTCCCTATATATAGTGGGGGAAGGAGGGCCTCTCACCCCACGCCTTTGGTGCCTCCCTCTCCCTCTCCAACACCTCCTCCTCCTCCATAGAGCTTGGTGAAGCATTGCCGGAGTACTGCAGCTCCACCACCACCACGCCGTCATGCTGTTGCTGGAGCCATCTTCCTCAACCTCTCCTTCCCCTTGCTGGATCAAGAAGGAGGAGACGTTACGCTGACCGTAGGTGTGTTGAACGCGGAGGTGCCGTCCGGTCGGCGCTAGGATCTTCGGTGATTTGGATCACGTCGAGTACGCCTTCCTCATCCCCGTTCTTTGAACGGTTCCGCGCGTGATCTACAAAGGTATGTAGATGCAATCCGATCACTCATTGTTAGATGAACTCCTAGATGGATCTTGGTGAAACCGTAGAAAATTTTTGTTTTCTACAACGTTCCCCAACAATCACTATGGGCACTCCCCATCTCTTCTTGATTAATGGCGTGTGGGCCCTGGGGGAGGGCTCGGCCGACTCCCCCGTGCCGACTCCCGTTGGGTCCGACTGGCGGTTCTCCCGCCGTCTCCCGAGGTCTCGCTGACTAGCGGGCCCTGCTGCCTCTAGGCCGTACAGACAAGCCGTCGTGGGCGCAGGACCAGGTACAGTGGTGCTGATGTCAAGGCTGGCTGGGCAACAGTGCCACGCCGCAGGGAGATCTTCCCAAGTACGGCGCACTGTAGCCATGCCTGCCCTTGGTAAGGGGCGGGGAGTGGGCTTCATTGCAGCTACGCCCCTGCCCCGTCCCCCTCGATGAGGTCACGGTTTGTTGGAGTCGCCGGCCGACTCCCCAAAGCCGGCTTCTCTGGAAGTCGCTCCTGGGACTCTTCAATATGCTCTTCAGGAGGCGTCTTGCCATAGGCTCCCCAGGAGGCGTCTCTTCGCCCTGTGGTCTTGACGGGCGCAGCCTGCCCCGATGTCTTGAAAGGTCATGGGGCTCAGGTTGGCCTACCCGTGGCCCATTACTCCGACATCTTCACGGGAGGAATGCGCCTCGAAATCGTCGAAATGATGGATCCGACACCTCCTGGCGCCGGGCACTCTTTCGAGTCCCCGTGGCCTTCTTCGTGGCCTTCTTCCCCGGCACCACATAGGGTGCCGGAACCAGCAGCTTCGCCAAGTGAGCGTCCGCTGGGCCTTCGGGCAAAGGGGCCGGACAGTTGATCTGTCCGGACGTCACCTGCCAATCCTATCAAAGGTAAGGGAGCTTTGATCCCGCCTGGAGTCAAACTATGAAAAACTAATACCCTGTAAAAGGAAAAACAGCTTACCGCATGAGCGTGACGCTGCATACTGAATCCGTGATCCTCGGTAGCGGATGCGGGGGCCTCGGCGCCCTTGAAAAGCACCTACCAGGCATCTTCGTACGTCGTGTCGAAGAGCCTGCTTAGAGTTTGGTGCCGCGCTGGGTTGAACTCCCAAAGGTTGAAAGCCCGTTGTTGACACGGGAGGATAAGGCGGATGAGCATAACCGGGACTACGTTGACAAGCTTGAGCTTCTTGTCCACCAGGGTTTGGATGCATGTTTGGAGTCCAGTCAGCCCTCCTTTTTTACCCCACGACAGGCCGGTCTCCTTCTAGGAGGTGAGCCGCGTAGGGGGTCCGGATCGAAACTCGGGGGATGCGGCCCATTCGGGGTCACGCGGCTCAGTGATGTAAAACCACCACGATTGCCACCCCTTCAGGGTCTCCACAAAGGAGCCCTCGAGCCATAAGCCGTTGGCCATCTTTCCCACCATGGCGCCTCCGCACTCCGCCTGGTTGCCGCGCACCACCTTCGGCTTGACATTGAAAGTCTTGAGCCATAGGGCGAAATGGGGGCGGATGCGGAGGAAAGCCTCGCAAACGACGATAAACGCCGAGATGTTGAGGACAAAGTTCGGGGCCAGATCGTGGAAATCCAGGCTATAGTAGAACATGAGCCCCCGGACAAATGGGTGGAGAGGGAAGCCTGGTCCGCAGAGGAAATGGGGGAGGAACACCACCCTCTCATGGGGCCTATGGGTGGGGATGAGCTGCCCCTTTTGGGGAAGCTGGTACGCGATGTCATTAGACAGGTATCCAGCCTTCCTCAGCTTTTTGATGTGTCCCTCCGTGACGAAGGAGACCATCCACTTGCCTCCTGCTCCGGACATGGCTGGAGAAGGTTGAGGTGGGAGTGCGGACTTGGGCGCTGGAGCTCGAGTGCGCGAGAATGGATAGGAAAAGGAGGAAGAAGACGTAGGTGAAAAGGTGGATCCTTATCCCGTTATATGGATGGACGCAACTATGTGTCCCCACCAGCCTGGTAAAACTCGCTTATCTCCAAGCGCCGTAATCAATGGCGCGGTTGGGTTACCCACGCCCGTATTGATGAGAATCCCAGAATAAGGGGACACGATCTCTGCTTTGACAAGATGTGCCAAGGAAACCACCTCGCATGACGCGCTGACGTGGGATAATGAAATGACTCGGACAAAGGCTTGGCCGTGGTGTGTCATGCTACGGAATACGTCAGCAGATTAGATTGGTGTAAATATTATTCTCTCTATGGAAATATGTGGAAACTTATTTTGCAGAGCCGGACACTATCTTTGTGTTCAAAATCTTCTATGAAGTACTTGGAGGAGGAACCCGCCTTGCAATGCCGAAGACAATATGCGTGCCAGACTCGTCATCATTGAAGCCTGGTTCAGGGGCTACTGAGGGAGTCCTGGATTAGGGGGTGTTTGGATAGCCGGATTATACCTTCAGCCGGACTCCTGGACTATGAAGATACAAGATTGAAGACTTCGTCCCGTGTCCGGAAGGGACTTTCCTTGGCGTGGAAGGCAAGCTTGGCGATATGGATATGCAGATCTCCTACCATTGTAACCGACTTTGTGTAACCCTAACCCTCTCCGGTGTCCATATAAACCGGAGGGTTTTAGTCCGTAGGACAACATACAGAACAACAATCATACCATAGGCTAGCTTCTAGGGTTTAGCCTCTCTGATCTCGTGGTAGATCTACTCTTGTACTACCCATATCATCAATATTAATCAAGCAGGATGTAGGGTTTTACCTCCACCGAGAGGGCCCGAACCTGGGTAAAACTTCGTGTCCCTTGCCTCCTGTTACCATCGGGCCTAGACGCACAGTTTGGGACCCCCTACCCGAGATCCGCCGGTTTTGACACCGACAGCGTCCGTCGCCTCATGGTCTATGGCGACTCAGATTTGGTCAGCCAGAAATGCATAACACCAGAAGAAGGCCGAGTGATCCTCCACGACATCCATTCGGGGACCTGTGGTCACCATGCGTTCTCTCGGACCATTGTGGCTAAAGCATACCGAGCTGGATTTTATTGGCCACGAGCAAATGAAATGGCGAAAGATATAGTCGACAGATGTGAAGGCTGCCAGTTCTACTCCAATATGTCGCACAAACCTGCATCAGCCCTGAAGACCATCCCACTCGTCTGGCCCTTTGCTGTTTGGGGATTGGACATGGTTGGTCCACTGAGGACTGATAGGAGTGGCTTCTCTCATGTGCTTGTAGCAGTCGACAAGTTTACCAAATGGATCGAAACCAAGCCTATTAAGAATCTTGAAGCTAGTACTGCTGTCAGCTTCATCAGAGAGTTGATTTTCAGATATGGAGTTCCGCACAGCATCATCACTGACAACGGATCGAACTTCGATTCTGATGATTTCAGAACCTTCTGCGCCTCACAAGGCACACAAGTTGACTATGCTTCAGTCACCCATCCCCAGTCGAATGGACAGGCAGAAAGAGCAAATGGCCTGATTCTCAAAGGACTGAAACCCCAACTGATGCGAGATCTCAAGCATGCAGCGGGCGCCTGGGTTGATGAACTTCCATCATTTCTCTGGCGATTGAGGACAACTTCCAATTGGTCGACTGGTCGAACTCCATTCTTCTTGGTCTATGGGGCTGAAGCTGTTCTACCGAGTGACTTGCTTCATAATGCACCACAAGTTGAGCTCTTCAATGAAGATGAAGCAGAACAAGCTCGGCAAGACGCAGTCGACCTCCTAGAGGAGGAAAGAGAGATGGCCTTGATCCGGTCGACCATTTATCAGCTAGACTTGCATCGATTCCATGCCGGACACGTGAAGGGTCGAGCCTTTCAAGAAGGAGACTTGGTTATTCGAGTGGATCAGTAGAAACCACACAAGCTCGCCCCAGCTTGGGAAGGTCCCTTCATTGTCACCAGAGTGCTCCACAATGGAGCATACCACCTTTACAGTGTCGAGCATAAGAAGGACGAGCCACGGGCTTGGAATGCGGAGCTGCTCCGCCCCTTTTATACTTAAGTACTCGTTCGAATAAAATGTAATAAGAAATACCTTTGTAATTTGTATATCAAAGACATGAGCTTTACAGTCCTCTGGCACGATTGTTGTTGCTTTTATTTACGTCTGAAAACCCCCAGTGGGTGACTTAGCTACGAATCCATTTCTCCTAAGTTCAAAAGAAAAATCCTACCAAGTGGTGAGCAAGCCTCTCACTCAGGGGCTTAGCTGCGAATCCGTTTCACCTAAGTTTTCAAAATCCTACCGAGTGGTGAGCTAGCCTCCCACTCGGGGGCTTAGCTGCAGTCCAGTACTCGCCTAAGTTTGTAAAATCCTACCGAGTGGTGAGCCAGCCTCCCACTCGGTGGCTTAGCTGCAGTCCAATACTCGCCTAAGTTTAAAAAATCATACCGAATGGTGAGCAACCCTCTCACTCGGGGGCTTAGCTGCAGTCCCGTACTCGCCTAAGTTTGTAAAATCCTACCGAGTGGTGAGCCAGCATCCCACTCGGGGCTTAGCAGCAGTCCAGTACTCGCCTAAGTTTGTAAAATCCTACTGAGTGGTGATCCAGCCTCCCACTCGGGGGCTTAGATGCACTCCAGTACTCGCCTAAGTTTGTAAAATCCTACTGAGTGGTGATCCAGCCTCCCACTCGGGGGCTTAGCTGCACTCCAGTACTCGTCTAAGTTTGTAAAATCCTACCCAGTGGTGAGAAACCCTCTGACACGGGGGCTTAGCTGCAGTCCAGTACTCGCCTAAGATTAAAAAATCCTACCGAGTGGTGAGCAACCCTCTCACTCGAGGGCTTAGCTGCAGTCCAGTACTCGCCTAAGTTTGAAGTCTGTCCTTATCTGCAAGGACGACGAGGTGCAGGTCGACTACAACCTTCTCGTTCAGAGCTGCGCCACAAATACAACGTACGCTCCATCACCATCCGCAAGGACGACGAGGTGCGGGTCGACTACAACCTTCTCCTTCGGAGCTGTGCCACAAATACAACATACACTCCATCACCATCCGCAAGGACGACGAGGTGTGGTTCGACTGCAACCTTCTCCTTTGGAGCCGCACCACAAATACAATGTGCACTCCATCCCCATCCGCAAGGACGACGAAGTGCAGGTCGACTGCAACCTCCTCCTTTGGAGTCGCACCACAAATACAATGTGCGCTCCATCCCCATCCGCAAGGACGACGAGGTGCAGGTCCACTACAACCTTCTCCTTCAGAGCTGCGCCATAAATATAACATTGTGCAAAGAAATCGAGATGCAGATTGAAATATTATTCAGAGTAAAGAGGAAATCCCACTCGAAGGCAAATACAAGCATGTTCAGAGATAAACCAAGTTCGGACGGATCCTAAAAATTCCAGACAACGGATCAATTGTATTCGAGCACCAAGCCCGATGGAGTTTAATGGTTAGAGCAACCACTCGGTATTCCGAGGCAAATTTAAAGCAGGTTCAAATCTCAAAGTGTGTTCATTCGGCAGGAGGAGGGTTGGCGGGTTCGATGAATTCGTCCAAGTCAATTCCATCTGCAATCCGAGTGGCAGCAGCGATGAAAGTCTCCATAAAACACTTGAAATCATGCCTTTTGGTGTTGGAGACTATCGGTGTCAAAACCGGCGGATCTCGGGTAGGGGGTCCCGAACTGTGCATCTAGGCCGGATGGTAACAGGAGGCAGGGGACACGAAGTTTTACCCGGGTTCGGGCCCTCTTGATGGAGGTAAAACCATACGTCCTGCTTGATTAATATTGATGATATGGGTAGTACAAGAGTAGATCTACCACGAGATCAGAGAGGCTAAACTCTAGAAGCTAGCCTATGGTATGATTGCTGTTCTGTATGTTGTCCTACGGACTAAAACCCTCCAGTTTATATAGACACCGGAGAGGGCTAGGGTTACACAAAGTCGGTTACAATAGTAGGAGATCTACGTATCGCCAAGCTTGCCTTCCACGCCAAGGAAAGTCCCTCATGGACACAGGACGAAGTCTTCAATCTTGTATCTTTGTTGTCCAGGAGTCCGGCTGAAGGTATAGTCCGACCATCCGGACACCCCCTAATCCAGGACTCCCTCAATAGCCCCCGAACCAGGCTTCAATGATGATGAGTCCGGCGCGCAGATTGTCTTCGGCATTGCAAGGCGGGTTCTCCTCCAAATTCCGTGTACCTGTTGAATAAAGTCCGATTTCTTGTAAATGTTGCGCTCCTCGGCTTCTACGCCCAATAATGGCCGTCTCCCATGTGTCAAACGAATATGAAAAGTCTGAGTGTTTTTACATCCACACCCCTAGCCGTGCAAATGAGCCGCCCATTTAAGGGCACGAGGATTTAGATCCAAACCACACCTTCTCCCATTCGCGAGTGTTCATCAGAGCGCATCCGAGAAAGGTCCATACCACCATGGCAAGCCATCGCAACTCCTCCTCTCGCACTTCCAGCCCTCAACCTGGATATTGGGAGAGATGCTCCATCCCACATAGCGAGCTAGTGACGCTCCAGACCAAGGGTTTTCTTCCCCCGGCCTATATGGTCCCGGTTCGAGCCGGTCTTGCCATCTATAATGGCGGAGAGCAAGCGGAGAGTGCCCCTAATCCCTCCAAAGGAGAGCGGGTGTGCCTCGTCCCTTACTTAATAAGGGGGCTCGGATTTCCAATCCATCCATTTCTCCGGAGGCTCCTGGAGTTCTATGGCCTCCAACTACACAATCTCACGCCTGCCTCCGTATTGCATATCGCGGGCTTCGTAGCCCTCTGCGACCTGTTCCTAGGTGTTGAGGCTCATTTCGGGCTGTGGAAAGAGCTATTCTGCCTCGTGCCCCATTCTAAGAAGGGGCAATATATCAAGTGGGCGGAGCCGAAGTGTGGCGCATTGCCGAGACCGGATATCTATCCGGAACCCCAAAGAAGGCGTCCGAGCACTGTCCTCCGGAATGGTTTTACCTAGAGGACGTCCCGCTGCCGGATCCTATCCGAACCGGCCTCCCTGAGTTCTACAGTGCTCCACTAAAGAAGCGCCTAAGTTGGCGTCCACGGAGCCCTCAGAGGGAAAGTGACAAGGACGTCCGTTACCTGATGGGCCGGATAAGATTGTTAGCTCATTCCGGACTGACCATGATCGGGGTCATGGCCGCATGCATTATGCGAGGGGTGCAGCCGCTACAGTATAGAGGCCACCCCATGTGGGACTTCAACGGGGAGGACGACGCCACCCGCTACGGCCGTAAGGGGCCGGATTCGGCTGCGGCTCTAACAAAGACCTTGTCCGCTTTGTACAAGGGAGAAGAGGAGGAATTTCTCCGTGTCGGCCCAAAGGGTGGATTTTCTATGTACAATCCCCCAAGCTGGGTAAGTGGCCACATTTACCTTCCCATTCATTTTATATTCCCATTGTTAAATATTCGGTCTAACGACTTCAACGTAGGAACTGCGCCAAGCTGTTAAAGAAATAAACAGCCCTCCTCCACAACACGAGGACCCAGGACGGTCCCTCGACCCGGCCTCTCAAGAGGATCCGGACTTATCTGTGGAGCTGATTGATGGAGTGTTCCATCAATTGAGCAAGGACAACGCCTTGGTGGCCATTACGGCCGATTACCTAGGGCTAATCCCGGCCTCCCAGGTAACTGAGATTGAAGTCCCAGTACCCCGACTAGGGGTCCGCCCTCTCGCGTTTTCAGTTTCCTGATTACAACTGAACTTTGCAGGGGAGGTTTTTGAGATGGGAGGCCGAACCTGCGGCGACAAGCCAAAGAGGCCTCGCCGGACTATATCCGGAGAGGCTTCCAATCGCGCCTCCACCAGCCAAGCTCCAAAGCCTGTTCCGGAGGTGGAGGCGAACACAAGGCATGCACCAGACGCTTGTTTCTCCCGAGAGGCATTAGACGCCTTCAATTCGGGAGATGCTTACCTCCATGCCGCTCAAAATGGTCTAGCCAGAGCCACGAAGAAATATGTAAAAGACATACAGGTAAGAAAATTTTGGTAATTATATATATATATATATACCAGTAGCCCCCGAGACTTGAAACAGTTAGAATAACTGATTTAAGGATCATATGTTATGCAGGTTCTTACAGAAAAGAATTCCCTACTGTCCCAGGAGCTGGAAGAGTGCAAAGCCCAACTTGAGGCCGCACTAGCCGCGGCAGGGGAGCCCAAGGAGACCCCCTTTGGTAATATACACTTCAAAAGATAAGTATTTTGCGAAGCACGACATGGGTGCGAATCTGACAAATGAAATTGCAGATGGCACCGGATTGAATCCGGAAAGGCAACACCTCCTACGCCAGCCGAAGGCTGGTGAGAAGGTGCTGACAAAGGTGAGGTGGGAGAAGAACAATCTCCAAGATGCCAACACCAAGCTGGGCATCGAGCTGAAAGATGTTCGTGCCCAGCTGTCAGACTCCGTTAAGGAGAATCAGTGGCTTCGGCGTGACATATTTAGTAAGTGCTAGAACGAACCTTTGGAGAAAAAAAAAGGTTCAGCAGGGAAGTCGACTAACAGAGTAATGTCTGTAGTGTGCTAACAGGTCATCCTGCAGAGGAGATGCCCGGCTCTACGGGTGACCTTCTTCCCGAGCTCTCGCAACTGCTCGAGCGAGTTTGGAAGGCGATGCGAGGCGTTGCCCAGGCCCTGTGGCCATCCATCTCCGTGCCCGAAGGTCTTGGAGAGCTTGCGGAGAAGCTAAAGGGAGCACGGTGGTGCTTCCGATTGTGGAAGGTATCGGCCTGCCGTCAAGGCGCTAGGGAGGCCTGGGCCATGGTGAAGACGCGGTACACAAAGGCTGACCCCAACCACATGGCCGAGGTCGGTCCTGTGGGGCCCGACGGGAAGGAGATCCCAGTAAGCTTAGTATACGGCCAAGTAGAATTGGCCGCAAAGTATTCCCAGCAGGACTGTAAATTAGACAGCCTGTTGGATGGTATTGAAGAGGAATACAATCGGTCAGAATGACTATGTAATTTAATTGACATTTATAATGCCTTCTAGCCGGATTGTAGATCGTTTGTCATGGCTGACCTTTTCGCTTCAGCCTCGGGACCTGATGGTCTGTAGTGTGTTCGAATTCCCATGCGGCTATATAAGAACCGGGGAATGCATGGAGACCAGGCGTAGGGGTCATTAGTGCGTGAACAGACAAGTGCCCGACTAGTTATGTTATATTACATGGTTAGTAAGAAACATATTCCAGGGAGAATAGTTCTGTTAGGGGTTCCTTTCCCTCAGAGGCATACCCTAAAGTGCATGCCCATTCTATGAAAAAGATGCAGGAAAAAGCATCTGGGGGCGCATAAATAAATAAGTGAAAAGATCATCTTTTAGGTCACCGACCGAATATTACCTTAAGAACGCTAGCTTTCGGCTTCACCCAGTCTGAGGTACACATCGGGCTGATCCGGCAGTAACAATCGCAGAGGTGCTCCCTTTACCGCCTAGCCGAATAATCGAGAACGTAGGGGTAAGCACAGGAGCCAAGCAACCCAGCTTGGCCAAAACTTAAGTCATATCGATGCATATAATGGTGAAATAAAAGGTACATGCGGAAGTGTAACACGTGTGTTGGGCATGAAGCCCGTAGAAATAAGCTTCTGTTAAAAGAAGCCCCCCGGTTTAATGAGTGCGAATAGCACGTCATTTGATGAGCCTTTAAAGGTTATAAGAGAAAGGAAGGGGTGAAGGAGAGAAATGTAAGACAGACAGTATATATAAAAAATGGACAGAGGAAGGAGACGAACAGAGAGTCCGGCGCTAGGCATAGAATCTTCGGAGACGGGCTGCGTTCCATGTGTTCGGCTCGAGTTGGTTATCCGATGCATCTCGCAGGCGGTACCATCCACCAGTCAGGACTTGGTCAATTATGAAGGGACCTTCCCACTTGGGCTTGAGTTTGTCCTTTTTCTTGTCTGGCAGGCGTAGAACTAATTCGCCAACGTTGTAATTTTTGGCCCGTACTTCTCTGCTTTGGTATCTTCGAGCCTGCTGTTGATAGAATGAGGAACGGGCTTTTGCCACATCGCGCTTCTCCTCCAATGCGTCCAAACTGTCCTGCCGATTGAGCTCGGCTTCCCTTTCTTCGTACATGCGCACTCGAGGTGAGTCATGAATTATGTCGCAAGGCAAAACTGCCTTTGCGCCGTACACCATAAAGAATGGTGTGTACCCGGTGGTGCGATTCGGCGTGGTCCGCAGCCCCCAGAGTACAAATTCGAGCTCCTCTACCCAGTGTGTGTTAGATTCCTTGAGGGACCGCACTAATCTGGGTTTGATGCCACTCATGATAAGACCATTTGCATGTTCGACCTGGCCGTTAGTTTGTGGGTGACAGACGGAAGCATAATCGAGCTGGATGCCCATGTTTTTGCACCAGAGTTTTACCTCGTCGGCTGTAAAGTTCGTGCCGTTATCAGTGATGATGCTGTGGGGGACGCCGTAACGGTGTACAACCCCGGATATATAGTCTATCACCGGTCCGGATTCGGCCGTCTTAACAGACTTGGCTTCTATCCATTTGGTGAACTTATCCACCATGACCAGTAAGTATTTTTGCTTGTGGGTTCCACCTTTAAGGGGTCCAACCATGTCAAGCCCCCAGACCATGAAGGGCCAAGTAATGGGGATAGTTTGGAGGGCGGTGGGTGGCATATGGCTTTGGTTTGCAAAGAGCTGGCAACAGGTGCATCGTTGGACTAAGTCCTGGGCGTCTGCTCGGGCCGTCGGCCAATAAAAGCCTGTACGGAAGGCCTTGCTTACAAGGGACCGAGCTTCTGCGTGATGACCGCCGAGTCCGACATGAATTTCAGCCAGGAGGTTCCGCCCTTCCTCTTCGGAGATGCACCTTTGAAGGACTCCGATAGTGCTTTTCTTATAAAGCTCTCCCTCGTGGACTCTGTAGGCTTTGGATCGCCGCACTATGCAGCGTGCCTCATTTTGGTCCTCGGGGAGTTCCTGCCTAGTAAGGTAGGCGAGGAATGGTTCTTTCCACGGGGCGATGACGACCATTATTACGTGGGCTGAAGGTGTTATTTCATTGGCAGAGCCTCCGATTGTGTCAGAATGTTCGGTGTCGGGTAGTGCGGTTGGGTCTGGGCTGTTATTGTTCGGCTCCCCTTCCCATACTACGGATGGCTTGAACAGCCTTTCCAAGAAGATGTTGGGGGGGACTACATCGCGTTTTGCGCCGATGCGTGCCAGGACATCTGCCGCCGGATTATTTTCCCAAGCTATATGGTGAAATTCAAGCCCTTCGAACCGAGCTGACATTTTTAGGACGGCGTTGCGGTAAGCTGCCATTTTTGGATCCTTGGCATCGAAGTCTCCGTTTATTTGGGATATTGCGAGGTTCGAGTCCCCGCGCACCTCTAGGCGTTGAATGCCCATGGATACTGCCATCCGGAGACCATGTAAAAGGGCCTCATATTCGGCTGCATTGTTGGAGTCTTTGTACATAATCTGGAGTACATATTAAACTGTGTCTCCTGTGGGGGACGTAAAAACGACGCCAGCCCCTAGTACGGCCAACAACTTGGAGCCATCGAAATGCATGATACAATTTGAATATGTGCCGTACTCTTTAGGGAGTTCGGCCTCCGTCCATTCTGCGACGAAGTCGGCCAAATCTTGTGACTTGATGGCTCGCCGTGGCTTATAAGTTATGTCGAACGGGAGGAGCTCAATGGCCCATTTTGCAATCCGGCCTGTTGCGTCACGGTTGTTTATAATATCGTTATGTGGTACTTCCGAGGCTACTGTTATTGAACACTCTTGAAAGTAGTGTCGTAGCTTCCGGGATGCCATGAATACCGCGTAAGCAATCTTTTGATAATGTGGGTACCGTGATTTGCATGGAGTGAGGACAGTGGACACATAATAGACCGGCTTTTCAAGGAGGGGTTTGTGTCCGTCCGTTTCTCGTTCGACGACGAGCATTGCGCTTACCGCCTGATGTGTTGCTGCAATGTACAATAGCATTGGTTCGCCAATGTTTGGCACAGCCGGGACTGGGTTTGTTGCCAATATGGCTTTTATTTCGTCGAGTCCGGCCATGGCTGCATCTGTCCATTCGAAGTGTTCGGTGCGCCGAAGGAGGCGGTAAAGGGGTAGGGCCTTTTCTCCCAAGCGGGAGATAAAGCGGCTTAGAGCCGCCACGCATCCGGTTAACTTTTGTATTTGTTTGAGGTCCTTTGGGATATCCAATTGTGAAAGAGCTCGGATCTTGGCTGGATTTGCTTCAATTCCTCTACCGGATACAATGAAGCCCAAGAGCTTTCCGGCTGGGACGCCGAAAACGCATTTTTCCGGGTTGAGCTTGATGTCGTATGTTCGAAGGTTATCGAATGTGAGCCTCAAGTCGTCTACTAGAGATTCGACATGTCTTGTTTTGACGAGCACATCATCTACATATGCCTCCACCGTTTTGCCGATCTGGTTTGCCAGACATGTCTGAATCATGCGCTGATATGTTGCGCCGGTGTTTTTGAGCCCGAAGGGCATTGTGTTGAACCAGAATGGGCCGTATGGTGTGATAAATGCTGTTGCGGCTTGGTCTGATTCTGCCATCTTGATTTGATGGTAGCCGGAATATGCATCGAGGAAACACAACGAATCGTGTCCTGCGGTAGCGTCGATAATTTGATCGATGTGGGGGAGGGGGAAGGGATCCTTTGGGCAAGCCTTGTTAAGGTCTTTAAAATCAACGCACAGGTGCCAGGATTTGTCCTTCTTTGGTACCATCACCAGGTTTGCTAGCCAGTCCGGATGTTTTATATCTCTGATGAATCCGGCCTCCAATAGCTTTGTAGCTCCTCTCCCATGGCCTGTCTCCTAGGTTCGGAAAAACGCCAAAGAGCTTGCTTGACAGGTTTGAATTCTTTTAGGATATTTAAGCTGTGCTCGGCCAGCCTGCGTGGGATTCCTAGCATGTCTGAAGGGTGCCAGCCGAAAATGTCCCAGCTCTCTCGTAGGAACTCTCGCAGTGCTGCATCTACATCAGGGATTAAATGTGCCCCGATGGAAGCTGTTTTATTGGGGTCCGTTGGATGGACCTGGAATTTGACTATTTTGTCCGCCGGTTTAAAGGAGGTGGACTTGGATCTTTTGTCGAGTACCACATCGTCTCTATTCACCGTGGAGCGCAACGCAGTAAGTTCCTCGGCCGCTAGGGATTCGGATAGTGCCTCGAGGGCCAGTTCGGCTGTCTTGTTTTCAGCGCGGAGTGCTATGTCCGGATCACTAGCGAGAGTGATGATCCCGTTGGGCTCGGGCATCTTGAGCTTCATGTACCCGTAATGGGGTATTGCTTGGAAGATTGTAAACTCTTCGGACCTGTAATTATCCGGCGTGCCAAACACCACATCTAGTGTGATTTTTCCTGTACAGCGCGCTTCCCGACTGGGGATTTTTCCTCTAAAGGTTGTGCTACTTCGCTCAAGCGGTTCCAGTCTATTTCCATTTTTTGAAGGGTTTCCTCATAAATGAGGTTCAATCCGCTGCCGCCGTCCATGAGTACCTTGGTAAGACGAAAGCCGTCCACTACTGGAAAGAGGACCAATGCGGCTGGTACTCGGGCTGTTCGGATTTTAGGTTCATCACTTGCGTTAAAGGTAATAGCCGTGTCACTCCATGGGTTTATTGTTGCCACTTGGTAGATTTCGGCAAGGCTGCGGAGTGTCCTTTTTCGCATGTTATTTGATGCGAAAGTCTCGAAGACTATTAATACCGTATTGGTGTCTCTGGGGTGGCTTTCTGTGGCCTCCGAAATTAGGAGATCTTTGCCAATTTTGGCCACCTGCCGGAGTATCCAACATGCTCTAAGGCTGTGAGTTGGTGTGGCATCCTCTGTACTGTGAATTTTACAGGGACCATTAAGCCATCCTTCCAATACGGTTCCATGCCCTGTAGAGGGGTTTTGCTTTTTGTTGTTTGACCCGGGTGTCTGGCGATGATGCACCCTTTTATTTCGGACTGGGTTTGTATTCAGGGCCAGATTGTCCCAAAATTTTATTTCGGTTTTCCAGGCGCTTTCCATCGCACAGTACTTTCATACTATGGACGCCAAGTCAGCGAAGCGTGTAATATCACGGCGACTTATGGCGTTGAGGATTCCCTTGTCTGTGCAATTATTGCAGAAGAATGAAATTGGGTCTTCCTCGCGGCAGTCCTTCATCATGTTCATAACCAGGAGGAATCTGGCCCAGTAATGATGTAGTGTTTCTTCGGGCTCCTGCCTAATTTGGGATAGATCGTTGATGTTCGGGTGGGTGGGTGGAATTAAATCCGAAGCCTCACCCCATCTGAGGCTCAGAGGCCGAGGAATTTCTGAACTCGAAAATTTGGATTCTTGGATGTTGTCCAATGAATCCAGTCCGTCGCCTAACTCTAAGTTCAGGTCTTGAGTGATATCCTCCCCTCCACGGGTATCCGGCTTGGAGGGATCGGGAATCCGGACGTAGCTAGTCCTTAAGATAGATGAGGGGTCGCCGCACTGTCCCTCTACCACGGCAACGTGATGGGTGACTTGGGGAGAGTTAATCTCTCTCAGATCGGGCTTAGGCTCAATCTGGTCGTAATCCGTAGCGACTCCCAGGGCGGCGATGCGATCCAAGAGCTCGTTTATGGAGGAGAGCTCCATTCGATCTAACTGGTCGGCGAGTTCCGAGCTGACATGAAGATTGTTTTCGATGGCTCGAGAGGTCATCGTCGGCGTAGAAGCCAAACAGGCGATCATAAGAAAACCACCTAGCCGGAGGGTTTGGCCGACAGCCAAAGCTCCCTTAGGAACGGTGCCGTCTTTAAAGACGGGGCGGGGCATCCTTCCTGATGGAGATGACACAGAGGAACTCTCAATGAAAGCACCAATGTCGGTGTCAAAATCGGCGGATCTCGGGTAGGGGGTCCCGAACTGTGCGTCTAGGCCGGATGGTAACAAGAGGCAGGGGACACGAAGTTTTACCCAGGTTTCGGCCCTCTTGATGGAGGTAAAACCCTACGTCCTGCTTGATTAATATTGATGATATGGGTAGTACAAGAGTAGATCTACCACGAGATCAGAGAGGCTAAACCCTAGAAGATAGCCTATGGTATGGTTGTTGTTCTGTATGTTGTCCTACGGGCTAAAACCCTCCGGTTTATATAGACACCGGAGAGGACTAGGGTTACACAAAGTCGGTTACAATAGTAGGGGATCTACGTATCGCCAAGCTTGCCTTCCATGCCAAGGAAAGTCCCTCCCAGACACGGGACGAAGTCTTCAATCTTGTATCTTCATAGTCCAGGAGTCCAGCTGAAGGTATAGTCCGGCCATCCGGACACCCCCTAATCCAGGACTCCCTCAGCGACCTTGATCGCCTCCACCTTATCTTCACGAGCTTCCTTGCAGTGGACTCTCACCAAGGACAACGCCACATCAGCACCACACCGGGCAGAGGACTTCTTCCATTCTTTCACTCGACCAGGGACCTCGTTGAGGCGAGCCATCAGAGACTCGAGGTCATTTTGAAGCGTCACCTCTAGCCAGAGTAATGAGTCGATATGTGAAACTGCCACGTTCAGACGAGCGAGATAACTTCTAACGCTGGCAACACGGGATTCCAGGCGAAGCACATTCATGGCAGCCTCGTTGCCGACTAGAGAAACAATAGGGTCCAAACCCATCTCGATCCGTCCAGTCTCCTCATCAAAGTTTTGGCCGAACTCTGAAGTCAAAGAGTTAGTGAGTCGACTGGACTGGATTAACTTACAAGAAGTAAAGCAGTCGGATTAAAAGGAGTACCTTCCAGCATAAGAAAGAGCTTCTTGGCGAGAGTTCTCAGATAAGCCTCCACGTCATTTCTCTTACGAGTCGTAGATTCCAGTTTCTCATTCAGAGCCATCTTATCCTTCTTCAAACGAGTTACCTCTCGGTTGGACTCAGTGAGAGAGGACTTCAACTTGCTTACTTCTTCCTCCAGCACTCCGACCGAAGCTAGCTTCTGGTCAGCAAGGGCAGTCTTATCTTGAGCTTCCTTCTGCGCATCTGCAAGGTCCGAGTCCTTCTTCTCCAGAGCCAACCTCATTTTCTCAGCAAAATAAGCAATCGGGTCAAACAAGATATCGAAGAAATATTTTAAAGGATGGTCGACGTGAGCAGTCGATAGACAGTTACCTTCCATACCTGCAGCTTCATCTTGAACTTTCTTCAACTTTTGTTGGGCCAGCTCCAAGTCAAGGTTAAGTTGCCTCTACTTCTCCTCAAATTCAGCGAACTTAGAAATGAGAGTACAAGATTTCTGCAGAAGGCAAAAGACATGTCAATTGACAAGATCAAAGATTATTTACTTCCGAGTGAATAAAACTTAAAAGTTTACTCACACCCCCGCCGACTGCCCGCAGTCGACCGCGGTCTCGGGGACTACACCCAGCGGGTGCACTGGCGTGCACCCACTGATTCAGACCCCACTCGACCGGTCCGCCCGGGTCGAGTAAAAAAAAGCACCGGATCCCATCAGAACTATACAGACCCCGAGCGACTACCAGCAGTCGACCGCGGTCTCGGGGACTACACCCAGTGGGTGCACTTGATGTGCCCCCACTGGTTCTGATCCCATTCGACCGGTCAGCCCGGGTCGAATGGAAGAAAAGAAAGTAAAAAGTACTCAGACCCGAGTCGACTGCCCGTAGTCGACTGCAGTCTAGGGGACTACACCTAGTGGGTGCACTTAGCGTGCCCCCACCGGTTCAGATCCCACTCGCCCAGGCCGAGTGGAAGAGCGCAAATACCAAAGACAACAAAACACCCAGTGGGTGTATAGATTTGACGCAAACAATAAGAGATTGTATGAAAGAAAATATTTCAGGTAGCATATCCTAATAGAACAAGGTCAGTCGAAAGCCTACTTACCTGGACATTGGCCCGTAGAGCAGCGCTGGCATCGTAAGCAGCCTGGCTGTTCTTGTGCACCGTCTTCATCCGCTCCATCATCACGTTAGCCTAACGGATGGCCTCCGCAGCCGCGTCCGACTGGCTTTCTGGAACATGGTAGTTGGTGAAGAAGGGGGCAGACGACCCAGGTGCGGCAGCTTGGAGCTCCGAAGCGTGAGGTTGGACGACTGAAGGAAACACCGGTACAATCGATGGTGCAGGGCGCTCACTCGACAATGGGACAGCAAAAGTTACAGAGGCCCCACCTGCATCTTCAGATTGCTGGACGGTTGGTGTTGTCATCGGTCCCTGCTGAGATGTCTTGCCAGCTGCTACTTTTTTGTTCTTTCTGGGCCTAGGGGCCACATCTTCATCATCATCCGAAAGCTCGATGACTTTGGGTGAGGCTGCAAAGAAATTAGTCGAATACAAGTGAATCGCCAGAATTTAATCGACCAAATAATCAAGAACAAGATCATGAGAGTTTTACTTGGGTTGGAGGTAACCGCGTCTTCCATTTCCTCGTCTCGGTATTGGTAGGAAGAAGTTCCAGATGTAGCAGCACTGCAAATGTCAACATTCAGTCAGTTATGTTCTGTTGCTCGAGTCGACCAAAAGATCGGGTCAGATGATTACCCGGAGATAGTGGGGATGGTCACTTTGATTCTGGGAAAAGCCTTCGGTGGTTTGGAGGATGTGTCCTTCAATGGTTTCGGCGCAGGAGGCGGCGCAGTCTTGTGTTGTTTCGATACCTTCTCAGTCAGCACCGGAGAAGACGTCCGAGGGCGCTTCGAAGATTGCCCAGTTGGTGCGGCCGCCAGGTCAGGGGTGCTCGCCGGGTCATGAGCATGCTTTGACCTCCTCTCTCTGTGAGGAGGTGATTCGACCTCTTCTTCATCACTCGAGTTGTCGCTCTCCTTGTCCTCCTCTGCATCCGAGTGCCACTCGCCACTCTCGCCCCCGCTCGCCCCTTCCTCGACATTCTGCTCCTGCACTCCATTGGGCATTGAGTACATATCAATAAGAGCCTGAAAAGACAATGAACAAAAGAAATACAGTCGACCGTCAACAAGATGTTACATAGCGAATCAAGAAGATACTCGACAAAGCAGAATCGTACCTGTTCCGGCTTGCGCAAATGGTCGAATGGAACCACCCTCCTGGACCCCGGGGATTATCCTTGTTGCCGGTAATACCTCTCAGCCACTTCTCCACTGTGTCCTCACTAACATCCTCCGGGTGGATCCGAGTGGAATCCTCGAGTCCCGAGTACATCCACATCGTATGGTCACAGGCTTGGAGTGGTTGGATGCGTCGACTTAGGAAGACCTCTAGCAGGTCCATACCAGTCACTCCGTCGCGGACAAGTTGGACGACCCGCTCGACCAACACCTTCACCTACGTCTTCTCTTTCGGGATCACTCTCAAGGAGGAGGGCTTCTCCACTCGAGCCATGGAAAAGGGGGGAAGTCCTGTCGACTGACCCGGGGTCGGCTGGTCCTTGCAGTAAAACTAGGTCGACTGCCAGCCCCGGACCTAGTCGGGAAGGATCATAGCTGGGAAGGTGCTCTTGTTCCTCATTTGGATTCCAAGGCCCCTGCACATCTGTATGACGTGTGTCCTCTCGTCACTTGGGTTGGCCTTCTTGACCGTCTGGGAGCGACATGTGAATATGTGCTTGAAAAGACCCTAGTGCGGTCGGCAGCCCAAGAAATTCTCGCACATGGACACGAAAGCAGCAAGGTACACGATGGTGTTTGGAGTAAAGTGGTGGAGTTGAGCCCCGAAGAAGTTCAAGAAACCACGAAAGAAAGGGTGGGAGGCAAAGAAAACCCGCGGTCGACATGAGTGGCGAGGAGGACGCACTCACCCTCCTACGGCTGCGGCTAGGTCTCGTTCCCCGGGAGTCGCGCCGATTGGTGAGGGATCAGTCCCCCCTCAACCAGATCGTCGATGTCGTCTTGGCTGATCGTCGAGTGGATCCAGTCGCCCTGGATCCAGCTAGGCGGCAAGCCGGACCGTGACGAGGATCCACCCTGGCTGGTCCTCTTCCCCTTCGCCTTCGCCGTCGCCTTCTTTGCACGCTCCAATGCCACCGTCTTCTCCTTCCCCATGCCAGCGAATCGAGTCCGAGCGGGGCTACGACACCGAGAGTAGAAGCAGGTGCGGCAGAGAAATCTAAGGAGGAAGAAGGAGAATGAGGGCGCACTGTTCTAAACCCCGGTCCAGTGCCTTTTATAAGGACACTTCCGAGTGGCTGACTTGTAGGCCGGACGATCTTATCAAATCTAGCAACAGTCGCGCGTGCGATACATGGCAAAAAAGGTGGCGCGGGGATCGAGGCAACCTGCCTAATCCATCCCGATTACCACGGCCTCCCCTGCCCGGCGCGCTTCCCAAAATTCGAATCCCACGAAATTCGCGGACAGCAGAACAACTTTTTAGATGGAAGACATCCTCCACATCATCACTCGGAGCTTTTTAGTAAAAGTTCACTCGACAAAAACTAAGAATGGATCAAGGCGACTGAAAAAGAAGTTGGTGTCATCACGTCAGTTCATTGATCCAGAACAAGATATACTCATAACACGAAAAATGAGTCGGAAGTGTTCTCAACTCCTTCCTCACTCAAACCCTGATCCATTCTGGGGCTAATGATGAAGCTATGTACCTAGGGTAGGGTCATGGATCTGTCCAAGATACCCTCCCCAAGGACATCTCCAAAAGAACCAGAAGCATTCGAAGAAAAATCATCATCCACTCGACCATGAAGCTATGTTCCACTCGACAGTCTTGAAGACACTCGACTGTATGGACAATCACTCGACTACCAGAAGATCTAGAGCCACTCCACTCCGCAACGGTCGGGAATTAATTCATAGCTTTAATGGTCATTATGTATCTTTATTGCAGGCGTTACCAGTAATGTTCCCATCCTTATGTACCTTAAACCCTTTGTAACTGAGGGCGGGAGGAGTCTAGCGAACACTATGTAAGCCACCCCCCTCCTCTGGGACAAGGGTTCGCACCCCTTATAACATACATGCATATAATCCAGTCGACCGCCTCCAGCTCCGAGACGTAGGGCTGTTACTTCCTCTAAGAAGGGCCTGAACTCCTCCATAGCTAGGATCTTGCCTCTACATCCCTACCCCCCATTCTACTGTCAGACTCAGAACCACGACATCCGGTACTCTATTGAAAGTAGGCCTCAATATCCCTTAGTTTCCGCTAGGACCCCGCTGCCACGGGAGGGTAGGACAAAAGATGTCATGCAAGTTCTTTTCCATAAGCACGTATGACTATATTCGGAATACTTGCCTACATTATATTGATGAATTGGAGCTAGTTCTGTGTCACCCTATGTTATGATTGTTACATGATGAACCGCATCCAGCATAATTCTCCATCACCGATCCAATGCCTACGAGCTTTTCACATATTGTTCTCCGCTTATTTACTTTTCCGTTGCTACTGTTGCAATTACTATAAAACCCAAAAATATTACTTTTGTTATCGTTACTGTTACTTCCATATTACTTTGCTACTAAATACTTTGCTGCAGTTACTAAGTTACCCAGGTGTGGTTGAATTGACAACTCAACTACTAATACTTGAGAATATTCTTTTGCTCCCCTTGTGTCGAATCAATAAATTTGGGTTTAATACTATACCCTCGAAAACTGTTGCGATCCCCTATACTTGTGGGTTATCAATACTATTTTCTGGCGCTGTTGCCGGGGAGCATAGCTCTATTCTTTGAGTCACTTGGGATTTATATCTGCTTATCATTATGAAGAACTTGAAAGACTTGAAAACAAAAATTTATCCCTCAACTACGAGGGGAGGTAAGGAATTGCCATCTAGCTCTGCAGTTGATTCACCTTCTGTTTTGAGTAAGCTTGCGACACCTAAACCTGCTTCTGCTATTAATTCTGATATGTTGCATATTATTGATGATGCCACTTATGCTATGGATGATACTACTTATGATGAAATTTCTAGGGCTAGAGAGAATGAAATTATTGAAACTGATAATATTGATGAAAGTGATGATGAAGGCTCTCCCAATAAATATGAATTACCTATTGTGCCTGAGGGCTGTGTTATGGATGAAGAAACTGCTAGAGATTTTCTTGCTTGCAATGATAGGAGTGATATTAAGAAATTATTAGCTAAGCTGAAACAAAAAACTCTGAATGGTAGATTGAAATATGATCCTGCTTATGCTACTTCACCTATATTTGTTACTGATAAGGATTATGATTTCTCTGTTGATCCTGAAATAATTACTTTAGTTGAATCTAATCATTTCTATGGCTATGAATATGAAACTGTTGTGGCACATCTTACTAAATTAAATGATATAGCCACCCTGTTCACTAATGTGAGAGAACTCTCTACTTTTATATCCTTAAAATATTCCAGTTCTCATTAAAGGGTGCCGCTAAGATATGGTTCAACTCTCTTGATCCTCGTTGTGTGCGTAGTCCCCAGGATATGATTAATTTCTTCTCTGCTAAATATTTCCCTGCTCATAAGAAACAAGCTGCTTTAAGGGCAATATATAATTTTGTGCAAATTGAAGAAGAGAGTCTCCCACAAGCTTGGGGGAGGCTTCTCCAATTATAACTTTGCCTGATCATCCTCTTAACCGATGCTTCCAGAGATTACCTGGATAGTTGTGCTGGTTCTGTTTTTAGGGAAAGAACACCGGATGAAGCTGAAATTCTATTGAATAATATATTTCCAAATGAAAATAATTGGAAACTTTCTGAGCCAGCTCCTGAGCCTATTCCTAAACCAACTCCGAAGAAAAGAGGTGTTCTATTTCTTAGTCCTGAAGATATGCAAGAGGCAAAGAAATCTATGAAAGAAAAGGGTATTAAAGCTAAAGATGTTAAGAATTTAGCTCCTATTGAAGAAATACATGGTCTTAATTTACCGCCTGTCGAAGAAATGCATAATTTTAATCCATCACCTATTGAAGAAATACATGGTCTTGATAACCCGACATAGGTAGTAAAGGTAAATTCTCTCTGTCGATATGATAAAGCTAAAATCCCTCATACTAATTTTGCTAGCCAATGTTTGGATGAGTTTGATAACTTTATGGTTAGGCAAGAAGACTTCAATGCTTACTTTGGTAGACAATTGAAACAAAATGCTTAAACTCATTAGTAAACATGCTTCTATGGTTACCACTCAAGTAGAACAAGTACTTAAAGCTCAAGATGATTTGCTCAATGAATTGAATAGTAAGAATAATGACTATGCTATTAGAGTGGCTACTAGAACTGGTAAGATGACTCACAAACCTTTGTATCCTAAAGGCCACCCTCAGAGAATTGAGCCAGATTCTCAGAGAAATAATATAGATGCACCTAGTCCTTCTAAAAGGAAGAAAAAGAAAAATGATAGGACTTTGCATGCTTCTAGTGAACCTATTGCTGAACCACCTGAGAATACCAATGATATTTCTATTTCTGATGCTGAAACACAATCTGGTAATGAACATGAACCTAATGAAAATGTTAACTGTGATGTTCATGTTGATGCTCAACCCAGTAATGATAATGATATAGAAATTGAACCTGCCATTGATCTTGATAACCCAGAGTCAAAGAATCGACGTTATGATAAGAGAGACTTTGTTGCTAGGAAACATGGTAAAGAAAGAGAACCATGGGTTCAGAAACCCATGCCTTTTCCTCCCAAACCATCCAAGCAAAAGGTGAGGATTTTGAGCGCTTTGCTGAAATGATTAGACCTATCTTTTTGCGTATGCGTTTGACTGATATGCTTAAAATGAATCCTTATGCTAAGTACGTGAAAGATATTGTTACTAATAAAAGAAAGATACCTAAAGCTGAAATTTCCACTATGCTTGCTAATTATAGTTTTAAGGGTGGAATACCTAAGAAACTAGGAGATCCAGGAGTACCAACTATACCATGCTCCATTAAAAGAAACTATGTTAGAACTGCTTTATTTGATCTTGGGGCCGGTGTTAGTGTTATGCCTCTTTATATCGTAGACTTGATTTGAATAAGTTGACACCTACTGAAATATCTTTGCAAATGGCTGATAAATCAACTGCTATACATGTCGGTATTTGTGAGAATGTGCCTGTAGTAGTTGCAAACGTTACTACTTTAACGGACATTGTTATTCTTGATATTCTCGAGGACGATAGTATGTCTATTATTCTTGGAAGACCCTTTTTGAATACTGTAGGGGCTGTTATTGATTGCATCGAAGGCAATGTCACTTTTCATGTTAATGGTAATGAGCATACGGTACACTTTCTAAGGAAACAACCTCAAGTCCACAGTATCAATTCTATTGGAAAAATTCCATCGATTATTTTTGGAGGTTTTGAATTTCCTCTTACTACTGTCAAGACGAAATATGATATTCTTATTGTTGAGGACGTGCATATCCCCGTTGAGGTAACATAGTGTCATTTGAATTTTCTCCAGTTTCATGTTACTCGAAATGAGTTTGTTAACAAGACTTGATCAACCTTGTTAGTGGATTCCTTTTGATGAGCATGAGATGGATGAAGTTAGAAAGCACAACCTTCTATACCCTCCTTTTACTTTCTGTTATTTAGTTGAAATAAGTAAAAATAGTATTTACTGTCAGTTTTCTAAATTATCCGTGCAATATAAAAATACCCCGAAAATAAAAGTTCTCCAAATGCCCTGCCAATTTAATATGATTTTTTCTGGAATATTTGAGAATATCTGGCACTGAGAACACAGCAGGGGGAGCAAGCACTTGGCCACGAGAGTCCAGGGCGCGCCCACCCCCCTGGGTGCGCCCCTGGCCTCGTGGGCCCACGGTGGCTCCCCTCCACTTATTCCTGCAGCCACACACTTCTTCTTCCTCCAAAAAAAATCACCATCCAGCTTAAGCACGAGTTCTAGCTCATTTTGCTGCGATTTTCGATCTCCTTGCTCAAAGCACCTCTCACAAAACTACTTTGGGGGATTGTTCCTTGGTATGTGACTCCTCATTGGTCCAATTAGTTTTTGTTCTAGTGCTTTATCCATTGCAAATTTGTGCTGCCTAGGTGACCATGTTCTTGAGCTTGCATGTCAAATTTATATGGTTCCAAGTAGTTCTAATGCATGATATAGGTCCTAGGCACTTGTAGGAGTAGTTGCTATCAATTTTGTTGAGCTTGGTTCACTTTTATTTGAAGTTACTAAAAATTTCAGAAAATTTTCAGAGGAAGAAATATGTTTAGGAAAATGTACCAAGGTGGTCCTTCAAGGAAGCAAGGACCCAGGCTTGCAATGCGTGATGCTGATGATGAACCACCAAGGGATGCCCCAGTGCGGCCTTCTGAATGGCCTTCAGAGGACTTCATGGATCGAGCAGGAATTAAGGAAGAATTTAACGCATATTTGAGTAACGTTGATCTTGTGAGCTTCGAGGCAGAAAAGTGCCGTCAATACCACTATCTCACTAATTCCTTTGTGAGGAGGTTTGAATTTTCATCTTCACACAATTCTCAACTGTCCTGTTTGATATCTATGAAAATTCTTATACTATGGACTTAGAGGATTTTACCACTGCTTTCAAACTTCCACAATGGGGTAGTACTAGTGAACCTCGCAAACCTGAGTTTAGAGATTTTCTTGCTAGTATAACTGTGGGGGAATCTAGATATATAGCACAAGCTACCATAGGGAGCATTCATTTTCCGGCTATACATTATCTTGCTCTCTTCATAGCTAGGTGCATAAATGGTAAAGATGAAGCATGTCATATGTGTGTCCCTGACCTCAATATTCTTAGGAGTGCTGTGTTAGGAGATAAACATTATAATTTGGGAGCCATTGTTGCTCGTAGGTTGCATCATAATAGATTTAATGGAGATTTCTTTCGTGGAACTTATGCAACCTGTATAGCTAATTTTCTTGGTATAACCATACGTGAGGATGATATTGAGTTGCCTCCTGCTTATTTGGATTATGAGGCTATGGTTCGTCATCATTTTGTTGAGAGGAATGATCAGTTCCTCCAGTACCGACTAATCTTTGATAGACGACGCACCTATCACGTCGCTCTCCCTGCCTCTACTTTCTTTGACTTTCAGGCAAAAGGGAGATATTTTATAACTAGAGAGGAGGCGGAAGAGTATAAGAGGAGGGCTGAGATAGCTCGCCTCCAAGCTGCAGCCCACGATGCAATGACTGCTGCATCTCAGTACGACCCCAACTACAACTTTGGATATCCGCCAGGCCATCCGTGTCAAAAACCCACTTAGGCCAAAAGCCTAAGCTTGGGGGAGTACGTATTTCTCACCGGCATTACATTCATGTTCACACACTCATTGCTAGATGTCGGTGCTCATACTTTTTCATTGTATCATCCATGCTAGTTTATTTTCTCATTTTATGCTTTCTTCTTGTGTGTTTAATAAACCTTAAGAAAAACCAAAAAAATTAGATGTAGCTTTTAGCTAGTTTTAATTTCCATGCTTGTAGTAGTAATTAAAAAGAAAACCCAAAAAGATTTCCTGTTCTTCTTTTGCTTGTTGGGAGCTTTCCCGTGTAAATAGTTTTATTTCTTTTCTTTTCTTTGGGGGTCTATAGGAGAAGACCATAATTAAATTGTTAAAGTGGCTCTTATATGCATTATTGTTGATCTGACAAAAGATCCCTTATTGCCTTGTCTTCTCCTGTTTATTGAATGCTTGCAGATTCCAGCTTAGTCCAATGCACGTGCACTATCACTATTATTCACATTGTTCGGTCATGCAAGTGACAGGCAATTATGACGATATATGATGGACTGATTGAGATGAGAGAAGCTGGTATGAACTCGACCTCTCTTGTTTTTGTAAATATGATTAGTTCATCCTTCTTGATTCAGCCTGTTATGAATAAACATGTTTGCAATGACAATTAGAGATTATAGTTGCTTATGCCATGCTTAATTAGCTAGGAGCTTATAATGGTTTACCTTCCGTGCCAACATGCTATTAAGATGGTTGTGATGTGGTATGATGGGGTGGTATCCTCCTTTGAATGACTTAAGTGACTTGACTTGGCACATGTTCACGCATGTAGTTGAAACAAAATCAACATAGCCTTCACGATATTTATGTTCATGGTGGATTATATCCTACTCACTACAAAAAATATACACTTTCGTGATGATATGTGTTTGTCACGGTAGGTCGCGTTTTTTGTCATGCATGTACATCCATGACGATAGTCATACTTGTGTTGTCGTAGAAGTGTTCCATGACATTACCAAAATTATCATCACGGAAGTGTCCACTTCCATGACGATAAATCGCGCGTCATAGAAGTGCTTTCGTCAAGGGAGACCGACACATGGCATCCACCGTAACAGAACACCGTTAAGCTATCGGGTCGGGTATTGGATCCGATAACCCGTTAACCGCCCCGACCAATGGGGATTTTCCACGTGTAAAATCATCATTGGCTGGAGGAAACACGTGTCAGCTCATCGTTGGGACAGATGTCATCCACTCATTGGACGGAAGGCGCCTATGGTACGTCGACACGTGGCACCGCCCAACAGAGGCCCATTCCTGTGAAAAGGCCGGCCCATTTGACTTAGTCAAAAGGTGGCGGGCCGGCCCATGGAAAGCCTGTTAACAGCATGTTCGCATATAGCCCATTTATAGCCCTCTAACCCAAGGCCCGTTATGCCCTATCCGAATTAGGCCCGGTAGCATCATCTGGGCCATCCAATATGATTCTAGCCCGTTTTCACTTCTGGCGCATGTATGGCCCATGACGTCTTTCGGCCCATATGAGGCCCTATGTAACTCTTGGCCTATTAACGGCCCGTGGTGAAACTGGCTGGTAATGAACAGTGTATCACTTTACACCCATTAATGGCCCATGGTGAAACTGACCCGTAATGAATAATGTATCACTTTATACCCATTAACGGCCCGTTATTTCGTTGGGCCGTTTCGAGCCCATGTTATCTTTCAGCCTTCTCAGAGCCCATTTATTCTTGGGCTCATTTCCAGCATTCGTTTACTTATGACCCGTTACTGTCATTTTCTGCTTGTGGGCCAAATTCAGCCCGTGGTTACAGTCGGCCCGTTTATGGTCCGTTAATAGGTTGGGCCGTTTTCATAGCTTCATCAAATATGGCCTATTAACAATGGCCCGTTATGGTCGTCCCATGAACGGATGATTGCAACTCTAGCCCGTTTACGGCCATAATGCGGTCTGTTTGGCCCATGTTTGGCTAATCGAGCATACAGCCCGTATAAGGCCCATTGATGATACGACCTGCAGAAGGCCCATTGTTTCTATGGCCCATAGAAGTCCCACTGTTTCTACAGCTAGTAGGAGGCCCAGTGTCACTACAGTAAATATTAGCCCATGGTTATTGTGGCCTAGTTTTAAAAAATAGGTTATTGCAGCCACTAGCTAACCGCGGAAAAAGAACTGCAATGACTACAAGCAAACAAATAAACAAGACAACAAGGAAATAAATAAGCAAGCAACTAACGCTAGGCTATCACCGCTATTACACATATTACATCCACTGGGAATCAAAGTTCGCCACTAGTGCAAATATAGGGAACAAAGCAGCATATCACACTAGTAGAAAAAGGGTCAAACGTGAAGCACATTAGTGCCGGTTTGAATTAGAGTCAGCACTAATGTGTACATTAGTGCCGGTTCGTGGCGGCGATCAATAGTACCGGTTCGTGGTGAACCTTTAGTACCGGTTCATGCCACGAACCGGTACTAAAGAGGTTATGGCAAGCTGTTTTTAGTCCCACCTCGCCAAGACAAAGGCAGTATGAGCGGTTTATAAGCCGTGAGTGCACAGACAATGACGAAGAGTTGCAATGCTCACCTACATGTTGATTAGCTTCAAGCCTCGTGGAATAGCATAGATTGCACTGAGCTATGTGCAGTGCAGTCTACACTATTCCGAATGGCTTGAAGCAAATTAACCAGCATTGCACCTCTTTTTTATTTTTAATAACTTATTTAAACTCCGGACTTCTTTTGTGTTCAGTATGCAGCATTTAAAGCGGCGTCATCAATTTCCAACATGTTCTGACATCATTTGTTGTTTTTCGGTCATTTACCTAATTGTTTAGAGAGCTAAATGACCGTGAAATTGAAAATCACTACAAAATGAATCCTAAAAATGTTGAAACTTGGCATGGTATCATCATATCACCCGCATAGCATGCGCGAAAGAGTAGAGAGGGTCACGGCAAAAACTGGACGCACTTCGTGTACAAACTGGACAAACTCTTTCCGAGTATCAGGGTTTTGGAGTCCGGAGTGGGTACTAATGTGCATCCCACCAATCAGGAAGAATCACACGGATCGTGTGTTTCTTTCTAGCTCTTGCGAGTCGTTGGATCAAGGGTGTGTTTCTTCCTAGCTCATGTGAGTCGTTGGATCGAAACTACCACAATCACTTTGTGAGCCAGACGACCCTATATATAGCTAGCCCACCTCTCGCCTTCCCTGCATAAGTCTTTCAGTTCATCGACTACATACATCTACCAGTTTATCGACTGCATACATCTACCAGTTCATCGACTAAATACAAATCATTCGGATTCGCCATCATACGTCCAACCGTGCATTTGATATGCATATGTATGCATCACGAGCCACGGTTGGGCTGTATGATGGCGATACCGATTGGTTTGTTCTAGATCCGACATAAAAGGTTTGATACAACTTCTTTTTTGTGACATAAGAGCTATCTCTCCTCCTACCTATTTTAGTTACACAACTACCTATTTGTGCCAAATTTTCACTTTTGCTGTTGCTCTTGCATCATAAGCATCCATGTTAACTGGACTTACAAGTAATGCAATTTAACCCAACTATCTTGTGATCTTCGCCAAGAGAGAGGCAGTATGAGCGGTTTATAAGCCGTGAGTGCACAGACAATGACGAAGAGTTGCAATGCTCACCTACATGTTGATTAGCTTCAAGCCTTGCGGAATAGCATAGATTGCACTGAGCTATGTGCAGTGCAGTCTACACTATTCCGAATGGCTTGAAGCAAATTAACCAGCATTGCACCTCTTTTTTATTTTTAATAACTTATTTAAACTCCGGACTTCTTTTGTGTTCAGTATGCAGCATTTAAAGCGGCGTCATCAATTTCCAACATGTTCTGACATCATTTGTTATTTTTCGTTCATTTACCTAATTGTTTAGAGAGCTAAATGACCGTGAAATTGAAAATCACTACAAAATGAATCCTAAAAATGTTGAAACTTGGCACGGTATCATCATATCACCCGCATAGCATGCGCGAAAGAGTAGAGAGGGTCACGGCAAAAACTGAACGCACTTCGTGTACAAATTGGACAAACTCTTTCCGAGTATCAGGGTTTCAGACTATACAAAAATAAATAATGCAGAAAATAAAAAACTATAGAAAAAAATTACTCAAAAATAAATAGAAGAAAATAAATAATGCAGAAAAGAAAAAACTATATAAAAACTACTCAAAAATAAATAAAAGAAAATAAGTAATGCAGAAAAAAAAACTATATAACAAATTTGTTGGCGCACTGCCCTGTGGGTCTACCAGACCTAAGGTGTGCAAATGCAGGCCCAGGAGGGCCAGCAGACTCACAGGGCAGCGCGCCCTAATTAATTAGGCCCAGAAGCCTGCTATATAGAGGAGTTCGAAGACGTAGCCGCGGTCGGGTTTATAAACCAGTGCGGCTGCCCTTCGCCGGGCGAGGTGGGACTAAACTTTGGGGTGGCAGCGCAAGGCCTTTAGTACCGGTTGGTGGCTCCAACCGGTACTAAAGACCACCCTTAAGTACCGGTTGGAGCCACCAACCGGTACTACAGGCCTGCTCTTCCCGCCTCTTTGCCTGGCCAAAGTAGGACTTTAGTACCGGTTGGTGGCTCCAACCGGTACTAAAGGCTCACCCTATATATACAGCACTTACGAAATTTCAGTTACATCTCCCCACTTCTTTCGTCAACCTCTCGCGCGCCGCTCCCGTCGTCGCCGCCCGTCGCCCATCGTCGTCGTCGTCGTCCCCGCCGCCGCCCCGAACGCCGCGCGCCGCCGTCCGTCATCGTCCCGCGCCGCGGTCCCATCATCGTCCCGCGCCGCCGTCCGTACGTATCTCGCTCTCTCCTCGCGCGTACCCGGCCGCCACGCCGCGCGCCGTCCGCCCCGAACGCCGCGCGCCGCCGTCTGTGCCTGCCGCCGCCCCGAACGCCGGCGCCCCCGCCCCGTACGCCGCCGCCCCCGCCCCGTACGCCGGCGCCCCCGCTCGTACGTACGGGGCGCCCCCGCTCGTACGTACACACACATATACCACACACGCATACACACACATACACACATACGTACACACATATACGTATACACACACATACGCACACACACACACACATTTTTTTACTTATTTTCTGTTTTTAAGAAAAGTTAATTAGATGATCGAATGTTAGATTAATGTTGAATGTTAGATTAATGTTGAATGTTAGATGAATATAACTAGTTTATTTTTAGTAAGAAAATTTTGGTATATGAGATTTGAACTAGTTCAATAATTAATATAACTAGTTTATTTTTAGTAAGAAAATTTAGGAATATGAGATTTGAACTAGTTGAATAATTAATATAACTAGTTTTTTTTTAGTAAGAAAATTTAGGTATATGAGATTTGAACTAGTTCAATAATTAATATAACTAGTTTATTTTTAGTAAGAAAATTTAGGTATATGAGATTTGAACTAGTTGAATAATTAATATAACTAGTTTATTTTTAGTAAGAAAATTTAGGTATATGAGATTTGAACTAGTTCAATAATTAATATAACTAGTTTATTTTTAGTAAGAAAAATTTAGATATCTGAGATTTGATGATCTAATTAAAATATTATTTGTTAATGAGTTTTTCTGTTTATTTAATTTTTTATATATTTTGAGTTTATATAAATGTTAGATTAATGTCGAATGTTAGATGAATTAGGTAGAAAAGTTAAATATATAGTAATGTCAATTGAATATATAGTTAGATATATTAATGTCAAATGTTAGATGAATATATATTTGGCTAGATATAGGTGTTTAATGTTTCACCTATATGAACATAGGAAATGTCATCTGACGATGAAAAAGATTTTATTATGTGCGAACACTGTGAAGACCAGCGCGGCCTGTGCGACCAAAATTTCCTTGTTGATGGTAGGCGCTTCAGCATCAAGCTGGATGAGACATTCGAAGTTGATACAGTAAGTCACTTTGTCAATTATTATTTGAATGCAAAACTTATGCTTCATTTGCTTCAACTTATAATTTTAAATTTTCACTATTCTACTAGCGCATCCCCTGCCATGCAAGAATTTTTGTCTTGGATAAGATAGGTTTTAGTGCTATAGATGATATGGAGGTAAAGAGAGTTTACTTGAAGACGGAGCATGGGTATACTTTCAACGTCAAATTATATAATGGAGACACATACACCCATTTTGAATGCAAAACTTGGCAAGCACTATGCAAGGCTTATGCATTTGAGCCTGATATGGTTATCACCTTTGATATTCGTCCGGAAGATGATATTGAAGGTAATATAGACATCTGGGTCGATGTGCAAACGCCTCCAGTTCTACCATTTGGTTAGTTTTTCTCAACCATGCATGCATATGTTTATGTCTTTCATACAGTTTATTCAAAAATAGTTGACAACTAATTTGTATTGTCAGCTTATTTCGGTTCAAGCAAACATGTCCGGCGCTTGGTAGACAGGACCTACTACTGCCCCGGGGCTCAACTAAACTGCGAGGAGATAAGTCATTATGTTTCATGGCTTGAGGATCTTAATACTGTCAAGACAAATTTTTTTCCCTAAACTTAGAAATGTTAGTACTCAAAACGTGCGACCAATGGTGATCGTATTGAACTACGGTCACATCTATAATCAAAAGATGGTAAGATTTTAAATATTTGTCCTTAATTAGTGCATCTTTTGCATACATTATTTTTGAAGCTAAACTTTCATTGCTTAGTATATTAATTACTATACGATGTTGTTCAACAGGGACTTCCGATGACAGTTGTGCCTCAGTGGATCGAGACAAAAGGTCGCATGTCAATGGTTAGCTTACGACCAAGATTTCCTACATTGCACATGAGTGCATTCAGGATTTCTGAAAGCGAAGAATGCTTAATAGTGAAAGATTGGAGCAAAATTGTTAACGATCACAGAGAAGTACTAGGGGGCAGTAAGACGAAGCGCAACCCAAGATTAGGAGACATATTCATCTGCATGCTCCAGTATGATGAATCAGGAGAGCTATACATGTTCTATGCTATTCTACCTGAGAGGGAGCAGCAGGATCAGTAGCTACTAGTTCATGCTTTTAATTAGTACTTGTCTCATGTCCGTGTCCTGAACTTCGATCTTGGTGACGATTATGTTGAACTTGATGATATGTTTGCTTATGTTACAAAGTGAATGTTTCCTCTTTAAGCTAGCCAGCATTAATGATGATTAGATAGCTAGCGCGGTAATGACTATGATGATTAAATAGTGGTAATTAGATGACTACGATGATTTTTAGCTAGCTAGAGTTTATTTATTTATTAATATGCGATGATGATGATGATGATGACGACTACAACTCATTATAACGTAAAACAATCCTAAATTAAATTGATAACACAAATTTAATTGAAAAATACAAAATAGAACAAAAACCCACAACCATTTAGTACCGGTTGGTGTTACCAACCGATACTAAAGGGCTCCCGGCCCCGGAGCTGGCTCGTGCCACGTGGTTCCCCTTTAGCACCGGTTCGTGCTGAACCGGTACTAAAGGGGGGGGCCTTTAGTGCCGAAACGTTAGTGCCGGTTCCATAACCGGCACTAAAGGCCCTTACAAATCGGTACTAATGGCCCGTTTTCTACTAGTGTCATATACACTGGTTGTCATAGTTGGCGACCAGCGCAAATAAACGCTGCAGCAAAACAAATCCAGAACTGAAACCACTTCAGAAGATCTCAAGAAACAATATCCTGGGTTACTATCTGAATTCTGCAGGGACTTCCTCAGTCCTTCAGCTTCCTGTCGCAGCACATTTGATCGATGTCTTTCAACTTGAAGTTGAGACTCAGGAAGACGAACTGATTCAGGCAGCGAGTTCGAAGAGCTTGTGCCAGCAGTAGTGGCCAGTAACTCGAACACTACATCAAGACAGGACTTTTGGGTTCCCTCACTATCGTCAAGATAGTTTTTATCAGCTTTCTTGGAGACCAACAGGGATGTCTCACTATCTTGAACCTTATCTGCATTACTTCCTTTACCATTGGATAACCCGGTACTGTTCTCCAATATTTTGTCCGCATTCTAAAAGAGAAACAAGCAGACACATCACATGTTTACCATGTTGTATATGAAACTCAATTTGGTAAATGAGTTCAGTAGTATAGTGGACAGGATAACAGCATGAAACCAACATATATCTATGTACCATGGTCACTTTATGGTCTATATCATTCTAGTTTTTGTTGCCAAATCAAGATAGAGACACAGTTTAAATAATGTTTGTTCAAGACAAAGCAGAATAGACAGAAGATAAGTGTGGGTAACTATAGAGCAATAACAACACTTGTAATGTGCATGACATGAGAACATAACTGTTTATTCAATTGAAACTGAAATCAACATAGAGCAGGTTACAACAGCAAACCAGTTAAATAAACGGGTTTAAAACATACCTATTGCGCCATTGGAGTTTCAATTTCATCCTTCAAATTTGAAAATAGTTGGTATGAGTAAATAGAGTAATGCAAGAGCAAAGGAGTATGAACCATAGCTACAAAACCTGACCTGAGAACAAATCTTCTTCTCCTTTAAGCGTTGAGTTGGGATTTGGAGTGGTGGTCCTCGTGCTTTGGGCACTACAGTTCCCTTACTAACTGCTCGTGTTTGGTTGCTCTGTGGTGGAGACGGTGATGCGTCAACTGGAACTGGGTTACTATCTGCCGGGGTTGGGGTTAGAAGGGGTGTAGCTGGTTCTCTGTCCAACTGGGTAGGGTTACAATCTGCGAGAGTCTGGGTTATGTGTGGTGGATCTGGTCCTTGGGCAAGTACAACCATGGTTCTATCTGCATCAACTGGTAGCACTATCTTTTCTGAAGACCGTGTTGTTACTCCCATAGATACTGCCATCACGCTCTCCAATTCAAATGGCTGATAAACAAGAAAAGTAATTGAAAGTATAGAAATTGTATGATAGACAGGTGCAATGGATACTGGGGAATAAAAGAGGGCATGAAATAATTCATATTTATGTTGTCTAACCAAACAGGATAGCATGACACAATTTCACATATATGATGGCTAACTAAACAGGATAGCATGACACAATTTCACATTATGATGGCTAACTAAAAAAGATGGAAAGACATAGTTCAAAATATGAGACTATGTAAACAGGATGACATGACATAACTATATAATGTGTTTATTAAATAGTTTGGCATGCCATAATTCACATACATTCACGGATAGAATGCCATAATTCAAAATATGATGACTCTAAATAGTAAACAGGATGAGATGATATAACTAACCCTGCCAAGTTTCAGCATAGACCTCAGGGGGGAAATAGGACTGGTCATCAGTCTCTGAATCCTCCTCAGAGGAGCTCTCTGTAACCAGCAAGATGTCTGCTTCAGCAGGTAGCATTGTCTGCTCTGAATACCTTGTTTTCACTCCAGATACTTCCATCACCGCTTCAAATGGCTGATGCATAGGAAGAGTAGTTGAATATACAAACGTTGTCGACAAATGGAACACATAATACAAAAAAATGATAGCATGATATAATTCACATATATGATGATTGGCTAAACAGCATGGCATTGCATAATTCACATATATAATGCCTTTGCAACAAGATAGCATTGTATAATTCACATATATAATGTCTTGCAACAAGATGGCAATGCATAATTCACATATATGGTAATTGGACACTGAACATGTGGCATTCACACAAAGCATGTCTAAACAAATCAAATGACATAGCAATGCGAGACACCATACGCACGATATGAGCAACATAACCCTGCCAAGTTAGAGCATACACCTCACGGGGGATAGGAATGGTCATCTGTCTCTGAATCCTCCTCTGAGGAGCTATCCGCAACAAGCGAGATATGCGCTTCGTCAGATAGCATAGTCTGCTCTGAAGACCTTATTTTCACTCTAGAATTTGCCATCACCATGTCAAATGGCTGATGCACACGAACAATAGTTGAATGTACTAACATTGTTGACAAGTGTAATATGTAACGAAAAAAGGATGGCCTGATATAATTTACATATAAGATGACTGGCTAAGCAGGATTGCATTGCAAAATTCACATATATGATGCCTGGCTAAACAAGATGGCGTTGCATAATTCACATAAACGATGAATAAACTAAACAGATGGCATTCGCACAAAGGATGTCTAAACAAAGAAGATGACATATTTGATGTATAAAGTAAGGAATGCAAGACACCATATGCATGATATAACCAACATCAGCATGCCAAGTTGGAGCGAACACCTCATGGGGTAAATAGGAGTTGTCTTCTCCTTTTGAATCCCCCTCGGAACAGATATCTTCCTCTCGATTACAATCCGAAATGCATGGAGGGGGACTGCCTTTGCGCCTACCATGGAGCGACGTCTGCATGAAATTTTATTGCCATGCAAGGCTCATATCTTTTTCTCTACATGTTCAATTCCATTGTTTATAATAACTGTCATGCATAGGAATAAAACATAGTGAGATTATGTAAGGAGTGCATGCAGAAATCTAGAGTGATGGTAGCAACCTGTGGATAGACCCAAAACCAATAATAGCAGGCAGATAATGGCTTCAGTTAAAAAATACAGATAATGGCTTCTTTACTGTTTGTTTCCCACCCAACATGAAACTCATAGTAGACACCGAAGATTAACCAGATAGTAGATAGATAATATTGATAGCGGCCCCGATATGTACCCCACAACCATTCAAAAACTCAAGTTTGACCATTAGTTTGGAGCCAACTCAGAGTCTAATCGGTGAACAGGACGATAAAGTAGCATGTAATATTAAGCGTTGCATAACGTAAGTAGACACGAAAGAGTGCAACCTCTCTTCCGGACCTGTGTAGTCCTCGAGGTCATCTGCTCGGTTGATGATGGTAATGCAGTTTTCATTGCTGCCAGCGGCGGGGAAGAAGATCTGAGGTGGCAAAAGACAGTCTGGAGGCCGGATCCCTACTGTGCTGGACCCTTCTGTCGTTGGAGTAGCTGAGCTGGGGTGGACGACGGCGCAGCTGGAGCGGGACAAACCACGCAAGATTTTCTTTGACAACTATCTGTAAGAGAAGTAATTCTGTAAGGGCTCGTTTGAATTGGAGGATTCGAACAATGCAGGGATAGGAAATATATAGGAATAGGATAGGAATGCACGTGCAAAACAGAGAATTTAAAAACACAAGATTTTTGCCAGTCTGGGTGTTTGATTCACAACAATTGGAAGATCACAGGATGCAAAGAAGCATGGTGAGATTAAGTCAAACCATAAGAAAATGTATGGTTATAATGCTATTATGCTACTATCTCTTAGTCTTGTGCTTCATGAATAGGAATTTGAAAAGGAGGACAAGTGAAAACAAAATTCCTATGTTTTTTCTTTCAAGGATACACTAAAGGAACAAATCCGTGTGCTCAGTGGACAATATATATAACATGTAGAGTAAAAAGAGATGCAAGAAGTGTACAACCTCTTTGGCGAAGCCATGTCGATCTCAGCGTGATTGGGTTGGCCGTTGAGGATGCTACGGCTGACTTTGCTATCGGAGGAGGGCAATAAGATCTTAGGCGTCTGGAGATGGAGCCCGAGGTACTGCTCTGCTGTGATGGAGGATTTCGTCATTGGAGCAGCTCCGGTGAGTTGTACGATGTTGAGGCTGAAGCAGGACAAGAGAGACAACGAACAACATTAACCTGAGTGGAATTCTAATAGCATCTCCAATACATGACGTAAAATACATAACCACAAAGTGCTAGATGTAAAATACATCAGCCGCTCACCTCTGAACATAACTGTCGAAAATGAACTTAACTGTCAAAACTGAACTTAACTGTCGAAACTGAATTTTGCTGTCGAAACTGAACGCACTAGGAAGGTGAGGCTACACGTCGGTCGACTGACTTTTTCATCTCCGATCAGTCGATTTTGCAGTCGTTGGATACGAAATCAAGGGCCTGTGGTTCATCTTCAACCTTCACCCCCCTGAGCCGCCAGCCACCACCGGCCAAACAGCAGCCCCCCACCGCCCGCGGCCGGTGGTGCGCCGCCCCGCATGCCCCGAAAACACTCCCCAACACCGCCCCATCCTGAACCCTAAGATAGATAGTGGGGTATCTCTCCGGCGAGCCCCCCTCCCCGCTGCGGCTGGTTCTTCCTTCACCCCGGCGAGCCCCCCCCCCACCCCCTGAAAATCGACTGACCCAGAAGTCGATTCGATCGACTAAAGTGTAGCTAAATCGGAGAAGCATCGCAAGAAAGAGCAAGAGCGAGAGCAGCAGCGCGAGCAAGAGCAATAGCAAGAGCAGACCAGGCAGGGGACCAAGAACAAGAGCAGAGCAGCAGCATGAGCGAGAGCTAAAGCAGCAGCAGCTCCTATTGATGTGGACGTCGCCGCCGAGGGAGCGACGCCATGGAGGAAGTGGCCGGTGACGCCGCCGTGGATGGAGCCGCGCCGTGTCGGCTCGGAACCGAGCGCCGGCCGCACCGTGATATCAAATCAAGAAGAAAATGCGGCGATTAGTGTACAACCTCTTTGGTGGCGCCGATTAGGCCACAGCTTCATCCGAGGAAACGGTGATGATGATGCTCTTCCGGTGGTGCAGGTGAAGACGGTGGTGTGGGAATGGAAGTGGCACGAAAGACAAGGGGAACATCGGGGCAGCTCCTTGGAGGTGGAGGACGGGGTGGCTGAACCGGCGGGACGATGAGATCGATGATGGATCCTCATCCGGTACAGTGGATGGGGGACGTGGAGGTGTTGCTATGGATGATGTCGTCGGGGAAGAGGCTTCGGCTGGGTGGCGGACGGAGCAGGGTGTGGGGTTTCATCGCGGGTTTTCGCGGCCTCATGGTGTACGAATGGGTGGGCGGATAGGAGTGGGGAACCATGGCTTAGAGACGCGCTTGTCCGAAATGTGGGGTAAGTTACGAAAGTATCCCCACTGATTTGAGGCAGTTCTTTCGGTTCAGGGGTACCAAGGGCATTTCGCGTGTCGGGATTTCACAGTAGGTGGGAGTTTTCGCGCGCATTGTAATTTCGGAATAGCAAGGCGCGGGTTGAGATGGAGGGATTTGTCGGAGCACAACGAGACAAAGATATATCTAAAATATTTCGGGCTAACAAGGCGTGGGTTAAAATTTCCGGACAAGCCTAACATGTACTATACCAAATCAATGTGCACTACAAATGTCATTCAAAACTTTGAGTTCATGTTATGTTCAATTAAAATATTTTGCTACGTGTATAATGCATGCAACCTACTACTCAAATGAACGTTTTAGTGCATTCCAAACGTATATACTACTGCTTCAATATGAACTAAATTTGAATTCGTTTCTCTATTTGAATAAGATCTACAGTAACGATTGTTGTGAAGTCAAAGAATTTGAATTCGTTTCTCTATTTTAATAAGATCTACAATCATCATTATTGTCAAGTTAAACCATTGTTTGTGTATTATCTTCACAACACAACACATGATTAGTCTCGAGTTACATATGAACTATGTGTACTATATGAACTCGAACTAGATTTTTTGAATCCACTTTATTTTGATTTCAAATCACATTACATTTCTAGCTCTAGCTAGATCTTCATAATCTAAACCATGTCTCATATGTATAATGTGTTTACCACATTATGTATGGTGCCCCGCCCACTACGCCTACAAGTATTTGGATGTGAGTTGCAAACACCACACATTACAACAAATTCAAATAAAATGTGAGAATGTTCGATATATAGTATTGTTTAGATTGTTCGATATTTAGTTGTAAGCTGCAAACGCCACACATTATCACAAATTCAAATAAAATGTGAGATTGTTTGATGTATAGTATGGTTTAGATTGTTTGGCATTTAGCTGTGAGTTGCAAACGCCATGCATTATCACATTATGCTATAACATGTGCACAACACGTGTATCACCGCTATATTCATGCATGCAATGTTTAAAACACTATGATCTCCTATTCAAATATATGAATCCGCTTTCATATCAAATTATGATCTTTGTTAGTCTCTTACACCCACACAATCCTCTAACCTTTGTAGCTACTACTAACTTTCTCTCGTGCATGCACACGCCCTCCTCGCCCTCCCCCTCCCTCGGCATTCTATCCACCGGGAACATTCATTTTTTTTCTTTAGGTCGTTCTCCCAGAGTCTCCACAACTCCTTTCCGACACACATCGATCGATAAACCTCTCCAGCGATGCCTGCCTACAACATACACACACACCTTCAATCTCCTCCTTTATGTATCCTTGCCTCGTGTCTCTCATACGATCAGACACACGTGTAAACTCTCGCCCCTCTTTTCATCGATCTCACAACCGCACACTCCTCCCCCTATCTAGCTAGTAGTTGGGCCTCTCGCACCACCTCCTAGCTCCATTCTCTCTATCTATCCATCTCGCTGGGCCTTATTTGCCTCTAACAAATGGACGTACACCGACCGATCTCTCGCTATACATATAGCTAGCTAGGTCCTTATAACTCGCTTTTACCCACACGTAAATCGATCTACCTCATTAGTTGTGTCTCTCCCTTCATCCGACAAACAACAATTGAATTACCGATCTAGTTAGGTTTGCTCACCAAACACATGGTTCCCCTTCATCATCCATGGATGCATCCCGACAGATCTATCACGCACAGGCACACACAGAAACACATCCCCACTCTTATTGATAACATTGCAGTTCCACCCTCATTTTGTCTAGTAGGCCTCTCCCACGATCTTCGAGAAGCAACTCCATCACCCATCAACACTCTACCCCTCTCCCTCCCTCTCCCTCCCCCTCTCTCTCTCTCTCTCTCTATCCCATCATATTTCCCGTCCTTCAGTTATGTATGGATGTCGACACATAGATGGGTCTCTCCTTCTCAACACATATACGAGTCGTTCTACCTCTATAGTTAGGCCTCTGCCTACCCCTCCCCCACCCCATCCCCACCACACACACCGATACATCGAGCGCTCTAGTCATGTCTCCCTACCACACACAAACTTGACATGTGCCCTCTAACATTCCGGTAGGCCATTCGCCCTATATCTTTGACTTGCACACACACACAATTTCGATGGCTCTCTTCATCGATCTCGCACCCACCCACTTGATCCTCTCTTCGACTCTATCGATAGCTATGACCCCTCCCTCTCTTCTCGTGGATTTCCCGACCCTCTATGTATGATATGGATAGGCCTCCATTTCACACACATTGCATGCAAAATTTTGTTTGAGATGTCATCGACACATATTCCGACAAATAATTCACGAAATCAACCCCCCACCCTACCCCCACCCCAAAACAAAAAACACCCACGGACGCGGTTTGTATCTCTCACACACACCCACGTAGGTGGGGGACATGCACGAAGAGAAGAGGTGCATGCACGGTGCACGTACTCCCGTCTCTTTCCCAACCACACACGCGCGGGTACACGGTGGAGCTCATTTCTGTACAAAAAGGCAGCCCACATGGTAATTTGGCACGTGTACTGGTTGTCCACTTGGTGGAGGGAGGATCGTCTACCACGGGTGAACAAACAAATTGTGACTTGACGTGTTATGTTAAGAAAAGAGGCAAACCATGTGGGGCCTACCTTAGAGGCAAGGCTCTATACACTGGAGTACTTTTGATGTGTCCCGTCAACTCGTAGAACAAGGAGAAGCTTGCTTAGTACGCCGTCTCCCTCATTCCTAAATATAAGTCTTTGTAGAGATTTCACCATGAACCACATGCGGATGTATATAGATGCATTTTAAGTGTAGATTCATTCATTTTGTTTCGTATGTAGTGGAATCTCTACAAGGACTTATCTACTAGTAATAGCTAGCCCCCACTGCTAGGAATTCTCTATCCTCTCCTTGAGCCATGTCATCAAAATTGATGTAGCCGTTAGATGAAGTAAATCAGTCCATAATAGCCGTCTGATCTAGACGTTGAGAGGCTCCGCACTAAGCCACATGGAAGCATGCAGAAATACCGTGGCACATGCATGTGAGTGGGTTTTAAATCACATCAACATGTCTGCATGCAAGCATGCACCGGTAGCATGCATGTAAGTGAGCTTTTAAGTCCCATTAACATGTCAAAAAGAAAAATATAATCCCATTATGCAATAGGAGTTGGCTGATCTTTTTTCCTTATGTGGGATGATCTAAATGATGATGGGAGTTTATTTAGTTTGGCTACCACATTTGTCATGCAGTTATAGAGTTTTTTTAGTTCTATGAAATCGATAATTTTGCGTAGAGAGATATACCGTTGTTCCGCAGCAAAGCGCGGGGACTCATCTAGTAATATTTAGGAACGGAGGGAGTACTATGTAAAGAGTTAGGTGTCGCACGGTGATAGTGTGAGGTGGGCCATGTAATCACTGAGCCTGCGTGTTTTCACTGCTCTTGCACGCCTCCGCTGTAAGAATGGAGAAAATTGTAATCTAGTAGTAGTACCTCCTTTCGCCGAAAGCATGGGAAATCCAACAGTCCTACCACCTCAGTAATAAAGACCAATGAGCCGTCAAATCACATAAACCTAGCAGTAAGTTGGACGGACGAAGCAACCATCATTCTTGAGCCAGTGAGAGAGGTCGCGTCCGCTCTGCCCGGGCATGAATGCGGCACCGGTTCTTTGGAGTGGCGCTGACCGTTTCGGGCGGGAAGCACGCGCGGGCGATGGAGGGGCTTTGGGTGGGCCAGGCTGGTCAGGAGCGGGCGTGGCAGCTGTCCGCATGTCCCTACCGGACACGCCCGGAAACGAGAGGATGCACCATCTCTCGCGGCTAAAATCGTACACTACACAACATCTCTCTGTAGGAGTAGGTCGATCTGTCACTCTCTCTAACACACACATCCTGTTAAAACACACACACACACACGCACAAGCACGCACCTTGGTCCCGTTGCACCTTCTAACATGACTTATTACACCTAGACGGAGGGAGTAGTAAGTATACGAAATACGGTGGCACACTGACTTAAGTCAAATACAAGTGCCGAAAATTTGTGTGCATGTTATAATAAGGATTCACTTAAAATAGTACGTGAGCAAACAGAGGGATCAATTGGACAGTGTTCCCGAGCAGTAGCGAGATGTGTGAGGTAAGAAACACCGCTGGCGCTTTTAATTTTTCTTATTAATTTGTTTGTTTCACCCTCTGACTGGTGGGACCGAACATACTACGTGGAGAGAGGTAAGGTGACTAAGGCTGCATTATTTCTGCACCACTTTGGATAGTCTTACCACCAAAGCCACATGACACGATTATGATTGAAATCCCAATGAGTCCCACACACACACAAAAAACACGGCATGCTTGTCACACGAATGCAGGAATGTATAAAAGGTTATTTCCCTTTCGTTGAACATAACGGGAGGGTTGTGTAGCTGGTTAGCCTGTTCGCTCATCAAACTTGAGGTCTCGGCTTCGATAACTACACTTGAGCATAATTTGTGCCAGGAGGATTCTTTGACTGGTCAAAATGTTTACTAGGGTTTGCACGCTTCACACACTCTCTCCAGTATATATATACACGCTGGAGCCTCAGCACTTGTAGTTGCTCTCTTCACACTCTCTCACCCTCTCCCGCTGGAGCCTCAGTGCTTGTAGTTGCTCTCTTCACAGTCTTTCGCCCTCTGCAGATCTAAACAAGACTTCGTTGGCCTCTCTCTCCCCTCACTGCTGCTCAAAGAGCCGGCAGGATCCGTCCGCCGGGAAGGGAAGGAGGCTTAACGCTGTCGCCATCGGCGAGGGACTACCGGCGCAGCTATTCACTTTCCACCCAGCGGCGGCGCGGGAGGGCCTCTGACCCCTTCTTATTTGCCGTCGTCCCGTCGCCCACCGAACCACGCCCCAAGAACCTTAAGGTATAATTTACCTACTCCACATGCATTTCTCTAGCTGCATGTATACCATGAATCTAGGACGTGATTCAAAGAGGAAAGGAGTGGGGGAAAGTAGTGGGAAAAGTTGTATAGCATGAATCTAGGACGTGGTTCAAAGAGGAAATGAAGGGGGAAAGTTGTATAGCATGAATCTAGGAAGTAGTTCAAAGAGGAAAGGAATGGGGGAAAGTTGTGGGGAAAGTTGTATCGCATAAATCTAGGACATGGTTCAAAGAGGAAAGGAAGGGGCGAAAGTACTAGTTCAAAAAAGGAAAGGAAGGGACAAGGCTGTAGAGTTTGAGCAGGACTAGATTTGCTGCGCTCACATAGGGAAAGGTGTCTAAAGATAACAAAACTGGGACCAACACAAATATGCTCCTTGGTTGTTTGTTCTTTGTTGCAACAGACTGTGCATGACCACAGTACATCGGTAGATGCACATGGTGCTGGTGCGTCCACTGTCCCGTGCAACTCATTAGCTATTGTTAATCTAAGGCCCTGTTTGGTTAAAAACTCCCTAGTCCCTACCTGCTTGGTTCCAGGGACTAAACATGGACTAGAGGTTATTAAATGACATGCTAAAAGACCATGTTACCCCTAGTAATGAACTAATAGAGACAAGGTGCGATGCGTGGTAGGGGCAACTGTTGGAAAAAGTCCCAAAAAGACTCCCTCGGGGTCTTCTTTCTTTAGTCCCAAATGCCCACTTTTAGTCCCTAAAAGTCCCTCCTGTTTGGTTTAGATGGGACTGACACGGAGTTTTTTTAGTCCCTACACCAAAATGTCCCTGTAAACAAATACCCTGTAATAATGCCGCTAGAAAATTGATGCAATGCCATAGTTAAAAGCAAATTACATGTTGAATGAATTTTATTGTTAATATAATCTCTATGGTAATATTAATCAATGCCACCGTTTGAGAAATGCTACTGTCTTGCTTTCTTTCCCATTTAGATAAGGTAGATGCTTCTTTTTGTTGGCTTCTGTGTCATCCACCGTTATTGACCACTAATTGTTTCCTCTGCACCTCTGTGGAAACAGGGTTATCTACTTCACCTTGTTGCCATTGTGACCTTTTGTTGCACTGCACAAAACACTTTTGTTTTAAGAGTGTTTTGTGCAATTCAACCAAAATGTCACACCGACAACATTGCTTGATCTTAGTGGAACTGCACAAGAGGAGATCTTACTTCCTATCCGTTAAGGCGAATTTGGTTCAGATCTTCTTCTTGTGAGTTGTTTTAATTCCGCATCATGAGAGGTCAGTACTAGCCTTCTTTCAGATGATTCTGCAGTGTGCTTTCATATGTTGTGCTACTTGTACGATAATGTTGCTTGATTTTAGTGAACTGCACAAATGGAGACAAGACTTCCAATCTGTATCTGCACAGTAATATCCCATTGAGGTAAGATAAGGATATTTCACAACTGCTGGCCTGTATTTTGCCACTTTCATCAGAAAATTAAGTTTAGTACTATACTTGTGCTCCCTAATTGACATGCCAAATCTTACATTGAAGGCGAAGCTTGTCTGTTATTGAACCAAGTGATGAAGGGGAAGAACAAGCGGAAGAAAAACACAGATCAACTCCCGGTGCTGTAATGAAGCACTGGAACTGTGATGACACAAGTAATGATATAGTTTTGCATCTTAATTTATTGCTATGGCTGGAACGAGCAATTGTTTTGCCACTGATTTGATGCCACTCTTAATGTAATATGTAATTATATCTACTTGTGCAAATAGGGATCTTCTTTGAAGATACCATATATTTTAGAGGAACTACACAAGAAGATGTTGGAAACATTAAACTAATCGAGGAGTATATAGTAAGCATGGCCACCACCGTATATAGCAACAGATGGTTCCGGAGAAGTGCTTCATCTGTATGCTCTACACAATAAGCCTCCTGATAAAGGTTGGTACTCGCCCACTGATTTCATCCATATGATTGAGCTTTGTCATCTCTATTGGTGTTGTGCTACTATTTAGATACTGTCATGAAAAAGTGGTATTGTCCTTGAGAAGTGCTTCCTCTGTGCTGTTTTAAATATTTCCTTTCCTTTTTTCGAGCAAACAGGGATGCTAGCATTTAGTAGTCCTCTTGTCTTTGCACAACAGGATCATCTTCCTCTGAAGAAGAATATGGAGTACGTGAAGTGACTAGTTCTGATTATGCCAGGATGAAGAAGCCCTGTCTACCTTCTCATCAGAAGGAGTAGTTGAAGGATGGTTACATTACTCCCCACAAGATCAAACTAACTTCAGCTCAGAAGGACTGACAAATCTCCATTTTTTTGCTGTGATGCGCGAGTACAATGTTGTTCTAGGATTCTTTCTGGTGAGTTCCATTTTTCTAAAAGTGTGCTCTACATGGACCATGTATGTGCCTGTTGAAACTGTCAATTCATAGTACAATTTGCTTTATACTAATCACTTTTTTGTATTTGTGCAAATAGGGGTGCTCAGCTTGATTTCAATGGGAACTGCACAAAATGTTCATGAATACATTGAATCATTCATTTCCACCACAAGAAAGGAGGTGCCGATAAGTTCAAGGCATTGCAACATATAAGGGCGAAATCATACAAGCTACGCGCGAATTTGGTTGATTTTGGTGGAACTGCACAAAAAGAACAGCTCGTTTATTTAGCACGAGGTGTCATGTCAATGTCCAAAATGATGACAAACACTGCCCATTCCACAATCATAGACATTTGATATTTTGGAATGGGACAACCTTGTCAAATTTTGCTCATTGATTTTAGCAAGACGTGCGTTTGATATTTTCGAATGGGACGCCCTTTGCTGTCAGCAGCGTCGATCAAGTTTTTCTTTATTCTTAAGTTGTGAAGTAAATATGCCTCTGACATGTGAGTCGCTGAGATGCATAATCATCGACTGTTTTGAATATTCTCTATGAGTTGCCAGGCCTGTGTGTTTGATTGCAATGTACAGAAACGCTAAAAAGCTGCTCAAACTCTTTGTACTCCTTCTTATCCTTTTTACTTCACACATTGTGAAAGTGCATACTTTTTTGTATAAGATTTGTCAAAGTAGAGATACTTTGACTGCAGACAAAACTTGTATGCAGACTAGAAAGGACCGGAGGGAGTACATGTCAAACTGCTGCAAACGAGGTGATCACCCTGGGAATAATGCTAGTACGTATTGTTTTGCATGTTCACCCAATGCCAGTGATACAGGAATTCAAACTAATCAAAATAAATTCATTCATACACGGTCGAATTTCATATAAACATGCCGGATTTCATTACATTTCATACATTCTTCAACTAAAAAGGGGTGCCCTGGGGTATAATTAATTAACCGAAGCTACCCACCTGTGTCCTGCTGAGCCGACAGAAGCTTCAGTGACTTAACTGCAGGTGCAGTTGCGTAACTGACATGTGGCCTGTTGGGCTCATGTGTCAGTCAGCCAACTGCACCAGCAGTTAAGTAGTAGCAGCGTTCTTCTCCAGCGCAGCTCTCCGAGTCCACGCTGCCGCCAAGAAGCTAACCGGCCGTCAATGGTCAATCTGCCTAGCTAGGCTTCAACCGGAGGGTAGCAGCGGTGGCCTTACTTGGACCCGAGCGGCGGCAACCTACCGTGTTCTACTCTTCCTCGTTTTCTCTGTGGCGTGGCCTTGTTGGTAGCGGGGCGGGGCCTCGGCGGAGCCAGCGATGTCCTCTGTCTCGTTGCCGATGGGCGGTGCCTTAGCGGAGCAGTGGAAATCCTCCCCCACGTTGCTGGCAGGGTGGGGCCTCGGCTGAGCCGGCGATGTCCTCTGCCTCGTTGTTGGCGGGGCGTAGCCGGCGGTGTCCTCTACCTCGTTGTTGGCGCCATGGGGCCTCGGCGGCGCAGGGCCTCGTCGACGCCAGCGGAGAGGGGACTCATCGGAGCCGGCGGTGTCCTCTGCCTCGTTGTTGGCGCCGCGGGGCCTCGGTGGAGCAGGGCCTCATCGATGCCAGCGGAGCGGGGACTCTTTGGAGCCGGCATTGTCCTCTGCCTCATCCTTGGTCTCGCCAATCAGCGCCTCACCCGCTTCATCGCCCTCTTTGCTAGCCTCTTTGTAGGCGGCCACAGCCTCCGCCACCTGCATGCGGTACCGCCAGCGCTCGAGGCAGCCCTTGCGGGCGGAGCGGTACGAGTCAAGCAGCACCTCCTGCTCCGCCCGCTCCGCGGCGATCTGCTCCTCCACCTGCAGGTGCTCCTGGAGGAGATGGTGGTTGTAGGCGGCGTCGGCCTGCGCCTCCCGGAACTGCTCCTCACGCATCTGCGTCGCCCTGTCCATATATTGGGCACGGGCCTCGCCGATGGTCATGGTGCAATGCACCAGCGAGGATGGCACGGAGGAGGGGGTTGGCGCCGAATCGTCGACTACCATGTTCTCCATTGCGACGTCATCGCCCTCCGGCTGCCTGTCGGCCAGCCGGTCGGCAGCAATGGCTTCCATCTCCTTGTGGTCCGTCGTCCGCCCGTCCCGAAGAGCGCTGGAGCGTGAGGAAGCCATGGTGGGCAGTAGTGGTGTGGACAGGAGAAAGGGAACGAATGCGGATGACTGTGGCTATGGCCGGTGCAGCAGTTTATATAACAATGGTGGGCGGGCGGAGGGACGGACGGACGTGTGGCGCCAGAGTAGCCGCCTGGGCAACCGCATATCATTAATGTGGGCGGGAGATGGACGGACGGATGACACTTGTGTCATTTAAAGGCGGAGCAATTGCCTGCACTGGGAAGCGGGGCGGGCGGCGCTGATTGTTTCGGGCAGAAAGCACGCACGGGCGAGGAGATGCCTTTACTTGGAGAGGATGACAATGGGGACCCACCAGGTCCATAGCCTCACGTACGCAAGTGCCTCCTTATTATATATATATAACTATAATTTATTTTGCTTCCGCCTGGTTTCCTGACATCACGGTCCCACACCATTGTGAACCTGTGTAGTACTCCCTCCTTTCCGGTTTATATGGCTTATCTCAAAAATTTAGTTTTTCCATTTTGTAAGGCTCAATTTGCTTGTTCCCCATCACATGTTCAGACTTCAAGGTGCATTAAATCATTGCATGCAAGTATTAAGATAAAACTGACCGATGCATGCACTTTATGCATGCATGCATTGCAATTAATGCATTCATAAACATAATTTTTTGAGAAAAACAAGAGCATTAATTGGGTGCTTTTTCAAACTACAAAAAATATTCCACCACTCATCATCTACCTTGGTTGGTGAGATTTTTGAATTGAGCCTTATAAACCGGAAAGGAGGGAGTAGTCAATAAACGAGAGAATTGCACAAGAAGCGGCCGACAGCTGGGACCAAGTAGCTCAAGCAGTATTTGTGTTTTTGAGGTGTGAGCACTGCAGATTTTTTTGATGTTTAGCCCAGATATTAATTTTTCTCCTCTGAACAATAATGAAAACATCGCTGCAGTTATTAACTGGGCAGGCTGTGGCCCATCTCGCCCAGGCCAGATATCTAGCCCAGATATTAATTTTTTTTCAAGCTGAAAATGGCTAGCCCAGCTATACTTTTTTTAGGAATACCCATGCAAGGTCAAGTTGTTATTCTCCGCCCCGCTGGGCTGCAAATCTTTTCTAGGAGGGATGCATTAGGCTTAACAAGAAAATGGTCTTTAAGAAATAATAAATGGGATGTGATTATAAAAGCTGGGCAGTAACTATAAAAAATGCACCAAACACGTGATTACTTTATAAAATATTTTGGATATTGAAAAATTTAATTTCATTAATTGTTGCGAGCGCAATGTTTAATTGGATTTTTACATAATATAAATTTATATTGAAATTGTATTTAATCTGACTAGAAATTTTGGGATAAAAATATTTTGGATCCCATCAAAATGTGGGAAATTTTATTGAGTTCTGTTTTGAATGGTTGGTTGAAATGGTCTATACTTTTAACAAACTCTAAATGGGTTGTAGTAAATTCCATTAGAATTAAAAAATGGGCTACACATTCTTACAAATCTCAAATGGGCTATAAGTTCTATGCCACACACTTCTGGCTTTACTAAGTTGACGCGTCCCCTAAAAAAACAGATTTGACGTGTATGCAAGGCTTTGTCAACTTATAGTCAACACACGGTTCTAGCAGCAGTGGCCGTTGGATGTCCATCCAACGGATGCCATGCTTCTTCTTCAATCTCGGATATTCTAGCTTCACCCGCCCAAAAAATGATTCCTCCCCCTGACATCTGGGCGCACCGTTTCGGAAGCTGACCTATGGGCCTACTAAGTTGACGTACAAAGGGCTTTGTCAACTTAGTCAATATAAACGATTCTAGCTGTAGTGACCGTACGATGTCCATCTAACGGCCATCGTGCTTCTTCAACCTCTGGTCTTGCTCCAGCCGCCCAAAGCAGCGCCGGTCGTGCCGCCTGCTCCTGCCTCCCGTGGCCGGCTATGCTGCCGCGGAGGCCTCACTGCCCCTACTACTCCCACCGCTGGCCAGGCCATCCCTCCACTCACCCACACCCCCTGTTATTCTGCGGCGACGGTAGCGCAGCCGAACCAGTGAACCCTCGTACTCCTCTCTGCGTGTGCATCCACTCCTGCATCTTCCCTGGCTCCACGTCGTCCCCTTCCTAGGTCTCGCCGTCGTCCACCGCCCTGGTGCTCTCAGCGCGGCGTGGTCAACACGGTCAAGGAACGACTTCCATCGGACGTGGACTATACGTGGAGAGGCTGACAGCTGGGTCCACGACAGCCGCAAGGAAGTGCCTCATTATTACACGCAAAATAATTATTCTTCCACTTGACAGCGGGGACCCACCGGACGGGCCACCGTATTTCGCGAAAAAAATGATTTGCCCCCTGACTGCTGGGACCCACGAGCTACATCTTCAAACGCAAGGAAGTGCGTCCGAAAAAAATGATTCGCCCCCCTGACTGTTGGGACCCACCAGCTACATCTTCGCACACAAGGAAGTGCGTCCGAAAAAAATGATTCGCCCCCCGACAGCTGGGACCCACCAGCTACACCTTCGCACGCAAGGAAGTGTGTCCGGGCAAAATAACGATTCGCCCCCCTGACTGCTGGGACCCAACAGCTACACCTTCGCATGCAAGGAAGTGCGTCCGGGCAAAAAAAACGATTCGCCCCCTGACTACTGGGACCCACCAGCTACATCTTCGCAGGCAAGGAAGTGCCTGACAGTCGGGACCCGCCTGGTCGAAGCGTATGTAGCGTTGTCATTCTGGTCGTGAACGTGTACGTACATACTGGTCGATGTAGAGGCGCGCACGTAGCATGTACACGTACGTACAGTGGCCAGGGTGCAAGAAAGAAAATACGGCCACGTATGTGTACATACGGGCAGGGTCTCGAACGCCTACTCGCGCATACGTACAGCTAGGGCTCATGTACATGGATGGGTCGGAACGGAGAAACAGCATCATCGTTGTGTTCATGGGTAGACAACGGAATGCGTCGTGTTCATGGGGAGGCAATGGAATGCGTCGTGTTTATGGGGAGGCAACAGAATGCGTCGTGTTCATCCAGAGGCAACGGATTGCGTCATGTTCATCGAGAGGCAACGGAACGCGTGGGAGCCAACCGGCTGGGTCGGAACAGAATGTGTAGTTGTGTTCATCGGGAGGGCTTGGACGGAACAGGCGATGGAAACGAGGCCTGGCGGTCACAGCCCTAGATCTTTCTTGTAATTAATTGCATTTGTGAGCATCCATGCATCTTTTTAAATTCAAGGAATTTGAATTGAGGGAATTTTCAAAGCCTCAAAAACATTTTAAAAATGATCAACATTAAAATTTTCTCAAATAAGTCCAAGAAAATGTTCCTGTTATTCTGTGAAAATATTGGCAAGAGGTAAAATTCAAACCAGTATTTTTGGAATGTCAGAAATATTTATTTTGGGAATTTGAGTTAATCTAATAATTATTTGCATTGGACTTATATTTGTTATATATTAAATATGGGTCCAATAATTTTGAAAGTTTGTATGTGGCTCTGGACTAGTTCCCTAAGTCCACATATTGAATTTCAGAAGTTTATCAAGTGATTTGGTAGTTAAACCAAATCAAACAAACAGAACAAAATAGGAAACAAAACAGAAATAGGAAAAGAAAGGGAGAAAACCACCCGGGCCACTTACCTATAGCAGCAGCCCCACTTACCTGGCGCTCACCAGCCGGCCTGCTAATTTTGCTAGCGGCCCAGCCCATCAGCGTCGTCGTCCTCCTGGCGCTAGTCGGCCAGGCGTGTGGCCGGCATGCGCGCACGGCCGGGCCGCCACGCCTCCTGCCTGCCTGCTTCCCTAGGCCACGTTGACGCCGCTTCGGCCTCCCCCGCTGCCGTCTAGATTGGGCCGACATCGTCACTCCCCCCTGCTCCTCTCCCTCGCCTCTCCCCACCATGGCTGACGCACCCGCGCCGCCGTAAAGCCGCAGCCACCGTGCTTCCCTCATCTCCCCGTACTATCCACGGGCTCCGCCTCCATCTCCCGCGCCTCTCCGTCAACTCACGCGACGCCGGATGCCCTGCATCACCCTCTGCACCGCCATCTTTGCCGCCTCTGCCCCGAGATCGCCGGCGACCTTCCGACGTCACTAGCCCCTCCCCGAGCTCGCCGAGGCCCCTGTTGCAACCGCTATGAGCCCCCGGTCATTTCCCCCTAACCCTGCCTCCGTTTGATTGTCGTAGCCGCCGCCCCTTGCTAATAGCAGCCACCGCCGCACGGGCTCGTCGCCGGCGAAGCCCCGGTGACCATTTGGTCACGGGCGTGCACCCGTTGTGCTTGCCACGACCCGTAGAGCACCCCCAGCGCCTCAGCTCATTCGTTTGTGAGCAGCAACGCCGAACCAGAACACACCCGACCTACGGCCGCCGCTCACGAGCTCGCCGTCGTCGGTTTCGGCAACCACAGGCCCGGCCACCACCACCGTTCAACGCGCGCCAGTGAGGGCTCTCCAATGAGCCCAAGCACACCTTGAACTGAGCCCTGTGGGCGATTCCTGAGCACCTCCGTTGCGTCTGTCCATGGCCGGCGGCCTAACTCCAGCGAAAACGCCATTAGGCACTAACCTAATGACCCCCTGGGTCCATGACAGTTGGGGCCAGCCCCTGTTAAGTTTTGAATTAGTTTAAATCTAAACCTAATCAGCACCGTGACATGGAATGTGGGACCCACGACTCAGATTTGACCCCGGTCAGCTGTGTTGACCTGATGACGTCATCTTGACGTCATGCTGACGCTGTAACTATTTTCTGAAATTTGAATAAATCAGAAAAGGTTTAGAAAATTCCAGAAAATAGTTAAAACTTCTAGAAATCATAAAAAAATCCAATCTATCCATCTGTACCATTTTCATGCATGTTAGAACAACTTATAGCTACTGTTTAGGACAAATCAAATGAATGGCATTTAAATGACCATATGTGGAGTTTGAATTTGAACCTTGGGTTCAAACCAACTACACTTAATTGTGTTGCTACTTGCATTAGGCAAAATCACATCATATTGCCATGTCATGATCATGCATCATATTGTTGCATTGCATTGATTGTGTTCCCTCTTATTTGTCGGTGGTTTTTCCCCCTCGGTAGGTGTATGTTTCGGCGATGAGTTCGATCACACCGATGAAGAGCTATATCATCTTCAGAAGTGCCAGGCAAGCAAAACCCCCTTGGTCATTCCGATACAATCCCACCCTCTCGCTCCTACTCTCTTTTACTGCATTAGGACAACAACGATTCAATTGTTACATGCTGCGGTAGTTGAACACCTTTCCTTTGCATGACCTGTCATTGCCACAGTAAATAGATGAAACCCACTAGCATGAGAAGGAGTTGTTTGAGCCCTGGTGTGCCTACTCATTCATGCTTGTTTGTCATGCCTGCTATTGCTTAGAGTTGAGTCAGGTTTGATTCATCGGGAATGAATTGGAATGGTGATGAACATGTCCTACTGTGTGTGAGCTAAGTGTGTGAACACGATTTGGTAAAGGTAGCGGTGAGAGGCCATGTAGGAGTACATGGTGGGTTGTCTCATTGTAGCCGTCCTCAGGAACCGAGTTCTGTGTTTGTGATCTGTGAACAGCTACTACCACGCATTGGAATGCTTAAGTGCCCCTCTCGACTTATTAATCAACATGATCTCTGTCCAGGAGTTGCAACTAGTTTCTGGTGTTTGTAGGTTGCATTAGTAGTCTACCAAGTGGCACCCGGTACAGGTGGGCTTGGGACAGACTAGGCACAGTGGCATGGTGTACCAAGTGGCACCCGGATGGTGGGCTTGGGAACCCTGCACACATCGTTTGGGGCCGTGAGTGACACCCCGACCGGATCTCCTTGCGGATGGAACCCGAATAGGCGATAAACCTGGACTAGAGACTTGTTGGTTAGTCAGGTCATGGCCGACTCCCTCGCTAGGCTTCCGCTTGAAGGTTGCCGAGATACACGATGTGTACATGGTGGTAAGTGGCGAGAGCGTGCGTGAAGAAGTACACCCCTGCAGGGTTATCATTATCTATTCGAATAGCCGGATTCCTCAGATATGGAAACTTGGACCCCTTGCATAGTTCATAGACAAGTGAAAGTGGATACTCTAAAACGCGCAAGATAAGTGTGAGTGCTATGGATGGCATTCTCGCAGGGAGGCGGGAGAGGATCCATAGTGGAGTATTGATATGGTGAATATGTGGACTCATGTGCGCCACCTCAAGAGTTACTTGCAGTCGTAGTTCAGGTTAGCCACTGAGTCAAAGCTGGTTTGCTGCAGTTAAACTCCACCACCCCTTTGTTGATACTGATGCATATGTAGATAGTTCTGATGTAAGTCTTGCTGGGTACATTTGTACTCACGTTTGCTTATTCTATGTTTGGTAGAGAGACGTCAGTCTCACTAGTAGTTCTGTGTGGACTTCGACGTTTAGCTTGTTACCTCAGCTACGATCTTGTACCCTTGGGAGGGTCTTGTAGATAGTGAGGCTTTTGAGCCTTCTTCATTTGTAGTTGTCTGTACTCAGACAAGTTAAGATTCTGCATGTGCTTGTTGCTTGTATTCTCTGAATGTTGGGTCATGAGACCCATGTTTGTAATATCTTGCTCCTTGGAGCCTAATGAATAAATACTGGAGTCGTAGAGTTATGTTGTGATGCCATGTTGTATTTACACATATCGGGCATATTGTGTGTATGATTGAAATGCTTGCTATGTGTGGGTTCCGACAATCTAGTTGTTATCCTTGGCAGCCTCTCCTATGGGGAAATGTAGTCGAGTGCCTCCTTGAGCCATAGTAGTCCGCTACAGCCCGGTTCACCAGAGTCCTGCTAGCCCAGCAATACTACTCAGGACACTTGACTGGACGGCATGCGTTTCACTTCTTTCCTGTGTCTGTCCCTTCGGGGAAATGTCACGCGGTGACATCTGGAGTCCTGCCTAGCCTGCTACAGCCCGGTTCACCGGAGTCCTGTTAGCCCAGTGCTACAACCCGGATTCACACGCTGCTGACCGACATGCTCGAGGTTGATTCATCTATGCATGTCCCCATAGGTTAGTGTCGCTTTGGGTTCACGACTAGCCATGTCAGCTCGGGTTCTCTATCATATGGATGCTAGCGACACTATCATACACGTGAGCCGAAAGGCGCAAATGGTCCCGGGCCATGGTAAGGCGACACCCGTGGGAATACCGTGCGTGAGGCCGCAAAGTCATTTGAGGTGTTACCGGCTAGATCGATGTGACTTGGAATCGGGGTCCTGACAGCTTTGGTATCAGAGCCAGACTGCCTGTAGGATTACCAAGCCAAGCTGGTCGAAGTTGAGTCTAGAAATGCTTAGTTATATAAGGGAATTGATTGCGGAAGGGAATGTAAGGCTCTTTTTACTTCTTATACCCTATGCCCTTCTCATCTGAGTCATCTTATCTTTTCTACGGGATTAAGAACTAGGTTTCTCTTCTATCTCTCAGGATGACGTGGTACTAAACCATAGTTGCCTAGGATTGTTGAGTTCAAGCCTCAGTTCAGTTTGTACTACCTCCATATGTTCATAGCTGGCCTCAGAACCTTGAGTTTGTGATGTTGAGTAGCTATGCCACCATTTTTGCAGGTTGTCTCAAATCGTTTTGAGCAATTACAGCCGTTATGCTGCCCGAGTCATCCCAGGTCTCTAAATAGTCTGATGCATCTGCAAATCCCTTCCTCCCGTTCCTGATGTCCTTTGGGCCAGATTAACCACACTGACCAGTGGGTTGAGGTACTCCGTTGCCTTGACATGTATGTTGGAGTTAGTATTATGACCCTAGGTGTCCTCGAGAATTTAGCAATGCTTCTGTATCCCCAGTGTGATGATTCTGGCCATCATTCTTGAAAGCATCCCGTGATGCCATTTAGTAGTAGGTATTCTATTCCTGGGTTCTTGAACCCGAGATTCACCCTACTTACTTCATGTTGATAGTGTTTGCTAGTTCCTTTAGGATATTAGTAACCTTTGCGATAGTCCTCGAGGTCTGTGGTATATCATTCTTCCAAATACCATGAACCATTCATGGCAGAAGTTCCTCGTTGAACCGAAAGATCACAACCAGAGTGCTCTTGACGAGCTCTCGATTCTATGTTGTGACTCTGCCAGTCCTACCTTTCTGCATGGATTATCTGGAAGAAATGTGTTGAACTTGGTTTGACATACTAATCTATGCATCCACAACTCAAAAGGTTATACGTTTCTTGAGTTGACCCTCCTCAGCTTGTATTCCGACCCTAGTCTATCACTTGATAGTCAGGAACAGTTGTGCATTCGTGTTCATCGATGTCTATTATTCTTGTGGTCCGTCAAGCCATTATATTCCGGAATGACTAGGAGAAACAAACTCCAGTACCTCATCCATTTCTTGGACTGGTCAAAGTAGTTGTATTCCGCAAATCAAAATGCCAATCCTGCTTTTGTTGTGCTCTACCTCGGAGTATTATCCCTTTATGTCAGGATTGCCATGAGAATTGCACCACCTCTTATTAATTCTTGACGAAGTGATACTTCTCACCATCATTATCCATTCCTCGATCATGTGTTGCTGTAACTGGAATGCCGACAAGTGTACTGTGATGTGCGAAATCAATACTCCTGGCAACCCTATTGCTTGGTAGTTAATGGACAAAACGCTCATTCTTAGTGTGCTGGTTACTAAATCATCATCCTAAGATTGATCGTGCTACCTAGTCCTTATTTCTGGTGCACTCGTCGATCAATGAGTTAGGATTTTGTCAAACCCTTGCTCTATTGATCATATCGTCTTGCCCTGAAAAGCAAGATTGTTCTCGAGCTTAGTAACATATCGGTGGTTCGTGATTTTCCGGATATCTTCTCGGAGGTATCAGCAGGTTGTCACCTGACCGCTATGTTGAGTTCGGGATCAAGTTGGTTTCTTGTAGCCACCCTTTTCTCCAAGACTCTGTGTTGGATACCCTGAGCTAGTTGGTTAAGCTTAACAAACAACTTGGAGAGTTGGAAGATAAAAGCTTGTCCGACCATGCTCATCCCTAAAGGATATCTTGTATCTGTGTTGAAGAAAGATGATATCTTCATCGATTGACCCACGTGATCAATTGTCGGCGCTATCGTCTTATCCAATCTTTGATTCAAGTATGGGCTATCCTCAAATCAAATCAGAACCAACGATATTCATAATGTTGTCTTACCCGTGGTTGTTTCCTCAAGCATACATCATTATATCTTTTGGGTCTGACCAATGCTATAACCTTGTTCACATAGTTGTGGAATTCCATCTTCATGGAAATCTCGATGATTGTTGTTGAGCTCATCATCAACATTTCATCTTGTCCATGATTCATGTTGAACATCTAAGCTAGTGTTGGAAACTTTTGAAAGCATCTCTTCATCTCCCGTTCATGAAGTATATGTTTTGGTGAAAGAAGTGACTTTCTCCGAGTTCACGTGCATTAGGTGTAAGTTGCCGCCAAGAATTGAGAAAGGTTTGTTTTGTTTCCTCTAGAACCATCCCAAATCAGTCATGCATACGTGTGAAGTATTATATGGTTTGGTAGATTAATTACCTCCACTCCATATGTATTCCCTAGCACACCAAGCCACTAATTGATTTGTTCAAGGAGAATAAGTTCCTTCCTAAGAGCTAATCCGGACTTGTGTAAGGACTTCGATATCCTCGATGATGGTTCCTCACCTGAACTTTGGTAGTGTTTTATTGTAAGACTACTCCGTGGTCATGCTTGTCTTGGACAACATGTTCACAAGTGTGTAGCAGAACCAGCTCATGTTTTGGAGCTTACTACCATAGTCCATTTCCCGAGAATCTTGCAACGCCATCTTGTCGATTTGTGTTGCAAAATTTCTTTCCAGACACATTGTCTGAATTATCCTGTTACCAACCAGATTTGAATCTCAGGCAGATATGATGGTTGGAACTTCTTGCGAGAACTATGATATAGGTTCCAGTGGAGTGGACACACCTAGCTGGATGCACTGTTGTTGTACTATCTTGATTAAGCCATTTGGTCACCTCCCATGAGGATTTCGCATGACTTATTCTTGAAGTTGTTCCTTAAGGATCCTTCTGCTCTCAGTTTCTTCGATGATTCTATAACCATTGGAACGTTCGAAACACTCTCGACTGTTGAGTTCTTCCCCAGTTACCAGAATCATTCCCAACATTTGCATTTTGTTCCCAGCTTGCACCTCAGTAGTTGTTGTTCAGGATCATCTTCAAAAGTGGACTTACCATGGGTCCCATCCATTTTCGATGATAAGCAAAATCATCCATTGCGTTGTCTTCAACAAGGTAGTCCACATCATCCATTCTAGTCCGAGTATGACATTCTTTTGAACTCCTTCAGATGGTCGGTTGTGATTTCCTTAGGCTGGTATGAAGAGTTTCAATGATCTATGGATCAAAAGTAATTCTTTTTGCCACTTAAGGCAATAATTCTATGAGTCACCTCCTCTAAGATGCCCTGTTATGGAATCGTGGTAATTATCTCCTTGCTACTTTGAACCCATCCACCATCTTCTTAAGCGTGGAATAGTTGCCTACCAAATCGAACTTCATCATCTGTTACTATCCATCCGTCTTGATGTATGTTTTGTGTCTCAACTCAAGAGATGTTTCTATGTCTCATTTCGTGAGTTGATCTTGTGATCATTGAGATGATCCTAAGTGGCTCGAACCTCAAGATGATCATCTAAAAATCTCCCTTTCCTCTCGTTGTCGTGTTGGATGGAGTTCTCAGAGCAAGACGTTGAGACAAAGATGGTGACGAATCAACGTTCTTATGAAGTGCAACATGGATCGTGAAGACTGTGTCAGTTCCGTGTCCCCGCTGTCTTCTTAACTCACGTCTTGAATCTCAGGGCGAGATTCTTGTTTAGTGGGGGTGAGTTGTCACAGCCCTAGATCTTTCTTGTAATTAATTGCATTTGTGAGCATCCATGCATCTTTTTAAATTCAAGGAATTTGAATTGAGGGAATTTTCAAAGCCTCAGAATTTTTTTAAAATGATCAACATTAAAATTTTCTCAAATAAGTCCAAGAAAATGTTCATGTTATTCTGTGAAAATATTGGCAAGAGGTAAAATTCAAACCAATATTTTTGAAATGTCAGAAATATTTATTTCGGGAATTTGAGTTAATCTAATAATTATTTGCATTGGACATATTTGTTATATATTAAATATGGGTCCAATAATTTTGAAAGTTTGTATGTGACTCTGGACTAGTTCCCTAAGTCCACATATTGAATTTCAGAAGTTTATAAAGTGATTTGGTAGTTAAACCAAATCAAACAAACAGAACAAAATAGGAAACAAAACAGAAATAGGAAAAGAAAGGGAGAAAACCACCTGGGCCACTTACCTATAGCGGCAGCCCCACTTACCTGGCGCTCACCAGCCGGCCTGCTAATTTTGCTGTGTGGCCGTGCGGCCGTGCGCGCGCGCCGCCACGCCTCCTACCTGCCTGCTTCCCCAGGCCACGTCGATGCCGCTTCGGCCTCCCCCGCTACCGTCTGGATTGGGCCGACATCCTCACCCACTGCTCCTCTCCCTCGCCTCTCCCCGCCATGGCTAACGCAGCCGCGCCGCCGTAAAGCCGCAACCACCGTGCTTCCCTCGTCTCCCCGTACTGTCCACGGGCTCCGCCTCCATCTCTCTTGCCTCTCCGTCAACTCACGCGACGCCGGACGCCCTGCATCACCCTCTGCACCGCCATCTTCGCCGCCTCTGCCCCGAGATCGACGGTGACCTTCGACGTCACCAGGCCCTCCCCGAGCTCGCCGAGGCCCCCGTTGCAACCGCTGTGAGCCCCCGGTCATTTCCTCCTAACCCCGCCTCCGTTTGATTGCCGTAGCCGCCGCCCCCTTGCTAATGGCAGCCACCGCCGCACGGGCTCGTCGCCGGCGAAGCCCCGGTGACCATTTGGTCACGGGCGTGCACCCGTTGTGCTTGCCACGACCTGTAGAGCACCCCCAGCGCCTCAGCTCGCTCGTTTGTGAGCAGCAGCGCCGAACCAGACCGCACCCGAGCTCCGGCCGCCGCTCATCAGCTCGTCGTCGTCGGTTCCGGCAACCACAGGCCCGGCCACCACCACCGTTCGACGCGCGCCAGCGAGGGCTCTCCAACGAGCCCAAGCACACCTCGAACCGAGCCGTGTGGGCGATTCCCGAGCACCTCCGCCGCGTCTGTCCATGGCCGGCAGCCTAACTCCAGCAAAAACGCCATTAGGCACTAACCTAATGACCCCCTGGGTCCATGACAGGTGGGGCCAGCCCCTATTAAGTTTTGGATTAGTTTAAATCTAAACCTAATCAGCACAGTGACATGGAATGTGGGACCCACAACTCAGGTTTGACCCCGGTCAGCTGTGTTGACCTGAGGACGTCATCTTGACGTCATGCTGACACTGTAACTATTTTATGAAATTTGAATAAATCAGAGAAGGTTTAGAAAATTCCAGAAAATAGTTAAAACTTCTAAAAATCATAGAAATTCAACCGTAACTCCAAATAAGATAAATTATATATGAAAAATGATCAGAAAAATCCAATCTATCCATATGTACCATTTTCATGCATGTTGGAACAACTTATAGCTACTGTTTAGGACAAATCAAATGAATGTCATTTAAATAACCATATGTGGAGTTTGAATTTGAACCTTGGGTTCAAACCAACTACACTTAATTGTGTTGCTACTTGCATTAGGCCAAATCACACCGATGAAGAGCTATATCATCTTCAGAAGTGCCAGGCAAGCAAAACCCCCTTGGTCATTCCGATACAATCCCACTCTCTCGCTCCTGCTCTGTTTTACTGCATTAGGACAACAACGATTCAACTGTTACATGCTACGGTAGTTGAACCCCTTTCCTTTGCATGACCTGTCATTGCCATAGTAAATAGATGAAATCCACTAGCATGAGTAGGCGTTGTTTGAGCCCTGGTGTGCCTACTCATTCATGCTTGTTTGTCATGCCTGCTATTGCTTAGACTTGAATCAGGTTTGATTCATCGGGAATGAATTGGAATGGTGATGAACATGTCCTACTGTGTGTGAGCTAAGTGTGTGAACACGATTTGGTAAAGGTAGCGGTGAGAGGCCATGTAGGAGTACATGGTGGGTTGTCTCATTGCAGCCGTCCTCCGGAACTGAGTTATGTGTTTGTGATCCATGAACAGCTACTACCACGCATTGGAATGCTTAAGTGCCCCTCTCGACTTATTAATCAACATGATCTTTGTCCAGGAGTTGCAACTAGTTTCTGGTGTTTGTAGGTTGTGTTAGTAGTCTACCAAGTGGCACCCGGTACAGGTGGGCTTGGGACAGACTAGGCACAGTGGCACGGTGTACCAAGTGACACCCGGATGGTGGGCTTGGGAACCCTGCACACATCGTTTGGGGCCATGAGCGACACCCTGGTTGGTTAGTGAGGTCGTGGTTGACTCCCTCGCCAGGCTTCCGCTTGAAGGTTTCCGAGATACGCGATGTGTACATGGTGGTAAGTGGCGAGAGCGTGCGTGAAGAAGTACACCTCTATAGGGTTATCATTATCTATTCGAATAGCCGGATTCCTCGGATATGGAAACTTGGACCCCTTGCATAGTTCATAGACAAGTGAAAGTGGATACTCTAAAATGCGCAAGATAAGTGTGAGTGCTATGGATGGCATTCTCGCAGGGAGGCGGGAGCGGATCCACAGTGGAGTATTGATATGGTGAATATGTGGACCCGTGTGTGCCACCTCAAGAGTTACTTGCAGTCGTAGTTCAGGTTAGCCACTGAGTCAAAGCTGGCTTGCTGCAGTTAAGCTTCACCACCCCTTTGTTGATACTGATGCATATGTAGATAGTTCTGATGTAAGTCTTGCTGGGTACATTTGTACTCAATTTGCTTATTCTATGTTTTGCAGAGAGACGTCAGTCTCGCTAGTAGTTCCGTGTGGACTTCGACGTTTAGCTTGTTACCTCAGCTATGATCTTGTACCCTTGGGAGGGTCTTGTAGATAGTCAGGCTTCCGAGCCTTCTTCATTTGTAGTTGTCTGTACTCAGACAAGTTAAGCTTCCGCATGTGGTTGTTGCTTGTATGCTCTGAATGTTGGGTCATGAGACCCATGTTTGTAATATCTCACTCCTCGGAGCCTAATGAATAAATACTAGAGTCGTAGAGTTATGTTGTGATGCCATGTTGTATTTACACATCTCGAGCATATTGTGTGTATGATTGAAATGCTTGCTATGTGTGGGATCCGACAATATAGTTGTTATCCTTGGCAGCCTCTCCTATGGGGAAATGTAGTCTAGTGCCTCCTTGAGCCATAGTAGTCCGCTACAGCCCGGTTCATCGGAGTCCTGCTAGCCCAGCACTACTTCTCAGGACACTTGACTGGACGGCATGTGTTTCACTTTGTTCCTATGTCTGTCCCTTCGGGGAAATGTCAAGCGGTGACATCCGGAGTCCTGCCTAGCCTACTACAGCCCGGTTCACCGGAGTCCTTTTAGCGCAGTGCTACAGCCCGGATTCACACACTGCTGACCGACATGCTCGAGGTTGATTCATGTATGCCTATCCCCATAGGTTAGTGCCGCTTTGGGTTCACAACTAGCCATGTCGTCCCGGGTTCTCTGTCATATGGATGCTAGCGACACTATCATATACGTGAGCCAAAAGGCGCAAACGGTCCCGGGCCATGGTAAGGCGACACCCGTGGGAATACCGTGCGTGAGGCCGCAAAGTGATATGAGGTGTTACCGGCTAGATCGATGTGACTTGGAATCGGTGTCCTGACACTGGCGTACCGAAGAACGGAGGAAACGGACCTCATACGGTCCAAACTGGGGTCCTGTTGATCGGGAGGGGTGTGGCGTACAGTAAAAAGGAGGAAACGGACCTCCTACGGTGGAAACGGGGGTCTGTTGATCAGGAGGGGTGTGGCGTACCGCAAAACAGACGAAACGGACCTCCTACGGTCGAAACGGGGGTCCTGTTCATCGGGAGGGGTGTGGCGTACTGCAAAATGGGACTCCACGGGATACTGTTCATCTCCACCGTCGACCTCCTCTAGCCTCCACGGGCTCCTGTTCATCCAGCCTCCACCGCGCGCTACTCCACCGGCTACTATTCAACCACCCCTCCACCATCTACTGTTCATCCAGCCCTCCACACCACGGGGTCCTGTTCAACCACCCCTCCACGGGCACCCCTCCACCGTCTACTATTCATCCAGGCCTCCACACCATGGGGTCCTGTTCATCTAGAGGCAACGCCACCACTCACTGTTCATCCAAACCCCCCTTAACACTCACTGTTCATCCCAGAGGCAGCATCGATCGGCTTCAGTTAGCAGCAGTAGCGAAGGAATCGCTCGATCGGATTCAGTTAACAACCATCGATTGATCGCTCGTGTTCAGTAATGCGTAGCCTGCAGTGCAATCGCTCGGGTTCAGTTAGAGCCCAACGCCTTGCTCGGGTTCAGTTAGAGCCAACGCCTCGCACACACGCGCGTACGTGTATGAGAGAAACGCGCATCGCTCGGCCCCTGACCTCCCACCGTAACCGGGAACTGTTAGGACCCCGATCCTAAGTCACACCGATCTAGCATGTAACACATCATATCACTTTGTGGCCTCACGCACGGTATTCCCACGGGTGCCACCTTACCTGGCCCGGGACCATTTGCGCCTTTTGGCTCACGTATATGATAGTGTCGCTAGCATCCATATGACAAAGAACCCGGGCTGACATGGCTAGTCGTGAACCCAAAGCGGCATTAACCCATGGGGACAGGCATACATGAATCAACTTCGAGCATGTCGGTCAACAGCGTGTGAATCCGGGTTGTAGCACTGCGCTAACAGGACTCCGGATGTCACCGCGTGACATTTCCCCGAAGGGGACGGACACAGGAACGAAGTGAAACACATGCCGGCTAGTCAAGTGTCCTGAGCAGTAGTGCTGGGCTAGCAGGACTCCGGTGAACCGGGCTGTAGCGGACTACTATGGCTCAAGGAAGCACTAGACTACATTTCCCCATAAGAGAGGCTGCCAAGGATAAACAACTAGATTGCCGGATCCCACACATACCAAGCATTTCAATCATACACACAATATGCTCGATATGTGTAAATACAACATGGCATCACAACATAACTCTACGACTCAAAGTATTTATTCATTAGGCTCCGAGGAGCGAGATATTACAAACATGGGTCTTATGACCCAACAATCATAGCATACAAATCAAGCACATGCGGAAGCTTAACATGTCTGAGTACAGACATCTACAAATGAAAAAGGCTAAGAAGCCTGACTATCTACCAGATCCTGCCGAGGGCACAAGATCGTAGCTGAGGTATCAAGCTAACGTCAAAGTCCACGCGAAACTACTAGCGAGACTGGAGTCTCTCTGCAAAACATAAATTAAGCAAACGTGAGTACAAAAGTACTCAGCAAGACTTACATCAGAACTAGCTACATATGCATCGGTATCAACAAAGGGGGGGTGGAGTTTAACTGCAGCAAGCCAGCTTTGACTCAGTGGCTAACCTGAACTACGACTGGAAGCAACTCTTTTGAGGTGGCGCACATGAGTCCACATGTTCACCATTCAATACACCACTATGGATCCGCTCTCGTCTCCCTACGATAAGGCCATCCATAGCACTCACACTTATCTTGCGAGTTTTAGAGTATCCACTTTCACTTGTCTATGAACTGTTATAGGCAACCCAGAAGTCCATTACCGCGGACACGGCTATTCGAATAGATGATGTTAACCCTGCAGGGGTGTACTTCTTCACACACGCTCTCACCACTTACCGCCATTTACACGACATGTACTCGGCAACCTTCAAGCGGAAGCCCAACGAGGGTGTCGGCCACAGCCTACCTAAACACTCAAGTCTCTAGTCTAGGTTTATCGCCTATCCAGGTTCCATCCGCAGGGAGTCCGGCCGAGGTTTCCACATACGGCCCCAGACGATGTGTACAGGGTTCCGAGACACCAAACGGGCGCCCGGCATGCCCGGCCACGGTGTATCTACCGCATCATAGCCCACCCCTAGGGTCAGCGCTACGCACGGCCGCCAACACATATCCTATAAACACCAGAAACTAGTCGCAACTCCTGGACAGAGGACAAGGGTGATCAAGAAGCCGAGAGGGTCCATTGGTTTCGGGCCCAATGCGTGGTAGTAACTGTTTCATGGATCACAAACACAGAACTCGGTTCCTAAGGACGGTTTCAATGAGACAACCCACCATGTACTCCTACATGGGCTCTCACCTCTACCTGTACCAAATCGTGTTCACACACTTAGCTCACACACAGTAGGACATGTTCATCACTGTTCCAATTCATCCCCGATGAATCAGACCTGACTCAACTCTAAGCAGTAGCAGGCATGACAAATAAGCATGAATGAGTAGGCACATCAGGGCTCAAACAACTCCTACTCATGCTAGTGGATTTCATCTATTTACTGTGGCAATGGCAGGTCATGCAGAGGAAAGGGGTTCAGCTACCGCAACATGTAACAGTTGAATCGTTGTTGTCCTAATGCAGTAAAAGAGAGCAGGAGCGAGAGAGTGGGATTGTATCGGAATGACCAAGGGGGTTTTGCTTGCCTGGCACTTCTGAAGATAACATTGAGTCTTCATCAGTGTCAACGATCACAGCGTCGGAGGAGCGTCTGCCGAGAGGGGACAATTACCGGCAAACAGGGAAGAACATAATCAATGCGATGCAACAATATGATGCATGATCATGACATGTCAATATGGTGTTGATTGAGCTAATGCAACTAGCAACAAGTTAAATGGAGTTGGTTTGAACACTAGGTTCAAAATCAAATTCAAACTATGAATTCAAATAGTGCATTATCATGGTTTGGACTAAACAGTGAGATTAAGTTGTTCAAACATGCATGAAAATGCCATAATCAGATTCCTTGGATTTTTCTGATAATTTTTCATATATAATTTATTGCATTTGGAGTTATAGCTTATTTTCTATGATTTTTAGAAGTTTTAGCTATTTTCTGAAATAAATAAATCATTTCTGATTTATTTAAAATCCCAGAAAAGCTTTACTGCATCAGCATTGCGCAAAGGTGATGTCAGCGGGTCAACTGGTCGGCCAGGTCAAACCTGACCAGTGGGACCCACTGGTCAGTGACCCAGTCAACTAACCAAGTTAGTTAGCCCTAACTAACTGGGTTGGGCCCACTGGTCAGCGACTAACCTAACTAACCTAAATAGGATTAGCCCTAACTAACTTAGTTAGCCGGGCAGGGCCCGCATGTCAGTGGCTCATCTAATTAGCTAAGTTAATTAACACTAACTAAACCTAACACTAATTAAGCAGGCGCCTGGGTCCACACGTCAGGGGAGGTCAAACCCCTGGTCAACCGGGGCTAAACCGCCGGCGATGACCAGACGCGGCGGAGGGCTGCGGGAACGGGCTCTGGGGCCCCGTTCGCAGCGTGGTTGGGCTCGTTCGAGAGCCCAAACCAGCGCGCGTCGGATGGTGGCGCCAGCCGGGCCTGGGACGGCCGGAGGCGACGGCGGGGAGCTCGGCCGCGGCGGCCGGAGCTCGGGCGTGCTCGGGTTCGGCGCTGGGATACACAACAGGGGCGTGGAGAGGGGCTACGGCCTCCTGGGAGTGTGGCAAATGCGGTGACGCGCTCGGTTTCGAGCCCGCGTGGCTGTGGCCATGACGACGGCGTCGCCGGCGGAGCCGAGTGCTCGGGCTCGGTGGAGATGGCGGCTAGGGGGTGCAACCGACACGTAGAGGAGGGGGGTTAGGGGCAGGGGCTTACGTTGAGTCTTCCAGTGCAGACGGCGGGGCCGGGGAGGTGTCGGAGCGAGCGGGGCGGCGAGGCGAATCTCCGGCGACCCGAGGAGGATGAAGGGGTCGGGGATGGTGCTTCGAGGCGTCCGGCGTCATGTGGCTCGGCGGAAAGGACCGGGGCGTCACGGCGGAGCTCGGGGACGCGTCGGAGAGGCTCGGAGGTGGCTCTGGGCGTGGGTGAGCTCGTCGGCGGCGACGTCTGCGTTCGGTCGCACGCGTGAGAGAGAGACAGAGGAGGGGATGAGGGCGAGGGAGAGTGCGAGAGAGGTCGGGGGATGCGTGGCATCGCGAGGGAGGGCCAGAGCGACGAGCAGGCAGGCAGGGAGGCAGGAGGTGGCCGGCGCGTGGCCGGCGCGCGGCGAGCACGCGCCCCTGCCTTCTGGCGCGAGGTAGGGGGTGACTGGCGCTGGCTAGTCGGCTGGGCCGGCACAGTGTCGGGCCAGCAGTGGCCCAGGTAAGCTCTCTCTCTTCTCTGTTTTCTAAATTATTTCTGTTTTCTATTTTTCTGCAATTGTTTTGGGTTTAGTTTTAACTCCAAACCATTTTATGAAATCCTAAAAATAATTATGTGGCTAGAACTAAAATATCCAAAACCACATAAAATGTTCCAGAATTATTGGACATATATTAATTATATAAAGAATATATATCCAATGCAAATAGTTATTGAATTAATTCAAAGGCCCAAAATAAATGTTTCTGAGATACCAAAAACATTGGTTTGAATTTTACCTCTTGCCAATATTTTCACATTCTAAGAGTAACATTTTCTTGGACTTCTTTGAAGACATATTAATGTTGATTATTTTTGAACTGGTTTCTGAGGGTTTCAACAAACCTCAATTCAACTTTCAGAAATTTTAGACATGATGCATGAGTGCAGATGCAACAATTTCACTCAGGTACTCTAGGGCTGTGACAGGAACTCCCCGAAATTTTCCTCGCCCTCGCTTCTACCACGGTTTTTTCCATCATGGACGGCCCAAAGAATGTCATGCAGCTATGTCTCCGGCCCGCCCAGGACGAAAAGCCCATTTTCTGTCATGATTTTTTTTCATAGAAGTAGGAGCCCACCACATCTATGATGATATCGGGTTTTGTCACAATTATCGTCATAGAAGTGTCATATGTATGACAGAAAATTTTTTCGTTCGGCCCAAATTGTCATGGATGTGTGTTTTTTTGTAGTGACTCATGCTTGCACTCAGTGTATATTAATTTTAATGCATGTTCTTTACAGTTGTTGCTCTCTAGTTGGTCGCTTCACAGTCTTTTGGTAGCCTTCACTTGTACTAAGTGGGAATACTGCTTTTGCATCCAATTCCATAAACCCCAAAGTTATTCCATATGATTCCACCATACCTACCTATATGCGGTATTTACCTGCCGTTCCAAGTAAATTTGTATGTGCCAAACTATAAACCTTCAAATAAACATTTTGTTTTGTATGCTCGAATAGCTCATGTGTCAACTAGGGCTGTCCGTATCTTCCATGTTAGGCGGGTTATTCTCAAGAGGAGTGGACTCCGGTCCTCACTCACGAGAAAATGGCTGGTCACCGGGATGCCCAGTCCCATGCTTTATGCAAATCAAATTAAAATAGTTGCAAACAAAACTCCCCCGAGACTGTTGTTAGTTGGAGGCACTCGTTGTTTCGAGCAAGCCATGGATTGATGCTTGTTGGTGGAGGGGGAGTATAACCTTTACCATTCTGTTTGGGAACCGCCTATAATGTGTGTAGCATGGAAGATATCGCCATCTCTTGGTTGTTATGTTGACAATGAAAGTATACCGCTCAAAATATTATTCATCTCTATTTCAAAATCGAGCTCTAGCACCTCTACAAATCCCTACTTCCATCTACGAAGGGCCTATCTATTTACTTTTATGTTGAGTCATCACCCTCTTATTAAAAAGCACCAGCTGGAGAGCACCATAGTCGTTTGCATCCATTACTATTAATTTATATTGGGTATGACTATGGTTGGATCTCTTATACCATGAATTACAATGTCTAGTCAGTCCTTGATCTTTAAAGGTGCTCTGCATTTATGTTTTGCGGTCTCAGAAAGGGCTAGTGATATACCATCTTGTTATATCATATTATGATTGTTTTGAGAAAGTGTTGTCATCCGAGATTTATTATTATTGCTCGCTAGTTGATTATGCCATTGATATGAGTAAACATGAGACCTAAGAGTTATTGTGAATATGGTTAGTTCATAATCTTTGCTAAAAACTTGAATGTTGGCTTTACATATTTACAACAAGAATAGCAAACCGAGTTTGTAAAAGTTTTTCTTTATCACTGAGGACAAGCAAAGGTTTAAGCTTGGGGGAGTTGATACCTCTCCGTCGTATCTACTTTTCCAAACACATCTGCCCTTGTTTTGGACTCTAACTTGCATGATTTGAATGGAACTAACCCGGACTGACACTGTTTTCAACAGAATTGCCATGGTGTTATTTATGTGCAGAAACAAAAGTTCTCAGAATGACCTGAAACTCCATGGAACTTATTTTTGGAAATAATAAAAAATACTGGCGGAATAATCAAGGCCTGGGGGCCCACACCCTAGCCACAAGGGTGGGGGGCACGCCTGCCCCCCTGGGCTCGCCCCCTGCCTTGTGGGCCCCCTGGTGCTCCACCGACCTCGACTCCAACTGCATATATTCGTGTTCAGGGAGAAAAAAATCAGGGAGAAAGATTCATCATGTTTTGTGATACGGAGCCACCGCCAAGCCCTAAACTCTCTCGGGAGGGCTGATCCGGAGTCCGTTCGGGGCTCCGAAGAGGGGAATCCGTCGCTGTCGTCATCATCAACCATCCTCCATCACCAATTTCATGATGCTCACCATCGTGCGTGAGTAATTCCATCGTAGGCTTGCTGGACGGTGATGGGTTGGATGAGACTTATCATGTAATCGAGTTAGTTTTGTTAAGGTTTGATCCCTAGTATCCACTATGTTCTGAGATTGATCTTGCTATGACTTTGCTATGCTTAATGCTTGTCACTTGGGCCCGAGTGCCATGATTTCAGATCTGAACCTATTATGTTTTCATGAATATATGTGAGTTCTTGATCCTATCTTGCAAGTCTATAGTCACCTACTATGTGTTATGATCCGGCAACCCCGAAGTGACAATAATCGGGACCACTCCCGATGAGGACCATAGTTTGAGGAGTTCATGTATTCACCATGTGTTAATGCTTTGGTGCGGTACTCTATTAAAAGGAGGCCTTAATATCCCTTATTTTCCGCTAGGACCCCGCTGCCACGGGAGGGTAGGACAAAATATGTCATGCAAGTTCTTTTCCATAAGCACGTATGACTATATTCGGAATACATGCCTACACTATATTGATGAATTGGAGCTAGTTCTATGTCACCCTATGTTATGATTGTTACATGATGAACCGCATCCGGCATAATTCTTCATCACCGATCCAATGCCCACGAGCTTTTCACATATTGTTCTCCACTTATTTACTTTTCCGTTGCTACTATTACAATTACTATAAAACCCAAAAATATTCCTTTTGTTATCATTAGCATTACTTCCGTATTACTTTGCTACTAAATACTTTCCTGCAGATATTAAGTTACCCAGGTGTGGTTGAATTGACAACTCAACTGCTAATACTTGAGAATATTCTTTGGCTCCCCTTCTGTCGAATCAGTAAATTTGGGTTGAATACCCTACCCTCGAAAACTGTTGCGATCCCCTATACTTGGGTTTATCAGGCACCAACATGTTGCAGTATATTTTTGGGCCGAATTGGGACAAGCTTTGGTATAAGCTTCTTGCAAACCGGAACTTCCCTCAAGAAGAATGGTGGTTCCGAGAGGGAACGTGTCACCTCCGTGTGCGTAACAACATATGTACAGTGCCTTCTCCTGCCTTAATTTTTTTACACAGGCAGATTAGACCAAATAGAAGTATCATGCTAACTTTTTGAATTATTCTGAGTTCATTTGGCCTTTTTTATACATTAATTGAGTTTCTAGGCATTTAATGTGCATAATTCAAATTTGAACTACAAGCACATGCTCCAGTGCACCAAAGTTGGTTGAAAAATCACAAGTGTGTCCTTGGGTGAATTTCTAGGTCCCGTGCGGGAAATGGGAATGAAATTCAAACATCTGGGTGTCATGGCTCGGCCGGAATGATTGTGAAACTTGGTTTTTTTAATTCATGTAAATCCAAAACAACCCTGCAAATCATGAAACTTGGCATGGTGTCATGACATGGCACCAACATGTTGTCGTAATTTTTTTGGCCGAATTGGGACAAACTTTGGTGTAAGCTTCTTGCAAACCGGAGCTTCCCTCAAGAAGGCTCATGGTTCTGAGAGGGAATGTGTCACCTTTGTGTGACAAACGACATACGTACACTGCCTTCTCCCGCCTTAATTTTTTTACAAAGGTAGAACAGACCAAATAGAAGTATCGTGCTAAATTTTGGAATTATTTCGGGTTCGTTTGGCCTTTTTCATACAGTAATTGAATTTCTGGGCATTTAATGTGCATAATTCAAATTTGAACTACAAATACATGCTCCAGTGCACCAAAGTTGGTCAAAAAATCACATGTGTGTCCTTGGGTGAATATCTAGGTCCCATGCAAGAAATGGGAATGAAATTCAAACATCTGGGCGTCGTGGCTCGGACGAAAAGATTGAGAAACTTGGTTTTTTAATTCATGTAAATCCAAACCACGCCTAAAAATCATGAAACTTGCCATGGTGTCATGACATGGCACCAACATGCTGCGGTAATTTTTTTGGCCGAATTGGTACACGCTTTGGTGTAAGCTTCTTGCAAGCCGGAGCTTCTCTCAATAAGGCTTGTGGTTCTGAGTGGGAATGTGTCACCTCCGTATGCGAAACGACATACATACACTACCTTCTCCTGCCTTAATTTTTTTTCACATGCAGATTATACCAAATAGAAGTATCGTGCTAAATTTTGGAATTATTCCGGGTTCGTTTGTCCTTTCTTATACGTTAATTGAATTTTTGGGCATTTAATGTGCATAATTCAAATTCAAACTACAAGCACATGCTCCAGTGCACCAAAGTTGGTTGAAAAATCACATGTGTCCGGGGGTGAAATTCTAGGTCCCATGCAACACATGGGAATGAAATTCAAAGATCTCGGTGTCGTGGCTCGGCCGGAAAGATTGAGAAACTTGGTTCTTTAATTCTTGTAAATCCAAAAAAAGCCTGAAAATCATGAAACTTGGCATGGTGTCATGACATGGCACCAACATGCTGTGGTAATTTTTCTGTCAGATTTGCAAAGGTGCACACATTAACAATCAACACAGTCATTTTGGAACAAGGGTTGTCACATTAAAAATCGTAAACACAAGTATTATTGAAACCGTGGGTGTTCTACTTACCAATTACGTGCGATCAGACCCCTGCGCGTGCTCATCGGGACGAGAGCCCTTTGACCTCTACCCGCCACGCACCTCCCTCCCAACGTATCCATTAATGGCGCTTGAGCCCCTGTTCTACGGCATGGCTATATGTCTCACTGGACTGCGATTTAAGAGAGAAAAATGAAAATCGGAAAAGAAAGTTTTGCGCAAATCTTAATTTAAGATCCGACGGACCTATATAGCATCGACTGCGACTTATAGCAAGCATATATAAGGACGATGACAGTGGATAATAATTGTCTTACATATTTAGGAACATAATTATAAAAAGCCACATGCAGCAACACCCGAAATACACAAGGGCAAAAGAAGAAGGAAGATAATGATCTGGCTCGCTGATCTCTACTTTCTTCATGTATTGCTGTAGGCCGCAGGAACTAGTCTCCATGGCGAGCTTCGATGAGCTCTTCCTTGTCCTCAAGATGCTGCTTGAGAGCATCCACGGATTCCTCCATCAGCCTTCTGCGCTCGATGCGTAGCATGGCATTCTCGTCCATAAGTTTCTCGACAATGACGCCGGTCCTCTTCAACAAGGCATTGGTCTCCTCCTGCTGCTTCAAACTTCCGATGATCCTCGCCCTCAGCAGGTGATACGTCTCCAACGTATCTACTTTTCCAAACACTTTTGCCCTTGTTTTGGACTCTAACTTGCATGATTTGAATGGAACTAACCCGGACTGACGCTGTTTTCAGTAGAATTAGCATGGTGTTATTTATGTGCAGGAGCAAACGTTCTCGGAATGACCTGAAACTTCACGGAGCCACTTTTCAGAAAATATGAAAAATACTTGCAAAAGATGAAGGCCAGGGGGCCCACCACCTCTCCCCGAGGGTGGGGGGCACGCTCCCCTACCTCGTGGACCCCCTGTTGCCTCTCCGACTCCAACTCCAACTCCATATATTGAGTTTCGGGGAGAAAAAAATCAGAGAGAAGAAATCATCGCGTTTTACGATACGGAGCCACCGCCAAGCCCTAAAACCTCTCGGGAGGGCTGATCTGGAGTCCGTTCGGGGCTCCGGAGAGGGAATCCGTCGCCATCGCCATCATCAACCATCCCCCATCACCAATTTCATGATGCTCACCGCCGTGCGTGAGTAATTCCATCGTAGGCTTGCTGGACTGTGATGGGTTGGATGGGATCTATCATGTAATCGAGTTAGTTTTGTTAGGGTTTGATCCCTAGTGTCCACTATGTTCTGAGATTGATGTTGCTATGACTTTGCTATGCTTAATGCTTGTCACTAGGGCCCAAGTGCCATGATTTCAGATCTGAACCTATTATGTTTTCATCAATATACGAGTGTTCTTGATCCTATCTCGCAAGTCTATAGTCACCTATTATGTGTTATGATCCGTTAACCCTGAAGCGACAATAATCGGGATACTTACCAGTGACGACCGTAGTTTGAGGAGTTCATGTATAAACTATGTGTTAATGCTTTGTTCCGGTTCTCTATTAAAAGGAGGCCTTACTATCCCTTAGTTTCCGTAAGGACCCCGCTGCCACGAGAGGGTAGGACAAAAGATGTCATGCAAGTTCTTTTCCATAAGCACGTATAACTATATTCGGAATACATGCCCACATTATATCAATGAACTGGAGCTAGTTCTGTGTCACCCTAGGTTATGACTGTTACATGATGAACCGCATCCGGCATAATTCTACATCACCGATCCATTGCCTAAGAGCTTTCCACATATTGTTCTTCGCTTATTTACTTTCCCGTTGCTATTGCTATCATCACTACAAAATACCAAAAACATTGCTTTTAATATCGTTACCTTTTGTTACCGTTATCACTACTATCATATTACTTTGCTACTAAATACTTTGCTGCAGATATTAGGTCTCCAGGTGTGGTTGAATTGAAAACTTAGCTGCTAATACTTGAGAATATTCTTTGGCTCCCCTTGTGTCGAATCAACAAATTTGGGTTGAATACTCTACGCTCGAAAACTGTTGCGATCCCCTTTACTTATGGGTTATCAAGACTATTTTCTGGCGCCGTTGCCGGGGAGCATAGCTCTATTCTTTGAGTCACTTGGGATATATATCTGCTTATCATTATGAAGAACTTGAGAGATCCAAAAACCAAGATCTATCCCTCAACTACGAGGGGAGGTAAGGAACTGCCATCTAGCTCTACACTTGATTCACCTTCTGTTATGAGTAAGTTTGCGACACCTACACCTGCTTCTGCTATGCGTTCTGATATGTCGCATGTTATTGATGATGCCACTTCTGCTATGCATGATACTTATGATGAAACTACCTCTATGCCTAATACTACTGTGCCACTTAGTGATTTTCTTGATGAACAAATTGCTAGGGCTAGAGAAATTGAAAATATTGAATCTGATGATACTGATGAAAGTGATGATGAAGAATCACTTGTTATTCCTAAGGGTTATGTTTTTGATCAAGAAGCTTCTTTTGCTATTTTAGCTTGAAAAAATAGAAATGAACTCAAAAGGTTATTAGCTAAATGGAGTAAGCAATCTATAAATGCTAGAATGAAACATAACCCTGCTTTTGCTACTTCACCTATCTTTGTTATTGATAAGAATTATGAATTCTCTGTTGATCCTGATATAATTACTTTGGTTGAATCTGATCCTTTTCATGGTTATGAATCTGAAAATGTTGTGGCACATCTTACTAAGTTGAATGATATAGCCACCATGTTCACTAAAGATGAGAGAACTCGTTACTTTTACATCCTTAAAATATTCCCGTTCTCATTAAAGGGTGATGCTAAGATATGGTTTAATTCTCTTGATCCTGGTTGTGTGCGTAGTCCCCAGGATATGATTTATTACTTTTCTGCTAAATATTTCCCTGCTCATAAGAAACAAGCTGCTTTAAGGGATATATATAATTTTGTGCAAATTGAAGAAGAGAGTCTCCCACAAGCTTGGGGGAGGCTTCTCCAATTACTTAATGCTTTGCATGATCATCCTCTTAAGAAAAATGAAATAATTGATATCTTTTATAATGGACTAACCGATGCCTCCAAGGAAAGAACACCAGATGAAGTGAAATTCTATTGAACAATATGTTGACAAATGAAAATAATAGGACACCTCCGGAGCCAATTCATGAGCCTATTCCTGAACCAACTCCGAAGAAGAGGGGCATTCTATTTCTCAGTCCTGAAGATATGCAAGAGGTAAAGAAATCTATGAAAGAAAAAGGTATTAAAGCTGAAGATGTTAAGAATTTACCTCCTATTGAAGAAATACATGGTCTTAATTTACCGCCTGTTGAAGAAAGATATAATCCAAATCCTTCTCCTATTGAAGAAACTCATGGTCTTGATAACCCAACACAGGTAGTAAAGGTAAATTCTCTCTATAGATATGATAAAGCTGAAATCCCATTTACTAAATTTTCTAGCCCATGCTTAGATGACTTTGATAAATTTAAGGCTAAGCAAGAAGACTTTAATGCTTATTTTGGTAGACAATTGAAATACAATTCAAATATGCTTGAACACTTGGGTGATTATATGGCTAATGTTAAAGGTGAACTTAAACTTATTAGTAAACATGCTTCTATGGTTACCACTCAAGTAGAACAATTACTTAAAGCTCAAAATGATTTGCTCAATGAATTGAATATTAAAGATAATGATAATGATGTTAGAGTGGCTACTAGAACTGGTAGAATGACTCAGGAACCTTTGTATCCTGAAGGCCATCCTAAGAGAATTGAGCAAGATTCTCAAAGAAATAATACAGATGTACCTAGTTCTTCTAAAAAGAAGAAAAAGAAAAATGATAGGACTTTGCATGCTTCTAGTGATCCTATTGTTGAAACACCCGAGAATCCCAATGATATTTCTATTTCTGATGCTGAAACTCAATCTGGTAATGAACCTAAAATTAGTGATAATGTTAATGATAATGATAATAATGATGCTCAACCTAGTAATGATAATGATGTAGAAATTGAAACTGCTGTCGATCTTGATAACCCACAATCAAAAAATCACCGTTATCACTACTATCACATTACTTTGCTACTAAATACTTTGATGCAGATATTAAGTTTCCAGGTGTGGTTGAATTGACAACTCGGTTGCTAATACTTGAGAATATTCTTTGGCTCCCCTTCTGTCGAATCAACAAATTTGGGTTGAATACTTTACCCTCGAAAACTGTTGTGATCCCCTATACTTGGGGGTTATCAGGAGGTCGCACTCGGCTTGTAGTTTCGCAATACTCTCATTTAGTTGCCGGATGACGCCGGTAGCCTGTTCAAAAGACGCTTTCATGTCGTCCTGAAACCTCGCCCAGCCAGAGATCTGATCCATCTGGCTATGGACGATCACATGCATGTGCCTATAAGAGCCATCACCTGCCCGTGAGACATTGTCCTAGGCCGCTGCAGTGCGGGAGGACATCTCTGCTACATTCGCGGTGCGCCGGGACATCTCTTCTCCTTCTGCGGCGCGGCCAGACTAGTCTGCTGCATTGACGGTGCGGCGGGACCTCCGTGCTGCTTCGATGGTGCGGTGGGACCTCTGTGCTGCTATGGCTGCGCAGCAGGACATGCCAGCTGCTTTCGCGGCGAGGCGGGACATCTCTCGTGCTTCTGCTTCCATGCTCGCATCTCCCTAGTGGCAATCTCTTGACCCAGAACTCCCGTTGGCCATGGCAGACGCAAGGGAACGATGATGAATGACTTGTTTGTTTTTGTGGATGAGGAGTTGAGGAGGAATGTGCAGTCATCTTGGAGTAGTAGTATTTATAAACGAGTACTAATACGCTCCTAAGTGTGAAACCGTTTAGGTTTTGATCGGTGTGAACATGTTTGGAATTAAATATAGCATGACAGTAATTTGGAATGTGATGGGACGCAGGGTCAAAATTTATTGACGGTTATAAGTGCAACACTATTCTCGGAAGGCGTAATGTGGGCATGCCTTCTCGCCCGCGTACGTGGCGTTTGCACCATAGGGTGCACCGCAATAGGCAATGTCAGCACAAGTCTTGTTCCAACAATCGTGCGCGCTCGTTATTACCATCGCGCACGCTTCTTTTAATTAGAATGTGTGTGCCCGTCTAGAGCACACATGTTGATCTATCTCAGTGTTTCTGTTTGTTGTGGCTAACCGCAAACAGTTCATCCATGTGAAGTGTATGCCATCACTCGCAGACACTTTGATCTGGCTAACCCGTTTCTATTCTGTTGCCTAATGTAGCGACCAGACCTCAAACGGTCGAGTCTCTGTGCATCAGTGTCATCCCTAGATCGGTAATGCTGACACGCACAATACTTGAGGATTTATAACAGAGTAGCAATCACACACTTATTACATCGAATGTCTCAAAAGAGAACTTATTACAATAAATATGGCTTAAGGCCATCTAATACGATAACAGCGGAAGGCCTGGTACATAAAGTGAGTCCATCAACTCCAGTGTCATCACTGAGTGAAGGACCATGACCTAAGGCTCCTTACTCATCGTCTGAAAAGTCTGCAACATGATATGTTGCAGCCCGAAAACGGGTCAGCACATGGAATATGCTGGCAATCTAACACAAGAGAGTATTGAATAGAATAATGCAATCACTACATGCATATATGGCTGGTGGAGGCTGTATGGTTAATAGGTTTTGCGAAAAGCCAATTTTTCCCTACTGCAAAGGAATATATTTTATTTAACTACAAAGTTGGTTGAAAACATTGAGAATGGTAAACCCCACTCAATCCCAATTAAAGGTAATTAATAACCCAACAAAATTAATTTGGAGTGATGATATCAACATGATAATCCAAGAACCAGATACTCAAGATGTCCATAAACGGGGACACGGCTAACCATGATTAGTTTGTACACTCTGCAGAGGTTTGTGCACTTTTCCCCACAAGACTCAATCTCCTCCGTTGGATTTCTCGCACTACATGATTTTTGAGAAACGGAATACCGAGACATAGTCTTTCAGAAGCGTTAGCACCTTACGATGGGTAGACAGTACTACCTACATCCCCTACATCTTCTAGTCTACCACTATAAGAGTTCACACTACTTAATCAACTATGCCAGATCCCATAATGGCATGTGCCTGCACACGAAAGTTTCTAGTATGAATAATCTCATGATCCCTTTGAGCCTGGGTGGAGGTCCATAGGAAAAATCACACGGTACCCCGGGATTTCCAAAAAAATACAGGCAATCACTGGATACCCCAGGTGCCTCAATCCACCCAGATGTGTATTTAAGTTTCCATCTTACGTTAAACCATTAATTAGCAATTTCACATCTGTCATGGATACACTCAAACCCAAACCACGTCTACGAGCATAGCACGGCAATATAAGCAACATAGAAGTAACTCCCAAAGGTTTGATAATAAATAGGACAATAGGTTCTACCTCATAAACTACTTCCCAACCCACAATTTATCAATCCTACTCATGCAATGTGTGAGGGTTGAAGCTAATGCATAAATACTGGGTAATAAAAAGCATGATCAAAGTGTTACTTGCCTTGCTGATGATCCATGAAACCTGGAGACTCGATGTAGCATGCTGCACACTACGGGTACTCTATCGCAAACAAGCAAACATACAATAAGCAATCAAGCAAGAGCACGGGCAAAACTCAAATAAGAGATATAACCAGAAAATTTCAACTTAAGAACTCCGGTTGGCAAAAAGAATCAAATCAAACGAAGCAACAAAACTCAAACGACGAAAGAAAACAAGCTCCAATTACTAATCTGCACTAAAGTCAAATTTTACAGTAGCAAAATCTTGTTCAAGTTGATTAAACAGAAAGAGGGTTTTGAGACGAAACTCTAGGCACTTAAATCACGTGATTTCGATAAACGAGCGGAAATTTATACTAGAACGAATATCGGATTAGAAATCGCGATCGAAAATAATCGTGGAAAATCCGAGAAAAAGAAAAACTGACGAACAGGTTAACGAATGAACGTTCGTTGTCTGCGACTAAACGGTGAACACTGTTCGTCAAAACGAACGTACGGATGGGCGTTCGCTAAATAAATAAACCAGAAAAAATATAACCCGAACCGGATCTAAAAAAACGGATCTAGGGTTTTCTAAAAAACCGACTGTTTTCTAATGAAAACTGCGGCGGCAGCGGCTACCTCGACGACTCCGGCGAGGGCGGTGGCGGGTCCGGCAGTGGTGGTCGGCGGCGACGGGCGGCGGGGCGATGACGGGCGGCGGGGCGGCGGCGAGCGGTGGCGCGGGCGGCAGGGCGGCGACGAGCACGGCGGCATCGGCGGGGCGGCGGTGGTGGCTAGGGCTAGGGTTTGGGGCGGGGCACAGCTGGTGGGCTCAGGGTGCGGGGCGGCGGCTTATAAGAGGGCCGGCCCGAGGTCTCCTGGCCAGGTACGGCCCGAAGTCGGTTTGACTTTTTTTTAAATAATTCTGACGTGCAGACAAAGAAAGAAAACAAATACTAAACGGACACCAAAAATCCCTAAATAAATTTTCTCCGTCCTCGAAAAATAGGCCAGACAAGGCGAACATTTATTTGGGCCTAACATGCAATTTTGAAAAACGCATATTTTTCCTAATTCAAATAAAATAGCAATAAAACTCCGAATAAAAATCTTATTTGATTTTAATATTAAATCTCCAATATTTCTTTATTTTGAGGAAGTCATTTTATCCTCTCTCTTTTATTTTTATAGAAGAAATACTTGAATATAAAATAATTAAAATCAAATGATCCTCTTTTCAATATTTGAGAAAAACTCAAATATGAAAATAACGAAATTCCCAACTCTCTCTGTGGGTCCTTGAGTTGCGTAGAATTTCTAGGATCTAGCCAAAATGCAATAAAATATTATATGCAATGATGATCTAATGTATAACATTCCAAATTGAAAATTTGGGATGTTACACCTAATAGCAAACAGTTAATTCTTCTGAATCGTATGCCCTCAATCGCACACACCTTTATCTAGCTGCCCGTTTCTATTGTTCCTCCTCATCATGAACAGTTCACATGAGTGAACCGTATGCTGTATATCGCACACGCCTTCATCTGGCTGCCCGTTTATTTTGTTTTGCATCATCGCAAATAGTTCATTGAACTGAACCGTATGCCCTGCATAGCACACGCAATTAAAATCAGAACCGTGTTTGATGCATCCGGCATCGCTAACATTTTGCACCTTTTTTGACGGTTCTTTTACACCACCGTTTGCGATTATTGCATCGCACATAGTTTCGTCGGAGGGTCTCTGATCGTAGTGTCGCGTCAGCAGCAACCTGCAGTAGTGCACGTCTATGAGGAAATCGTCTACATAGGCCACTACAAGGCTAGTGAGGACAGAAAGATGTTGGCCTTATTCTAGCTTCTGGAATCTTTGGACGCATTTAGAAGCACATCAACCTGCCCACGAAAGCCACTGCTACTAAGCCGCTGTTCGGTTGGCCGGTGCCCTGGGTCGAGGAGGTGGACGTCGTCGATGGATGCATCTCTCTTCTTCCCTCTTGTAAGCAGCACTACATCGCCTCGTGGCCTTAATGTTTTATTAGTGTATGGCATTTTTATTCCAGTCGTAACATTTTTACTGTGAGGTGGGGCCGCAGTTGAGCAAACCAACCATGAGCAAATCCCGACCCCGCCCACCGTACATCGGTTGAATTTAGAATTAGAAGAGAGAAACGAGGGAGAAGAGCTAGCTGTAGCACGGAGCTGTCGTCAGATGGGACTCATGTTGATAGAATAGGAGAACTAAGCACTCATACCTCTTTTTTAGTGGAAATGTAGTCGTACGTCTAGTACCACTAGTTGGGTGCGTGCGACCTATTCGGGTCATCACTTTAGGTCTCCTTTTCGAACCGCAGCTACGCTTCATAGTACATATTTTTCACGCATTTATCCTCCTATATGTACTCCTAGGCTATTTCCACGTGCTCTCTTTCACCGACAGGTGGGACATAGAGCATCTGGGTTGTAGTGCATGCTCGACTCGAAGCATAGGCAACCATGCAGGCGTACTTTACATTTTAGACCTCACGAATTACATGCAAACCCCCCGCAAAAGAATAAACAAATAAATGAATTAGTACATGAAACCGAATTATTTTCGTAAAAACTAGAGCATGTTCATTATATTTTGGACATAACACGTTAATAAAAACAACCAGGCCTAAACCAGTCTAAGGGCCTCTTTGATTCGCAGGATACTGAAAACACAGGAATGGGGAAAGTATGATGGCGATGAACCGAGACGAGGAGTAGTACTGTACATGCTACAGACTGGACTGTAGCACTTTGTTTTTTATGGCCATATCGCCACATTGTTTTCTATGGCCTATCGCCTGCCGGTTCACTGGGCTGACGTGGTTCACACTCCTCTGATGTGAGTACTAGTACTAGTATATACACTATATATATACCGCATGATTCTTTGCTCCTTCTTACGTACTTCACCGACATGTGGGAGAGCCAGCATCCGGGTCGACGTGTCATGCACCAGATTAGAGTGGGGAATGGAAGGGGGGCATCACCCCGGTCGTAGCGCCAGTAATTCATGACTATAGTGAGTAGTCATATCACAAGACCCTGTCTCTCTAGCAGTAACACGCCGTCAAATCACATAGCCCTACCTTTCCAGCAGTAAGTTGAATCCGCTACTCCTTCACCCTCCTTGCCTCTCTGTCAAAGCGCCTACACGAAAACTGCCGCACGTACCGCCCGGGAAAAGCCCCGCCCTCAAATTTTAACTACACGAAAATAGTTCGAGCTTGTTCGTTCTATATAAATACTAGTACTGTATGTTTATTCAGGCGTGGGGTTGTTCAATGAATGGAGGGCCGGGGAGCACACGTGAACAATACTACTACTAGTAAGTAGGAGTCGTACAGTTAGTCACGTTAAATACTCCCTCCTTTCCGGTTTATAGGGCTCAAATCTGAAATCTCATCAACCAAGGCATTTTGTGAATGGAGGAATATATCTTGTACTTTACAAAACTACTCAAATTAAACTCATGCATTAATTTGGATTAATTGAAGTGCATGCATGCTTGGCCACTAGACGAGTAGGAACATTACATGCATTGGTGTTTTCCTTTTTAATTTTTCCATGCAAAGATTTAATGTGCCTCGAAAACAAAAAATGAGATGGGGATGAGCCCTTTAAATTGGAAAAACAAAAAAGTTGACGTAAGCCCTATAAACCGAAAAAGGAGGGAGTAGATAGTTTCTTTTCTTTAATGCCACATACACAAATTGAAATACTTGTTGTGGAGAGAAAAAGATAATCAGTCCACTATATATATATAGGTAGGGGCGTGAGCGCTTGCTTTACTAGGGTCGCTCTCTTCATTCTCTCATCCTCATCGGATCTAAACAAGACAGCGGTAGCGACATTTTCTGTTTGCTCACCGCTCGTCACAGATCCGGCCAGATCCCTTCGGTCGGTGTGTGTAGAGGACTAGGTGCCACTACAAAAAAAAAGACACATCTGTGACATTTTGGGCCGAACGAATTTTTTCCTATCATGCTTATGACACTTCTATGATGATAATTATGACAAAACCTGGTATCATCATAGATGTGGTGGGCTCCTACTTCTATGACAAAAAATCATGACAAAAATGGGCCTTTTTCATCCTGGGCAGGCCGGAGACGCAGCTGCATGACATTCTTTTGGCCATGCATGACGGAAAAAAACGTGGTAGAAGCGAGGGCGAGGAAAATATCGGGGTGTTCCCGGTTACGGTGGGTGGTCTGGGGCCGAGCGATGCACATTTCTCTCATACACGTACGCGCGTGGGTGCGAGGCATTGGGCTCTAACTGAACCCGAGCGAGGCGTTTGCCTACTGAACCCGAGCGACTGCACTGTAGGCTATGCGTTGCTGAACCTGAGCGGTTGATCGATCCGGCTGTTACCTGAACCCGATCGAGCGATTCGTTCGCTACTGCTGCTAACTAAAGCCGATCGAAACCTGCTGCCTCTTGATGAACAGTGAGAGTTGTTGCGGGGGGGGGGGTTGGATGAACAGTTCCCAGTGGGGTTGGATGAACAGGACCTCTTGGTAGTAGAGGCCATTGCTGCTGGATAAACAGGAGCCCAATCGATCGAGCTGGTTGGGGTGGATGAACAGTACCCCATGGAGGGTTGCATGAATAGGGCGACCCCGTGGAGGGCTGGTTGAACAATAGCTGGTGGAGGGCTGGGTGAACAGTAGCCCGTGGAGGGGTTGTTGAATAGGACCCAATGGAGAGGGCTGGTTGAATAGTAGCCGGTGGAGGAGCGGTGGAGGCTGGATGAACATGAGCTCGTGGATGAACAGTCACAAGTGGAGGCTGGAGGAGGTCGACGGTGGATGAACAGTAGCCCATGGAGGCTGGTGGAGGTCGACGGTGGAGATGAACAGTAGCCTGTGGAGTCCCGTTTTGCGGTACGCCACACCCCTCCCGATGAATAGGACCCCCGTTTTGACCGTAGCGCCTCCAACACAAGTCTGTTTCCTCCGTTTTGCGGTACGCCACACCCCTTCCGATCAATAGGACCCCGTTTCAATCGTAGGAGGTCGAAGAAAAGTTTGTTTCCTCCATTTTCCCGTATGCCACACCCGTCCCTGTGAAAAGGATCCCATTTCGATCATGGGCGGTCGAACACAAGGCCATTTCCTCCGTTCAGCGGTATGCCAGGCCTCATTTCGATCGGCTGTTCTGCCCAAGCCGGTTGGCTCCCGATGAACACGACGCATTCCGTTGCCTCCCGATGAACACGATGACCCAGTTTCTCCATTCCGACCCAGCCGGTTGGCTATCGATGAATAGGACACCATCGCTGCCTCTCCATGTACAAGAGCCCTAGCCGTACGTATGCGCGACTAGGCATTCCAGAACACCCATATGTATGTATGTGTCCGTATTTACTTTCTTGCACCCTGGTCGTACGTATGTGTACATGCTATGCCCGCGCCTCTACTACAACATGTGCCCTTCCTTACTTGGCCACGTTTCATCACTTCAGCCTACAGACAGACCGATCGACCAGTATGTACATACACGTACGCGACCAGAATGACAACGCTACGTACGCTTCGACCAGGTGGGTCCAGACTGTCAGGGAGGATAAGGAGGCACTTCCTTACATGCGAAGATGTAGCTGGTGGGTCCTAGCAGTCATGGGGGAAACGTTTTTTTCACGAAATACGGTGGCGCATCTGGTGGGTCCTTGCTGTCAGGTGGAGGAATCATTATTTTGCGCATAACAAGGAGGCACTTCCTTGCTGCGGTCGAGGACCCAGCTGTCAGCCTCTCCATGTACAGTACTCTTCTGATGGAAGTCGTTCCTTGACCACATTAACCATGCCGCGTCGAGAGCACCAAGGGGGTGGACGACGGCGAGGCCTTGGAAGGGGATGACACAGAGCCGGGGAAGACGCGACAGTGGATGCCCACACGGAGAGGAGTATGAGGGTTCACTGGTCCGGCTGCGGTGTGAGGTTGTCGTCGCCGCAGAATAACAGGGGGTGTGGGTGAGTAGAGGGATAGCCTGGCCAGTGGTGGGAGTAGTAGGGGGCAGTGAAGTCTCTGCGGTAGCATAGCCGTCCATGGGAGGCAGGAGCAAGCGGCACGACTGGTGCTGGTTTAGGCGGCTGGAGCAAGAAGACCAGTGGTTGAAGAAGCACTATGGCCATTGGATGTACATCATACGGTCACTGGAGTTAGAATAGTTCATATTGACTAAGTAGAGAAAGCCCTCCGTCTGCGTTAGTAGGCCCACAAGTCAGCCTCCAACTACGGTGGGTCCTAGCTAGCAGGGGAGTATTCATATTTTTGTGCGTAATAAGGAGGCACTTCCTTGCGTGCGAAGATATAGCTGGTGGGTCCGAGCTGTCAGTCGGGGCAACGTTTTTTTGCGAAATACAGAGGCCCTTCTGGTGGGTCCTAGTTGTCATGTGGAGGAATCATTATTTTGCGCGTAATAATGAGGCATTTCCTTGCGTGCGGCCGTGGACCCAGCTGTCAGCCTCTCCACGTATAGTCCACTTCCGATGGATGTCATTCATTGACCATGTTGACCATGCCACGCCGAGAGCACTATGGCGGTGGACGGAGATGCCTAGGAAGGGAACGACATGGAGCCAGCGAAGACTCGACAGTTGTTTCCCACGCGGAGGGGAGTACGAGGGTTTACTGGTTCGCCTGGCGTCACCGGAGAATAATAGGAGGTGTGGGTGAGTAGAGGGATGACTAGGCCAGCGATGGGAGTACGATGGGGTGGGGAGGCCTGCACGGCAGCATAGTCGATCATGGGAAGAGGGAGCAGGCAGTCTCGCAGGCGCTTGTTTGAGCGGCGGGAGCAGGAAGAGCAGAGATTGAAGAAGCACGGCGGCCGTTGGATGGACATCCAACAGTCAGTGCTCTCATGTGTTGACTATGTTGACACGGCGTTGCATGTGCATCAACCTATAGTAGGCGCACAAGTCAGCCTCAAATGTGTGGGAAATAGCATACATCTCATCCGCCATTATTTCTAATAATTTACAACCCATTTGCTAATTCGTAAGGATTTTTTTGGAGCCCATCTTCTTTTTGTTAGCATTACAGTCCATATTGTAGCCACGGATAAAAAATTTACAATTTTTTTCATATTTCGATGCGTTCAACTGTTTTTAATCTCGCAATTTTGAGTCACATTCAATATAATTTGAAATATAAATTCATATCAATATAAAATCCAAATAATTGTCCATGCATAAAAATCTATGGAATTTAAAATCTCAAAATGAAAAAAAAAGAAATTTGAAACTAATTGCGGGTTTGATTTGTATTAAAAATGTACAACCCATTTCTCATTACTGATAGCCCATTTTCTCATCTTGAAAGATTTCCAGCCCAGCAGGACTAACAAAGCAAGTATGCCTCGGTTGGTTATTCGGCATAAGAAAAAAAAACTAGGCTAGCCATTTTCAGAAAGAAAAAAAACTAATGGGTTGGTCTTGTGGTAAACATAAAACAAAAGGTTGGCTAGACAGGCTAGAGTGCCTAGCACAGCCCAGTTGACACCCTGCTTCCATCTCAAAAACAAAGATAACTGGGCAAGCTACTTTCATTAAAAAACTGGGCAAGCTACTGGGTCCCTCGTGTCAGCCGCTCGTTGTGTAATTCTCTCGTTTATTGACTACATTGACAATAGCATGGGTCCCAGATGTTAGAAATCCATTAGGAGGAACCATTTTCCAGATTGAAATAAGGAGGCACTTGCTTGTGTACTGCCATGACCCTGGTGGGTCCCTGCTATCATCCTCTCAACATATAATCATCTCCTGATTGTGTACGCGTCAACCTAGTAGGCTCAGAAGTCAGCCTCCAAACCCGTGGAGGACAAATACAGCCCATTTAAAAAAATAACAGCCCATTCCATATGTTCACCTGGAAAGTTCAACATACAGAGCAAAGTAATAGGTCTGACCAGATATAGAGTACTGAACTTCCACGTTGACAACCGTCATAGCCAAGTTAACTATCTACTCCCACTAATACTCTAGTGAAAAGTACTAACTTACTCCTAGCTAACTACACGATGTCGGCCTCCATCTGCGGTACACGCTAAATGCCGGCACAGACATCCTCCTCCTCGCCTTGAACTTGCCGGAGGTGTGATATAGGGCACGTTGCTCGCGTGCGTTGTCCCTTTCCATGCCGGCGTGGTCCACCGAAGCTTCGGCTTCTAAGCAGGAAACCCACTTGACGAGGTGGTAGTAAAATTCGGCATCACACACGCGTGCGTGCCCTTCAGCCTCTAGGGCTATTTACCGGGCTCCGGCCTCCACGTAGTTGGCCCAGTGGAGGGCACTCTGCTCGCGACTCAAAGCGGCGGTGCGCTGCTGCTCCATGCCGTGTTGGCGGCGCAAAGCAGTGATACGCTACTCCTCCACCAGGCGGCTGATGACCCACAAGTATAGGGATCTATCATAGTCGTCTCGATAAGTAAGAGTGTCGAACCCAACGAGGAGCAGAAGGAAATGACAAGCGGTTTTCAGTAAGGTATTCTCTAGAAGCACTGAAATTATTAGTAACAGATAGTTTTGTGATAAGGTAATTTGTAACAGGTAGCAAGTAACAAAAGTAAACTAGGTGCAACAAGGTGTCCCAATCCTTTGTGTAGCAAAGGACAAGCCTGGACAAACTCTTATATAAAGGAAAGTGCTCCCGAGGACACATGGGAATTATCGTCAAGCTAGTTTTCATCATGCTCATATGATTCGCGTTCGTTACTTTGATAAGTTGATATGTGGGTGGACAGCCGCTTGGGTACTGGCCTTCCTTGGACAAGCATCCCACTTATGATTAACCCCTCTCGCAAGCATCCGCAACTACGAAAGAAGAATTAAGCTAAACCTAACCATAGCATGAAACATATGGATCCAAACCAGCCCCTTACGAAGCAATGCATAAACTAGTGTTTAAGCTTCTGTCACTCTAGCAACCCATCATCTATTTATTACTTCCCAATGCCTTCCCCTAGGCCCAAACAATGGTGAAGTGTCATGTAGTCGACGTTCACATAACACCACTAGAGGAAAGACAATATACATCTCATCAAAATGTCGAACGAATACCAAATTCACATGACTACTCATAGCAAGAATTCTCCCGTGTCCTCAGGAACAAATGTAACTACTCACAAATCATATTCATGTTCATCATCTGAGGGGTATTAATATGCATAAAGGATCTGAACATATAATCTTCCACCGAATAAACCAACTAGCATCAACTACAAGGAGTAATCAACACTACTAGCAACCCACAGGTACCAATCTGAGGTTTTGAGACAAAGATCCGATACAAGAGATGAACTAGGGTTTGAGAGGAGATGGTTCTGGTGAAGATGTTGTTGGAGATTGACCCCCTCCTGATGAGAGGATTAATGGTGATGATGATGGTGGCGATTTCCCCCTCCCAGAGGGATGTTTCCCCGACAGAACAGCTCCACCGGAGCCCTAGATTGCTTCCGCCAAGGTTCCGCCTCGAGACGGCAGCGCTTCATCCCGAAAGCTTACTTCTGATTTTTTCCAGGGAAAAAGATACCTTATACCAGAAGATGGGCATCGGAGGCCTGCCAGGTGGCCCATGAGGCAGGGGCGCGCCCCACCCTCGTGGACGGTGGCTGGCCCCCCTCTGGTGCTTTCTTCACCCAATATTTTTAATATATTCCAAAACTGACTTTCATGGAGTTTCGGGACTTTTTGAGTTGTGCAGAATAGGTCTCTAATATTTTCTCCTTTTCCAGCCCAGAATTCCAGCTGCCGGCATTCTCCCTCTTCATGTAAACCTTGTAAAATAAGAGAGAAAAAGCATAAGTATTGTGAGATAATGTGTAATAATAGCCCATAATGCAATAAATATCGATATAAAAGCATGATGGAAAATGGACGTATCAACTCCCCCAAGCTTAGACCTTGCTTGTCCTCAAGCGCAGGCTGATATCGAAAAATATGTCCACAAGTTTAGAGATAGAGGTGTCGATAAAATAAAATACGGACATGAGGGCATCATGATCATTCTTAGAATATATAGTCATATGGTTTCTTATGCTAAGTAACAATCTATTCACAATGTAAAGTATGAATCAGAAACTTCACTGAAAAACTAACAAATTATAATCTCAGTCATTGAAGCAATTGCAATTTATCATAACATTGGAAAGAGTCAATATAAGAGATTTTCAGCAAGTCCACATACTCAACTATCATTTAGTCTTTCACAATTTCTAACACTCACGCAATACTTATGGGTATGAAGTTTTAATCGGACACCGAGAAAGATAGGGGCTTATAGTTTTGCCTCCCAACCCTTTACCTCAAGGGTAACATCAACAATAATGCTTTATGAAAACCCACATCCAATTTGATCTTTCCAACACATAGACTCTTGTATAAGGTATATATATCAGGATCTTTCCAACACATAGTTCTTGCCAAAGGATAAAGTGTAAAAAGGAAAGGTGAAGTTCACCATGACTCTTGTATAAGGTATAAGACAAAAAAATAAAAGATAGGCCCTTCACGGAGGGAAGCAGTGGTTGTCATGTGCTTTTATGGTTGGATGCACAAAATCTTAATACAAAAAACGTCACTTTATATTGCCACTTGTGATAAGGACCTTTATTATGCAGTCTGTCGCTTTTATTTCTTCCATATCACAAGCTCCTATAAAGCTTATTTTGTCCACACTAATAGATCATACATATTTAGAGATCAATTTTTATTGCTTGCAACAATGACAACTTACTTGAAGGATCTTATTCAATTCATAGGTAGATATGGTGTACTCTCATGGCAAAACTGGGTTTAAGGATATTTGGAAGCATAAGTAGTATCTCTACTTGGTGCAAAGAATTTGACTACAATGAGGGGGAAAGGCATGCTCAACATGTTGGATGATCCATGAAAATATAATTTATTTCGGATATAAGAAAACATAAGCCATTATGTTGTCTTCCTTGTCCAACGTCACCTTTTTAGCATGTCATATTTTAATCAGTGCACACAATCAGAAAATATGTCCAAGATAGTATATTTATATGTGAAAACCTCTCTTTCTTTATTACTTCCTATTAATTGCAACATGACCAAAACTATGTTTGTCAACTCTCAACAACTTTTATTCATCATACTCTTTATATGTGACGTCATTACTCTCCATAAGATCAATATGATCTCTTTATTTATTTTTATTCTTTCTCCCCTTTTTTTATTTTATTCCCCCAAGATCATAGCAAGATAACCAAGCCCTTGACTCAACACTAATCTTTATTTTATATAGCTCACGGACTCGATTACATAGATAAGGATCAACACAAAACTCAAAGCTAGATCATACTAAACTTTTTTCTACTAGATCAAGATATAACCAAAAGGATTGAACTAAGAAAAGTGGTAAAGATAGAAGTGTGATGGTGATACGATACCAGGGCACTCTCCCAAGCTTAGCAGTTGCCAAGGGGAGTGCCCATACCCATGTGTTTATGTCTCTTTCTTCGGAGGTGGTGATTATGGAGTTGCTGATGATGTAGGCTTGTCATCCATCTTCCAAGGCATAGGCTCACCATCATAGAAAGATGATCAAGTCTCCGGGATCCTCAAATCTGCAGCCAAACTCATCATCTTGAATCTATATTCATACTCACAGTTTTGGTTTTGCAGGTCATAGATGTGGGCTTGGAGGTGCTCAATTTTCTCATGAAGCTTGAGGATGGTCTCCCCAATGTTCTTGGCATCCAGCTTGTGGTTGTTGGTGAACTCTGCGATCATCATGTGGTTGGTGTCGAGTCCGCGTTCCACCATCCCTAGCACTTGAAAACTTGTTGCTCCATTGCTTCGAGTCTTGTCTCCACGCTTCCGGTCCTCCTTGGTCCCTCAACATCGCAGATGTGCAGCACCCCCTAACGCATCTCAATGGTTTGAGGGTGTTGCAGAACCTCCACGAGGTAGGGGTTGATGACTCTCTCAAAAAACATGTCCTTGGAGGCGCTTGAAGATGTCATGGTGATCTAGATCTGTGAGAAAAATAGCTCGGAACAAAAACAGGAGATATTTGTGTGGTACGGTGGTCAAGACCTTCGGGAGATTATATAATGAATTTTTACCAACCAAAAGAAGTATCGTGCAAGAAATCGGAGTCCGGAGGGCCCACGAGGTGCCCACGAGGCAGGAGGCACGCCCAGGGGGTAGGGCGTGCCCGCCACCCTCATGGATGCCTCGTGTCCTTTCCGGACTACTACTTATTTTCCTATTTTCTTAAATATTCCAAAACATAGAGAAATTGCCATTAGAACTGTTTTGGAGTTGGTTTACTTACCGTACCACATACCTATTCCCTTTCAGAGTCTGAAATGTTCTGGAGAGTGTCTGTTATGTACTCCTCCGGGGTTACAGTGTCAATAACATTGGTTTCAACATTTATGGGGTTACCTGAGATATAATGTTTCATTCTTTGACCGTTCACCACCCTCGGATTTGTGCCTTCGAAGTTGTTGATTTTTATGGCACCAGAACGATAGACCTCCTCAATAACATAAGGACCTTCCCATTTAGAGAGGAGTTTTCCTGCAAAAAATCTTAAACGAGACTTGTATAACAGAACATAATCACCTACATTAAACTCACACTTTTGTATCCTTTTGTCATGCCATCTTTTAACTTTTTCTTTAAACAGTTTGGCATTCTCATAGGCTTGGGTTCTCCACTCATCAAGCGAGCTAATGTCAAATAGTCTCTTTTCACCGGCAAGTTTGAAATCATAATTGAGCTCTTTAATGTTCCAATATGCCATATGTTCTAGTTTGAGAGGTAAGTGACATGCTTTTCCATAAACCATTTTATACAGAGAAATACCCATAGGATTTTTTTATATGCAGTTCTATAGGCCCATAATGTGTCATCAAGTTTCTTGGAACAATTCTTTCTAGATCTATTAACAGTCTTTTGAAAAATTAATTTAATCTCCATGTTACTTAGTTCTACTTGACCACTAGACTGTGGGTGGTATGGAGATGCAATTCTATGATTAACATCATACTTAGCAAGCATTTTATGACAAGCACCATGAATAAAATGTGAATCACCATCAGTCATTAAATATCTAGGGACTCCAAACCTCGGAAAAATAATTTCTTTAAGCATCTTAATATAGGTGTTATGATCAGCACTACTAGTTGGAATAGCTTCTACCCACTTAGTAACGTAATCAACAACAACTAAAATATGTGTATACCCATTAGAGGAAGGAAACGGTCCCATATAATCAAAGCCCCAAACACCAAATGGTTCAATGATGAGTGAATAATTCATAGGCATTTCTTGACGTCTACTAATATTACCAATTCTTTGACATTCATCACAAGACAAGAAAAACTTACGGGCATCTTTGAAAAGAGTAGGCCAATAAAAACTGGATTGCAATACCTTATGTGCAGTTCTATCTCTAGTGTGGTGTCCTCCATAAGCCTCGGAGTGACACTACATAGGATATGTTCCTGTTCATGCTCAGGTACACAACGTCTAATAACACCATCTACTCCTTCTTATGAAGGTGCGTCATCCCAGAAGTAATGTCTTAAATCATAGAAAAACTTTTTCTTTTGCTGGTATGTGAAACTAGGTGGTATAAATTTAGCAACAATGTAATTAGCATAATCAGCATACCATGGAGCCGTACGAGAAGCATTTATGACAGCTAATTGTTCATCAGGAAAGCTATCATCTATAGCTAGCGGGTCATCAAGAACATTTTCTAACCTAGACAAGTTGTTTGCAACGGGGTTCTCAGCTCCCTTTCTATCAATAATATGCAAATCAAATTCTTGTAGCAAGAGAACCCATCTAAGATGTCTAGGTTTAGCATCTTTCTTTTTCCATAAGGTATTTAATAGCAGCATGATCAGTGTGAATAGTTACTTTAGAATCAACAATATAAGGTCTGAACTTATCACAAGCAAATACAACTGCTAAAAATTCCATTTCAGTAGTAGCATAGTTTCTCTGGGCATTGTCTAGAGTTTTACTAGCATATTGGATAACATTTAATTTCCTATCAACTCTTTGTCCTAGAATAGCACCTACAGCATAATCACTAGCATCACACATAATTTCAAAGGGTAAATTCCAATCAGGTGGCTGAACAATAGGTGCAGAAATCAAGGCTTTCTTAAGTATTTAAAATGCTTCTACACAATCATCATCAAAGACAAAAGGAACATCTTTTTGTAAGAGATTAGTCAGAGGCCTAGAATTTTTTGAGAAGTCTATAATGAACCTCCTATAAAAACTAGCATGACCAAGGAAACTTCTTATACCTTTAATGTCCTTTGGACACGACATCTTTTCAATAGCATCACTTTAGCTTTATAAACTTCAATACCTCTTTTAGAAACTTTATGCCCCAAGACAATACCTTCATTAGCCATAAAGTGGCACTTCTCCCAATTCAAGACAAGATTAGTTTCTTCACATCTCAGCAAAACTCGATCAAGGTTGCTTAAGAAATCATCAAAAGAAGTTCCATACATCGAGAAATCATCCAGGAATACCTCAACAATATTTTCACAAAAGTCAGAGAATATAGCAGCCATACATCTTTGAAAGGTAGTAGGTGCATTACATAAACCAAAAGGCATACGTCTATAAGCAAAGGTACTGAAAGGGCAAGTAAAAGTTGTCTTTACCCAATCCTCTTTCGACACAAGTATTTGAGAGAAACCAGAATAACCGTCTAGAAAGCAAAAATGTGTATGTTTGGATAATCTTTCTAGCATTTGATCAATAAAAGGTAAAGGGTAATGATCCTTTCAAGTAGCCTTATTTAATTTGCAGAAATCAATTACCATTCTATAACCTGTAACAATTCTTTGTGGGATCAATTCATCTTTATCATTAGGAACAACAGTAATACCTCCCTTCTTAGGGACACAATGGACAGGACTTACCCACTGACTGTCAGCAACATGATAAATTATACCTGCCTCTAGAAGCTTTAGTATTTCATTTCTTACCACTTCTTTCATCTTAGGATTTAAATGTTGTTGGTGATCAACAACCGGTTTAGCGTCTTTCTCCAATTTTATTTTGTGCTGGCATAGAGTGGGACTAATGCCCTTAAGATCATCAAGAGTATATCCAATAGCAGCATGGTGCTTCTTCAGAGTTTTCAATAATTTCTCTTCTTCCTGCTCTGAAAGGTTACCACTAATAATAACATGATATATCTTATTTTCATCAAGATAAGCATATTTAAGAGTATCAGGTAATGGTCTAAGCTCAAACACGGGATCACCCTTGGGTGGAGGAGGATCCCCTAGCATTACAACAGGCAAGTTGTGCTTCAAAATAGGTCCCTGTTTAAAGAACACTTCATCTATTTCCCTTCTTTCATTCATAAACATATCATTTTCATGGTCTAGCAAATATTGTTCTAAAGGATCATTAGGAGGCACAGCAATAGAAGCAAGACACTACTAGAAAAAGGGCTATAGATGGGATTGACACTAATGGCGCACCAGACAAGCGGTGCGCCATTAGTATATACTAATGGCGCACCACCTTCTGATACGCCATTAGAGTTGAAACTACTAATGGCGCACCTGGCCCAGGGTGCGCAATTAGTATCAAAAAAAATTTAACTAGTGCGCCTGTCCAAACATACTAATGGCGCATCCATACACAGTGCGCCATTACTAGTTGTAACTAGTAATGGCGCACCTGCCGGAAAGTGCGCCACTAACGTTGTTTTTTTTATTATATTTTTTATTCCCTATTTTGCAAAACTACTAATGGTGCACTATTCCACCGTGCGCCACTACTAGTTTAAACTAGTAATGGCGCACTGTGGGATAGTGCGCCATTGGTATTTTTTTTTGCAAAACTACTAATGGCGCTCCACCAGGAGGTGCGCCATTAGTAACCTGGATTACTAATGGCGCATTTAGAGTTGGTGCGCCATTAGTAAGTGGGCAGCAACAAGATATTTTGGACAGCCTCTCCTACCCACACTCACTTTCTCCCCACTTCATTCTCTCCACCTCCTCCTTGTCTCGGGTGCCTCCTCTTTTTCACCTCATTTCCACCATAGATTCATTCAATTTAAGTGGTTAAATTACCTTGTTTTGATAGGTAAGTAAGGGGGGAAGCTATATTTATGTTGTTCTCCCTACAACAATGTGCACATGCACTTTTTATGGCCTAGCTAGATCTATGTATGTTCGTGGTGTTGCATATGTTTGTGGTGTTGCATATGTTTGTGGTGCTGCATATGTGTTTGTTTTTGGAGGTGTACCGGTATTTAAAATGCGATAGTTGCCAATATTTTGCCGGAATGTTGATTCATTTCCGTTTCGGTGAGAATTTTGGCATTAAGCATTCTTTTTGGTCCTATTTTTAGGGAAAGTCATGCCAAATTTTTTCTTGGTTCTAAAATATCGTTTTGCTCTACCCCGTAGGCGACCATGGTCCGCATGATGACCGAAGGCATCGTGAATAGGTTTTTGAGGTCCGCGAAGGCCGAGATGCTTCAAAAGAACGAGACGGAGATAAGATGTCCGTGTCGAAGATGCAAGCTGAAGAGCCTTATTGCGGACCCGGAATCCGGGCAGGTGCGGGACCACCTGCTCTTGCGTGGTTTCATGGATGGCTATCGGTGGCAAGGTGATGAAGATGACTACGAAGTCGTCCATGGGGGCCGGGCAAGAAATGAGGAAGGGCAGCAAGACAACCACCGCGGCTCGGGCGGGCGAGAAGACGAAGAATCCCCAGGAGATGATCACGATGGTGATGCTGTACACAGTCATCATGTAGAAGATGCAGGACATGATGATGAGGAAGATGCCGGAGCAGACGACGGGCATGATCATGAAGATGATGATGCCGGCGGAGCAGACGACGCTGGACCATCGATGGGCTGGGTGCAGGACCCTCATATTCAAGAGCTGCTTCTCAAGCAGACGGATAACGCAAGAGCTGCCGCCCGAGAGAAAGCCAAGATGGATCAACTTGAGTTAGACGTGGTTACTCCATTGTATGAAGGATGCAGGCCCGAGGATACCCGCCTGAAAGTAACGCTCATGGCTCTGGAGATGAAGGTAAAACACAAAATGACCGACGCATGCTTCGACGAGAACATGTCATTCTGGCACGAACGTCTTCCCAAGGGGAACAAGTGCCCGACCAGTTTGGAGGAGGCAAAGAAAATCGTGTGTCCTCTGGATTTACCGCACGTGAAATACCATGTGTGCATGAACAATTGCATCATTTATCAGGACGAGCACGCGGAGTCTACCATATGTCCGGTGTGCAGCGTCACTCAATACAAGAAGAGGAAGAAAGCTCCTCGAAAAGTGGTGTGGTACTTTCCGATCACTCCTCGTCTGCAGCGGTATTTCGTGGACCCTAAGGTAGCAAAGCTCCTGCGTTGGCACACGGATAGGGAGGAGAAGAAGCGAGAAGATGACGCAAATGATCCGGAGATAGATAAAAAAGACAAGATGCTGAGTCACCCCAAGGATGCGAGCCAGTGGCAAGCGTTGAACTTCGAAGACCTAGAAATTGGGAACGATCCAAGGAACATCGTGCTGGGCGCGAGCACCGATGGAGTCAATCCGTTTGGCAGCCAGAGAAGCACACATAGCACCTGGCCTGTGTTTGTGTGGATGTACAACCTTCCCCCCTGGTTGTGCATGAAGAGGAAGTACATTCACATGAGTATGCTAATTGAAGGACCGAAACAACCAGGGAACGAAATCAATTTGTATCTAGGGCTGCTGAAAGAGGAGCTTGACACGCTGTGGAAAACGCCAGCCAATACGTGGGACGCCGCAGAGAAAGAATATTTCCCTATGAGAGCCGCGCTGCTCACGACGGTGCACGACTATCTCGGTTACGGATATGTCGCGGGGCAGGTGGTCCACGGATTTTTTGGATGCGTCAGGTGCATGGATCACACAATGTATCGCCAGCTAGATAGAGATCCCGGGTCTTCGAAAACCGTGTTCATGGGACACCGAAGGTGGCTTCGCGACGATGACCCGTGGAGAAAACGCAAGGATCTGTTCGATGGTGAAACCAAACCCTGAGGACGCCCGCGTACGAGGAGCGGCGAGGAAATAGACGAGCTGTTGAAAAATTGGAAAGACTGCCCACTGCCGGGAAAGAAGCAAAAGGCGCCAGAGCCGGGAAAGAAGCGAAAGGCGCTAGAGCCGCTGCTGAAGGTATGGAAAACGAGGTCTGTTTTCTAGGACTTGCCGTACTGGAAGATCCACTGTGTGCCTCACAGCCTTGATGTCATGCATCACATGAAGAACGTGTGCGAGAGTCTGCTTGGTACCCTGCTCAACATGCCAGAGAGGACCAAAGATGGGCCGAAAGCAAGGGCAGACTTGAAATCAATGGGCATCAGGCAGGAGCTTCACGCTATATATATATATATATGATGATGATGATGATGATGATGATGATGAGGCGAAGCAGGACACGGAAAGTCGTCGCAAAGGCAAAAAGCCAAGAAGACCGGAAATGACTACCCTCCCGCGTGCTTCACTCTAAGTTAGGAGGAGATCGAGCAGTTTTTCACCTGCCTCGTAGGAGTAAAACTTCCTTACGGTTACGCGGGGAAGATAAGCAGATACCTAGACCCAGCGAAGCTGAAGTTCAGCGGGATGAAGTCTCACGACTGTCACGTGCTGATGACGCAGATACTTCCAGTTGCAATCCGTGGGATCATGGACGTGCACGTCTGTGAAACCCTATTTGGCCTATGCAACTTTTTCGACGTCATCTCTCGGAAGTCTGTTGGCGTGAGGCAACTCAGAAGGCTACAGGAAGAGATCGTGGTGATACTATGCGAGCTTGAGATGTACTTCCCGCCCGCATTCTTCGACGTTATGGTGCATCTACTGGTCCATATCGTGGATGATATCATCCAACTCGGGCCGACGTTCCTGCACAGCATGATGCCGTTCGAAAGGATGAATGGTGTCATCAAAGGATACGTTAACAACATGTCACGTCCAGAGGGAAGCATAGCCAGGGGCTTTCTGACTGAAGAGTGCATCTCCTACTGCACGAATTATCTAGGCATCGAGAACCTCGTTGGTCTGCCCGTCAACAGGCACCTCGGCAGGCTCGCTGGATAGGGTCACCGTGAGGGTCGTCACGAAATGCATGTCGACTTCGAGGGTCGACTCGGCGACTTTGAAAGAGCAAACCTAGTCGCGCTACAACACATAGACGTGGTCGATCCTTGGGTGGTACAGCACAAAACCTTTATTAAGAAGACGTACAATGACCGAGGCCAACAGAGGACGGACGGAGATATACTCAAAGAGCACAACTCATGTTTCACGCGTTGGTTCAAGCAGAAGCTTCTGTCGTACCATTTACATGAGGATTCTTCCGCGGAAGAACAACTCATATTCGCCTTGTCACAGGGCGCCGAGCACAACCTAATGACCTATGAGGCGTACGATATCAACGGCTACACATTCTACACCGAGGCCAAGGACATGAAGAGCGATGGTTATCAGAACTCCGGGGTAACGATGGAATCCTACACCGGTAATGACAAGGACAGATACTACGGAAGGATCGAGGAGATCTGGGAGCTGAGCTACGCTGGAGAGAAGGTCCCGATGTTCCATGTTAGATGGGCCAAGAGCGTCCTAAAAGAAGACCGGTATTTCACCACCATGGTTATACCCGAAGCCAAATCCAAGACCGCGGGCGCAAACGTCACCGCGAAAAATGAGCCATGGGTACTGGCTTCCCAAGTGGACCAATGCTTCTTCATTACCGACCCGTCAAAGCCCAGTCGTGTTGTCGTGAGGAGAGGCAAAAGGAAGATCATCGGAATGGATGGAGTAGCCAATGAGTAAGACTTCGACAAGTATGGCGACCCGAGGATCGAACATGACGACGATGATGAAGTAGCAGCATACACCACAAGAAGAAGAGGGACCACCCTACCTAAAGGACGTCCGTTCCATAGAAGAACTCCATTTGCGAAAAAGAAGGGCAAGAAGATTGTGAACATATAGCTAGCTAAGATCGATTGTATTTAAATCGTAGCCTTCATTTCTCGATTGTATTTCATGGGCACTTTTTGAACTATCATGAATATTTTTAAATTTCATGGACACTTGATCTCGATCCTCCTCCGTCTCGATCGCTATCCCACCTCGCCAGATCCAGTCCCCCTCGCCGCCGAGCACCCCCCGGTCCACCGGCCGCCGCCGCCGACCCCCCGCACCCTCGATTCCCCTACTCAACCGCCGCCGTCGACCCCCCGCACCCCTCCCCTACTCAACCGCCGCCGCTGACCCCGCGCACCCCGCGCACCCTCCCCCGCTCCACCGGCATTACTGTTTGATGATATTTTTTAAAAAATTATTACTGTCTTATAAAAAAATATTACTGTTATGATTTAAACAAGTTTGAACATATTTAAACACAAATAAGTATCAAACAACATTTTAAATGCATAAAAAAATTTGTGGAGCCTGGGAATCGAACCCAGGACCTCCTGGTGTGAGAACTGGCTGCTGACCAGTCGAGCTAGTAGATGGGACTTGGTGTGGATCAGGTCAGGTGGAAGATAACCTGTTGGCTCGAGCAGAAATAAAAAAACTACTAATGGCGCACCACGGGCTGCGATGAGTTGTTACCTCCGATTCGACCCGTCGGGGCCGACGATGATGACGTGATGACCCTCAGCGCCTGCCTGAGCTGGCCCCTGCTTTGGCCGAAGAGCCAGATTCGTTTGGGGGCGGGGGACACCACCCCAAAGACAACACCACCAGTCGTGCCGGCGCCAAGTCGGCCCCATGGCAAGACCGCCGCAACGGTGCCGGACATCCCTATGCCACTGGATCCAAACATGCATATGGCACAGGATCGGAACGACGACGACGACGATACATCTGCCAACGTACGGTGGCGACTTCATGGGGCCTCCTTCTCAAGAACCCAACCCAACAAAAGACGTGCGCGATCTAGCTGGTACCGCGGAGAAGCCAAGTTGCAACAGGCGTCGTCTGCAGTTCAGCTCTCAGGAGACGCCTCCAGCTGCCGACTTCACCGAGCCTCAGATAGGCGAGGTGCGAAATATGATCAGCCCCAACACACTCAAGAAGGTGGTCTGTGAGCAGAACTCGGTCCCATTACAGGAGAAGAAGAAGGCATGCAAAAGAAAGACTAACAAGGGTGTGGGCCAGCCGGCACCGAGTACGATCCGTGCTCAGGACGGGCCACCTTCACCTGAGGATATCTCGAGGAGGGTGCATGTGGCGGGTAGGCCGATGCTACCGAGAAATATGCTCGATGCTGCAACCGGCTATGCGGAGTCTGCATGACAGTGTTCTTTCTTTGGAGAAGCGGCGTCTTGGAGAGAAGGATGTGGCATACCCGGTTTTCGCGGCCAAGGTGCCAGAGGGCAAGGGCTTTGTGTATAACTCCATCGGGGGTACGATCGTCCTACGGTTTGATGACATCCACGCTATGTTGAACCTTCATCCGCTGCACTACACCTTCGTTCGGCTATTTTCGCTGAGTATGGAGATGCGGATCATTCGCGACAAGACCTCGGACATCGTGATAGTCGACCCCTTCTACATGCATGCCAAGATCTTGGGTAGCGCTGGGGACCGGCAAGTCACGAGTTCTTACCTCGAAGGCATCATTCTGGTAAACCAAGATAAGGATAACTTCCTCGTGCCTTACTTTCCCGAGTAAGTCCTCCCCTCAACCGCCCCGTAACATATGAATTCTTAGATTTTGATCGTTTTTCTTTTAACATTCCGTGTTTTCTGCAGTGACACACATTGCACGCTCATCCTCCTAAGCCCCAAATATTCCATGGCCACGTATTTTGACCCAGACCGTCAGTCGAACGTAGACTACACAAATGTCAAGAAGGTTCTTGATGATGTTCTCCCCGTCTACGTCAAATCTGGAGGCACCTTCACCAGGCCTATTCGTAAGTACGGCAAGCACGTGTTCTCCCACAATACGACGTTCTGTTGCGTCAAGCAGCCGCCTGGCGGTCAGAAGGGTGCCTACTACGCCATCCATCACATGTGAGCGATCGTACGGGACCATCATCAACTTCTGCTACCGAGTAGACTCAAAGATTGGGCCGCGAGCGTGTCGGCAATCCAGGACGCGGACATCAGACAAGAATTCTTTCGCATCCAGTCGGAGTTTGCGGAAATCATCCATCAAGATGTCCTTCGTACCGCGGGGCAGTTCTACCTCAGAAATCAACCGTCCAATAGTGACATCGACACAATCCTACAAATGCAGGCTGACAACGCCCGTTCTTTCATGACTGCCACGATAGACGGCGGCTTCATCCACGCTTCGGTCTCTTGAGTCGAGTCGAAAGCAGTGATGCTGTGTCTAGTTCTGAAACATCGATTGTCTCATGTTGTAATTAAACTTTAATGAACTTGTAGTATGTCTCTTTGGTTTCGAGAGTTGTTCAACTTAAGATGTAATCGATGCTATTAATGTCTTTCTTTTCTCTTCCGATCGTTCTGTTGCATACTTATATATTGCTTATGTATTGTCTGTGAATTGGTAGTACTAACGTTTCGTTTGGCTACTGCATAGCGATGCCGTGGTATGTCGTGTACAAGGGTAAGGTTCCCGGAGTCTACGACGACTGGGAGGAGTGTCGGAGACAGGTTCACTGATTCAGCGGTAATAGTTACAAAGGGTACGCCACTAGGGCTGAGGCCGAATCTAGATACGCCCGCTATCTAGCGGGAGAGGGGAGGGAGCGTTGGAGGAACCGGATGAAGACGAGTTTCATCGTGATGATGCTCATCGTGATGACCGCAGCTCTCTTCTATGTGACGGTAGTTTAGATGATCGATATCGACTTGTAATGTGAAGACAAACTCGCGGTCTCGAGACTTGTAATATAATGTTCTATCTTTGTTCGGTCTTTTCAATTCGGAGACTAATATGATGAATTGTATTCGGAGACTAAAATGATGAATTGTATTCAGAGACTAATCTTCTATTGTATTCAATGAATCTGTTGTTGATGTGTGCTGTCTATATTTTGTCCAATTATACATTTTGTAACCTGTGCAAAAAACAGAAAATAAAAAAATAAAAAAAACATAATATTCATACTAATGGCGCATCACATCATAGTGCGCCATTAGTATGCCAAAGGATATTAATGGCGCATCATTAAACAGTGCGCCATTAGTATGCCGAAGTTACTAATGGCGCATCTTGTTGTCGTGCGCCATTAGTATGCCAAAGCACCTGGGTATACATGGCCCCCTGGGAGGCATACTAATGGCGCGCTGTTGTATATACTAATGGCGCATCTGTGGTGCGCCATTAGTATACCAGATACTAATGGCGCACCAGTGGTGCGCCATTAGTAAAATATACTAATGGCGTGCTACTAATGGCGCACTACCAATGCGCCATTAATGGCCAAATTAGGTGCGCCATTAGTAGGCCTTTTCCTAGTAGTGAGACCAATAATTTCATATTTACTATTTATCAAGGGCTTGTCTACAAAATTTAGAAAAATTAAAATCATGAGACATATGCCCTAAACCGATTGAAACAATATCCTTTTTGCAGTCTATCTTGGCATTAACAGTATTCAGGAAGGGTCTACCAAATATAATGGGACAAAAGTCATCTTGTGGGGAACCAAGAACAAGAAAATCAGTAGGATATTTAATTTTCCCACACAAGACTTCAACATCTCTCACAATCCCAACTAGTGAAATAGTATCTCTATTGGCAAGCTTAATTGTAACATCAATACCTTCTATCTCAGCAGGTGCAATATCATGCATAATTTCTTCATATAAAGACTGAGGTATTGCACTCGCACTAGCACCCATGTCACATAAGCCATGATAACAATGATCCCCTATTTTAACAGAAACAACAGGCATGCCTACAAAAGGTCTATGTTTATTTTTAGTATCGGGTCTAGCAATTCTAGCAGCTTCATCACAGAAGTAAATGACATGCCCATCAATATTATCGACCATGAGATCTTTAACCATAGCAATACTAGGTTCAGCTTTAATTTTCTCAGAGAGTGTAGGTATTCTAGCATTACTCTTACAAACCACAGTTGAAGCTTTAGCATGATCCTTTATTCTAACAGGGAAAGGTGGTTTCTCAATATAAGCGGTAGGAACAATAGGATCAACATTATAAGTGATAGTATTTTCTTCAACTTTAATAGGTCCAACTACTTTTACTTCAATGGGAGGATGATATTTAAACCAATTCTCCTTAGGGAGATCAACATGAGTAGCAAATGATTCACAGAAAGAAGCTACTATCTCAGAGTCAAGTCCATATTTAGTGCTAAATTCACGAAAAGCATCGGTATTCATAAAATATTTAACACAATCAAACTTAGGTGTTATACCTGACTCCTTACCTTCATCGAGTTCCCAATCTTCAGAGTTGCGTTTAATTCTTTCCAATAAATCCCATCTGAATTCAATAGTCTTCATCATAAAAGAACTAGTGCAAGAAGTATCGAGCATGGAGCAATTATTGAGAGAAAGCCGAGCATAAAAATTTTGAATAATAATTTCTCTAGAGAGCTCATGATTGGGGCATAAATATAACATTGACTTAAGCCTCCCCCAAGCTTGAGCGATACTTTCTCCTTCGCGAGGCCAAACATTATGTATATATAATTACGATCACGATGAACTAGATGCATAGGATAAAACTTCTGATGAAATTCCAATTTCAATCGGTTGTAGTTCCAAGATCCAATATCATCACATAGCCTAAACCATGTCAATGCCTTTCCCTTCAAAGATAAATGGAAGACCTTCTTTTTGATAACATCCTCGCGCATACCTTCAAGCTTAAATAATCCACAAACTTCATCCACATAGATTAGGTGCTTATCGGGATGTAATGTTCCATCTCCTATAAAAGGATTAGCTAGCAATTTCTCTATCATACCCGATGGAATTTCAAAGTAAACATTTTCAGTAGGTTCAGTAGGTTGAGGAGAAACCCTTTGCTCTACTATTCGGGGTGAAGATACCCCGAACAAGACCCTCAAAGGATTATTTTCCAGAGTAACAAGTGATAGTAAATTTCAGCACACTATATAAATTTTTCCTTACCAAATTCCACTTACCAAAGGCGCTTCACTCCTTGGCAATGACGCCAGAAAAGAGTATTGATGACCCACAAGTATAGGGGATCTATCGTAGTCCTTTCGATAAGTAAGAGTGTCAAACCCAACGAGGAGCAGAGGGAAATGACAATCGGGTTTCAGTAAGGTCATCTCTGCAAGCACTGAAATTATCGGTAACAGATAGTTTTCTGATATGGTAATTCATAACGGGTAGCAAGTAACAAAAGTAAACAAGGTGCCGCAAGGTGGCCTAATCCTTTTTGTAGCAAAGGACAAGCCTGGACAAACTCTTATATAAAGGAAAGCGCTCCCGAGGACACATTAGAATTATCGTCAAGCAAGTTTACATCATGCTCATATGATTCGCGTTCGTTACTTTGATAATTTGATATGTAGGTGGACCGGTGCTTTGGTACTTCCCTTCCTTGGACAAGCATCCCACTTATGATTAATCCCTCTCGCAAGCATCCGCAACTATGAAAGAAGAATTAAGGTAAACCTAACCATAGCATGAAACATATGGATCCAAATCAGCCCCTTACGAAGCAACGCATAAACTAGGATTTAAGCTTCTGTTACTCTAGCAACCCATCATCTACTTATTAGTTCCCAATGCCTTGCCCTAGGCCCAAACAATGATGAAGTGTCATGTAGTCGACGTTCACATAACACCACTAGAGGAAAGACAACATACATCTCATCAAAATATCGAAACAATACCAAATTCACATGACTACTCATAGCAAGACTTCTCCCATGTCCTCAGGAACAAACGTAACTACTCACAAGTCTTATTCATGTTGGATCTGAACATATACTCTTCCACCAAATAAACAACCTAGCATCAACTACAAGGAGTAATCAACAGTACTTGCAACCCACAGGTACCAATCTGAGATTTTGAGACAAACATCAGATACAAGAGATGAACTAGCATTTGAGAGGTGATGGTGCTGGTGAAGATGTTGATGGAGATTGACCCCCTCCCGATAAGAGGATTGATGGTGATGCCGATGGTGATGATTCCCCCTCCCGGAGGGATGTTTCCCCGGCAGAACAGCTCCGCCGGAGCCCTAGATTGCTTCCGCCAAGGTTCCGCCTCGAGACGGCGAACGTTCTTCCCGAAAGCTACCTTTTGTTTTTTCCAGGGCAAAAGACAACTTATACCATAAGATGGGCATCGGGGGCCTGCCAGGTGGCCCACGAGGCAGGGGCGCCCAGGGGGGTAGGGCGCGGCCCCACCCTCGTGCACGGTGGCTGGCCCCCCTCTGGTGCTTTCTTCGCCCAATATTTTTAATGTATTCCAAAACCGACTTTCGTGGAGTTTCAGGGCTTTTGGAGTTGTGTAGAACAGGTCTCTAATATTTGCTCCTTTTCCAGCCCAGAATTCCAGCTGCCGGCATTCTCTCTCTTCATGTAAACCTTGTAAAATTAGAGAGAAAAGGCATAAGTATTGTGACATAATGTGTAATAACATCCCATAATGCAATAAATATCAATATAAAAGCATGATGCAAAATAGAGGTATCAGCAGGCATGCTCCAACAAGTCTTTGTACTATGAATTTCCATCTAAAGACCGAAAGAATACCTCCTCCCTCCATCTTCCTTCCGGTGAATAACCGAACACTAGCTCCGGTGGTGAGCGCCTCTGGCATCGCCTATTGCGAACGGTCGGGGGCATGACAGATGTGGAAAGAGTGAGGGCAAGTGGCGAGGGACGTCAAGCCGGTGGGGGTTGTGAGGGGAGCCGATAGGGCGAGTTGGGTGATGGTGCTACCGGAGAACGCTGGGAACTAGTAATTATAGGCGGAAGGTAGTTGGAGCAGCATGTCGCAGGAAACGCGACGGTCATCGGAATTCAATGCATAAGCACGCATGGCTTAGCGCACCAACTTATCATGGAAAACTGGAAAAACTGATGTGTCATCCCATCCCGTCAGTGGTGCATCCCATCTGTGCTGGATCGCACATCGGCATGACGGTTAAACAAGTGCCCTCGAATCATCCAGATGAGGTACTCCCTCCTTGTCAAAAATGATTCCACCACTCATCATCTACCTTGGTTGGTGAGATTTTTGAATTGATCCCTGCAAACCAGAAAGGAGGTAGTACGTGCATGATCCGCTATTTATTCATGTAGGATCGAGTAGGTCGAATAGTGTACGTGTAGGATCGAGTAGGTCGGATACTGTAATCGTATTAGCTGATCAACGTTCGCTGGGAGATAAGGCATTTGTGAACAATTTTGCTGGTAGTTTCTTCAGATTCGCATGGCATTTTCTTCAGAACAGCTTGTCAGTTTCTTCAGAGGTAGGCATTTTTATTCAGAAAACTGCCACCTTTGGATCTTGCGTCACAACTAAAACTACCAGTAGCATATTAGTAGGCTAGCTAGTGATCAATAAGTAACTTGCAAACACTGGGCGAACAGAAATGAGGAACTGCTAGTAACTTGTAAACATTAAGAACATAGAAATCAGGATCATACTGTGCATAGTAGTAAGAGTTGATCCGTTCGAAATCTTCACACGAGAGTCACAGGCCTAGTATTATAATATGTTCACATTAGTAGCCCAAATTCACAACCAACTAGTAACATGTTAATGCATCTCAATGATTCATAGGTCATATACAAATATGTAGCTCCAAAAGCAAAGATCTAGAAAAAACATCTGTTCTTCCTACTAACATGGATGCTTCTCTGGGCCAACATTCAGTACAGAGTGGAAGACAAATTTGTTTGTGATGTCTACAATACCTCTTGCAACTGTAAGTGGTTTTACCAATAGTTGGAACCATGAGAATGAACCACACATGATGGAGGAGCAACCACTTCAATATGATTGGGTCTTCTCTTGATCACATGGTGAGACTATTTTCGGAATAAAAACTTCAACTTAGGCAAAATGATGCCCATTGTATAATTACACCAAAGCAATGAAGCACCTACCGTTGGCCAATAAATAGTACAGTACTACTTTTGTGCAGTCCCTCAAGTGACTATCCAGTCTTTCTATGTCTATTTTCAAATGGCACTACATGTAGTGACTACTATTCTTTTGTGCAGTTCCACCAAAATTGCCATCACTTTGTTTGTTCAGGCAGACATCTATCTGCATAAATATCAACCAGCTAGTAAACATATACCCCATCTTGTATTTTTGGTTTAAACACGCCTCTACCACTTAGCATCTGCCATCTTTTGCACTCGACAATGTGATACTATCATGTTTTGCCCTGGAAAATTTCATACTGAATTGATTTGCTGGTTCAGAGCAGAAATATAGCGCATATTCTTCATCAGACCAAGGATATCCATGTTCGCAGTGATGGAAGAGGTGAAATCGATACAACCGAAATTGAGCATCCAATCATTGAATCATGTCCTGCACCTCCAATGTAGATACACCCTGCCAATAAATTCACATGCAAACCACTAATATTACTATCTAATGATAGTAAAAAAAGAGTAGCAAGATAGTAGCAAACCATGTACCTTCGTAATGAACAACCCATAGTGCCACCAATTGGATATAGAGGTTTGGAAGAAAACATGCTCCTAATGTTGAACCATTTGGAATTTTTGTGCAGTTCCACTAAAATCGAGCATCCCTGTTTGAATAGATATTGAAAGTGTGATTACTATAAAAGTGGCACTAGTTGAAGCATAGACTCACAAATATAAGCATTCCAATTTCTTAATGGGAAAAGGTAGCAAGACTGTTTCTAACCACCTATTTGAAGGAATAAATAAGGCAACAATGACTGATGTCAGGAAGGTGTACATAGTTTTTTCTGAAAAAGTGAACCATTCCTGACCTTTCCCCTTCTTTTAAGCATATTTTGTGCAGTTCAACTAAAATAAAATGCCATCACCGCCTTGACAATTCAGTGACACTGTACACAAATAAATGACTTAACATTACATCATGATGTCAGGTATGTAATCGACAAGCATTAGAGACAAACATACAGACCTCCACCGATAACATAATGAACATTAATTTTAACAAAGGTGTGACTAGCTTTACCGGGATAATTTGAGTGAACTCTACACCCTCTGTTCCTTAATATAAGACGTTTTTGCAGTTCAATTTAAAGTACCCAAACGTCTAGTATTTAGAAAAACAGGTAGTAGTTTTCTTGAGCACATATTAGGGAAAGCCTGCCACACTTTATATATGTCCATATGCTAATGCAACACCATCCGAATAGTACAAATATATACTAATCCAGTGGCTAGTGCAATAGTAGAGTATTTTTTTATTACGGGGTACAATACAATGGTTTTACTAAAAAGATTTCCATAAGCTAGCACTGGAAGATTTCTATAAGCATTAACAATACAAAATGTAAAGGTAACAAGTTTCAGCATTGGTATACTAGCTATGTAACAACATTAAACCAAATACAAAAGTCTGAATGTAACTAGCATTATTAACTAATGATACTATAAAAATGCAAACCATGTACCTTTAAGGTAAATATCATTTCAAACTCGAGGGGACTTGAAAAATTTCTATCCTAATGTTGATAACCGATCAAACATAAAAACTTGATCAAACGGATCAAGAGAACAGCCGTAGGAGGAGGTGCTCACTCTTGACCTTTCCTCTTCTCTTCATAATTTTTTGTGCAGTTCAACCAAAAAAATGACATCAGTGCCTTGGCATTTTGGTGACACTATACAAAAAATTGACTTATCTCATGAAAGTGAGGTATGTAATCTATAAGCATTAACAGTGCAAAAATCTAAAGGTAGTAACAAGTTTCATCGTTGGTATACTGGTTGTGCAACAACATTAGAATGCCTTAGCTGAAAAATATTTAATACATCCACAATCAACAGCTAACCCTTAAATAATCCGGTGACATTAAATGACATTGCTTAAATTTATCGGTGGCATTAGACTGAATGCGGCATTAGTTAAATGTGGCATCACTTTAGCAGTAGCATTGCTTGACTTTACCGCTCACGTTATACTAACAGCAAAAAAGTGGCAATAAGAGCATGTGTCATGGAATTGTCACGGCAGATGTCCTAGTGTGCGGACTTAGTCGTGGAACCATCGCGTTGAGGTTAGCTTAAAGGGGTTAATCGGGACAAAGGACACGGGGAGTTTATACTGGTTTGGCCCCTTACGATGAAGGTAAAAGCATAGTCTAGTTTGTAGTTGGTATTGCTAGGGTTTCGATGAACGGGGAGTGAGTACGCTTGACCTGGCTCTCGATCTGTTGTTCTTATCCTAAGCCGCCGCTAGGTCGTCCCCTTATATAGACGGGTAGAAGCCATGCGTCCCTCTGAGTCCCAACCGGCTTATACGACGTATCCGGCTCGGTGACCTTTTACATATGCCTTACAGTACAAGTTTACATACATGGCAGTTTATACTCATGGGCCTAGAGTCGCCTTTGGGTCTGGGCCCTCTACTAAGACTATCTATGAATCTCCATGTGACCTTGGGCTTCATTATGATGAATCTTCATAGGGTTGACCAGGCCCCTCCTGGGAGGGTCATACCTAATAGTTATATCCCCAACATTAGGCCCCAGGTTGATTTGGACTCGTTCATGTCAACCTTCAAGACTTAGAAAAATCCTTCAATTCCCACTGCAAAAACCTTGTAACCCACCATGACGTCATCTCCAAGATTTTCGGAAACCTGCCACGATGTCATCTTTAACGGATCTTTATCTTAATGTCTTTCCAAAAATTGAGGTGTCCAATTAGCTGGATAACTATTATTTGGCCTCCTCGTCTTTCGCGCCTGCCTGTTTCCTGTTTCCTTGTAAATAGGACCCGAAAGCCATCTTCCATTCTTCTCCTTCTCCTTCCTTCCTCACAGTGTGTCGTCCATGTACGAACCCTGCCGCCGTCGACCTCTGTCCTCGTCCTCGACTCCGGCCACTGCATCGCCTTGAGAAGACCAGAGAACTGCAGTGCAACTCCACTGCTCTTACAGCTCCAGTAAGTCTTCCTCTGTTCGTCACTAATCTGCCATTAGGGTTTCATCGGTGTTCTTCGATGTTCTTTGGTGTTCATCATCGTCCTTATTTTACTCTAATTAGATCCCCGTATTAGATCCAAAAGATATGCAAAGCTTGCGCGGTGACAGTTTTAGAACTTGTTTTAATACGAGATCACATCCCCACCATGATAGATCTCCTCTAGGGCTTCTCTATTTTCCACTGTCGCCTTTTATAGATGAATTTGCCCTTTTTCTGAATGATGGTAGATCCAAATTTGTAACCTCCATCTATGGAACTTGTTTGTCTCAGTACTTATCCAATTTTGTTTTTGGTCATTCTTGAATATCTTAGTCATGGCGGGTTACTCCGCCGGCTTACCTGTACCTCATATATCATTAGCCCTCGCTTAAGACGCCATTATAAACCTACTCTATAGTTATTGATTTTCAATCCCATCAACTAACTTGATCCGGAAAATTATTTCTTTCTAGATCGTCCTTTCATCATGCCTCCAAAGACGATGACCACTTGCAACTGGGTCACTTCCACAGTCACCGAAAGTACCTTGAAAGACTTTGCCACTGTTGGATACTTACCGGAGAAAGTGTCATGTCTTACCATGCTCCTGACCCGGCTAAAGTGAAACCTCAGCCGAAGGATGGTGAAATTATTGTTTTCACTGACCAGATGAACTGGGGCTTCTCACCTCCCGACTCAAAATTCTTTAGAGATGTTCTACATTTTCTTAAGCTTCATCTGCAAGATATCAGACCCAATTCCATATCAAATATCTGCAACTTCCAAGTTTTCTACGAGGTTTATCTTCAAGAAGAACCTATTGTGGAGATTTTCAGAGAATATTTCTACCTGAACCGCCAAAATGAATACACCAACGGTCCCAGCTTAGAACTTGGCGGGATCTCGATTCAACGCAGATGAGATGTCGTCTTCCCTCTAGTAGTTCTGCCAAGCCATCCCAAAGACTGGAACCAAACATGGTTTTACTCTAAATATACCTCGCCGTCTGATGAAAATCCGATGGCGGGTTCTCGAGCTGATCGTCTTGACGCAAAGCACCCACTCCTTGACAAACTTACTACCACCGAACACAAGAAACTTGTCCCAAAAATCAGAAAAGTCCAAGCTTTATTAGGAAACGACTTAACTGGAGTTGATTTGATCTGTTGTTCGATTGCATGGCGGGTCATCCATCTGAGCCACCGATCCGGTTTGATGTGTAACTACACCGGAGGAACAGATGATCCATTACGTCATAGTTCCCTGCGTCTGAACGAAGAAGCCATTGTAGAAATGGCAACCACTCTTGTCAATAGCAAGTATGAAGACTGCAGCATAGTAGGATTGAATCCTTTCTACAAGGTTAACCCAGCGCCAGAGGTAAATCCTTTGACTTCTTTTTTTAGTAGTTTTAAATATTTGCATGAATTTCAGCATGTTATCCCTCCATAGGCTAAATCTGACTTTTGGAAAGTCAAGTATGATCATGAGGCTGCCATGAAAGCTAGAGCAGCTGCGATAGCCGCCAATTAAACCGTCAGAAATTCGAAGAAGAAGCCAACCGCCTCTGAGTTACTCAAGCTGGATGACACCTCTGAGTCGGAGGTAGTCCTTGACTCTCTTGGTATATTTTTTAACCACCTTATTGACACTAACTATTACCAAGATGACACGGGGGCCAGCCAGGCAGTTGAAGAAGAGGTAAATATCATTTCTTCCGACTCACAACCTTTACCAAGGCAGAAACTTCGGCGAGTAACCCGGAAAGTAAGGTTTTCACACCGCTTGGCTTATTTAGATCCTCATTTTCTTTTGCAACAACAGCAACATGAGAGTCGCCGGCAGACCTGGTCTGGTGGAGATGACGATTTACCCCCTGGCTTACTGAGGGAGTCCTGGATTAGCGGGTCTCCGGACAGCCGGACTATAACCTTTGGCTGGACTGTTGGACTATGAAGATACAAGATTGAAGACTTCGTCTCGTGTCCGGATGGGACTTTGCTTGGCGTGGAAGGCAAGCTAGGCAATACGGATATGCATATCTCCTCCTTTGTAACCGACCTTGTGTAACCCTAGCCTCCTCCGGTGTCTATATAAACCGGAGGGTTTTAGTCCATAGGACAACATACAATCATACCATAGGCTAGCTTCTAGGGTTTAGCCTCTCCGATCTCATGGTAGATCTACTATTGTAATACTCATATCATCAATATTAATCAAGCAGGATGTAGGGTTTTACCTGTATCAAGAGGGCCCAAACCTGGGTAAAACATCGTGTCCCCTGCCTCCTGTTACCATCTGCCTTAGACGCACAGTTCGGGACCCCCTACCCGAGATCCGCCGGTTTTGACACTGACATTGGTGCTTTCATTGAGAGTTCCACTGTATTGTCACCGTAAGGCTTGATGGCTCCTTCGATCATCGCTAGCGATGTGGTCCAGGGTGAGGCTTTCCTCCCCGGACAAATCTTCATATTCGGCGGCTTTGCACTGCAGGCCAATTCGCTTGGCCATCTGGAGTAGATTGAGAGCTATGCCCCTGGCCATCAGGTCAGATTTGGAAACTTAAACTACACGGCCGACATCCACGGAGACTTGATCTTCAACGGATTCGAGCCCATGTCAGACGCGCCATACAGTCTTGACGAGCATGACGTAACTATGTCATCGGACGGTATTCGGGAGATCGCAGCCGCAGCCACTCCGTCCATCGATCCGGAGCAAGTCGCGCCATCCGAGAGCGGAGGGATGGACCCCGCCGTGGAGGCCGCACTCTCAGTGGCGATAGAGCCGGATACTGACTTCACCCCTTACGAGAGCCGTGTCGCCAAAACACTGGATTCATCTCCAGCCACGGACTCCGAGCCACTCATATCCGTGCCCGTCGAGTCCGACTGGGCGCCGATCATGGAGTTCATCTCTGCGGACATCTTTTAGCACTCACCCTTCGAGGATGTGCTAAATTCATTAAGGTCTCTCTCCCTGTCAGGAGAACCTTGTCCGAACTATGTCCGGCTAGAGTGGGATGCGGGCGATGAAGAAATTCGCTACCCACCCACCACCCACTTAGTAGCTACTGTCGACGACTTAACCGACATGCTCGACTTCGGCTTCGAAGACGTCGACGGTATGGACGACGAAGCCGGAGACGAACAGGATCCACCGCCCTTGGGGCACTGGACCGCCACCTCCTCATATGATATATACATGGTGGACACCCCCAAAGAAGCCAATGGCGACGAGAAAGCGGAGGATGACCCCTCCAAAAAGCAACCCAAGCGCCGACGTCAGCGGCGCCGCTCTAAGTCCTGCCACAGCAAGAGCAGTGATACCGGCACAGGAGATAATAACACTCCGGATAGCGCCGAAGACAACAACAATCCCCTCCAGCACGGTGCAGAGCTAGAGGACGAACAAGCTAGCCCGCTAGAGCAGGCAGCAGATGGAGAACCGGAAGAGGACAATGACATGCCTCTCTCCGAAGACGAGGCAAGCCTCGGCGACGACGAGTTTGTTGTGCCTGAGGACCCCATCGAGCAAGAGCGTTTCAAGTGCTGGCTTATGGCCACGGCAAGTAGCCTAAAGAAGAAACAACAACAGCTTCAAGCTGATCAAGACTTGCTAGCAGACAGATGGACCGAAGTCCTTGCGGCCAAGGAGCATGAATTTGAGCGCCCGTCCAAGAGTTACCCCAAACGCAGGTTGCTACCTCACCTCGAGGAGGAAGCATTGCAACCTCATTCACCAGTGTACGATGCGGGTGACCGGCCACTACGCGGCCGAGCCAGAGAGGCATTTCAGCCTAAAATCCAGACCGCACCCCGTCGCCACTCACTCAAAAATACTAAGGCCTGGGGCAACATAGAGGACCTGCGCGACATCTTTGACAGTAAGGCAAAAATCGCAAGGTCAATATATGGGACACGAGCACGTGTGGCCACATGGGACGATGATCGTCGCATCGGATACACCAAGAGTAAATCCGGCCGGGCCGAATACAACAGCTAAGACTCAGACGAACTACGTCGGGATATAGCCCGGCACAGAGGCGCCGCACACCCCCTATGCTTCACTGATGAAGTTATGAATCATGAATTCCCGGAGGATTTCAAACCCATAAATATTGAATCATACGACGGCACAACAGATCCCGCTGTATGGATTGAGGATTTCCTCCTTCACATCCACATGGCTCGCGGTGACGATCTACATGCCATCAAGTACCTCCCACTAAAACTCAAAGGACCAGCTCGGCATTGGCCGAATAGCTTGCCAGCAGATTTTGTTGGCAGTTGGGAGGATTTGGAAGATGCATTTATTGACAACTTCTAGGGCACTTATGTGCGGCTACCGGATGTTGATGACCTGAGCCACATAACCCAGCAGCCAGGGGAATCGGCCAAACAATTCTAGACACGGTTCCTGACTAAGCAAAATCAAATTGTAGATTGTCCGGATGCAGAAGCCCTAGCGGAATTCAAGCACAACATCCGCGACGAGTGGCTCGCCCGCCACCTCGGCTAGGAGAAGCCGAAATCTTTGGCAACCCTCACAACACTCATGACCCGCTTTTGCGCAGGCGAGGACAGCTGGCTGGATCGGAGCAACAACACATCAAGGAATCCGGATACCTCGGATACCAAGGACGTTAACGGTAGGCAGCATCGTAATAGACCAAAGCGCCGCAATAACGGCGATAACACCGAAGATACGGCAGTCAATGCCGGATTCAGAGGCTCTAAATCCGGTGAGCGGAAGAAGCCATTTAAAAGAAATACTCCGGCGCCGTCCAGTCTGGATCGCATACTGGATCGCTCGTGTCAAATCCACGGCACCCTTGACAAGCCAGACAATCACACCAACAGAGAATGCTGGGTGTTCAAGCAGGCCGGCAAGTTAAATGCCGAAAACAAGTATAAGGGGCCGCATAGCGATGACAAGGAGGAGCCACGGCCGCCGAACCAAGGAGGACAGAAGGGGTTTCACCCACAAGTGAAGACAGTGAACATGATATACGCAACCCACATTCCCAAGAGGGAGCGGAAGCGTGCACTAAGGGACGTCTACGCGATGGAGCCCGTCGCCCCGAAGTTCAACCCATGGTCCGCTTGTCCGATCACCTTTGATCGCAGGGACCACCCCACTAGCATCCGTCATGGCGGATCCGCCGCACTAGTCCTAGACCCCATCAATGACAGATTTCACCTCACTCGAGTCCTTATGGACGGCGGCAGCAGCCTGAACTTGCTTTATCAGGATACGGTGCGAAAAATGGGTATCGATCCCTCACGGATCAAACCCAGCAAAACCACCTTTAAAGGCGCGATCCCAGGTGTAGAGGCCCATTGCATAGGCTCAATCACACTGGAAGTGGTCTTTGGATCACCGGATAACTTCCGAAACGAAGAGTTAATCTTCGACATCGTCCTGTTTCGAAGTGGCTATCATGCACTGCTCGGACGGACAACATTTGCAAAGTTCAACAAAGTGCCGCATTACGCATACCTCAAGCTCAAGATGCTAGGACCCTGCAGGGTCATAACAGTAAATGGAAACACAGAACGCTCGCTCCATACAGAAGAGCACACTGCGGCTCTTGCAGCAGAGGCACAAAGCAGCCTGTTCAGGCAGACCACTCATTCGGCGTTACAGCCCCCGCACACCTTCAAGCGAGTCTGGAACAATCTGCAACAGGATCGCCTGGCGCGATCAACGCTCGCCTAGCAACCAGGGCCCCGTCCCAGTCCCAGTTCAGCGATGAAATTCGTGCTATGCGTACATAACTACGCATTAAAAATACCATGGACATAGGCGGGGGCACAATCAGGACACAGCCCGCATTGTGGCTTAACCACACCAGGGGTTGTATACCTTTGACATTCCTTTTCTCTTTCAGGGCGTAACTTTTCGGAAGCCCTTTCTGGCAGTCCGATTGCCGGACACATTCCAGAAGCAACAACCAAGGCGGCAAGAAGCTAGGATGAACACGGGAACCGCCAGGTGGTCTCTAGTAATACTTGATATACCCACGTTTCACTATTTATGCGTAGCTTGCCTTGGGATAGGACATTTCGAATTGTCCTACTTTATGCTTATTGCACTACTTGTACCAGTACGCTTGGACGTATTATTCAAATAACAATGCACCTTATTACTTTGTCATTAAATTATTTAAGCTTTCCTCTTTCTCTTATATGTCCATTTACGACATTCCGCACCTGCACGCTCGGGTGCGGTCAGTACGCCAGGTACTCTCGTTTACCCAGTAATACGGCGCAAGAAGTCCGAACACTTTCGATAGTGTGGCACCCCGAACTTATAGCATTATATGCATCAGCTCCGAATCATGTCTTGGGTCAAATGTTGGGTTACCCGGCTCCCATGCTTTGGTACCTTACGTTCCGCTATATTGGCTAAGGTAGCAGTGGGAGAACTACTGCGATTGTGTCCCGGTTCTTCCGGATGAGCACCTCAGTAGAGAAAGCCAAAAACTAACTGTCATGATAAGGCGAGAGACTGGTCGTTGTTCGAGAGGTCTCAAGTCCTTAAAGACTTTTTCCGCTTCGGGCGAGGAGTCGGCCTTGTCCGGCTTGGCGTGTATAGCGCCCCAAATTCGGCCCTCCGAATACCAGGGGCTTCGCCAAAAATTTAAAATCATAGACTTCTATGGCTAAGTGAGAGTGATAAAGCATTATAGTCCGATTGCCTGGTTCGTTGCACTGAGCACCACCCTTGAAGGACCCAAAATTGGGGTAAAGAGTGTTCAGATTTACCCCAAACATCCCAGTACTAGTTACATGGGGGCGGAAGCTGACGACTGGCCAACTCTCAGATTTTATAAACGGCCGCACAGAAGGTAATATTTTAAATTAAGAAAGCGTCACATGGCACAAAAGAACTCGTTTCATATTACAGGATCACATGGGCATGTTCATTCAAAAATTACATCCTTGGCACACTCATCTGCCACTAAGAGGGAAACCTTCAGGACGCTCTCATAGTAATTCTCGGGGCAGCGATGCTCCTTGCCCTCCGGCGGCCCCTCCTTCACAAGCTTCACGGGGTCCAGCTTCGCCCAATGGACCTTCGCCCGGGCAAAAGCTCTGTGTGCACCTTCGTTGCAGACGGATCGCTTGATGACTTCAAGCCGTGGTCAGGCTTCCACCAGCCGCCTCACCAGACCAAAGTAGCTGCCGGACAGGGGCTCGCTAGGCCACATCCGGACTATAAGGCCCCTCATGGCCTGTTCGGCCGCCTTGTGAAGTTCAACCAACTGCTTCAGTTGGTCGCTCAAGGACACGGGGTGTTCAGTCCCAAAATTCTGAGACCAGAGCAACTTCTCTGTTGAGCTCCCCTCCTCAGACCAGAAAAACTCTATGGCATCCAGCACACTGCGGGGAAGATCTCCAAACACTCCTGGAGAGTTCCGAACTCGGGTAAGAAAAAGGAAAGTCTCCTTCACATGATTGCTTTGCATATTGAATGCCTTACCCGCTGCTATCTTCTTCGCCGCATCAATCTCCTAGAGGGCCTTGTGGGCTTCGGCCTTGGCGCTCCGGACGCTTTCAAGCGCCTGCGCGAGCTCGGACTCCCACGTCTTGGAGTCAAGCTCCAAGGACTCGTGCTTCTTGGCGAGAGCCTCGAGCTGTTGCTGCACCTCGCCCACTCGGGCTTCTTGTTTCTCCCGTTCAATGTGTTCTTTGTCCGCTTTGTCTTCGGCCGCGGACAACGCCTTCCTCAGGGTCTCCACCTCGGTCGTGGCCCCTGACAAATTCATGGGAAAACTTTGTTTTTGCCACTCTAACTTTTGCCAATTTTGCTTATGTCACTCTAGAATTTGACATATCACTTTTGCCACTCTTAGCTTTTGATAATGTATCACTTTTGTCATTCCGTGGAAAAAGGAAAATTTTCATAGTGGCAATTGTGATACGTTGTCAAAAGCTAACAGTGGCAAAAGTGAAATGAAAAATTATTGTTTTTGCCATGGAATGGCATTTGTGATGTATTGTCAAAAGTTAAGAGTGACAAAAGTGAGATGTCAAACTCAAGAGTGGCATAAGCAAAATTGGCAAAAGATAGAGTAGTAAAAACAAAGTTTTCCACAAATTCATGATGATCCTATTACTTTACACCGAACGTATTTTTAACTATATAAACTGGGGTATATCTTACCTTTGCTCTCTTCGAGCTACCCCTTGGTAAGGACGAGCTCGTCCTCGGACCGCTTTAGGGCCTACTTCAGCGCACAGACCTCCGTAGTACATGCGGCAGCGGCCAGTAGGGAAGCCTGCACATACACATAGACATACTCTAATTAGACTCCTGAGCTATCATTTGATACTCTATTCGGCTTTTCTTCGCGAACGCCGAACAGAGCATCAGGGGCTACTATCTATGCGGTAATATTTTTATATTTTGAATGCTTACCTCAAAGCCTGTTAGGAGGCTGGCGCAAGCTTCGGTCAGTCCGTTCTTGGTGGACTGAACCTTCTTAACCACCGCACTCATCATAGTGCGGTGTTCTTCATCGATGGAAGCACTATGAAGCGCTTCCAGCAAGTTGTCTGGTGCCTCTGGTTGGACAGAGGACACCGGCACGGATGGTTGGCCCCCCTTAATGGGGGACCACCTGCCGGAGTCCGGAACCCTCAAAGGTTCCGACGTAGTGTCCCGCTGGGGCCCAAACTCGAAGCCCGTAGGAGTCTCGCTCCCTTGGCATTCAGGGTCCAGGAGGTCGCCGTGAGGCGCCCCCAGGATCACCTCCCCATGGGTCGGTGCCTTTTGAGACACCACCTCGGCGTTGTCCGCAGGGCGAGGGGTGGAAGCTGTTGGAGGAGAACCGTTGTTCATATCTGATGAGCCCAAAGAGCCGCTCGACGAGGGTACGTCGAGATGAGCTCGGGCCGGACTGCATATTCATGTTCGGCATAAGCAAAGGCAGTACAATAAAATGTGCCATGAAGTACTATGGTGTCCGGACACTTACGACTTCGCCAGGGGCTTGTCCCTAGGTAGCCACTCGTCGCCGTTGTCGGCGACCGTCGTGGCACAGTCCGAAGGGAGGGTCTTTCCCTTCTTGGACCCTTCGGCCTCCCCGGATGGGTCGGCCTTCATTTTCTTGTCTCCCCCGGCTGGGAGGGAGAACTTTTCTCCTCCTCCTCGTTTCCGTGGGAGGAGTGCGCGTCGGACTCATCAGGCGACGAGTCCGATAGAACCGTCTTGCGCCGAAGACCCTTTCGGGTCCCCGCGGCCTTCTTCTTGGCCGTATTTTCCGGCACCTCGTAAGGCGCTGGAGTCAGCATCTTCGTTAGAAGAGCGTTTGCAGGATCTTCGGGCAGGGGGGCTAGGCAATCAAGCTGCTGCGCTGTCTTTATCCAGTCATGTTAATAACGTGAAAGCTTAGATCCAGCACATAACCAAACCAGGGCACATAAATACCCGAAGAGATATAAAAGCCTACCGGGTGGGCACGGTGCTTTGCGCTGAGTCCGCGGTGAGGGAGGGAATCATCCCGGCGCCCTTGAACAGCGCCCTCCAGACATCCTCGTGCGCCGTGTCATAGAGCTCTCGCAGCATCTGGTGCTTGGCCGAGTCGAACTCCCACAAAACAAATGCCCGTCGCTGGCACAGAAGGATCCGGCGGAGGAGCATGACCTGAACCACGTTGACGAGCTTAATTTTTGTGTTTTTCATGTTTTGGATGTAGGTCTGGAGTCCAGTCAGCTCTACCGGAGAACCCTAGGACAGGCCCTTCTTTTTCCAGGAGGTGAGCCGCGTGGGGTTCCGGATCGAAATTTGGGGGCTGCCACCCAGTTGGAGTCGCGTGGCTCGGTGATGTAGAACCACCCCGATTGACACCCCTTTATGGTATCCACGTAGGTACCCTCGAGCCAGGTGACATTAGGCATCTTGCCCACCATGGAGCCTCCACACTTTGCTTGCTGGCCACCCACCACCTTCGGTTTTACATTGAAGGTTTTCAGCCATAGGCCGAAGTGGGGCCTGATGCGGAGGAAGGCCTCACACACGACGATAAAAGCTGAGATGTTGAGGATGAAGTTGGGGGCTAGATCTTGAAAATCCAGCCCTTAGTAGAACATGAGCCCGCAGACAAACAGGTGGAGAGGAAATCCCAGTTCGCGGAAGAAATGGGTAAGAAAATCTACCCTCTCATGGGGTTCGGGCGTGGGGACAATCTGCCCCGCATTCGGTAGCCGGTGCGCGATATTCGCAGCTAGGTATCCGGCTTAAGGTAACTTTTTGATGTTTTCCTCCGTGACGGAGGAAGCCATCCACTTGCCTCCTGCTCCAGACATGCTTGGAGTGGTTTGAGAAGAAGAACGCGGGCTTGGGCGCTAGAGCTCGAGTGTGCGGGAATGGGTAAGCGAGAAGGAAGAAGGCGTGGGTGTAAAAAGTAAATCTTTGTCCCTTTATAAGGGCGGAGGAGGCGATGAGTCTCCCCACTTGCCTGGCAAAACCATTTATTCCCCAGGCGCCATAATTGATGGCGCGGTTGGGTTACCCACATCCGTATTGATGAGAATCCCGTGATAAGGGGAACACGATCTCTGCTTTGACAAGACATATGAAGAAAACCGCCTCGCGATATGTGCGGAGCTGGTTGCGAAAAGCAGTTCGAATAATAACTAGGCCACGAAGTGATGTCATACTATCAAAACATGTCAGTAGATTAGATTTATGGAAGTATTATTCTCTCTACGGTGGTATGTGGAACTTATTTTGCAGGATCGGACACTATCCTTGCATTCAGACTCTTCCATGGTATATTCGGAGGAGGAACCTGCCTTGCAATGCCGAAGACAACACTGCGCGCGGGACTCATCGTCATTGAAGCCTGGTTCAGGGGCTACTAAGGGAGTCCTGGATTAGCGGGTCTGCGGACAGCCAGACTATATCCTTTCGTCGGACTGTTCGACTATGAAGATACAAGATTGAAGACTTTGTCTCGTGTCCAGATGGGACTCTTCTTGGCATGGAAGGCAAGCTAGGCAATACGGATATGCATATCTCCTCCTTTGTAACTGACCTTGTGTAACCCTAGCCTCCTCCGGTGTCTATATAAACCAGAGGGTTTTAGTCCGTAGGACAACATACAATCATACCATAGGCTAGCTTCTAGGGTTTAGCCTCTCCGATCTCGTGGTAGATCTGCTATTGTCATACTCATATCATCAAGAACAACCAAGCATGATGAAGGGTTTTACCTCTATCAAGAGGGCCCGAACTTGGGTAAAACATTGTGTCCCCTGCCTCCTGTTACCATCCGCCTTAGATGCACAGTTCGGGACCCCCTACCCGAGATCCGCCGGTTTTGACACCGACACTTACCAAAGACTCCTCGGAAACGCCAGAATGAGTTTCTCTTTGACCTTGAACCCTTGTATTTGTTCAATGAATACTTTCATTACTCATTTTTGATTCTACCTTTGCAGGAGATTTCCCGATCCTCCTCTGGCGATTCATCACAAACTCAATTGCCGGCCTTCAAAACCGCCCTCGGGTAAAGGTAAATGCCCTTCTTATATATGTTTACATATGCATCATTATACTGACTTGTCTAAATCCTTTATTAGCGGTCAAGCAAAGCCCAAGAAAGCAAAGGTGACTAAGCCGGCTAAGAATCCAAAAACCACTGAACCGGAGCAGCCAAACCTTGTACCAGAGCATCTTGAGGACCCGGAGCAGTCAACTTTTCTACCAGAACATGCTGAACCAGAGGACCCTACCTTTAACGCTCAACCAGATGTGCCTGAACCGTCTGTGGACGAAACTACTATCGATCCATCAAGTATTGAGCCGTCAAGCTTAGCTAACCCGCCGGAGAAACAAAATGATGATGTTTTAATCACTGGTACTAGATTTGTTGAACCGGGGAACCCAACTGTTCTGGACAGACACTCTGCCAAACAAGAAGTTATGGAAAGGCAGAAGGTGAGGTTTGATGTCTCCCACTATGCTCACCTGAGTATTAGTGAAGTGTTATCTGGTTATCTCAGTCAAGTGCACTCTAGCCGCGATTCAGAAATTGAGATGGTCAAGCAGATGCACCAAAAATATGAGGTACGTTCTCCGGCTTATATAAGTTATATACCCTGCTAGCCTCCAAGTATTCTGATTATGAAAATATTGAGTGATCTGTAGACTTAGATTACCTTAGAAACCTCTATCTTAGAGTCCCTCCAAGTCAGGTTTGCAACTAAACTGGATGCTTATAATATTTCAATTTGCATGTGTAGCCCCCAAGGGCTAGTTTAATCAGTATGAATGAGCCGGTCCTACTAATTATTGCTTAGAACTGAACCGTATAGCCCTCATGAACTGGCTGAGACTGTTGACAACTGATCCGACTCATTCTAGAAAAAAGTCAAGCAATATGCATTAGCTCCCAAGTGCCGAGTGTTGCTACCTGTAAAACACTTGGGACTTTTTTTAGAAAGAGCTGTCCCCTTTGAAAAATTTGCATTGATAGACATTAGCCCCCAAGTGCCAAGTGTTTATTGCTTGCAAAGCACTTGGGACTTGTCTTTTATAACTGGCCATGAAACTTAACAGCGTTATGCTATATGCAGGCTGCAACTGCAGAATTGGAATCCCAACTATCTGAGGCCAAGACCTGGCTGGCTACTCAAGAGACATAGACAAAGAAAGCTGAATCCAAATTCCAGTTGAGCGTGTCTGAGGCCGAAAAGCTGAAGACCAGCTTCACGGCAAAGAAAGAGGCTTGGACCAATGAGAAGACTACCTTGACGCAGCGCGCTGAGAAGGCTGAGGCGGCTCTGGAAGAGGTTACCGCTGAACTCACCGATTTAAAAAACTGTGTGTCGCAGATGGTTTCTGCAATCTTCGGTAAATCACCTTGTTACGTACTCAAATTGAGTATTTTCCATTATAAACCGCTACTTAACTCATTGTGTAATCTTTAAAGTTCCCAAGAGCAGTAATCTGAGCTGAGATACCGTAGTAAAGCTGAAGGCGGTTTACACTCTAGTTGAACAGCTGTACACCGGAGCCCAATGGACCCTTGCCACCATCTCCCCTATGAATCAAGGGCCGACTCTATTAAGTGACATCTTGAAGAAGCTATCTATCTTGCCCGCTCGATTCCAAGAAATCAAGCGATCGTGCGCGAGAGCCGGAGCTGTAATAGTTTTGAGCCAAGCTAAAGCCTAGGTGCCAGAATTAGACTCGGCTGCTTGTGTGAAGGAAATTCGTCCTCATGCTACCATCATTGGTGAAGAAACCAACCTCACCAAGTATCAGCCGGGTTTTGATGCTGATAATAAGAAGATGGTGCCTCCTTCATATAAAGTGATGGAGTTAATCCTGCCAATTCGTAAGCACACTTTCGCCCTTGAGGTTGACCCGTCTGGTCTGATTGATGTCGAGGTTGAATTCGTTGCCCTTCATGGCTTTGACTGGTCCAAACCCAACTTCCAGACAGTGGAGGAAGAAAAACCGGCAAGGGGTGAGGTGCAACCATCTAGTCAGCGAGGTCAGGATTCATGAGCCGGGGCCGGTTTATCAGCTCATATTTGCGAGACTAAAAAACAGTTATCTTTTGGGCTCGACATGCCTTGTAATAGGCTAGCTTCAAACTTTTTGCTTTGCCATGCCCTCGTGCATATTTGGCTATTTTATGATACTTCTTTATCCGTCATGAGAGGATACGCAATGTATGCCTGATGATATTATCCATCCTAAAACTGTTCCTTCATGTGACAAATAAAAAATGTCCTGGTGGTTTACCGCTGGACAGATTATACTGCTCTAACATGAATTTATCATGATTCATAACCAAAGCTGGTGGAAATAATAACCATTAAAAAGATATCATACCTGTGATGGTTGATCACACTATTGGTTTACCAAACTAGTGCAGTGAGGGTTATAACCCACAACTGGAACCCTGATAATTATTAGATGTTGCCGGTTTATGAATAAAACTGGACCGGGTATTGTTAAAAATACCGGATATTATCCTGGCGACTTATAGTCAAAACCAGGCTGGCTTAATGAACACTGGTGCATTGGAATCATAAAGTATGATAAGCAACATTAAATAAACCTAAAAAATCAAGAGGTTTTGAATAGTCATAACTATGGCATTGCGCCGATCAAGAGAGTTTAAGCTATGGTTCGGATCCGACCAAAGCCCCCAAGTGATCATCCTGGTGGCCTTACACCGATCAAGAGGGTATAAGCTTTGGTTCTAATATGACCAAGCCCCCAAGTGATTTCCCTGGTGGCCTTACGCCAATCAAGAGGGTTTAATCTATGGTTCGAATACGACCAAGCCCCCAAGTGATTTCCATGGTGGCCTTACGCCAATCAAGAGGGTTTAAGCTATGGTTCGAATACGACCAAGCCACCAAGTGATATTGTGGGTTGTGCCCAAGAGGTACCTATGTTTGAGCTGTGTTTTTACAACAGACTCTCTTTGGTTCCTTTAACCTGGGTAGGAAGCCCCCAAGTATTTTTTTTTATCCGGTTCAAAGGGTAATCATAACTTCATGCCTAAGCCGGTAATCAAAAACTCATTTATGAGAAGGGAAGAGGCCCTACTTTAGCAGGGATGCTGGTTTATTATATCAATCATAATATATACATTGTCTAAATATGTACATAAGGAGAGCCTGTGGCTCAAGTATAGTATGGCCTAAGTTGAGCAATATTCCAAGGCCGGTGGGTCTCCTCCTCCGACGTGCGTGAGTCCTTGTGGTCTCGAACATCGATAAGGTAATGTTACCCGTTGTTTAGATTCTTGCTGACCACAAAGGGTCCTTCCCGAGGTGGTGATAACTTGTGCATATTAGTCTGGTCCTGGATAAGCCGGAGCACCAGGTCGCCTTCTTGAAAGGTTCTAGTTTTAACCCAGCGGTTGTGATAACAGCACAGATCTTGCTGGTAAATTGCCAAACGAGTTGTTGTTATGTCCCGCTCCTCATCCAATAGATCAAGTGCTTCTTGACGTGCTCTTTCACTGTCCGCTTCCACATAAGCTGCCACCCGCGGTGAGTCATGACGGATGTCACTAAGGAGAACTGCCTCTGCTCCGTAAACCATGAAGAAAGGTGTATATCTTGTGGATCTGTTTGGGGTGGTTTTGATGCTCCATAACACGGAAGGCAACTCTTCCACCCAACAACCCAGCGTCCTCTGTAGGGGAACCATAAGCCGGGGTTTAATGCCCTTCAAGATCTCTTGGTTTGTTCTTTCCGCTTGACCATTGGATTGGGGGTGAGCCACTGATGACACATCAAGCTGGATATGCTCATGTTGACAGAATTCGCCCTATAGTGAGTCGTATTACAATTCACTGGCCGTCGTTTTACAACGTCGTGACTGGGAAAACCCTAACGGAAGATCACCTTCTTCGTGAACTGAACCGCCGTTGCTGCATCACACTTACTGACCGGCTCTGCCTCTACCCACTTAGTGAATTTATCCACCGCCACCAAAAGGTGGGTATTCTTGTCCTTGGATCTTTTGAACGGCCCAACAATATCGAGCCCCCAAACTGCGAATGGCAAAGTAATTGGAATCACCCTCAACTCTTGAGCCGGCACATGGGCACGGCGTGAAAATTTCTGACATCCATCACACCTGCGGACGAGGTCCTCTGCATCAGCATGAGCTGTTAACCAATAAAACCCATGACGGAATGTTTTAGCCACAAGGGACTTTGAACTGGCATGATGACCACAATTTCCTTCATGAATTTCTCGTAAGATCTCACATCCTTCTTCTGGAGAAACACAACGTTGAAATGCCCCTGTGACACTGTGATGATGTAACTCTCCGTTGACAATCGACATTGACTTAGACCGCCAGTTTATCTGCCTGGCTAAGGTCTCATCCTCAGGTAACTCGCCCCGGGTCATATAGGCCAACTAAGGGACTGTCCAATCTGGGATTACATGAAGAGCCGCCACCAACTGAGCCTCCGGGTCAGGAATAGCCAAATCCTCCTCTGTAGGAATCTTAACCGATGGGTTATGCAAGACGTCAAGAAAGACATTAGGCGGCACCGGCTTATGTTGAGAGCCCAGGCGGCTTAAGGCGTCTGCCGCTTCATTTTTCCTCCTATCAATGTGCTCAACTTGATAACCTTTTGAGTCACCAACAATGATGTCCACCTCTCGCCGATAAGCCTCCATGAGTGGATCCTTAGGATCCCAAGTACCAGAGACTTGTTGAGCCACCAAATCTGAGTCACCGAAGCATCTAACCCGACTTAAATTCATTTTCTTATCCATCCGAAGACCGTGGAATAAAGCCTCATACTCAGCTGCATTGTTAGTATAGGGAAACATCAAATGAAGAACATAACAAAATTTATCACCTCGAGGGGAAGCAAGAATAACTCCAGCACCCAAGCCCTCCAATTTCCTGAAACCATCAAAATGAATAGTCCAGTATGTGCTATCCGACTTTTCCTCAGGCATCTGTAGCTCTGTCCAATCATTGATGAAGTCCACCAGTGCTTGAGACTTGATGGTCGTGCGAGGCACATATTTTAATTCATGAGGTCCAAGCTCAATGGCCCACTTGGCGACCCGGCCAGTTGCTTTTCTATTTTGGATGATATCTCCCAAAGGAGCAGAGCTGACCATAGTGATAGGATGACCCAGAAAATAATGTTTAAGCTTCCGGCTGGCCAATAACACCCCATATACAAGCTTCTGCCAGTGTGGATACCTCTGTTTGGACTCAATAAGCACTTCGCTGATATAGTAAACCGACCTTTGAACCGAATACTCCTTTCCTGCTTCCTTTCTTTCTACCACAATGGCAACACTGACGGCCCGGATATTAGCAGACACATATAATAACAAAGGCTCTTTATCAATAAAGTCTTCTTTAAATCCTCAAATGTTGCATCAGCAGCATCACTCCAGACAAAGTTATCTGTCTTTTTCATCATCTGATACAGAGGGATATCCTTCTCCCCCAACCGGCTTATAAACGGGCTTAACACCGCGATACGATCTGCCAGACACTACACATCATTAATACACGCCGGTTTAGCTAGAGAGGTGATAGCTTTAATCTTCTCCAGATTAGCTTCAATCCCTTTGTTAGATGCTAAAAACCCAGGAGCTTGCCTGCCGGCACACCAAAAATACACTTGGTCGGGTTAAGCATCATCTTGTAGACCCAGAGATTATCAAAGGTTTCCTTCAAATCATCTATCAGTGTCTCTTTCTCTCTGGATTTCACCACAATATCATCCACATAAGCATGAACGTTACGCCCAATTTGGTTATGAAGGCAATTTTGCACACACCTCTGATAAGTCGCCTGGGCACTCTTGAGCCCAAAAGACATAGACACGTAGCAGAAGGCTCCAAAGGGAGTTATGAAAGCCGTGTTCTCCTGGTCCTTCTGCCATTTTGATCTGATGATAACCAGAATAAGCATCTAAAAAACTCAAATGCTCACAACCCGCCGTAGCATCAATAATATGATCAATACGAGGGAGAGCAAAAGGATCAGCCGGACAAGATTTGTTGAAATCTGTGTAGTCCACACACATACGCCAAGTGCCATTCTTCTGAAGTATCAGCACCAGGTTAGCCAACCAGTCAGGATGAAAAACTTCAATGATAAACCCAGCTGCCAAGAGCCAGGCTACTTCTTCTCCAATGGCCTTCCGTCTCTCCTCATTAAAACGATGAAGAAACTGCTTGACCAGTTTAAACCTTGGATCAATATTAAGATTGTGCTCAGCGAGTTCTCTCAGTACATCCGGCATGTCTGAGGGTTTCCATGCAAAGATGTCCCGGTTCGCATGGATGAACTCGATGAGCGTGCTTTCCTATTTCGGATACAGATTAACACTGATGTTGAACCGTTTGGATGAGTCACCAGGAACAAAGTCAACCATCTTGGTGTCATCTTCCAACTTAAATTTTAAAACTGGATCATGCTCTGTGGTTGGTTTTTTCAAACACGTCATATCTGCCGGGTCAACATTATCCTTATAAAACTTCAACTCCTCCGTTGCACAAACCGACTCAGCATAAGCCGCATCACCCTCTTCACATTCCAAGGCTATTGTCCGGCTCCCATGTACTGTGATGGTCCCCTTATGACCCGGCATCTTAGCTGCAGATAAACATAACAGGGCCTTGCCATGAACTTATCATAAGCCAGTCGTCCAAACAGGGCATGATAAGGGCTCTTGATTTTCACCACCTGAAAGGTCAGTGTCTCTGATCTAGAGTCATGATTATCTCCAAAAGCAACTTCCAGAGCTATCTTACCGACCGGATATGCCGATTTACCAGGCACCACACCATGGAAACCAGTGTTTGATGGCTTAAGACTTTTATCTATCAACCCCATGCGACCGAAGGTTTCATATTAAATGATATTGATGCTGCTCCCTCCGTCCATGAGCACTTTGGTGAACTTATACCCTCCAACCTGAGGTGCGACCACCAAAGCCAGATGAACCGGATTATCAACCCTGCGCGGATGATCCTCTCCACTCCACACAATTGGCTGCTCAGACCAGTGTAAGTAACGGGGCACTTCCGATTCAATGGAGTTTACTGCGATTTTATGAAGCTTCTGATCCTGTTTTGCACAAACTCGTGGTGAAGACGTGGTACTGCCCACTATTCAACTGTTTCGGGTTACTCTCATACCCAGATTGCTGCTGCTGACTCCCCTAACCTGACTGTTGATGGTAACCACCCTAATTGCTTTGATTGCCTTGATGACCTTGATGACCTTGTGTAACACCCACGATGCTGCTATATCTCCCACGTGTCGGAGCACAACTTAGAGGCATAACCGCATTGTAGGCATGTCGCAAGAGGGGTAATCTTTACACATCCCATGTACTGAATAAGAAAGGGATAAAGACTTGGCTTACAATGGTCACTTCACACAATATAAGAATATAGCATTACATCATCCAGAATACAATCAAGGTCCGACTACGAAACCAAAATAAAGAAAGACCACCCCTAATGCTAGATCCCCGATCGTCCCAACTGGGCTCCACTACTGATCAACTAGAAACGAAACAACACAACGAACACGATCTTCATCGAGCTCCTCCTTGAGCTCGATTGCGTCACCTACACGGTTATCATCGGCACTTGCAACTGTTTGAAGTAATCTGTGAGTCACGGGGACTCAGCAATCTCACACCCTCACGATCAAGACTATTTAAGCTTATGCGTAGGAAAAGGTAGTGAGGTGGAGCTGCAGCAAGCACTAGCATATATGGTGGCCAAGTTACGCAAATGAGAGCGAGAAGAGAAGCAAACCACGGTCGTAAACTAGAAGTGATCAAGAACTGATCCTGAAACTACATACGTTCAAGCATAACACAAGAACCATGTTCACTTCCGGACTCCGCCGAGAAGAGACCATCACGGCTACACACGCGGTTGATGCATTTTAAATTAAGTTAAGTGTCAAGTTCTCTACAACCGGATATTAACAAATTCCCATCTGCCCATAACCGCGGGCACGGCTTTCGAAAGTTCAAAACCCTGCAGGGGTGTCCCACCTTAGCCCATCACAAGCTCTCACGGTCAACGAAGGATACTCCTTCTCCCAGGAAGACCTGATCAGACTCAGAATCCTGGTTACAAGACATTTCGACAATGGTAAAACAAGACCAGCAAAGCCGCCCGAATGTGCCGACAAATCCCGATAGGAGCTGCACATATCTCGTTCTCAGGGCACACCGGATGAGCAAGATGTCGGGTTGGCATAGACCCTGGTTGCCCAGGGCGCGCCGGACATCGCTCAGGCAGGACCAACACTTAGAGAAGCACTGGCCCGGGGGGTTAAAATAAAGATGACCCTCGGGCTCTGGAAACCCAAGGGAAAAAAGGCTGGGTTGTTGAAAGTGCATTAATCGACTAGAGGGGGGGTGAATAGGCGATTTTTATGAAAGTCTTCAAAACGTGGGAGTTATGAAGACAAACGATAGAAATAAACCTAATACCCTGCAGCGGAAGGTAAACTACACTAGGCAAGCCATAGTCAAGTATTCAATAGAGTGAAAGCACAATGACTAATAGCAGCAATGTAGTAAGGATCAGGTAGGAAGATATTGTGAAGCCAGACAGAACACGCAGTCACTAAGTGAAGACAAAAGATAGTGCAAGCATACAATGACTTCACAAGGAGTAACAGTAAGTAAAGGGAAGGGAAGATGAAACCAGTGACTCGTTGAAGACAATGATTTGTTGGACCAGTTCCAGTTGCTGTGACAATTGTACGTCTGGTTGGGGCGGCTAGGTATTTAAACCTTAGGACACACAGTCCCGGACACCCAGTCCTGAACACGCAGCTCAGGACACCCAGTCCTCACCGTATTCCCCTTGAGCTAAGGTCACACAGACCTCGCCCAATCACTCTGGTAAGTCTTCAAGGTAGACTCCCAAACCTTCACAGACTTTGTTCACCGGCAATCCACAATGTCTCTTGGATGCTCAGAATGCGACGCCTAACCGGCTGGAGGATGCACAGTCCTCAAGTGTAATAAATCTTCAGATCGCACAGACAAGAAGACTTAAGTGATGCCCAATTCTCTTTGGCTCTGGGTGATTAGGGCTTTATCCTGGCAAGGAATTCTCTCTCAAAGGCTTCGAGTTGGGTTGCTCTCAAACGACAAAAGTCGTACTCTCAATCTGAGCAGCCAACCGTTTATGGTTGTAGGGGGTGGGCTATTTATAGCCACTTGGCAACCCAACCTGATTTGTCCAAAATGACCCTGGGTCACTAAGGAACTGACACGTGTTCCAACGGTCAGATTTCAAACTCACACGGCAACTTTACTTGGGCTGCAAGCAAAGCTGACTTGTCCGACTCTGGACAAGATTCGCTCTCATAGTCTGCACTCGAAGACATAGGTTTTGGTTAGGCATCACTTCAGTCATTCTGACTGGTTCTCTTGGACCCCCCTTAACAGTACGGTGGTTCCTATGACTCAACACAAAAAAAAGAACTACGACAGATCTAAGTCTTTGAGCTCCATAGGCTTCATGTGGTGTCTTCTCTTGTCATAGTCTTCAATGTGAATATCTTCATATATCACCTTTGACTTCAATGTCTTCATACATTTTTAGGGGTCATCTCTGGTAGGAAAACCGAATCAATGAGGGACTTCTACCTGTGTTATCCTGCAATTCTCATAAACACATTAGTCCCTCAACTAGGTTTGTCGTCAATACTCCAAAACCAACTAGGGGTGGCACTAGATGCACTTACAATCTCCCCCTTTTTGGTGATTGATGACAAACTAGTTGAAGTTTTCAACGGGGAATATAATCTGTGAAATTGTAAAGGATAAGGAATTGTCTTCATAAGTTGCAAGGGCTCCGCGTGAAGATGTGCATATAAGTAATTTTCTTTTGAAATGCAAATGCACATGGCAGGTTGTACTTGTGGAGATCCACTTCAACTTATGATGACAATCCACTATGCATTGAAAGTATATGAAGATAATGACAATGCATAATGAAAAATGGACGTCTGCAGAATGATCTAAGTGCGGAATTTATTGTCGCACGTGCGGAATTTATCATCGCAAAACAAAGTGGCAGATAAGTAGCAGACGACCATCGAGTTTAAGTGTTACAACTCAAAGAACCAAATGTAGCAAAACGAGAGTTGTAAGCATGAAGCAAAATATAAAGCACCCGCCCATATGGACCCGCTTGAAGACTATCAACCTCATATGCTTCTCCCCCTTTTGTCAGTAAAGACCAAAAAGGTTTGAAGACATAGAGCATCTACTCGTTCCCATGCGGAGTAGGTGAAGTAGCAGGGTCGTTGGTGGTGTTTGGCGGTGCTGAAGAGCTTGGAGCAGAGTTGACGCGTGCTGAAGGAGGTGGTGGTGAAGTAGCATCATCTTCATCCTCGATAACTCTGGCAGTCACTGTTGCAGCAGATGAAGAGAACTCAGAGTCTTCAAGGGATGGAGTTCCTGGCAGCACAGCTCTTCGAGGAGGTGTGGAGTCAAACTTGAATCGCTCATTGAAGCCATCCTCTTGGAGATCATCTTCAGAACACATCATCGTTAGCCCTTTCCATGTGCGGTGACAGGTTTCATGGGAAACGAAAGCATTCTTGGTGGCAAGATTGCGAATGCGATTAACATCCACCAAGAGGCTTTTCATCTGACGCTTCAGCCAGTCATGATGCCTATCCTGTTTCTAATGAAGAGCCACAAGAAGCTCTCGGTCGTTGAGAACACGAGTGCGCTTCTTGGGTCTTGGAGCAGTGTACTATCAGTGGCTTCAGTAGACGCAGGGTGTGGTGCACGTGTAGTGCCAACCAAAGGATACACCCGAGTGACTGCTTCAACTCCTTCAATGTTCTGTAAGAAACTCTGATGCTCTGCATTCTGAAGACTTAGAGGTTCCTTTGCAGGCTCAGGATAGATGGCTTCAGTAGAGATATCCACATCAGGCAGAAAAATCCTATGATTGCGAGCAGATGGCTGATATGAGATATTAGAGTGAAGTTTAATTAGCCGCATTACCCATGGGGCGTAGAACTTCAAGCCAAACAGATCAGAGCCTGATGCAGCAAGTTGGCGGATGAATAAGTCCTGTGCATTGAAGCATTTTCCATGAAGAAGATAGAAGACCAAAGTCTTCATTGCACCCTCAAGCTTGGCATTTGGAGAGTGCCCTTTGATAGGCCAGAGAGTTCGCCTGATGCTGTGATAGATGGTTCTTGGCAGATACTCAAGGTCTTCAACAAAGAACTCTGTTGGATAAGCAGCATCTTGGAGCAATGGATTCATCATGCTGAGCATCTGACTCATATCAGGTTCCGGCCTCTTAAAGATGCTCTCAATAGCTTCACTATGCAGCTGATAGCCATGCTCGTAGAGATCGCCAGGAGTGGGCAAACCAGTGAGCTCAATGATCCATTGGCTTCGTGATGAACGTTTCCGGTCATCCACTCCAGGACCCAAGTCTTTGGATCTCTACTGTACCCGCGGATGTGAAGTGTGGCATAGAATTGGAGCAGCAGCTCTTCATTCCAATGCTCTTGGTCAGTAACGAATGGCAGCAGTCCAACTTCCTTGAAGCAATCCAAAGCTTCTTCCAGACAGGGCAGACCAGCTATGGCTTCAATGTCAAGGCGCTTGTGTGGGAAGATGCGACCTTGGTTGTAAAGAATGCATGAGTAATAGCTTCGCTGAGGATAGCTACAGAACCGATCAGATGATATCCTTTCCCTTGAGTAGGGGTTCCTGGAGCTATCGAAGAATGTGTTGTCTGCCCTGAAGCCATTGATATTGAAGGAGCCAGGTGCTGATGCAGGACCTGGGAACCTTGGCAATCTTGGGATTGGCTTCTGTACCTGAGGCCTGTGCTCAACATGATAATCGAACTGGGGACCGGCAGCAGACTCAGGAACAGAAGTGACGGGATCAGTGGCTTCACTGTCTTCTTCTTCCGTTGGGGAGGGCTCCACATTAGCTTCATTGGTGGTTGTGGCAGCCTCAAGATGTTCATCCTCCACTTGACGAGCTGGAGGGTCGGTTACAAGCACGTTCTCCTTGAGAACTTCTTCTTGGTGGGACAGGGGAGTGGGAACTTGTGGGACTTCTTCTTCCGTGGCTGATGCAGCCGGATTGTCTTCAGCAGAGACTTGAGGCCTTGGACCTTTGCGAAGCCTGCGCAACGCGGGCGACGCCTGTGGAGTTGGAGTGGGCTGGGCCTCATAGTATTCTTCCTCTTGTGGGCGATCTGCCCATGAAGCATCATGTGCAATTGGCGTCAGTGGACGACCAATGCTGATGAGTTCGTTGTTTTCAAGCTGAGGAAGGACTGCACCATCTTCTACATTGTCATGTTGACCAATGTCTTCAGCAGCGATGGGATCAGCTGCTGGAAAGTCTTCAGCTTCATGAGCCTCTGTGGAAGCAGGCTCACTGATAGTCAGTTGGCGTTCAGCTTCAGGATAGACCATAGAAATGGGTTCAACTATCAAGGGCTCTATGGGAGCAGCCCGATCTTTCTTGGTCTTCCTCTTCTTCTTGGAGGGGGCAGTTGGAGAGGCTTCAGAATGTTTCCTCTTCTTGGCTTCAGCCTCAGCAGTCCTTGTCTTCTTGAGCTCTGAAGCGGTTGACCGGCTTTTTGGCTTCGAGCCAGTCAGTCTAGTTGGGAAGACAATCGGAACTGCTTCCTGCCTTGGTGCGTCAGGTTCAGCTGTAGCAGGCTTCTTCTTCTTCTTTGCGGCCATCCTGGGGTCGATGCCAGGACGCCCAAGGGCCTTGCGCCTCTCAGCCTCATTGTAGGCTTGCACACATCTGTCAGCCAGAGTCTTCATGCGCTCACGCGAGCCCTGAGCTTCTGCATGTTTCTTTACAAAGGCTTCCTTGAGCTCGTGCATCATACTCTTGAAGTTCTTCACTTCCTGCACGCTAAGCTTGGCCATATGCTTCTTGAACTGAGCCTTTTCATAGTCAATATTTTGCTTCAGTTCAACAATACGCTGGGCAATAGCAAGTTCTGAAGCAATGGCGCCTTCGAAGGCAATACTGAGGCCAATTGGTAGCTGCAGATCTTCAAAGTTGATGTTTGGCGTGTCAAACCACTCGTCAATGAAGTTGTGGATGATGGTCACATCAAAGAGAGGCAGATCATTGAAGATTTCTGCTTCTTCTTTTGCTCTTGATGAGTTGCTCAAGAGCGTCATCTGCTAGATCTTCATCACTTGACAGATCAATGTCGTCATTGCGCAGAATGGCAGCAGCAGTTAGCTCTTGTCCGGTGTGAGGCAGAGGCATCTTGACCTTCTGGGGCTTGGAGATGCGAGATAAGTCTTCGGACTACACATTGTCTTCAGAAGGTGCAGTTGCCAGTGGCTTCGCCCGTGAGATTTTTGGTGAAGGGGCAGGCTTTGAAGCTTTAGGCTTCTTCAGCTTCTTTGTCTTCGGCGCTGCAGGCGCTTCATCTGATTCAGCGTCAGCTGCAGGCTCATTCACTGCAGCCCCTTGAACTAAGATGCGGGTGATGAGGCCTTCAAGGTTGTAGAAAGGACCGATGACATTGGGTTATGCATGTCGTGTGCCATCTGCCCTTGGTGCTGAGGGACCAGGGTTGAAGTCTACCCCCAAAGTCTTCTTGTTCTGCTTCGCTGAGTTCTGGGCAAACTGGAAGTTGCGCTTGAATAGATTGTCGTCACAACACCATAGTAGTGACGATGGGTGTGCATCAGCAGGCTGTGGCCCACGGACCATGCAGGGATAGAAGCCTTGTGCAATGGCTTCATCTCTGGACCTGGGTAGAAGATTCTTGTATAGGATGTCTCCCCACGGTCTCTTGATGGCATTTTTCTCAGCATATTCCTGGGTTACAAATCGGTATTTGAACCATTGTTCTGCCCAATATCTTCGAATTCATTGGATTCGGGTCTTGCGCTGATTGTAATCCTCTTCAGGATCTGTCTTGTACAGTTCTGAGAGTTCATCTGGCAGATCTCTGGATGTTTCTCCATGACGCTTTCTGCCACCCTTCCTTGCTGCTTTCTCTGAAGCCATAAACTTTAACTTGAAAGGCTTCAAAGGTTTTCGCTTGCTGGACCAACAGGAACTGGCTTCGGGAGAATTAATGTGATGCTGTAAGAATTCTGCAAATGAATGCGGACTATGAGAACCAAAGGATTCTCCCACGGACATGTACCTGTGACAGCATTAAGGTGCGAGGGAAGGGGAAGAGGTCATATGCATTCTCAGAAGATTTTGAAGATAAATCAGTTTAGAAGACATTGACCTCATCGTGTGAAGACATTCACTCATAGATAAGGAGTTGGTTCCAGATTTGTACGAATCCACATATCAGTACAAGTGAGGAATCTAACTACTTTGTGAAGCATAAGTGAATATACTAGGCATGTTATGAGATGCAGTATGAGAGAGATCTAACTTGTGTGAATAGAAACTGCTTGTAGTAGAAAGTGCAAATCCATAGGATCAACGGTGCTGTAAAAAGGAAGTTTTATTTACCACACTAAGAACTGCTAGACGGAGTGGAAGATGAGGCCGAGCAGTTCGATCTTCCGTGCCCTAACTTGGCGACGGAGGACACCTACGGCGACGGCGGAGAGGACGATGTCCGCGGTCGGCGTGAAGACGGCGTCGGAGAGGTTGCGGCAGCGAAGCGCTTCGTCGCCGGCGTCGTCGAGGGCTAGCGGTGGCGCTAGGGTTCGTGCGAGAGTGGAAGAAGAGATAATGACCGCTGTGAAGTGTGTATTTAGGTACATGGGTGGCACTGCGCTATTACACAGGTGCCCCTGGTGATTCGCATCTGAGGAACACGTGGCCATTATGCGGAATTTTGGGGTTTGTTCCACGTCCCACGCACGCCTGGATTGTCGGGTGGTCATTCCTACTTCTCCGGGTTTCATGTGGAGGAATGAGCATTGAAAACGGACTTAATGGTTGTCTCTGTATCTTCTGCTGACAAGGATGCAGAGAAGACATTCGATAGTTTCAATAGAATGCATATGATTTGGAGAGATAGAATTTGAGATAGAAAGCATAGAGAGGTTAGGGTCCGATCACATTCACTTAGTTCAAAAGATTTAACAAGAAGACATAGCTATAAGTGAATGCTGTAGAGGACAGAACACTAGTATATATATCTGTTTAATCAACATAGTGAAGATAATCATGAAGATATGTTGAGATTGAAGCCAAACCAAATGTGAAGACATAGCAAATGTAACGCCATGAGTGAAACACTTCAAACAGAACATTTGGTGGTGGCGTTACCCACCGTATAGGAAGTATTAGACCCAGACACGGCGCACAATTGTCGTGGCGCTCCGAATTCAAATTCCACATTAATGTATTCACACTTAGAATGTATGTCTTCATTGATTGAAGATATACTTTAATTCATGTGTTGCACATCTAAGTCATCAATATGCATAAGGGTTAGGATGTGTGCCTGATCACAGGACATTTGAGGATTCTAGGATATTTAGCTCACACCGTAACTTGCAAAATCTCTTCTCATCCAAGGGCTTGGTGAAGATATCTGCCAATTGCTCTTCAGTGTTGACGTGTATGATATCAATATCTTCCTTCACAACATGATCTCTGAGAAAGTGATGACGAATTTCAATGTGCTTTGTCTTCGAGTGCTGAACTGGGTTGTTGGCAATCTTGATGGCGCTTTCATTGTCGCAGTAAAGTGGCACTTGCTTCAGATGAATGCCATAGTCCTTGAGTGTTTGCTTCATCCACAGAAGCTGAGCGCAGCAAGATCCAGCAGCAATGTATTCAGATTCAGCAATGGAGAGAGATACACAGTTCTGCTTCTTTGAAGACCAACATACAAGTGATCGTCCCAGAAAGTGACATGTGCCTGATGTAGACTTGCGATGAACTTTGTCACCAGCATAATCAGCATCCGAAAATCCAACCAGATCAAACTTTGAGCCCTTTGGATACGATAATCCTAGAGTTGGGGTGTGAGCCAAATATCGAAGAATTCGCTTCACAGCTAAGTGATGCGACTCCTTTGGTGCCGCTTGAAATCGAGCACACATGCAAACACTAAGCATAATATCTGGCCTAGATGCACATAGATAAAGTAAAGAACCAATCATGGAGTGGTATACCTTTTGATCGAACTCTTTACCATTGTCGTCGGGACCCAGATGATGTTTGGCTGGCATTGGTGTTGTGAAGCCTTTGCAGTCTTGCATACCGAACTTCTTCAGGCAATCTTTGAGGTACTTCTCTTGAGATATGAAGATGCCGTTGCGTTGTTGTCGTATTTGAAGACCGAGGAAGAACTTCAGCTCTCCCATCATGGACATCTGATATTGCTCTTGCATCATATATCCAAACTCTTCACTATACTTCTGATTGGTGCAGCTGAAGATAATGTCATCCACATATATTTGGCACACAAATAGTTCACCATCATATGTCTTCGTGAAGAGAGTGGGGTCTAGGGAACCAGGTATGAAGCCTTTGCTCTTCAGGAAGTATTTGAGTGTGTCATACCAGGCCCGAGGGGCTTGTTTGAGGCCATACAGTGCCTTGTTGAGCTTGTATACCATGTCAGGATGTTTTGGATCTTCAAAGCCAGGCGGTTGTGCAACATACACTTCTTCTTCAATCTTGCCATTGAGAAAAGCACTCTTCACATCCATTTGATATAGAAGTATGTTATGATGATTTGCATAGGCCAGCAGTATGCGTATGGCTTCAAGTCTAGCCACAGGAGCAAATGTTTCATTGAAGTCAATGCCTTCCACTTGAGAATATCCTTGAGCAACGAGACGAGCTTTGTTTCTGACAACTTGACCATGCTCATCTTGCTTGTTGCGGTATATCCATTTGGTGCCTATTATATTGTGCTTCCGTGGATCAGGACGCTTAACTAGTTCCCATACATTATTCAGCTCAAACTGTTGAAGCTCTTCTTGCATAGCTTGAACCCATTTAGGTTCCATGAAGGCTTCTTCAAGTTTCTTGGGTTCTGTTATTGAGACGAATGCGAAGTGCCCACAGAAATTTGCTAGCTGAGTTGCCCTTGAACGAGTGAGTGGACCGGGTGCATTGATGCTATCAATTATTCTTTCAATCTGCACTTCATTGGCAACGCGAGGATGTACAGGGCGAATATTTTGCTCTTGCTGATCATTGTCGTTGTTAGAAGGAATGTCTTCAGGCTGAGCATTGTCTTCATGTTGATCAGGTGCTGAGATGATAAGTTCTTCTTCAGGATGAGCTTCAGAAGGTATAATTTCTCTAGTTCCCATTAGCTTGATTGATTCACTGGATGGAACTTCACCTAGCACATTTGGCAGTTGCTCTCTTTGTGAACCGTTGGTCTCATCGAACCGCACATCCACTGTTTCAACCACTTTGTAATGAAAGAGATTGAAGACTCTATAGGAGTGCGAATCCTTTCCATATCCAAGCATAAAACCCTCATGTGCTTTTGGTGCAAACTTTGAGGTGTGATGTGGGTCCTTGATCCAGCACTTGGCTCCAAATACTCTGAAGTAACTGACATTTGGCTTCTTGCCAGTAAGAAGCTCATAAGATGTCTTGTTCAGAAGCTTGTGAAGATAAACACGATTGATTGTATGGCATGCAGTATCAATGGCTTCAGGCCAGAATTTTCTTGGAGTCTTGTATTCATCTAGCATTGTTCTGGCCATCTCAATGAGTGTTCTGTTCTTGCGTTCGACGACGCCATTCTGCTGTGGCGTGTACGGGGCCGAGAATTCATGTGTGATGCCCAAGGTATCAAGATATGTATCAAGGCCAGTGTTCTTGAATTCAGTGCCATTGTCACTTCTGATGTGCTTTATCTTGGCGCCATAATTGTTCATAGCTCGATTGGCAAAGCGTCTGAAGACATCCTGCACTTCAGTCTTGTAAAGGATTATGTGCACCCAAGTATATCTAGAATAATCATCAACAATAACGAAGCCATAGAGGCAAGCAGTAGTAGTAAGAGTTGAGTAATGAGTGGGACCGAAAAGATCCATGTGAAGCAGTTCGAAGGGTCGAGTAGTGGTCATGATTGTCTTCGAGGGATGTTTGGCCCTCGTCATCTTCCCTGCTTCACAGGCACAGCATAAGTGATCTTTCTTGAACTTGACGCCCTCGATGCCTATGACATGCTTCTTCTTTGCCAGGTTGTGGAGGTTCCTCATGCCAGCATGCCCAAGCCTCCGATGCCAGAGCCAGCATTCTGAAGCTTTTGCTAGAAGACATACGGAAAGTTGTGGTCCTGCTAAGAAATCTACTACGTACAGATCATCTTTTCGATACCCTTCAAACACTAGAGACTTGTCAGATTCCATTAGTACAAGGCAACGATATTTTCCAAATATTACAATCATGTTCAAATCGCAAAGCATTGAGACAGACATTAAGTTGAAGCCAAGGGATTCAACAAGCATGACTTTATCCATGTGTTGATCCCTTGAGATTGCAACTCTACCTAGACCCAATACCTTACTTTTACCAGTGTCAGCAAATGTGATGTGACTCTTGTCGGATGGACGTAAGGTTGAGTCCATAAGAAGACTTCTTTTGCCAGTCATGTGATTTGTACACCCACTATCAATAATCCATTCTGAAGACATTGGTGTCGTACCCTACAGTGCAGTTAGGGGGATAAGCTTCACCAAGAGCATTGTGAAGCAAAAACATTTGACGAACCAATGGGTTATGAAAGCTTAGATCCAGATTAGGACTAATAGGGAGAGTAGCAAGCGATTCAGGAACGAAGTACATAGTAAGACCATTCGGGCATTTGATCTTGCGCCCTACAAGATGTTTAAGGTCCCCAGCAATGGCGTCAGACGATTTTGGTTTTCTGCTGGAGACCTTTCCCTGCAAAAGAGAGTTAAGCTTTCTTAGCCACCCACATCTTCAAGGGTGGCTGAGAAGCAATAAGTCTAAGTGCAGCATCTGGGAATTTTGGCTTTGGAGCCCTAGCAAACAGTCTTGCAGGCGGACAATAGTACTCATAAGAATAAGCTGAATAGTTCTTGGTCTTATGAACATGGCGGTTTGATGAACCGCTCTCATATTCATATGCCTGAGTATGGTTTCCCTGCAAAACATTTGTGTTAGTGTGACTCAGGTGAGTCCTCTGTCTGTATGAAGCCTTTGGACCGTATGAAGCCTTTGGTCTGAGGTTTGTCTTCTTCATGTGAGGTGTCATGATGACATTCACAGGAAGATTCTCCAAACACCTTTTCGAAACCCAGATCTTCTTCATAGGCGGTCCATTCCTGCAGTTAGTACCAATGTACCTGGCAAACACTTCACCATTCTGATTCTTAAACAGTATATAGTTTGCATCAAATGATTCATCAATGATAATGGGGTTAGCACAAGTGAAGCCAGATAGATTGGATGGGTCTGCTGAAGGTTCCTTTGCAGCAACCCACATGGTTTTGGGGTACTGCTCAGGTTTCCAGTAAGAGCCATCAGCATTCATTTTCCTTACGAACCCAACACCCTCTTTCCTCGGGTTTCGGTTCAGTATCTGCTTTTTGAGGACATGACATAGTGTCTGATGCCCTTTAAGACTTTTGTACATCCCAATTTCAAGCAATGTCTTCAACCTAGCATTCTCATCAGCAATAGCAGTGGTATCCTCAGCAGAGGGGTTAGTTACCACATCAACAGTTGAAGATATTGCAACAGTAGTAGCAGTAGAACATTCAGCAACAGAAGTAGCATTATCACGCTCAATGCATTTAATACATGGTGGTTCAAATCCTTCCTGAGCGGGACTGATCTGTTTGGCGCGAAGTGACTCATTTTCCTTTTGAAGATCTTCATGAACCGCTCTCAATTTCTCAAGATCTTGCTTCCTTTGAAGATAATCATAGGAAAGCTTTTCATGAGTTGTTGAGAGAGTTTCATGATGACTTTCAAGTTCCTGATACTTAATGTGAAGATTTTTTATGTCTTCAATTAAGGATTCAGATCGAGTCATTTCAGCACCTAACAGATCATCGCTTCTGTCTATCAGTTTTTGAATATGTTCCATAGCTTTCTGTTGTTCAGTTGCAATTTTAGCAAGTGTTTTGTAGCTGGGTTTTGAATCACAATCAGAGTCATCGTCACTAGATGTTTGATAGTGAGTAGTGCGTGTGTTTACCTTGGCACCGCGTGCCATGAAGCAGTAGGTAGAAGCGGAGTAGTCCTTGTCATTTGCATCGGTGTCGGTGACGAGGTTATTGTCTTCAATATTGAAGATGGACTTGGCAACGTATGCTGTAGCCAGACTTGCGACGCCTGAATCGGACTCCTCCTCAGACTCCACCTCCGCCTCCTCAGAAGCGGACTCCTCCTCTAAATTCATTTCCTTGCCAACAAACGCACGTGCCTTGCCAGATGAGCTCTTCTTGTGTAATGAAGACTTTGAGGAAGACATGGAAGAAGAATGTGAGTATTTCTTCTTCTTCTTGTCGTCAGAGTCATATTCCTTGCTCTTCTTCTTCTTTTTGTTCTCATTGTCCCACTGTGGACACTCAGAGATGAAGTGGCCAAGTTTCTTGCACTTGTGACATGTTTTCTTCTTGTAGTCATGAGCAGAAGCTTCATCATTCCTTGAGCTTGATCAGGAAGACTTTCTGAAACCTTTCTTCTTGGTGAATTTTTGGAACTTCTTCACAAGCATAACAAGTTCCCTTGCAATGTCTTCGGGATCATCAGAACTGTTGTCAGATTCTTCTTCAGATGAGGAGACAGCTTTTGCCTTCAAGGCACGAGTTCGCCCATAGTTTGGACCGTAGATATCTCTTTTCTCAGAAAGCTGAAACTCATGTGTGTTGAGCCTCTCAAGTATGTCAGATGGATCGAGTGTCTTGAAATCAGGACGTTCTTGAATCATCAGGGCTTGGATGTCAAACGAACTATCAAGTGATCCCAGTAGTGTCTTGACGACTTCATGTTTGGTGATCTCAGTAGCGCTGAGGGCTTGAAGCTCATTTGTGATGTCAGTGAGTCGGTCAAATGTGTGCTGGACATTCTCATTGTCATTTCGCTTGAAGTGGTTGAAGAGGTTGCGAAGGACACTGATTCTCTGATCTCTCTGGGTTGAGATGCCTTCATTGACCTTGGAGAGCCAGTCCCAGACCAGCTTAGATGTCTTGAAAGCACTCACACGGCCATACTGTCCTTTGGTCAGGTGACCACAGATGATATTCTTGGCAGTAGAGTCCAGTTGAACAAATTTCTTGACATCAGCAGCAGTGACACCTTCTCCAGCCTTGGGAACGCCGTTTTCGACGACATACCATAGGTCGACATCAATGGCTTCAAGATGCATGCGCATCTTATTCTTCCAGTAGGGATATTCAGTTCCATCGAAGACGGGGCACGCAGCGGAGACTTTAATTATCCCTGCAGTCGACATAGCTAAAACTCCAGGTGGTTAAACCGAATCACACAGAACAAGGGACCACCTTGCTCTGATACCAATTGAAAGTGCGTTATATCGACTAGAGGGGAGGTGAATAGGCGATTTCTATGAAAGTCTTCAAAACGTGGGAGTTATGAAGACAAACGATAGAAATAAACCTAATACCCTGCAGTGGAAGGTAGACTACACTAGGCAAGCCATAGTCAAGTATTCAATAGAGTGAAAGCACAATGACTAATAGCAGCAATGTAGTAAGGATCAGGTAGGAAGATATTGTGAAGCCAGACAGAACACGTAGTCACTCAGTGAAGACAAAAGATAGTGCAAACATACAATGACTTCACAAGGAGTAACAGTAAGTAAAGGGAAGGGAAGATGAAACCAGTGACTCGTTGAAGACAATGATTTGTTGGACCAGTTCCAGTTGCTGTGACAACTGTACGTCTGGTTGGGGCGGCTAGGCATTTAAACCTTAGGACACACAGTCCCGGACACCCAGTCCTGAACACGCAGCTCAGGACACCCATTCCTCACCGTATTCCCCTTGAGCTAAGGTCACACAGACCTCGCCCAATCACTTTGGTAAGTCTTCAAGGTAGACTCCCAAACCTTCACAGACTTCGTTCACCGGCAATCCACAATGTCTCTTGGATGCTCAGAACGCGACGCCTAACCGGCTGGAGGATGCACAGTCCTCAAGTGTAATAAGTCTTCAGATCACACAGACAAGAAGACTTAAGTGATGCCCAATTCTCTTTGGCTCTGGGTGATTAGGGCTTTATCCTCGCAAGGGATTCTCTCTCAAAGGCTTCGAGGTGGGTTGCTCTCAAACGACAAAAGCCGTACTCTCAATCTAAGCAGCCAACCGTTTATGGTTGTAGGGGGTGGGCTATTTATAGCCACTTGGCAACCCGACCTGATTTGTCCGAAATGACCCTGGGTCACTAAGGAACTGACACATGTTCCAACGGTCAGATTTCAAACTCACACGGCAACTTTATTTGGGCTGCAAGCAAAGCTGACTTGTCCGACTCTGGACAAGATTCGCTCTCATAGTCTTCACTCGAAGACATAGGTTTTGGTTAGGCATCACTTCAGTCATTCTGACTGGTTCTCTTGGACCCCACTTAACAGTACGGTGGTTCCTATGACTCAACACAAAAAAAAGAACTACGACAGGTCTAAGTCTTCGAGCTCCATAGGCTTCATGTGGTGTCTTCTCTTGTCATAGTCTTCAATGTGAATATCTTCATATACCACCTTTGACTTCAGTGTCTTCATACATTTTTAGGGGTCATCTCTGGTAGGAAAACCGAATCAATGAGGGACTTCTACCTGTGTTATCCTGCAATTCTCATAAACACATTAGTCCCTCAACTAGGTTTGTCGTCAATACTCCAAAACCAACTAGGGGTGGCACTAGATGCACTTACAGTTGTTATTGGAAATGTAAAACCAAGGTTGGGCCTTGCTGGAGGAGTTTTATTCAAGGCGAACTGTCAAGGGGTTCCCATTATAACCCAACCGCGTAAGGAACACAAAATCAAGGAACATAACACCGATATGACGGAAACTAGGGCGGCAAGAGTGGAACAAAACACCAGGCATAAGGCTGAGCCTTCCACCCTTTACCAAGTATATATATGCATTAATTAAATAAGATATATTGTTATATCCCAACAATAATCATGTTCCAACAAGGAAGAAACTCCATCTTCACCTGCAACTAGCAACGCTATAAGAGGGGCAGAGCAAAGCGGTAACATAGCCAAACAACGGTTTGCTAGGAAAGGTGGGTTGGAGGCTTGACATGGCAATATGGGAGGCATGATAAAGCAAGTGGTAGGTATCGCGGTATAGCAATAGAGCGAGCAACTAGCAAGCAAAGATAGAAGTGATTTCGAGGGTATGGTCATCTTGCCTGAGATCCCGCAAGGAAGAAGAACGAGTCCAAGACGAAGACAAACGGACGTAACGAACGAATCCTCACAACTCCAGAATGGAACCGAAGCTAACGAGAGAAGCAACCCAGAAAGAAGCAAGCAACATAGTAAACCAACAAGCATAAACATGGCATGATGCACAATCAAGGATGATGCATGTCCGATTTAAATATCCATGGCATGGCAAAGTGCAACAAGCAAAACTACAAATTAAGTGGAGCTCAATATGCAACGAGTTGCATATTGACGGAACACCACATGACTTATTTAGTTCTCTCCCATTTATGTACTCAACAATATTAAATGTTGGTTAGCCTCGCAGGAGGTGAAGCATAAGTAAAATACAAAGTTAGGCATTTTAAATGAGGTTGTAAACATCAAACTACAATACCGGTAAATTCTCATGTGCTTTTAGCAATTTAAAGCAAACAACAATTTTAAACATTTTAATTGTTGTAATCATGATGCGGATGACATGTGCAAGTTTATGCATTTTTTATTAAAAGTTGACAAGAGCATTATGAAGCATTTGTCACCGTGACGGAAACGAAAGGGGTGCCACGGCAACGAATCCGAAAATGATGCTGCGACAACATATCGGTTCCGGTAGCTCATGGAGATACCGGTGCAAAATGTGGTGTGGCGGGAGCGGAATAACTAGAGATGGTGTGGTGATCCCAGTTACCGGGTGTCCCACGAGACGACGGTAAACGAGGAGGACCGAGCAAGCAGCGATTCGACCATGGTGCAAACATGGGCATCTCATACAATACATACATCCATTCACGGGCGGTCATCTCGGGGTTATACCTTCGAAGCGTGCGTTTTCGGGGCGGAACGAGTTTGACGGGATGTAGTTGTTCTCGTGACGGTAGTCGTTCACGTTCATAGTGGAAGTAATCGTTCTCGTTCGTAGTGGAAGTAGTCATTCACAGACGTCGTGGAAGTATCGGTTCACGCGACGGTAGTCGAACTTGACGTTTGCGTTACACGGGTCTTCGGCGACGGTCGTCGTACATGGTTCGGAGTGGTACTTGCATCTTCGGACTTGTCGGTCTCGATTCTTGCGATGGTAGCGGTATACGTTTCATTTTTGGAGAGGTACTTAACGAATCCAACGTCCTCGAGGCGACGGTAGTTGTACACGGTCGACGGGTCATCGATCGTTCGGGGTCCGACTTGCGGGTCTTGCCGACATGAGGGGTACTTAGCGTTTCCATGTGGTGTAGGGGTACATGTCGATGGTCGTCGTGGTACTTGGTGTTTCACACTTGCCGATCCCGTCAACTCGAGGGGGTACTTGGTACAATCCGCATAGTCATGCACTTATCGTCGAGGGACTTGACGGATCCGAGGCTCTGAGTGTCGTGGTACTTGGCGCAATCCGAGACAACGGTACTTGGCGAACCGGATATGAGCAGGGGACCGAGGCCCTAGCCATCTGCTGCGAGTGTTGTGCTGGACGGCAGCGGCCTTGCAGGAGAGGTTGGCGCGCGGGAGGAAGGAAAGTCCAGGGAGGGGCTCGGTGACGGGGATGGCCTGAAACCGATGCTGGTGGCGCTCGTGGCCATGGGACGTGAATTCTGAGGTCGAAGGCGAGGCGCGGTGGAGGAGCTTCGCGGCGCGGTGGTCGGACGAAGCAGGGAGGCGCACGAGGAGACTCAGGCGCGGCAGGGCAGCGGTGCTGACGACGGGGAGGTCTCGCGGCGCGGGTGAGGGCGCCATGGGAGGCGGCTGGAGGTGCGAACGGAGCAGAGAAAGGGAGGTCGGGCGTTGCAGCGGACCGAGACGGCGGCGCGAGCGGGGGATGCGGTGGTGCTGGCAGGGGAGGCATGGCCTCGCCGGAGTCAGCGAGGCTTCGCAGCAGGGGCATCGGGCACGGAGGAAGATGGGGAGCGAGGCGTTGATGTAGGGGAAAAGAGAGCGAGAGGAGGGAGGCGGCGCTACGGGAGGGAGATGGGATCGAGCGAGCAGCGCTAGCTGGATGCGTACGGCTAGGGTTGAGAAGGCGGGGCCGGCTGGGCCTAAACGGTCAAATGGGCCGGAGGTGGTTGGGAGGCCCGGGTGGCCAGAGGCCTGACTGGGCTCTCTCTCCCTTAATTTTTTTATAACAGAAAAATAAAAGCAAATAAAGGAAGGAGAGAAAAGAAACGGTTAGAGGAAGGACTTGGGCATGCGGACTATATTCCCGGACTCACAAAATTGTGCTTGTTCCGAGAAAATAAAGAATGCCAAGATTGTGATATTTAAATTCAAATGATTTGAATAGGAAGTGAGGGTTGGGAAGGTCCAAAAATGTTCGGATTTTTGATGGTGCTCCAGAAAATGATGAAAGAAATATATGGCAAGGTTGGAGACAAAGACTTGAGATAACAACGGCATTAGGATAATTTTGCAAGTGTGTTCTAGGTGATTCCATAAGAATGGATTATTTATCGTAGCTCCCTAATATTGGGAGGGTATGTTATAAAGAGAACTCACCATGTGAATTCCCTCGGTTTAAATGGATCGAAGATCCATATGGTTTATTTGGTTGAGTTCTAAAACAGGTTGCATGATGACATGATGCAATGCACATGATGCAATGATGAATGCAACGAACCAAACAAAACACCATCCAATCTCGGGACCCATGGAAGGCATCTGAAGTTCCGGTCTTGGGGCGTTACACCTTGGAACCCAGAACTTGAACCGCCACCATCGTAACCCAGACCCTGAGAACTGGATTCTGGACCGCCACCTGGTCCATGGTTGCCTTGAAAGAAATTTGAGTTTTTGAACTCCTTCATACTGAAACCTTCCTTCTAGAGATGAGTAGACGGTCTTTGTCGCTTACCATGCCTTCGGCAGGGATGATTCAGTAGATGCTCAAGATTAATGCCTGATCCTCCGGTCTATGGGGGTGGTCTACCCTTACGACCCTGGCCATTATTCTATGCATTGGTATTTTCCACAAAGTCCAAATTATTATCAGCTTTGCGCTTACCATTGCCTCCTTGACTCGCCGCCTGGTTATGCTGCTGTCCTTTAGCGTTCCTGCTCCTCTTCCCCTTCCCTGTTTTGTCATCCTCAGACTCAGGGTCTTTGGTACTATCAGAGTCAGCATACTTAACCAGAGCCGCCATGAGTGTCCCCATGTCATTGCAGTGATGTTTGAGCCGCCCTAGTTTCTGCTTCAAGGGTATGAAGCGACAATTGTTCTCTAACATCAATACAACTAAGTCGGCATTGATACGATCTGATGAGTGCAAGATCATTGAGACCCGGCGCACCCAATGGGTTGTTGATTCACCTTCTTCTTGAACACAGGCGGCCAGGTCCACAATCGACATGGGCTGTTTACACGTATCCTTAAAGTTCTGGATGAACTGGGCTTTTAATTCGGCCCATGACCCGATGGAATTGGCAGGGAGCCCCTTCAACCAGGTGCAGGCTGTTCCTTCTAGCATCAGGGGAAAATACTTAGCACATGCCGCCTCACTGACATCTATCAACTCCATGGCCATCTCATAACTCTCAATCCATGCCTTAGGACTTAAAACCGGCTATATAGTTTGGCACCTTGCGAGGTCCTTCAAAATCCTTGGGCAGACGCTCATTACGTAGATCCGGCACCAAGTATGGTACGCCAAAGTTTCTAAAGGTTGCACCTGGCTCCACAGAGGTGGTCGGATGAACCGGAGTTGGTTGACGAGCCGCATACTGAGCCGCCAGCTCAGCCTCTCGACGAGCTCTACCTTGATCCACCACATCCTAAGCATTTGCACCACCGCCCGCCGGGTCATGCACACGGGGCGGGTTATGGTTCTGCGCACTGCTTGATATAGCCGGCTCATCGAGATGTCTGCTGTAACTCCGGCTCGGGCGAGGGGTAGAATGGACTCGATCACAGCTGTAAGAATAAGCCTGCTGCTGAACCAACACTGTCTGAAGAAGATCTCTCGCCCTCCGTGTCTCAACTGCTGCCGGCGATTCGCCTTCAACCGGGATAGCCGCCAGTCGAGATGATGCAGCGATCATGTTATCCAAAGGCTTGGAATAATGACCCGGTGGCGTTGGCACGTGCTGTGGCGGGTTATTGTTCTAACACCATGCGCCGCTAAACCGGCGTCCCTGTCCCAGGTGCCTCGGCCCGGTTTACCCCCACCGGGTTACTGGTTCCTGCTCCTGGCGTGTTAAAAAGATTTCTTGCCTCGTAAACCAATGGCAGACGGGTTTGATGCCTCCTCCTCATGACATCGTTTGAAGCATTCTGATCCAACATGAGCCGGGAAGACTCCGCCTGAATCTATTGTGACTAGGCATCCAAAGCGGTCCGCTCCACGGCCATCCTGGCACTTTCAGTGTTTAACTCCTCCATGGCCTGCACTATCTCATCACGCAGTTTTGTGATCACCGCATTGTGCTGATCTTGATCCACCAGGTTAACCACCATTGTTAACAATGTTGTCAATTTATCTAGCAAATCAGTTAAAGCCTGAGCCGGTGGGCGCTCAGGGCCTCCTGCCCCGGCAGCCGCTACCACCCGTGACCCAGAAACCAGCTCCGCCGCAGTTGATGAGTGATGTACGGGCCGTATACCGGTCATGAAAATTGCAAACTAATTCGGCGGCTCACGGGGGTCCGGAATACTGTCGCCATCGGAACAGCCCCAAAGCCGGCCATCTGGCAGTTGATACAAAGACTCGGTCTCACCGGTGCATGACTCATCATCGGAATAGACGACGTTCTCCTCACCAGATGCTAGCTTGTCGTTAGATTCCACTCCATGGATAAATCCCACGAAGGCACGGTTCATGGCAGGCCGAACCCGGGCGGGTCTCGCACGCTAAGCCGTCTCGACGATGTCAGTGCAGATGTCCGGCTGAGGGCCCGGTTCACCGATCTTGCCGATGGAGACGTGGATTCCACCAAAGGGGACCCGGTACCCATACTCAATTGAGTCGGCCTCGGGGCCCCGGCCTGTGTCATCGTTGTAGAGCTTGCCGCGATGACTCTTGGTCATCAGGCCCACGGCGTATCCCTTGATCCCTCTGAAGCTGCCCTTTAAGAACTCGAAACCATCGTGCGATAGCCCCACGGTGGGCGCCAACTGTCATGGAATTGTCATGGTAGATGTCCTACTGTGAGGACTTAGTCGTGGAGCCATCGCATTGAGGTTAGCTTAAAGGGGTTAATCAAGACAAAGGACACGGGGAGTTTATACCGGTTCGGCCCCTTACGATGAAGGTAAAAGCCTAGTCCAGTTTGTAGTTGGTATTGCTAGGTTTTCGATGAACGGGGAGCGAATACGCTTGATCCGACTCTCGATCTGTTGTTCTTGTCCTAAGCCGCCGCTAGGTCGTCCCCTTATATACACGGGTAGACGCCCTGTGACCCTTAGAGTCCCGACCGCCTTATACGACGTATCCGGCTCGGTGACCTTTTACATATGCCTTTTAGTACAAGTTTACATACATGGCGGTTTATACTCATGGTCCTTGAGCCGCCTTTGGGTCTGAGCCCTCTACTAAGACTATCTATGAAACACCATGTGATCTTGGGCTTCATTATGATGAATTTTCATAGGGTTGACCCGGCCCCTCCTGTGTGGGTCATACCTAATAGTTATATCCCCAATAGCATGGGATGCCCATTGGGACAGTGGGCGCACCAGTATGATGTACCTCCACAGACGCATAGAGTGGTGCCCGGAGCAACAAATATCCAGGCAACATATGTGGATCACGTCCCATTTTTGTTCTCTTTAGCCACCTTTTTCCTATGTGAGGACAACAAACCGATCGACCTGGTCATTATCTATTGCATTTTCATGCCTTTCTACACTTTTTCACCCTTTTTCAACCAAGAGACACGTGACTCGTTCCTTAGCTACTGATTTTCCCCTTTTCAACCTAGATGCGGGTTCGATGCCTAGTCTCTTAGATAGTACTTTCTCCCTTCCTTTCCTTATTCAACCCAGACATGGATTAGTCTTCAAGAAGTAGGGCTTCTTTTAATAGTGCAAATTAACGTTTTCATCTGCGTGACCTGCAGAGAAGAGGATAGAAAATTGGGAAGATGGTGGAGTGGAAAAAGATCCACATGCAGCGACGTGGGCATATGGGGCAATAGAACAAGGGTATGGTGAGGTAGCATACCTGAGGGTCGGCGGGAAGTGGCTTCGCTCATGTAACACCCCAAAATTTTGACCTTGATTTATCAATTAAAATTTCGCTAGGAAATTAAATTTTTATTTTCTGGTTTTATCTTTTTATTTCAGATCTCCCTGTCCCCCTGAATTTTTGAGTTTTTCCTTCTAGGTGGAAACCTTTCAAAAATATTGTTGGACTTGTGTATCTCCCCAAGACCATTTCTTTTTATCAGTGGAATTATTTCTACAATTATTTTTCCTGAGCTTTATTTCTTTAAAAATAGTTTCTCATAAGTTTTAGAGCGTCTTTTGCACTACAACCCTTTGATAAATTTATTTAAAAATTAAACCAAAATCTGGGGATGTTAGTAGTAGTGTATAATTCAACTTTATGCAAAAAACCATTGGTGTTCTTTGGAAAGTTTGAGCAAACCATCCTCATCTTCATTCTGGTCCAGTTTGGAGATTTATACTGCAACCATATTTTATCTTGCTCTTGTTGCCTTGGTGTTGGGGGTTGGGTGCGACATATGCCAAAGGATGGCTTATCATGGTGGGGGCGACTAGAACGTCGTCGGTGCCTGGAAACGGGATAAGGCAAAGACATGCACGCCGGTGAATCTTACCCAGCTTCAGGGCTCTCCGGGGAGATAATACCCCTACTGCTGCTCTACGGGGTCTCCGCATGATCACTATGGTAAAGTGTTTACACAGTTGCTCCTTGAGCTGTTTCCTGGAGGTAGGAGAAGGCAAGGCTAGCTCTCTCTCCTTCCTATATGATCTGGTCTAGTGCTAATGGATTCCAACCCTTTGCATGGATGCCCTGGGGGTTTATATAGGCCTACCCCCCAGGGGTACAATGGTAATCTGGCTGGGCGTGGGCCCAGCCGTTAGTCCCTCTGGCCGTCGTCTTATCCGCCGACTCCTGGGGCCCGCCGACTGGCTTGGTGTGGGGCCGACAGGCCGCGTCCGCCGCGGGCGGGTCTTTGCCGGCTGCAGATTACTGTAGCCATGCCTCTAATGACATAGGCTCGGTCATGAGGTCATGGCGACAGCCCCGCCGTCTGGCGGGCGATCACTGTGGCCACTACTTGTCGTGTCTGATTAATGGCGCGTGGGGCCCGTGGGAGGGGCCGGCCGACTTCTGGTGGCTGACTCCCATCCGGGCCGACAGGTGGTGCTTTCGCTGTCTTTTGTATGCCCGCCGACTGGTGGGACCCATCATCCCTGGGTCGTACCAGCAGGCCGTCGTGGGCACAGGGCTCCGCCCCCTGGGGCTGATGTCAGGGCCGGCATGGCAACAGTGTCATGCCATGCGGAAATCTTCGCGGGTTCGGCATACTGTAGCCACGCCTGCCCTTGGAAAAAGGGGCGGGAGTGGTCCTCACTGTGGCCACTCCCCGTCCCGTCCCTCTTTATGAGGGCATGGGGTTTGTTTGCGTCACGGGCCGACTCCCCAAGGCTGGCTTCTCTAGAAGTCACCGGTCAGGAGTCGGCTTATCCTGAAGTCGTCCCTGGGACTCGGTCACGAGTGAGCAGCCGGCCGCCTTGCCGCCGACTCTCAGAAGGCGGCTCTTCGTCCTGGGGCCTCGAGGGGCGCAGTTTGCCCCGATGTCTTGAAAGGTTCTGGGCCTGGGTTCGCCTACCCGTGGCCCATTACTCCGACAGTAGTCCCCAAAGCTGGTGCGGCTCCGAGGGCGACATGTCATGGAGCCTCAACAGTTTCTTCTTTCCGGCGGTCGGATCTGGGCTTTGCTAGCCGTCTTCTGTCAAGCCGACTAGTCGGAGTCGGACTTGCTCAAGACCGACTTGACCCTAGAAAAGTTTGAACGATGCGGCGGAGTTCAGGTGGCGTGCCTGATAAGCTTCCGGGCTGCCACCCGTGGTTGACCTGTCGCGAGGCGCCACGTGGCGGAGCTAGTCTGACCGCCCATGCGCGCGACAGGACAGGCCTACAGGCGGGGCCCGCCACTACCGCGCCTCGGCATGGGAACGGATCCGTTGCGGCCGTGCGGACGGTTGGGGTTCCCGCGCGGTTATTGCGCGTGGTAACTTCGTGTGGTAAATCGTGGGGGTTGTGGGGTCCCGGGCGCAGTTAATCCCACGTCCGCCCCCTCGACTTCTCATCCCACAAGCCTACAAGTTAGGCGGGGGGAGGGGGCGGCGAAGCGCGCGCACCCATTCTCCCCACTTCCTTTCGCTCCTTCTTGCTTCTTCTTCTTCTTGCTGCCGAGTTCGACTTGTCAAGTCTGGCCGTTTTTTGTTTTGAATCAGAATCCTCTCGTCCCTTCCTCGGCCGGCACCGCGGGGCCGGCTCGTCAGTTTGTCCCTGATCGGGCGGAGAGCGAAGTCGACGATCCCGACTTTGGGGCGGCAGCCATGGAAGCCGACGCCGAGGGAGGAGGAGGAGAGGCAGGCGGCTCCAGGCCTTCGGCCTCTTTCGCCGACTGGCCTGACGGTAAGGCCGAGGGAGAAGTCGCCCCACGTCGCCAGCCAAAAGCCGGCCAGCCAAGCGCGAGTTCGACTTGTCGGAGACCTGGAGTGAGTCCTTTTTCTTCTTTGCGGGCGCACGCTGGCGCACCTGCGGGCTGTAGTCCCCGAGATTCGGGCCGACTGCTGAGCAGTCGGGCCGGATCTCCCCAGCGACCTTCTTCGTTGATTACTTAACGCCTTCTTTCTTCTTTCTCTTCAGAGGCCAACGCCACTTCTTCAACAGAGTGCTGAGTGAAGCCAACTCCGCGTTGCGCCAAGGGGAGGAGTGCAGGCAAGCTCGCCGCCGAGCACGATCTGCTGGCCGCACAATTGGCGGAGTAGACGAAGGATGCTTACGAAGACGCAGAAGGAGGCGGAAGAAGGCGGAAGCCGCCCCTCCTGGCCGAGTTCGCGAGCGAGCGCTCCTCCTGGACTGACAAGGAGGCAATGCTGCTCCGGCTTCCACGAGATCGAGGACCTCGTCGACGGTGAGCTTCTTTGCTTTCCTTCTTCGAGCCGCTGACTATAGGTCGAGCCGACTCCTGGTTTTTTTGACTTGTTCTTCATTCTTTCCGTCTTGGCAGACTTCTTCCCCGGCCACTCGCAGGCCGCCATTCAAGCTATCGAGGCCGACCGCGAGGAGCGGAGGGCGGGTGGCACGGAGATCGCCGCTGATGCCCCTCGGACTCTTGACGAGCATATTCTGAGCATTGGGGCTCGCCTGCGGCCGGCCCACCAGTGCTGCGCCGGCTTCAACGTGTCGGCGCCCAAGCGATCGCCACCCTGTGGCTAGACGTGCAGGCTCCACCCCCAGTCGGACTGCCGACTGGCTGGAGGTCGCGCCTGACCGTCTTGAGGCCTGGAAGGGTTCCTCAGCCTGGGCCGAAGCGTGCCAAGCCTTGGAATTCGTCAAGGCGTGGTATCCGGGGCTGGACCTAGACCGGCTGGCCACACTCTGGTCAGAGGCCCAGCCGGAGCTGGCAGCCACAGAAGATGCCCTTGTCTAGCGTGCGGCGGCAATTGCGACGAGTACACCGACACCAGCATCTTTGTCCCTGAGCAGGCTGAAGACGGCGAGGAGGTGCCGCCGGAGTGGTTTGGGCTTAACCCCGACTACGGCGAGGACTCGGCAGAGGTGATCGACTCCAGCATCGAGGAGGAAGACGAGGCGGAGGACGGGAGTGAGACGGAGGCACCGGAAGACGGAGCGGACGGCCAGCCTCAGCTCGACCGCGCCTCCAGCAACGAGCCGTGCCCGCCCGAGCCGACTACTGCCGGAGGTGATCAAGCCGAGACCGCCCAGCCAGCCACCCCAACGTCCAACACCGCCGTCTCCTCCGATCCTCCAAACCCGTCTTCCGCCCCTAGGCTGCCACCTTGTCTTTGTTTTATCTGTTCTAATAGTTTTTGAAGAACTTGTTAGTTTGCACAATTCCACCCACGGGGTGTATTTTGAAATTCTGCTCGAAGATTCGGCCAAGGGCCTTTGTTATGTAAATATTCATCCGACTTCTATCCTTCTTGCTCATTGTTCTTTTGGCTTTTTCCTTTGCCATCTTCCCTCAGTTGCCGTCTTTGTCAGTCAGACAGCCGCTCCGCGGACTGCTGCTGGATCAAATTCTTGGTCACTTTGGGAAGGCAAGTACTTAGCCGTTTTTGGGTTGTTTTAACAAGTCGGATAGAAGGCGGCAAGCCGACTATTCAAGAGCCGGTTTGCGAATGAAAAAGCTGGAAGCCGGCCTTAAGCTATGTTTGTGCATTGAGTCCTTAGCCATTTTTCATGTGGACGCACATTCTTCCTCACTCCTGCCCACCAGACAGTCGCTCTGCGAGCTGCGGCTTCTGGCAGAAGACGGTTTAGACGCCACACACTACTTGTCCGGCTGCAGGAAGCATTTCATAGCGCAGGTCGGCAAGTCCCCGAGCCGACTAGTCGAACCCGGTGCCAAAGGGAATAACAAAGAGTAATATACTCGAAGGCATATTTCTTATCATATAGATAAAAGAGGGCAGTCCCCAAGGTCTTCTCGGGGGGGCCCGAAGTGTTGGTACTTTTAATACAAAGGGTAGCGTGATACATACTGTGTTTAACTGTAAAATTTTCGAAGGATATTTGCATTCCATGGCCGCTCTGTCTCTTTGCCGGAGTCGTCCCTCTTGCATGCTCGGGGCTTCTGAGCGTCGATCAGGTAGTAGGAGTCGTTGCCCAGCACTTTGCTGATGATGAAGGGGCCTTCCCAAGGCGCCGACAGCTTGTGCTGGCCGGCTGTTGGCTGGATTAATCGGAGCACGAGGTCGCCCTCCTGGAAAGATCTCGGCCTGACCTTCCTGTTGTAGTATCTACGCAGGCTCTGCTGGTAGATGCTGGACCGACTGAGTGCCAACAGCCGGCCCTCTTCCAGCAGGTCGACGCCGTCTTTCCGTGCTTCTTCTGCTTCTTCCTCGGTGTACATGGTGACTCGCGGGGAATCGAACTCTATGTCCGTTGGGATGATGGCTTCAGCACCGTAGACGAGGAAGAAAGGCGTGAAGCCGGTTGACTTGTTTGGAGTCGTGCGCAGACTCCAAAGGACGGCTGGCAACTCGTCGAGCCAGCAGCCAGCCGAGCGCTCCAGAGGCTCGATCATTTGGGGCTTGATGCCGGACAGGATGAGGCCGTTTGCTCGCTCCACCTGGCCGTTTGACTGTGGATGGGCGAAGGATGCTAGGTCCAGTCGGATGCCCTGTGTCACATAGAAACGGGCCAAGGCGCCTTTGGTAAAATTCGTGCCGTTGTTAGTGATGATGTTGTGTGGTATGCCGTACCGAATTGTGATGTCGGAGATGAAAGTCACGGCAGTCAGACCGTTCAGTTTCTTGATTGGCTTCGCTTCTATCCGCTTGGTGAACTTGTCCACCGCGACAAGTAAGTGAGTTAAGCCGCCCCGTGCCGTCTTGAATGGTCCCACCATGTGTAGACCCCAAACTGCGAAAGGCCAGGCAATGAGGATGGTCTTGAGTGCAGAAGCTGGCTGATGCGGCTTGGAGCGGAACTTCTGGCACCCTTTGCATTTTTGGACCAATTCCTTGAAGCCGCATGGTGGCTGCACTCGCCTTGATGATGTCTTTGAGAATTGCTTGGCCTTACTGTGGCTCTACACGGCGCTGGTAGACACCAGTGACGCTGCGCCTGACCAGCTCTCTGTTGACTATGGTGTAGGCTACCGCTCAGTGTTGTACTTGCCCAGCTAAGGTCTCATCAGTCGGCAGCTCTTTGCTCACGAGAAATTTGAGGATGGGCTGAGCCCATGAGGGTGCTGCTATTTCTTCGACTGCCAGAACTACGACTTGGACGACGGCGGCTGGGCTGGGAGGCGGCGGGTTGGAGTCAACAACCGCTTGCTGGATTAATGAAGTCCCTGGGCCGACTGGCGCGGCTCTTGGGCCGAGTTCTGGAGTCTTCGGGTCGGCCGCCGCAATCCCCGGGCCGGATTCTGTAGTCCCTGGGCCGGCCTCGACTGTGGCGGCTTTGGAGCCATCTGCCAAAATCCCTGTACCGTCTGCCGGGGCTCTGGAGTCGGATCCGACTTCTTCGGGAGGAGCCGACATGAAGATGGAGTCTGATTCTGGTGAAGGCTTGACAGACGGCTTGAGGAGGCGTTGAAGGGCGACGCCGGATGGTATTGCTTGGCGGGTAGAGCCGATTCGTGCCAAGGCGTCTGCTTGGTCGTTGTCGTTTCTTGGCACATGGAGGAACTCGCACCCCTCGAAATACCCACTGAGTTGCTGCACGAGGAAATGGTAACTCGCCATGTTTGCATCTTTGGCGTCCCAGTCGCCAGATGACTGCTGGACTACTAAGTCCGAGTCGCCATAACACAAGATCCGGCGAATGCCAAGTTCTTTGGCAAGCCGGAGCCCATGAATGAGCGCCTCATACTCGGCGACGTTGTTGGAGGCGGCAAAATGGATTTGCAGCGCGTATTTGAGCTTGTCGCCTTTAGGAGAAGTGAGGACAACGCCGGCTCCCAAGCCGGTGCGCATCTTGGAGCCGTCGAAATGCATCCGCCAATGGGTGGAGTCGGGCGCTGGAGGTAGGTACTGGGTCTCGGCCCAGTCGACGAGAAAGTCGGCCAGTGCTTGTGACTTGATGGCGGTGTGGGGCTGGTAGTGGATGATGTAGGGAGCCAGCTCTATGGCCCACTTGGCCACTCGGCCAGAAGCATCTCGGCTTCCGATGATCTCGGCAAGTGGGGCCGTGCAGACCATAGTGATTGGATGCTCTTGGAAGTAAGGCTTCAATTTCTTGGTGGCAAAGTGCACACCATAGCACATCTTCTGGTAGTGGGGGTAGTTCTGCTTGGAGGCCGACAGTACTTTGCTCAGGTAATATACCGGTCTCTAGACAGGTAGTGCCTTGCCTTCCTCCTTGCGTTCCACTACAATGACTGTGCTGACTACCCGGCTGGTGGCGGTGATGTACATGAGCATAGGTTCCTTAGGAGTCGGAGCCGCCAGAACGGGTGGAGTAGTCAGCATCTTCTTTAACTAGAGAAAAGATTCGTCCTCCTTGTGGTTCCACTCGAAAAAAGTGGTCTTCTTCATGAGCTGGTATAAGGGGAGAGATTTCTCGCCGAGCCGACTGATGAATTGGTTGATGGACGCTAAGCAGCCGGTGAACTTTTGCACGTCCAACAGTCGGCTGGGTACCTCCATCCTCTCAATGGCCTTGATCTTTACAGGTTGCACTCTATGCCGCATTCAGAGACCAGGAAGCCAAGGAGTTGGCCGGCTGGTACTCCGAAGACGCACTTCTCAGGGTTGAGCTTGATCTGGAATCGGCGCAGGTTCTCAAAGGTCTCCTTGAGGTCTTCCAGCAGTGTTCCATGCTTTTCCGTCTTCACCACCACATCGTCCACGTAGACGTGGGCGTTTCTACCGAGTTGCTTGAGGAGGCACTTCTGCATGCAATGCTGAAAGGTGGCGCCGGCATTCCTCAAGCCGAACGTCATGGTGAGGTAGCAGAAGGCTCCAAATGGCGTGATGAAGGCGGTCTTCAGTCTGTCAGCTGGGTTCAGCTTGATCTGGTGATATCCTGAATATGCGTCCAAAAATCTCAACAGCTCACATCCGGCAGTGGAGTCTATCACCTGGTCAATTCTTGGTAGAGCAAACGGGTCCTTGGGGCAGACCTTGTTGAGGCTTGTGTAGTCAATACACATTCGCCACTGCTTGTTCTTCTTCAGTACCAGGACCGGGTTGGCTAGCCATTCTGGAAAGAATACTTCCATAATGAAGCCGGCTGCTAGGAGTCGGGCTATCTCTTCTCCGACAACTCTTCTCTTTTCTTCTGACAGGCGGCGCAAGGGCTGCCTGACCAGCTTTGCATCAGATCGGACATGTAACTTGTGCTCGGCGAATTCCGTCGGTACACCCGGCAAGTCTTTGGGGGACCATGCGAAGATGTCCCCATTCTCACAGAGGAAATCGACGAGCTCGCCTTCCTATTTGCTGTCGAGGTTTGCGTCTACGACAGCGTACCTCTCTGGGTGCTCCGGATCCAAGGGTATCTTCTTTGTCTCCTTGGTCAGCTTGAACGAAACCTCAGCCTCCGACTCCTTTGGGTTAGGTGACACCTCTAGCTGCTTGCCGGCCATCGCCACAACCCGGTCAAGGAGCCGGTTCTCGGCCGCGATCACCAGGGACTCGGCCAGCCGACTACTCTCAGCCGCACAGGCAGACGACTTCCGATAGTCGCCGGCTACGGTCAGAATCCCCCTGGAACTGGGCATCTTCATTTTGAGGTAGGCGTAGTGGGGGACCGCCATGAACTTGGCCAGGGCGGGTCGGCCAAGTAGTGCATGGTATGGGCTCTCGACGTCCACCACCTCGAACCAATGCTTCGGTGAAGTCGACCCACCTTGGCCTGCGTGAAGTTGCGGATGAATGCTTCATTAAAGTCGACCCAGCTGTTGATGCTGGGGGGCTTCAGGCTGTTCAGCCATGTCCGACCCGTGCCCTGGAGCATGAGCGGAACGTATTTTATGGCTACACGCTTGTTGCCATTCGCTATGTTGACAGCCGTGGAGTAGTCAACCAGCCAGTCCTCCGGCTTCACGGAGCCGGTGTACTTGGGCGTGTCTCTTGGGAGCGTGAACCCTTTGGGAAAGGGCTCGTCTCGAATGCGGGGCCCGAAACAAGGCGGACCCAACTCGTCTTCTTCTTCTTCCAGCGCCAGGGATCGGTGAAGTCGATCGATCCGGTGGCGGGAGTCGTTTTACCCCGACTCCCTCTCGGCGGCCAAGGCGGTTACCGAGAGTCGGATGGTCAACAGGCGGCGGGGAGACTCGCCTTTCCTTGCGAGCAGGAGGAGGCGGACAGTCGTCCCGTCGTTCTACTGCTCTTGGGCGGCCGTCTTGGTCGCGCTCTATGGTAATGTGAGTCCGACTGTGGCTGACAGTTGGATCCTTGTCTTTCCGTCCTCGGGCGCCGCCAGTCGGCGTCCGAGACGTCGCGCCTTGATCTCGGCGAAGGTCGTTGTTTTGCCGCTGCGGCGCCTCCGTGTGGCAGCCGGCCTTGTTCTGCGCGGCTGCCGCGTCGAGGAGCCGTTGGACTCGCTCCATCATCAAGTGGCGCTCTTCGCCCTCGAAGTTGTCCAGCTCGTTCGCCGCCGCCTGGGCGGCTCGAATGTTCTCCCGCAGGCGTGGCGTAGACAGGGCGACATGCCCCGAACCGGTTGGCGATGGCCATGCCGCGCTGCTGGACCGTGCCAAGGCGACTGGGCCCAGCTGGGGCCGGCGAGCCACCAACATCGCGATCTATCTCACGCTGGTACGCTTCTGACAAGCGTATCATGCTAGCCAGCTTCTTCGCGCCTTCGACGAGCTGAAGGCGGCGCGCCTCCAACGTCTTCCGGAATGGGCGCAGTCAGGTCTTGTAGTGCCGCGCCAAGTGGGTCATGCGCTCGTCTGCCGAGAGGCTCGTCATGACCGATGAAGAGCACCTCGGTGACGGTGCTTCCGTCGCTCTCCACGCGAGGGAGAGGTTCGTCGTAGACCACCACGTTGGTGGGGAACGCGTCGAGCGACGCGGTGTCGAAGTCGACCAGCATCGGGTCGGTGGAACCTACAGACTCCAAGTCCACGGCAGGCTCACCGGCGACGTGGAGTTGGTCGAGGGGGCCCGCGAGGAGGCTCTCGGGGCCACCCGTGCATGCGTTGGATGCAGGTTCGTCGGAGAGGCGAACCTCGCCGACAAGTTCAACGAGGCAGCTGGCTGCGCAGGCGCTCTCAACACCGTGCAGCGCGTCAGTGCAAACTCCGTCTGGCGTGCCTGGTTGGCTGCGCTCGCCATGGAGGAAAAGGGTTCCCGTCCAGAGCAGGTCTCCGGACGATGGTGCACCATGCCCCATAGTGGGCGCCAAATGTCGGGGGTTGGGTGCGACATATGCCAAAGGGTGGCTTATCATGGTGGGGGCGAGTAGAACGTCGCCGGTGCCTGGAAAGGGGATAAGGCAAAGACATGCACGCCGGCGAATCTTACCCAGCTTCAGGGCTCTCCGGGGAGATAATACCCCTACTTCTGCTCTACGGGGTCTCCGCATGATCACTATGGTAAAGTGTTTTCACAGTTGCTCCTTGAGCTGTTTCCTGGAGGTAGGAGAAGGCAAGGCTAGCTCTCTCCTTCCTATATGATCTAGTCTAGTGCTAATGGATTCCAACCCTATGCATGGATGCCCTGGGGGGTTTATAGGCCTACCCCCCAGGGGTACAATGGTAATCCGGCTGGGCGCGGGCCCAGAAGTCAGTCCCTATGGCCGCCGTCTTATCCGCCAACTCCTGGGGCCCGCCGACTTGCTTGGTGTGGGGCCGACAGGCCGCGTCCGCCGCGGGCGGGTCTTTGCCGCTGCAGATTATTGTAGCCATGCCTCTAATGACGCAGGCTCGGTCATGAGGTCGTGGCGACCGCCCCGCCGTCTGGCGGGTGATCACTGTGGCCACTACTTGTCGTGTCTGATTAATGGCGCGTGGGGCCCGTGGGAGGGTCCGGCCGATTTCTGGTGGCCGACTCCCATCCGGGCCGACTGGTGGTTCTTTCGCCGTCTTTCGTATGCCCGCCGACTGGTGGGACCATCATCCCTGGGTTGTACCAGCAGGCCGTCGTGGGCACAGGGCTCCGCCCCCTGGGGCTGATGTCAGGGCCGGCATGGCAATAGTGTCACGCCGCACGGAAATCTTCGCGGGTACGGCGTACTGTAGCCACGCCTGCCCTTGGAAAAAGGGGCGGGAGTGGTCCTCACTGTGGCCACTCCCCGTCCCGTCCCTCTTTATGAGGGCATGGGGGTTGTTGGCGTCGCGGGCCGACTCCCCAAGGCTAGCTTCTCTGGAAGTTGCCGGTCAGGAGTTGGCTTATCCTGAAGTCGTCCCTGGGCCTCGGTCGCGAGTGAGCAGCCGGCCGCCTCGCCACCGACTCTCAGAAGACGGCTCTTCGTCCTGGGGCCTCGAGGGGCGCAGTCTGCCCCGATGTCTTGAAAGGTTCTGGGCCTGGGTTGGCCTACCCGTGGCCCAATACTCCGACACTTGGGATTTGTCCTACTTGAAGTATACCCTACCAAACCCTTAAGTCCAGGAGATTGGACCCACTAGAAGATTTTAAGAACATGCAATAATGCCCTTTATTTTCTGTCCAGATTTGGTTTTCTCAAAAGCTTGCACTAGGGAGTTTTTGTTTTTGTCAAACTAACCTTGCCACCCTCTTCATCATCTAAAGAGACTCTGATCTGGAGTTTTTGGCCACCCAAAGAGATGCCTAGATGCCCAAGGCATTCTGTCGAGCACCTTGTGTTCATGGACAGTTTTGGCATAGTTTCATATTTGCACTGTGATCTTGCCCCTCTTGACAAACCGGCATGTCCACTTCCTAGCCACCTCTGAACTTGTTCTGTTAATTTGCATTGTCGGCCAAGCCCTCTAGGCCACCCTGGCATTCCGTCGAGCACATGGCGCGCGTGCTCTGGGCGCGCCCAGAGCGCACGTTTTGCACGCGCGCGTGCAACCGAGCCGCCGCATTCGCTTACCCTGTGCCCTGGCCTTTGCTCGCCCGCAGGGCCATGCCCTGTCCTCATCCGCTCATCAGAACCATCCAAGCCACCCCTGGAGCCCCGCAGCGCCACCGTCAGGTCGGCCATGGCAGCTAGCGGACGGCCGCAGCAGGCTCCTGCCATGGACGGCACCGCCCGAGCCACAGCCACGCGCTAGCTCACCCCTGAACAGCCCGAGCTCATCCATTCGCTCCTCCAAGCCGCCCTTGCATCGCCACGTCCTCTATGGCCACAGAAGCAGCTCACCGTCGATCTTATCCCTGGCCGCTGCGAAACCGACCTAGTTACGCTATAAATAGGGACCCCTAGCTCTTCCAGACCTTCAGGCGACCTCAGGCCATCCCTCTAGAGCCCCCACAGCCAGCAATCGACAGAGGGAGGCCTTCTTCCTCGTCTCCGGTGCTGATCGTCGCGAGCAGGTCCTCCCCTGTCCTTCTAGCGCCACGGCCCGACTCCCCTCGATCGTGCAGAGCCACCCAACACCTCAGCCCCGATCGGGAGCCACCGTAGCCCAAGCTCCCAACTGTTCCCAAAGATGCCGTCCGCCGTAGAGCTCGCCGCCAGCGACCCCCTTCGTCCCCGCGACCCTCTCATCCACCGAGAGGATCGTCCTAGTGTGGTGAACCTGTTCCCACCATCGGAGCCCCGCGAGGACCGCCAATCGCCGAAGTTGGTTGCCGGAGCTCCGCCTCCGCTCGGATAGAGGAGGAAGGAGGCGCGGGCGACTGGTCAAACCTGACCAGTGGGCCCAAGGGACCCACTGCCAGTGACCCCCGACTCGGCCCACGCTGGTTTAAGTGGAAGCATATTCCACCGAATACGCCTTCGCTAGGGGAAAGCGTAAGCCCCTGAACCGTTTTCCTTTTCTGATTTTTAATAAAAACAGAATTTTTACTAAACTTTGACTGGCTATAACTTTTAAAATACAAGTCCAATTGATTTGATTCTTTTTTTGTTGTTTCTCAAATTTTGTCTAGTTTATTTTTATATTTATTTGAAAATTTTACAAACAACTTTTTTGTACTGTTTTAAAACTATGTGTTAATTTAAATTTTCTTAAAATAGGAATTTTGTGTTGGCAAATTCTAGCCTATCTCCCTCACCTCGCCTCGATCTCTCTCTTTCTTTCTTTGAAGAACAACGAGAACAGGAAGAACATGGAGGTTTGTTGCTGCGTAAAACTTGCAGCTTTTCTGGTCTTCTTCTCCTCCTTTTATTTCTGAACTAACAAGGAAAACAGGGTCGTGGCTCCTTGCATTGCGCCACCACCGATCGTGGTGCTCGTGCCATCCCACGAGCGATCAGGAGGGGGCACAGGACTCGATCAAAACGCTAACAGAAACGAGCTAATCTCGCTGCCTGAACCTACCTGACGAAACTGACTAAACTGTCGAAACTGAAGAAAGTAAATCGACACTAGCCTAAGCCTTCAGACTTGGGGTTAATTCAACAATCACCCCCTAAACCCTAGTCTGCCTACATTATTTTCTTCATCCCAATCTTTTCCCGTAGCTGAATGAATCTAATCCGTCCCAAAGGCTTCATCAGAATGTCAGCCAGCTGTTCTTCAGTTCTGATGTAATCAACCTCCATTTTCCCTTCCTCCATGCACTCTCTGATGAAGTGGTAACGCAAGTCGATGTGCTTGCTCCTGTCATGCAGGACGGGGTTTTTGCAGAGTGCAATGGCGGACTTGTTGTCCACCAGGAGTGTGGGTACCTGCAGCTTGTCGCCAGTGATCTCCACAAGTAACCTGGCCGTTATGAACTCCGCCTCGCAAGATGAAAGGGCCACCACTTTCTGCTTCTGCGACAACCATATGACGGGGCTTTCTCCAATGAAGAATAGTGCCCTGGTCGTGCTCTTGCGGTCGTCGATGTCACCGGCCATGTCGCTGTCACTGTAACCGAAGAGACTGGCTCCTCCAGCTCCTCGCCGAGGGAAGTGGCAGCCTAGGCTGCGTGTTCCCGCGACATATCTGATGATGTGCTTCACCGCCGTCAGGTGTTCGACAGTGGGTGCCTCCATGAATCTGCTCACATACCCGACAGCATAGGTGATGTCCGGCCTTGTGTGCGTGAGGTAGCGCAGCGTCCCCACCAAGCTCCTGTACTCTGTTGCGTCGGTCGGAGCTGTCGTGCTGCCCTTGCTCAACTTCAGGCGTGCTTCCATGGGAGTTGGACTTGGGTTGCAGCCCGTCAGTCCAGCCCTCTCCACGATCTTGTCGGCGTACGTGCTCTGAGCGATGATCACCCCGCCAGCTTCCTGGCGCACCTCGATGCCAAGGTAGTAGGAGAGCAGCCCGAGATCACTCATCTTGAACGTGCCCTTCATCTCCATCTCGAAGTTGTCGATCTCCCGCGTGTTTTGCTCCGGTGATCACCAGGTCGTCCACGTACACCCCCAGAAGAAGGAGCTCGTGGCCTGACCCACGTGCGTAGATGGCGTGCTCGGAGTTGCAGCAGCGGAAGCCCATGGCGACAAGAGTCGCGTCGAGCTTGGTGTTCCAAGCTCTCGGGGCCTGATGCAGGCCATACAGCGCCTTCCGCAGTCGAAGCACCTTGTGCTCCTGGCCAGCGGCGACGAACCCCGACGGTTGCTGGACGTACACCTCTTCCGCTAGGTCGCCGTTGAGGAACGCCGACTTTACGTCCATGTGATGGATCGCCCACCCCTCGTGCGCGGCGAGTGCGAGCAGAATGCGCACTGACTCTAGTCAAGCCACTGGAGCGAAGACCTCGTCGAAGTCGATCCCCTTCCGCTGTGTGAAACCTTTCGCGACGAGCCGGGCCTTGTGCCTGACGATGTTCCCGACGGCGTCCCTCTTCACGCGAAAAACCCATTTGACGCCGATGGCGTGGTGGCCGGCGGGAAGGTCCGCCAGCTCCCACGTTCCGTTCTCTTCGATGGACCCCATCTCCTCAAGCATCGCCCGCCGCCAGCTAGGATCCCGCTCCGCTTCTTTGAAGGTGTTCGGTTCTTCAGCAGAGGCGATCAGCAGCTTCTCAGAGTGCTGCTCTGGGCTTCCAGGCTCGTCGAAGAGATCGGCGACGCGGCGGAAGCGATGTGTAGCGCGGGCGAGGTCGTGCGCATTGAGCACAGGGGTCCCTGAGGGCGGAGAGACGAACTCCACACCCACTGGAGTGGTGATCGCTATAGTTCAACTCCGGCACTTGTCGCCCAGAGTTAATTGTCGCTCATTCTACTACTACCCCGGCCGTGATGGGTATGGTAGGCCACCCCAGGTTGCCAACTAAGATCACGAGACGGATCCTGCATTGTTGCATCTGGTGCGCTATGTAATTGCACTAGAGGAACTGTTCGATCAAATCACCCTTGATCTGATCACAGCCCGTGGAGAACTGGTTCGCCGAGCCCCGGCAAGAGGAGAAGATGAGCCCGACGCCGACAACCCAGTCGTGCTATTCGGACAACCGATCGAGTCCTTGAGGTCTGCCCCAGCCATCGACCAAAATGCTTTGGTGTCCCCAGAAGTGCTTCGTCGCCTTTTGGGAACACGCCCCAATGGGATTGTGCCCAACAACCCCCGGGATGGTCATCATCACTACCCCGACCCTGCAGCCCCTCAACTCCATCCAGCTAACCCCGACGCTGAAACCCGTGGAGAAGCCTCGACGTCCACAAGGCACGCCCGCTTAGATATTAACGAGGTAGACTAAGTCACTCGAGTAGTACCGAGTCTTAGTATATCCATGCCCTATAATTGTATGACCTTGTACCGCCTTAATTAAATGATGTCTGCTTGTGCGCCCCTATTTTAAATAGTAGCCATGCATAAGTATGTTGGTGTATGGTTGCATTTTTTTATTCCGGGCGTAGCTACCAAAAACCACCCCGACGACACCCACAGTAATACATCACTTTTGTGAGATTTGTGTATCTGTGGCATTGACCCCGACCCCATAAGAGCAGGACCGACAAACTGGTTGCCCCTCACCGCGGTAAATGACCCAGCCCAGATGTTATATAAAAGGCAACCTCGTGACCTTGCCAAGTACCCCTCACCTTGTGCACAACCCTCACAGCCATTTCTTTCCATGCCGAGCCCTAGTATTTATCTGAGAACTCCAGATGCAACCCCAGGTAGTTTTGTTAAAATATTGTGGGACTTTACCTGCAGTACCATGAGTTCTACCAATCCACCCCAGTACGAGTTGCTCAAATCGAGGATCACCCCGTCCACCTCGAAATATTGGGCAGTGGTGCACATCCCTCCCACAAACCCAAACCAAGACCCAACGGAAGTCTCATTCATGGGGAAATCTATGCCGACTCCGCGAATGGCCATAGAAGCTGATGCGTACGAAGCGCTTGCTCGCCTTCGATTTGCGGTACCCTATGCCAGCGAATGAGGGTATAATTTCTTCTTGAGTCATGCAGCGCCCGGTGAAGTAGCATCTTTTCCCGGTGGACGAATTGACAGAGACCCGGTACTGGCCAACCTTGCCCAGTATGTTATCGCTCAAGAGCGTTTGACCCAGCGGGTAATGGGTTATCTCCAGAGCCTCGCTGATTTAAACCCTCAGATCGCCATCGGTAAACGACTGAGGCCCGACCAAGAGAGACGCGTTCTTCGACTAGTCAATCCACTTCCCCCGTTAGAAGAAGAGTGTGCCCCAATAGCAGAGACATCTTCTCAGGACCCTGTCTATTTGCCGTTTTCATTGTAGACGTCACTACTATGTTTATTGTCCCAGCATCTAGTTATGTGTTGCAATTTATGCGTGGTATCCTAAATTTGTGTGGAATTAAATATTTGGTTTCAATTAATGAGAGTAGTTTTTACTGCTGTTAATTTTGTTAACTGATTTCGCTCTTGGTAAATTCTGAAGTGAGATTTTTCCTTGAGTTGTTGCAGCATGTATCTCTTCACGACATAGATTTTTATTTACGCAGCACCACGACAGCAGACTCACAACCCCAACCACTCGACCACGTGCACTAATTGCAAATCCATGTGCACATTTTGCACCTAACTTATCACCTCCCTAGAACACCACAATCTCTGAAGGAGAGATTTGTGGGTAATTATTCGGCTGCAAGTTGCCTCCAGCACACTAACAACAGTTAGCACCCGACGCCGCACTTAATCCTCATGATAACCGCCACCGCGGAGAGCTAACACTCGAGCAGCAGCATCACGACGATCATCGAGGATCATCATGCACAAGAGCATGGATAACCCCAGCAATGCCGCCAGCCCTCCGTACATCAGGATCATGTACCAGTCCGGCATCACCTCCGCCATTAGAGCCTCGTCTCGAGCTCCTACAAACAGAAATGGAGGAGAAGAAAGGAGAAGGAGAAGCGAGGCCAGGTGTGAGGAAGGAGAAAGGAGCACCTCGGTCATTTTATAGCTCGAGATCTGTGTACGGTGGGCGAAGTCCACCAGCGCCACTCGTCGCTCGATCACCAGTGTTCAGAGGCGAATCCGCGAGCAGTGCCGACAGCGCACTGGCCCGCGAGGTGAGTGCACGCTGCACCAGCAGTTAGCGCAGTGCGCACTACCGCAGTACGGCCTAGATGCCCTACGCGCTAGACGTCGCCGGTGGAGAAAGCACGGGAAAGCGCACGAGAGAGAGGAAGAAGAGAGAGCCAGAGGTAGAAGAAGAGACTGATAGTGGGCCCCGGGTCTATCTATCAGCCAGAGAGAGCACCGTGCTCTCGGGTACGACCAGCGTATTTTAGAAATTTAGAAATTTATTCTAAATTTACTATAATCAAAAGTAGGAATTTCTCGTTTTCCCCCAACCATAGATTTTCCACGCAGCGCTAGTATTCCATACTATAGTTTTACACCACTTAATTGCCCACTCACTGTAGCCACATTTTAGTACTTGGGTAGGATGGTTATTTTTGTGATATTACTTTGAGATAGTAGGAGTAATATTTTCGAAACAGCCCTTAGCAAATCTCGAGGACGAGATTTTTCTTAAGGGAGGTAGTGTTGTAACACCCCAAAATTTTGACCTTGATTTATCAATTAAAATTTTTCCAGGAAATTAAATTTTATTTTCTGGTTTTATCTTTTAATTTCAGATCTCAATGTCCCCCTGAATTTTTGAGTTTTTCCTTCTAGGTGGAAACCTTTAAAAAATATTGTTGGACTTGTATATCTCCCCAAGATCATTTCTTTTTGTCAGTGGAATTATTTCTACAATTATTTTTCCTAAGCTTTATTTCTTTAAAAATGGTTTCTCATAAGTTTTAGAGCCTCTTTTGCACTACAACCCTTTGATAAATTTATTTAAAAATTCCACCAAAATTTTGGGATGTTAGTAGTAGTGTATAATTCAACTTTATGCAAAAACCCATTGGTGTTATTTGGAAAATTTGAGCAAACCATCCTCATCTTCATTCTGGTCCAGTTTGGTGATTTATACTGCAACCATATTTTATCTTGCTCTTGTTGCCTTGGGATTTGTCCTGCTTGAAGTACACCCTACCAAACCCTTAAGTCCAGGAGATTGGACCCACTAGAAGATTTTAAGCACATGCAATAATGCCCTTTATTTTCTGTCCAGATTTGGTTTTCTCAAAAGCTTGCACTAGGGAGTTTTTGTTTTTGTCAAACTAACCTTGCCAGCCTCTTCATCATCTAAAGAGACTCCGATCTGGAGTTTTTGTTCACCCAAAGAGATGCCTAGATGCCCAAGGCATTCTGTCAAGCACCTTGTGTTCATGGACAGTTTTGGCATAGTTTCATATTTGCACTGTGCTCTTGCCCCTCTGGACAAACCAGCATGTCCAGTAATCTCCTAGCCACCTCTGAACTTGTTCTGTTAATTTGCATTGTCCCCCAATCCCTCTAGGCCACCCTGGCATTCTGTCATGCACATGGCACGCCCAGAGCGCATGTTTTGCACGCACGCGCGCAACCAAGCCGCCGTGTTTGCTTAGCCCGCACCCTGGCCTTTGCTCGCCCGCAGGGCCACGCCCTGTCCTCATCCGCTCATCAGAACCATCCAAGCCACACTTGGAGCCCCGCAGCGCCACCGTCAGGTCGGCCATGGCAGCTAGCGAACGGCCGCAACAGGCTCCTGCCACGGACGGCGCCGCCCGAGCCACAGCCATGCGCCAACTCACCCCTAAACAGCCCGAGCTCATCCATTCGCTCCTCCAAGCCGCCCCTGCATCGCCACGTCGTCCACGGCCACAGAAGCAGCTCATCGTCGATCTTATCCCTGGCCGCCGTGGAACCGACCTAGTTACGCTATAAATAGGGACCCCAAGCTCGTCCAGACCTTCAAGCGACCTCAGGCCATCCCTCTATAGCCCCCACAGCCAGCAATCGACAGAGGGAGGCCTTCTTCCTCGTCTCCGGTCAGTTCGGCCGCCGCCACGCTCCAGTGCCGAACGTCGTGAGCAGGGCCTCCCCTGTCCTTCCAGTGCCACCGTCCGACTCCCCTCGACTGTGCGGAGCCACCCAACACCTCAGCCCCGATCGGGAGCCACCGTAGCCCAAGCCCGCAATTGTTCCTGAAGATGTCGTCCACGGCAGAGCTCGCCGCCAGCGACCCCCTTCGTCCCCGCGACCCTCTCGACCACCGAGAGGATCGTCCTAGTGCGGTGAACCTGTTCCCGCCGTCAGAGCCCTGCGAGGAGTCGCCAATCGCCGACGTTGGTCGCCGGAGCTACGCCTCCGCTCGGACAGAGGAGGAAGGAGGCGTGAGCGACTGGTCAAACCTGACCAATGGGCCCAAGGGACTCACTGTCAGTGACCCCGAGTCGACCCGCGCTGGTTTAAGTGGAAGCGTATTCCACCGAATACGCCTTCGCTAAGGGAACACGTAAGCCCCTGAACCGTTTTCCTTTTCTGATTTTTAATAAAAACAGAATTTTGACTACACTTTGACTGGCTATAACTTTTAAAATACAAGTCCAATTGATTTGATTCTTTTTTTGTTGTTTCTCGAATTTTGTCTAGTTTATTTTCATATTTTTTTGAAAATTTTACAAACAACTTTTTTGTACTGTTTTGAAACTATATGTTAATTTAAATTTTCTGAAAATAGGACTTTTGAAGAAGGAGGCAACTTTCAAAAAGTGCACCCCACTTACATACTCTTGAAGGCAAGCATTCTGAACCCCGGCATAATATTTGTTGTGTGTCGTTTGATGCAAATACGACACCACCTTGACGCTAAGTATTCGGTATTTTATGTGGTGCTATGATCATATTCATGGGTGCATAATGATGATTCCTTGCTGTTGGGATTTTGATATGCTTCAGATAGTAATCACCCGCATATGCCTTTCATGCCTACCGAAAGGAATCCGGGAAAGTCTCTATCTTGGGTAGACACGAGCTTGTCTCTAGTTCTTCGTCGAGACGGATATGTCCAGTAAGGCATGGTGAGGTATGATGAGTGGTGATTCTGTCTGATTGGTGTGAAATATATTTCTTTGACTTATCATGCAAGAAATGCTTTAACCTCCTAAATCGACCATAGATCGAGTCTTGTTCCAGTAACCCCCATACTTGTTTCGTACGTACTACCACTTGTCCCTGCCATAGGTAGGGTACGGTTCAGTAAGTTGTCAACCCCTTCCTAGCACACACCGTACAGAGAGGCCATGGTGGAAGATACCAGCTGCATCCGGTAGACATGCCACCTGGTTCGGGGGCATGGGTGTTTCTGGTTGGGGCCGAGGGGGTAGCTCCGCTAGTTTGCGCGCGTTATAAATTTTGTGATCCCATGCTAGTCGAGGTTGTAGCCTCCCCACTTAGAGTTTCGCTTAACGGGTGTCGTGGGTGATTCCAGACACCGGTAAGTTAGGCTGGTGTGTGCAGCCAGGTGTGTTTTCAATTAAAAGACCATAGACAAAATTAGTCCCGATGGACTAAAGGAATCCGTTACTCGTGGGTAAAGAGTACACCCTCTGCAGAGATTATATCTATTCGAATAGCCATGTCCATGGTTAAGGACTACAGTCTGGGATGGGTCAAGTGTCAGTCTTAGTGTCGGTCTTCGGAGGAAAAATTGCTAAACCAGAACATGGATCATGACTTGTGACTCATGATGATTATGATTACTATTATTATGGACTGACCATTTACATTATTTGAATTATTGAGTCTCCCTGGGACGGTTCTACCTCCTGGATATTCACTGTGATTATTCTCTTATAAGACCTTTATGTGGTGTCGCTCAGACGCCCGACTATGGCATGCTTGTTATTTAAATTACTTATAAGCCCTTTATGTGGTGTCGCTCAGATGCCCAACTGTGGCATGCTTGTTATTTAAATTACTTATAAGCCCTTTATGTGGTGTCGCTCAGACGCCCGACTATGGCATGCTTGTTATTTAAATTACTTACAAGTCCTTTATGTGGTGTCGCTCAGATGCCCGACTGTGGCATGCTTGTTATTTAAATTACTTATAAGCCCTTTATGTGGTGTCGCACAATGTCGGGACCCCGATTCCAAGTCACATCGATCTAGCCGGCAACACCTCATATCACTTTGCGGCCTCACGCACGGTATTCCCACGGGTGTCTCCTTACCCTGGCTCGGGACCGTTTGCGCCTTTTGGCTCACGTATATGATTGTGTCGCTAGCATCCATATGACAGAGAACCCGGACCGACATGGCTAGTCGTGAACCCAAAGCGGCACTAACCCCTGGGGACAGGCATACATGATTCACATCGAGCATGTCGGTCAGCAACGTGTGAATCCGGGTTGTAGCATTGGGCGAACAGGACTCCGGGAACCCGGGCTGTAGCAGGCTAGGCAGGACTCCGGATGTCACCGCGTGACATTTCCCCGAAGGGACAAACACAGGAACGAAGTGAAGCACATGCCGGCCAGTCAAGTGTCCTGAGCAGTCATGCTGGGCTAGCAGGACTTCGGTGAACAGGGCTGTAGCGGACTACTATGGCTCAAGGAAGCAATAGACTACATTTCCCCATAAGAGAGACTGCCAAGGATAAACAACTAGATTGTCGGATCCCACACATAACAATACACGTCACACGTATGCATAACATGCAAGTATGTGCTGTACAACATGGCATCACAACATAACGCAAACTCATATAGATAAAGGCTCAGAAGAGCCACATAGCATAAAATACAAACAAGGGTCACATGACCCATCATTCAGAGCATACAAGCAACGGAAGCATTACATGTCTGGGTACAGACAACTACAAAAGAAGAGGCTAAGAGGCCCGACCATCTACAAGTCCCTCCCAAGGGTACAAGATCGTAGCTGAGGTGCAAGCTACTCGTCGAAGTCCAAGCGGTACTACTAGTGAGACAGATGTCTCACCTGCAAAACATAAATAAAGAAAACGTGAGTACAAAGGTACTCAGCAAGACTTACATCAGATCCTATCATACATGCATTTGTATCAAGAAGGTAATGTGGGGTTTAGTTGCAGCAAGCCAGCTTTGACTCAGTGGCTATCCTATTCCACGACAACGAGAAACTTCTTTGAGGTGAGGCAGCGCACACGAGACCACTAATCACCACATCAACACACCACTATGGATTCATCCTCGTCTTCTTACGAGAAGGCCATCCATAGCACTCACACTTGTCTTGAGCATTTTAGAGTATCCACTTTAAGTTGTCTGTGTACCACGTAAGCATCCAAGAAGTCCATTACCGAAGACATGGCTATTCGAATAGATCATGATAACCCTGCAAGGGTGTACTTCTTCACACACGCTCTCACCACTTATCACCATGTACACATCATGTACCTCGGCAACCTTCAAGAGGAAGCCTGGCGAGGGTGTCGGCCACGACCTGACTAACCACACAAGACTCTAGTCCAGGTTTATCGCCTATTCGGGTTCCATCCGCAAGAGATCCGGCCGGGGTGTCGTTCACGGCCCCAAACGATATGTGCAGGGTTCCCAAGCCCACCTCGCCGGATGGATCTACGCTTGGTACACCGTGCCACTTGTGCCTAGTCTGTCCCAAGCCCACCTGGCCGGGTGCCACTTGGTAGACTACTAACACTACCTACAAACACCAGAAACTATTTGCGACTCCTAGACAGAGATCAAGTTGGCTAATAAGTCGAGAGGGGCACTTAAGCATTCCAATGTGTGGTAGTAGCTTGTCATTGGACAACATACACGGAACTCAGTGCTTAAGGACGGTTCCAGTGAGACAACCCACCATGTACTCCTACATGGCCTCTCACCGCTACCTTTACCAAATCGTGTTCACACGCTTAACTCTCAGCACCAGAACATATCGTACCACTCCAATTCATTCCCGATGAATCAGACCTGACACAACTCTAAGCAATAGCAGGCATGGCATGGCAAGAACACAACATGGCTCAATCAACTCCTACACATGCTAGTGGGTTTTAACTATTTACTATGGCAATGACAGGTCATGCAGAGGAATGGGTTCAACTACCGCAACATAAAGTAGCAGTTGAATCGTTGTTGTCCTAATGCAATAAATGAGAGCAGGAGCGAGAGAGTAGGATTGTATCAGAATGAACAAGGGGGTTTGCTTGCTAGGTAGATCAACAGAGGGGGCACTGCTCCTCAGACAGGTATTCTGGATCGGTCTCCGGAGCAGGACCTATCGAGAAGGAACGGTGTCGGCAATCAATACACCAACATATGCAACAATATGATGCATGAACATGGCATGTAGATGTGATGTTGTTTGAGCTAATGCAGCTAGCATTCAATTGGATGAAGTCCATTTGAACCAAGAATTCAAATGCAACTCCAAGTTAAGTCTTTATAAATGGCATTTATATGTTTTCACCTATACAGCAAGTACAAGTTGGTTTGACATGCATGAAAATGGTACAGATGGATAGATTGCATTTTTCTGATAATTTTTCATATATAAATTATTTCAATCTGAGCTACGGTTGAATTTCTATGAATTTTTGAAGTTTATATCATTTTCTGGAATTTCCTGATTTATTTTTAAACGAGAAAAATGATATATTGCGTCAGCATGACAGCAGCATTGCGTCAGCAGGTCAAAGGCGGCTGACCAGGTCAAACCTAATGTGTGGGGTCCACACGTTAGTGTCTGTGGCTAATCATAAATTAAATTAAACCTAAACTGGTTTAGTTAATGGGGTTGGGCCCACGCGTCAGTGACCCAATTAGTTAACATGGTGTAATTAGTTGTTAAACTAATCCTAAATTAGAAATTAGTAGGGCTGGGCCCCACATGTCATTGACTCAGGCGGGGTCCAGCCGGGGTCAAAGTGGGTCAAACCCACCGGCGGCTTGACGCCGGCGAGGCCCGAGACGGCAGCGCGGCTCGGAAAATCGCTACAGGGCCTCGTTCAAAGTGTGTTTGGGTGCGTTGGAAAGCTCTTGCTCCCGCGCGTCGAACGGTGCAGGTGCTGGGTCGTGGGGAGGCCGGAGCTCGCTGGAGTGGAGCCCGCGGCGGTTGCCAGAGTTCGGGCGTGGGTGCGGGCAGTGTTGTGGTGAACGGCAGGGGCTGCGGTTGGCGGCGTGGGCTTGCTGGGGCAATTTATTTCCTTATGCCAATTTTTGTAGGAGCTAATGGTATTATTCCAAAGCTCCTCAACTACTGGCATAAATTTTGGATAATATTATATATATAACAATATATATCCAAAGCAAATAATTACTGCATTAATTCCAAATGCCCAAGATAAATACTTATGAGCTCCTGAAAGTGTTGGTTTGAATTTTACCTCTGACCAATATTTTCAAAGAGCAACATGAACATTTTCTTGGACCTCTTTGGAGCAACTTTTACTTGGGTCATTTTCAGAAATGATTCTAAGGGTTTCACAGATCCCCATTTCAAATTTCAATGAAATTTAAACATGATGCAACATGAAGGCTAGCCTAGGTCATACCAGAACTAGGGATGTGACACACAAACGCCCGACTGTGGCATGCTTGTTATTTCTTTTATTTATAAGCCCTTTATGTGGTGTCGCTCAGACGCCCGACTGAGGCATGCTTTATATTATTATCCTTTCGAGGCATCGCTTCAGACACCCGATCGGTGCATTCTATTTCTACTCTCTGATTTCATATTCGTGTTTGACATGAATAACCTGCTTGTGTGCATCATGGACTTTTATTTCGTGACTGACATTGTGGTCATGGAACATTTCAGAGCAAGATTATCAGTTGTTATATTATACCTGAGTTCATAATGTTTGCGAGTACATTCAAAGTACTCACTGGCTTGTCCCTGGCTATTGTCTTGGCCAGATTTCTTGCATGGAGAGGAGCGTTGCGATGACAACCCCGGAACCTACGCAATGGTGATAGCAGCCTCGCGAAGATAGGAGTTATCCAGGTCAGCTGTTCCTATGGGAAATGGAGTCCCATAGACACTGATGACCACAAACTGCTTCCGCCATCAGCCACTAGAAACCTTGTGTTGTACTCATAGGCCAGAATGGTCTTGTACTACATATTTTGTATTTTGCTTCGAATTTCTGTATCAAGTTGGTGTCTCATCAGCTAACAGTAATCCTGGGGCTGGTGAGCACAAGGACCAATTTTTTGGGAAATTGATATCCCGAAAATCCGGTCGCGACAGCTCATGGTTGTTGTCCTCCGCACACACTACGGCAGCAAGCTTGGGGACAGAGGCCATCCCATGCGGGCGCTAGGTCTAAGAGGACGGCCTTGTCGTTAGTGCGTGACCTCGCTTGCCGATGACGAGTGCATCAATGTTGCACGTCCTTTGCTTCCCTGGGGGACCGAGACCACTGGTGAGGATGGAGAGAGATGCCGTCTTTTTTAGATCTGGATAGAGGGTGATAGTGTGAGAAGAAAGTGGGCAACGCTTAGCAGGAAAGCGCTGAAGCTCAAACCTATATATATTTTTGATACTAGTACTAGAGGTGAGTAGTGGTAGAGTAGTTTATATTTTATGTGCATACAGTACCAGTTAGTCGTGCTTCAAAACTGAACGACACACCATTAACAAAATAAAGGTCGATAACTAATGTGGCACCACAAGCCAACGTGGCCAAATCGCACTCTGCACGAGAAATTACACACCATGTTTCGTTGACATGTGGTCCCATTCCAACATGTCAGTGAGACGATGGCGAGTCCTTTTGTACAATTTCCGAACAGACATCTATGTAGGCCGGGGCTTCTCTTCGTGTATTGTGGCAACCGTCCACCGCCTCTTCTCCTTTCCCTCTAGATTTGGAACTGCTGTCGCATGCTCTTCCTCCCTCCTCCATTTGCCTTCACCCTTCCTTCTGTCATTGTTCGATCGTCTTTGATATCCATGGAGGGAACATGCCGAAAATGACCCCATTATTCTTGCCCCGATCTGAAATATGACGTGGTGGAGGAACTCATTGATCAGTGTGACATCATCACCTCGGCTAGCATGGCAGGTTCGTTCAAGACCATTCTCAACTCAACTAATAACATCATTACAAAGAACCCAAGGTTCCAGGAGCGGTTTGATCTCCCCTATCTTCTTCGCCATGATCCTGCTCGCTGGTGGGCGGACGACGGAACCCTCGCCTTGTGCAAGTTGATGCCGCTTGATAATGATACGTGTGATGTTAAGATGCCATCTCTTAAGGGTAAGGCCTGGGCAGGCGCAAATGGAGATTGGGTTGTTTATATTGGGTACAACAGTGAGTGGGAACTTGTGAATGTGTACACTCGTCATCGGGTTCCACTTCCAAAAATCTCAGAGTGCCCTGAGGTTGAGCACACAGATGATCTACGTATGTTCAAATACGATCATGGTAACTGTCGTCTATGGAAGATAGCAATTTGTCGAGTTCCAAGCCGCTCTTGGGATTACACGAACTATGAAGTTGTTGCTATCTTCGACAAGCTTGTTGCCGTCCTTACTTCCATGCCTCGATGGATATTGCTCAAAAATCAATTTCTATACACGGATGAGTACTGTGATGCAATTCAATACGAGCGTCTTCTGTTTGCTGCCACCACTCATGGCACTGTTTTTGCATGGAATCTTGATGCTTTCGGTATGTTTGTCTTCCACTGTAAATATAATTGTTTTATCCATGTGCATGCGGGTTAGCTAGTTTCCCTTTACTAATTAGCCTTCTTGTGTTTCCAAGGTCATGTGAACATTCCACCACCTATACTTGAAAAAAATTATAACCAAGGGGGACATGACAATGGTGATGATCACGAGCATGAGGACGAGTAGGACCCATATACTCAGTGGCGCATGGAAACTTATTTCGATGGATCACCTCTTCTTGTCTATATATAGGGCACTACTGATGTTACTAAGGAAGCAGGTGTTGTCTCGCATGGTCGCATTCTCCGGACCTATTCCAACATCTATTGCATGGTATTCGGGATGGATACTAGTGTACTAGTGCCAACACCTTCTCCCTGGTTTAGTATTGATAGTCTTGGAGGAAACTCGCTCTTCCTTCGACAAAACTATCCAATGACGGTGAAAGGCGATCCAACTGCTGTTGACACAGCATTACTACCATTTATGAGAAGCAAATGTATCTATAGCTCAGACATTGCTATGGTTCCCTATCGTGGCTATCACAATATGTGTCCTGATATAGGCTGCTTCAGCCTGGATGATCAATCCTGCATTGGTGTCAAGATTGATAATAGCTGGTCCTTCCCAGAGAATCACTTCTGGTTCAAAGCAAGCGTTTCCAACACCGACGAGTGGTTCAGATGAAGTTCATTTCATTACTTGTTATTTGCTTTGTGATGAAAACCATAGTATTTATAATGTATCCTCGTTGTCGTTGTGGGTTGATGACCTTTTGCATGTAATGCTAAATGATATGCCTGTGATAAACTTACTAAATTTATGAATGGCTTTTGAGTCGCTTCTCAGAGTGGGTGCTGTGGCGAGGAAAAAATATATTTTCCAAATACATAATTGTATGTGCATTGCAACAGGTTATCGGATGAGTCCAATCAACAATAGTACTACTATTTATACTAGCTTCACATGCTTCATGCGTCGGGCTGGTGTTTTTACTATAGCTGCGAATCCCATCATCCTTGGTCCTCGAATGAGTCCGATAGAAATTGCATTATGATGTTTGGGTTCAAACTTTCAAAACTGCTGCACTATCTCTACGTCTACGTATACGTAATACGACAAGTTTTAAACTTGAGACCAGCCATCCACCCTCACAAAGAACACTTTTTAACCTAGCACAGACTCCAGGAAATTTGGCCGCACTGTGAGGTGGGCCATATGTTAATGTGTTCGCTGTATGTAACCAGCACCTCAAATCCTCGATATATAGTAGGGTGGCATGGGCCAGAACAAGCATTCACGTCGAGGAGTACGGCACACGCCACCAGCACGACTTCCATCTGACACCATATTTCTTGGAGTCTGTGCTATAGCTATCTCTTCAACCTCCTCATTTCTCCAACTCAGCCATCATGCAGCGGGTGAGGTGGGGGTTTGCTGATAGTCGGTTTCCTCAACTGCGGTCCCACTTGTAAGACCAACTCCAAAGCATGACCCCAAACGGACATCCGTTTTTCCCAGATTCGGTTCGTTTGGGTAGGGCAATGGGGTCGTGCCCGGGCCATTTCTCGGATGCGGTGACCATGCGCCCAACGCGCGGACGCATTCCGGCCGCGTACATTTTTCTTTGCTGACACATATCTTTTTTTCATCATTGATTTTTGGTACATGGAAATACATCACCAAATTTTGACTAGAGAAGCAAGACCAAAGAAAACAAGAACCAGAAGAATACAGTTTAGAAGATATCCAACTTCCATAACTGCTCATGTAAGTTGGATTAGTGCCTTCTCGATGCATTCATTGTTGATCTGCGGAGGCTCGATCTTGCGTGCTTCTTTCTTCTTGGAGTGTAAAGAAGTAGACATTGCTTCACGCATCTAGTCTCATGTCTAGCCTCTATTCTATCAACAAGTGCACTAGTCTCATCTCTAGCCTCTATGCTAGCTAAAAGTGCTAGAACATCTACTAAATTGCGCTCTATCAATATATCGATGTACACTTCTTCCCAATACCAAAACTTGCATCCATTCTACACAATAAAATTTTAAGTTAGGACAAGTAGTCAAATCCGAGAGCACAACCAAAGCTAATGCAGCACATACCCGATCGGTTGAGCACTTGATGAACACCCATCCGGGATGTTCCAGTGTTGTAGACACGCGGCGCAAGACCTTCTTTGGGCATTCATCGCACATAATGAGTGGCAACGGTGCACCGACGACCTTTTGGGCCAGCACCGAGCCCGGCCTACCACCATTCATGTATCTGCCGGCGAACCACTGACGGCGTAGTTCGGAGTGGCTAGAGGAGGAGTCAGTACCTGCATGCAGCCTTGCGGCCTTGCCGGGGACTTCCAGCCCGGTGCCCGGCCAGTCCATGGTGCGGCGCGGCCTCCCATAGCCGGGCAAGCTCAAGCTCGACCGGATCCGCTCCAAATCTGACTGCCGGGTGCGCAAAACAAGTAGCCATGGTTGGGTAGCTTGGGAGCATCGAGGGAAAGGGGGCTGGGTGAGCGCACGTCCGAGCTGCACGTGCTGGAGTTTTCCTAAGTGAAGATGCAAGACAACACGTGTTTCCCTAGCGGCGTGGCAGACCAACCGTGTGGGGTTGTGAAGTGGCTTCGCTCGTGTGGGGGATGGAGGCCATTTGTTGTGTGATGAAAACTTTAGTATTTACTAGAATGTTTTGTTGGAACTAACTTATAATCCAACATGTATCCTCGTTGTCATTGTGTGTTGATGACTTGTTGTATGTAATGAATGGTACATTTGCATTTGCATGTCATAAACTCAATTTATGAATGGTTTTCGACTCACTTCTTGGAGTGTGAGTACCGTAGTAGTATAGCCAGCATCCGGTTATATGAAGTTGCCACATCACATAGAGCCAACCTAATATTGGAGTATGCTAGAACAATAGTTAGTTCTAGTTAGATCTAGTAGAGCTAGGTGTCGCACGGAGGCCGAGAAATATGGTGATAGAGTGACTATGTGAGGTGGGCTTGTATGTACGTAGTAGTATGTTGTATGCACAATGTTTGTCGTGTTTCCTACTCCACCGGTCTAAATGTGGAGAAGATTTGGTCGAGTTCTTCCTCCTTTTGCTGGCATGTGGGACATCCAGCATCCAGGTCGTGTCATGCAAGAAAATGGAGTTCTAGTTGAAGCTACGTGATGTGCATCTTGGGTTAAACTGTAAATAGAATCTTACTCTTGAGTAACTCCAAAAGCGGCCACCGAAGATCTTTATTGGATTTGTTTTTCATCACCAGCATGTCGAGGTGAAAGATGTGCAGGTTCAGTGGGTTCTATTGCGTTTTCACTGACATGTGGGACCGCATGTGAGCAAACAGACAATGGGCTCCGCGCGTCTGCTGGCTGGCTGAGAAGAGAGAGAGGAGGGTTGAGCACGGACTGCAAGAACTTTGTTCTATGTAACCAGCACCTCGATATAGGCTCGATGGACGCAGCTTCATTCACTTACTGTTCCTGCCTTTGTGTGTATGACAGGTGGGACCAATAGGTGGCTGGCCCACCTGTCATACAACCAAAGGCAGGTAAAGTTAAGGCACCGGAGCTTAGTCCAAGCTCAATATAGTGGGGTGGCATGGGCCATAACTAGCATTCACATCTAGTAGTACGGCACACGCCACCCACACGAGTCCCATCTGACACCAATTTTCTTGGAGTCCATGCTACAACCATCTCTTCTCCCTCCTATTTTCTCAGCCATCACGCGATGGGCGGGGTGGAGGTTTGCTGATAGTCGGTTTGCTCAACTGCGGTCCCACTTGTAAGTGAAAATGCAACACATCACGCTTTCCCCGTTGAGCGGCGTGCCGGACCAACCGTGTGGCGGTGCGACGCGAACACGGCATGCTTTTCCTTTTGAACTTGTAACTTGTAAAATTTGGTTCTGCTCCATGGCGCGACCGATAGATAGAAATAACGATTTTCCCTAGAGTAATGAGAAGTTTGGTTCTGGCGCGGTTCATGCATGGAGTACGTACGAAAATTATGAAGTTGATGCGAAAGGTAAGATAATTACTGGTAGTACCATATAATACTACATGGATTTAACGGAATTATAAAGATACATACGGATCCATCAACGACATCCTCACGCCCTAGTGTGCCGGGTCACCAACCGACCTGTGGGGAGCAGTGGCGTTGGCGGCGAGCTCAACATGCTTCCAAACAATGTCGTCCAAGGTTGCCCTGTGGTCCAAGAAGGCCAGCGACCTATCGTCCTCCTCTTGCATGTGGTAGTCCTTGTCGATGATTTGCACGTAGACATGGGTGATTATGTCGATGGTGTCTTGCTACGCCAGGAACCGCGCGGCGAGCGCGACCTCGAGGTGGACATTCTCTGGCGCGACGGCGGGCAGTCATAGGGCCAACAGTGTGTCGAAGAGGTTGTCACCATAGAGGCCATTGAGCGTGGCGGGCATCACAGAGCCTGGGTGTGTGGGCTGGAGGCGTACGTCTAGGTCGTCCGCGAGATTCTTGATGATGATGAACTTCTCGAGGAAGCCAACGACGACCTCGTCGAACAAGGAGACGAAGCTATCGTCCAAGCGGCTGCTTGCCCTTGCAGCCTCAAGCACGACTTGGAGACGTTCCTCGGTGTCGGGCCGTAGGCCTGCGTTGTGGACCACCTGGCATAGCCGGCTGATGCTCGCGCTCATCGCCTCCATGGGTCTAGCTTCTAGTCAACTGATCTTGCGATTGGAGTGTTCACTCTTGCCCTTGGTTATTAGGGTGCGTATGTGTGTAGGATTTCGTAGATTGCACTCGCGGGGAGCCTTTATATGAGAAGTGCAGACTGCGTTGCATTCACGTGTGTGTTGGCCGTCTACTCCTTGGCCCTCCCTCTGTGGAACTGACCTCTGGTGACTTAACTGCACCTGCCTTTGGCTGTATGAGAGGTGGGCCAGCCACCTATTGGGCCCACCTGTCATACACCCAAAGGCAGGTGCAGTAAGTCAATGAAGTTGTGTCCCCCTCCTTGCCGGTGTAGTATAGTCATCTCACCGGACCTCTAGTTGGGACCAAACGAGAGAACTTTGATGTTTACTGGTTTATTAGTCCCCTTTGCATTTTGCACCAAGTTTTGACCTTTTATTTAACTAATAAAATGTTAATGCATGTAACAAAAAATGTTGTGCTAAGTAGTCTCAAGTCATTGAATGGATACGCACCCGACGTCTTGTATTGGGTGATTTCTTTTTTCGTGCCAAAAAACAGGGAACAAGGTGAGAAGTTAATGCACCGCGCCTAAAAGTTTGGGGATTACTATTTGGTTTTGTAACGTGACTAATGCACCAGTACGGAGGGAGTACAATAGTAGTCTTTGATTGCAATTTTTTGTTGGTAGCTTACCAAGCTGAGCACTCGGTCAGTACAATAGTAGTCTGATTGATGAGACTTCAGATTTGAGCCATCTACCAGAAGGAATAAAACAATACACCATGTATTTATTTACAGAGGGAGTAGTATATTTTTTGTGACATGCATTACTAGATATTGCTAGTCAAATACTAAATCCAGATGGACGTGGTAGTACTAGTAAATCCAGACAGTGGTGCTAGTACTAGTAGTAGTACTACCAATGTAGTAGTACTGTACTACCCGTTGGTCAAATTATTACGTGCTGCTCCTCATAGTGAAGTGACAAGACCCTGCGCCGGAGATGACAGCTGAGTGTAGGCACCGTGTTCGGCATACCAAAGTCAGCCTCACCGTCTGCAGTGACTATCATCATGGCTGTAGAGCTAGCCTGCTTAGAGCAAGTACAATAAGGTCTAGGCAGCAGGCTATAGCAGATGCCATGTCATTAAAATCCTAGTGGAAGAAAGAGAAAGGAAGAGAGAGAGGAGAGTGGGCACTACATGTGCAGCCCGGTTATAGCAGCTCAAACAAGGAAAAAGTTTGCATGCAGCCTGCACTAGCTCCTCCCTCCCAATCACATGTCTCCTTTCACATGAACACATTAAATGCTACAATTAATTTGTAGCTAATCTATAGCCAGCTTATTATATGAGTGAGATTTTCTGAAGGCTATAAATCACTTGGCATCTCTTGTAGCCGGTAGCCAGCTACATTTGACCATGCTCTTACAAATAGCCGTGTTTGACATAATTTCCCATGCGTAGATGCCCGTGCATTGCATGGAACACCAAGATTGGGGGTGGACGGCGCCGACAGCGGCCATTACGCCAGATTTTTCCACGTCCTTCTAGATGTTGTGGGGAGGAGATAAGGCTGATTGTGAGAGACAAGGAGTTGTTTGTAAATTGGGAACAAGTGCGGGCATCTTTTTGCAAAACTGCAGAAGTTTGGTTTATATGCGTCAGATCTAGATCCGACGGCTATTAGTGAAAGATGGCAGGCACAACATCATCACCAACTCAGGACCTCTTTGATTCACAGGATTTTGAAAACGTAGGAATAGGAAACGGCAATATTACAAGTTTCAAACTGATATTACAAATGTTAGGAGTAATGCTACACCTACGAGGAGGAAATTACTGGGAAGTTTACATAAGAACTTTCGTTACTTTAGGTGGATGCAGCATTAGCGTACAAACTAAAATCCACCGCCATTACAAGTCACTAATGGGCAAATAAATTTTTGAGTCTCTAGCCACCTGATGTTTCAAAAACAAATTCAGCTTCGGCAGAGACTTTGTCATTTAGGCTTAGACGCTTGCGGTGATTAGCACGCCATTCATTGTTGCACTAGAGAAGGCCAAACCTCAGTACCTTGAGCACACTTGCCTCCAAACCAAAGAACCTGGCCAATTTAATCTCAGATGTGCTACCTCGGTAGTCGATCAAATCAATTTCTGTAGCATGGAGATCAAGGCATTCGATGAGATTGTTATAGTGCAGCACATTTTTCACTTTCGGGTCTTTTTTATCTGCAAAATAAGATAACATATTAGAGCAGGTGGCTATATAAAATTGTCGTGTCATCAAGAGGTGCCAATATCATTCGTTCATACGATAGGGTTGGTTGGCTAGTGATATTTTCTCTCTCTCTCTCTCTCTCTCTCTCCTCTCATTTACCTAGGAGCACGTGAAGATCGAGATTGGGCATTTGTTGCCTTCCACTATGTGGTCGATGCCATATTTCTCAAAAGTATGCCACATAATACGCATCAATGTTAAATCAAAAGATTTTGGCACCGCTCTAGCGATGTGAGAGAGTTGGCACCGCTGTGCACATAGACCGACATGTATAAACAAATCAATCAAACCAACTACGCCAGCCTCTCAGTCTCCCAAACAAGTGTTTTTTATTGCCTCAGTCCTCTTGCTCTCCCACGCAAGTGTTTCTTCATTGCATGAGTTAATTTGGCACCGGAGCAAAGTAGGTGATCCAGATTGGGGCACCAGGTGAGTAATGGAGGGGCATCGATGCCAAATGCATCACAAGTGAATTTGGCACGTGTTTTGGCCTACATAGTGGAGGGTCGTTATAGCCCACTTTTGTACTACCTCGTATTTAGTGTAAAAATTTGACCATAGAATTACCTAAGAAAATGTCAATGCATGTCACCAAAAATTATACCATTTGAAATTATGTTCAAATACGAATCCAACGATATAATTTTTAGTGACATGCATTAACATTTTTGTTGGAAATATGCCCTAGAGGCAATAATAAAATGGTTATTATTGTATTTCCTTGTTCATGATTATTGTCTATTGTTCATGCTATAATTGTATTAACTGGAAACCGTAATACATGTGTGAATACATAGACCACAACATGTCCCCAGTAAGCCTCTAGTTGACTAGCTCGTTGATCAATAGATGGTTATGGTTTCCTCACCATGGACATTGGATGTCGTTGAGAATAGGATCACATAATTAGGAGAATGATGTGATGGACAAGACCCAATCCTAAGCATAGCACAAGATCATATAGTTCGTCTTCTAAAGATTTTCTAATGTCAAGTATCATTTCCATAGACCATGAGATTGGGCAACTCCAGGATACCATAGGAATGCTTTGGGTGTGCCAAACGTCACAACGTAACTGGGTGGCTATAAAGGCACACTACGGGTATCTCCAAAAGTGTCTGTTGAGTTGGCACGAATCAAGACTGGGATTTGTCACTCCGTGTGACGGAGAGGTATCTCTGGGCCCACTCGGTAATGCATCATCATAACGAGCTCAGTGTGACTAAGGAGTTAGTCACAGGATCATGCGTTATGGAACGACTAAAGATACTTGCCGGTAACGAGATTGAACGAGGTATTGGGATACCGACGATCAAATCTCGGGCAAGTAACATACCGATAGACAAAGGGAATTGTATACGGGATTGATTGAATCCCTGACATCGTGGTTCATCCGATGAGATCATCGTGGAACATGTGGGAGCCAATATGGGTATCCAGATCCCGCTATTGGTAATTGGCCGGAGAGATGTCTCGGTCATGTCTGCATGGTTCCCGAACTCGTAGGTCTACACACTTAAGGATCGGTGACGCTAGAGTTGTTATGGGAAATAGTATGTGGTTACCGAAGGTTGTTCGAAGTCCTGGATGAGATCCCAGACGTGACGGGGAGTTCCGGAATGGTCCGAAGGTGAAGATCGATATACTGGATGAAGGGTATTGGAGTCCGGAATTGTTCTGAGGGTACCGGGTGACGACCAGCGTGTCCGAAAGGGGGTTTCGGAGGCCCCAGCAAGCGTTGGGGGGCCTTATGGGCCAAGGGGAGGGGGCACATCAGCCCACTAAGTGGCTGAGCGCCCCTCCCACCCCATCTCACGTAACTTGGAGAGGTGGGGGTAACTCCCCTAGGGCAGCCACCCCTCCCGGCTTGGGGGGCAAGTTTCGTAGGGGTGGGGGCGCCCAAACCCATCTAGGGTTTTCCCTGTGGCCGCCGCCCCTCCCCTAGGGAACCCTAGGGCGCCTCCTCCAACCCCCTTCCCCCTATATATAGTGAGGGATAGAGAGGGCAGCCGCACCCCTTCCCTGGCGCAGCCCCTCCCTCCTCCAACTCTTCCTTCTCCCTCGTAGAGCTTGGCGAAGCCCTGAAGGAATATCACAAACTCCACCACCACGCCGTCATGCTGCTGGAGTTCTCCCTCAACTTCTCCTCTCCTCTTGCTGGATCAAGGAGGAGACGTCCCCGGGTTGTACGTGTGTTGAACGCGGAGGCACCGTCTGTTCGGTGCTAGATCGGATCTTCAGCGATCTGAATCACCGCGAGTACGACTCCATCAACCGCGTTCTTGTAACGCTTCCGCTTAGCGATCTTCAAGGGTATGAAGATGCACTCCCTCTCTCTCGTTGCTAGCATCTCCTAGATTAATCTTGGTGACATGTAGGAAAATTTTGAATTATTGCTACGTTCCCCAATAGTGGTATCAGAGCCAGGTTTATGCGTAGATTCTATGCACGAGTAGAACACAAAGCAGTTGTAGGCGATGATTTGTTCAATTTGCTTACTGTTACTAGTCTTATCTTGATCCGGCGGCATTGTGGGATGAAGCGCCCAGACCGACTTTACACGTACGCTTACGTGAGACTGGTTCCACCGATTGACATGCACTTGATGCATAAGGTGGCTGGCGGTTGACTGTCTCTCCCACTTTAGTCGGATCGGATTCGATGAAAAGGGTCCTTATGAAGGCTAAATAGAAATTGGCATATCACCATTGTGGTTTTGCATAGGTAAGAAACGTTCTTGATAGAAACCCATAGCAGCCACGTAAAACATGCAACAACAATTAGAGGACGTCTAACTTGTTTTCGCATGGTATGCTATGTGATGTCATATGGCCAAAAGGATGTGATGAATGATATATGTGATGAATGATATATGTGATGTATGAGATTGATCATGTTCTTGTAATAGGAATCATGACTTGCATGTCAATGAGTATGACATCCGGCAGGAGCCATAGGAGTTGTCTTAATTTATTTATGACCTGCATGTCAATGAAAATCGTGCATGTAATTACTTTACTTTATTGCTAACCGTTAGCCATAGGTAGTAGAAGTAATAGTTAGCGAAACAACTTCATGAAGACACGATGATGGAGATCATGATGATGGAGATCATGGTGTCATGCCAGTGACGAAGGTGATCATGCTGCTCCTCGAAGATGGAGATCAAAGGCGCAAGATGATATTGGCCATATCATGTCACTTTATGATTTGCATGTCATGTTTGTCATGTTTACATCTTATTTGCTTAGATCAACGGTAGCATAAATAAGATGATCCCTCACTAAAATTTCAACAGATGTGTTCCCCCTAACTGTGCACCATTGCGAAGGTTCGTTGTTTCAAAGCACCACGTGATAATCGGGTGAGATAGATTCTAACGTTCGCATACAACGGGTGTAAGCCAGATTTACACATGCGAAACACTTAGGTTGACTTGATGAGCCTAGCATGTACAGACATGGCCTCGGAACACAAGAGACCGAAAGGTCGAACATGAGTCGTATAGTAGATACGATCAACATGAAGATGTTCACCGATGATGACTAGTCCGTCTCACGTGATGATCGGACACGGCCTAGTTGACTCGGATCATGTATCACTTAGATGACTAGAGGGATGTCTATCTAAGTGGGAGTTCATTAAATAATCAGATGAACTTAATTATCATGAAAATAGTCAAAAGGTCTTTCCAAATTATGTCGTAGCTTATGCATTAGTCCTACTGTTTAAGATATGTTCCTAGAGAAAATTTAGTTGAAAGTTGATAGTAGAAATTACGAGGTCCGTAAACTGAGGATTATCCTCACTGCTGCGCAAAAGGCTTATGTCCTTAATGCACTGCTCGGTGTGCTGAACCTCGAGCATTGTTTGTGGATGTTGCGAAACATCTGACATACATGTTTTGATGACTACGTGATAGTTCAGTGCGTAATGCTAACAGTTTAAGAATTGTGGCACCAAAGACGTTTTTTTTGAACATCGTAGCACATATGAGATGTTCCAAAGACTAAAATTGGGATTTCAGACTAGTGCCCACGTCAAGAGGTATGAGACCTCTGACAAGTTTCTTAAGCCTGCAAACTAAGGGAGAAAAGCTCAATCATTGAGCATGTGCTCAGATTGTCTGAGTACTACAATCGCTTGAATATAGTGGGAGTTAATCTTCCAGATGAGATAGTGATGGTTCTCCATAGTCACTGCCACCAAGCTATTAGAGCTTCATGATGAACTATAACATATCAGGGATAGACATGATGATCCTTGAGCAATTCGCGATGTTTGACACCGCGAAAGTAGAAATCAAGTAGGAGCATCAATTGTTGATGGTTAGTAAAACCACTATTTTCAAGAAGGGCAAGGGAAAGAAGGGATACTTCATGAAACGGCAAATCAGTTGCTGCTCTAGTGAAGAAACCCAAGGTTGAACCCAAACCCGATATTAAGTGCTTCTATAATGAGGGGAACAGTCACTGAAGCAGAACTACCCTAGATACTTGGTAGATGAGAAGGCTGGCAAGGTCGACAGAAGTATTTTGAATATATGTTATATTATTGTGTACTTTACTAGTACTCCTAGTAGCACCAGGGTAATAAATACCGGTTCGGTTGCTAAGTGTTAGTAACTCGAAATAAAAGGCTATGGAGACTAGCTAAAGGTGAGATGACGATAGTTGTTGGAAGTGTTTCCAAGGTTGATGTGATCAAACATCGCACCCTCCCTCTACCATCGGGATTGGTGTTAAACCTAAATAATTGTTATTTGGTGTTTGCATTGAGCATAGACATGATTGGATTATGTTTATCGCAATACTGTTATTCATTTAAGGAGAATGAAGGTTACTCTGTTTATTTGAATAATACCTTCAATGGTCTTGCACCTAAAATGAATGGTTTATTGAATCTCGATCGTAGTGATACACATGTTCATGCCAAAAGATATAAGATAGTAATGATAGTACCACATACTTGTGGCACTGCCATTTGAGTCATATTGGTATAAAAGGCATGAAGAAGCTCAATGTTGATGGATCTTTGGACTCACTCATTTTTGAAAAGATTGAGACATGCGAACCATGTCTATTGGTATATATGCATGAAGAAACTCCATACAGATGGATCGTTTGGACTCACTTGATTTTGAATCACTTGAGACATGCAAATTATACCACATGGGCAAGATGACTGAAAGGCCTCGTTTTCAGTAAGATGGAACAAGAAAGCAACTTGTTGGAAGTAATACATTTTGACGTGTGCAGTCCAATGAGTGTTGAGGCATGCAGGGGATATCGTTATGCTCTTGCTTCACAGATGATATGAGTAGATGCTAAGTATATTTACTTGATGAAACACAAGTCTGAACTATTGAAAGGTTTAAGTAATTTCAGAATGAAGTTGAAGATCGTCGTGACAAGAGGATAAAATGTCTATGATATGATCATAGAGATGAATATCTGAGTTACGTGTTTGGCACACAATTAAGACATTGTGGAAATTGTTTCACAACTAATACCGCCTGGAACACCATAGTGTGATGGTGTGTCCGAACATCATAACTGTACCCTATTGGATATGGTGCATACCATGATGTCTATTATCGAATTACCACTATCATTTATGGGTTAGGCATTAGAGACAACCGCATTCACTTTAAAAAGGGAAGCACGCAATTCCGTTGAGATGACACCGTATGAACTATGGTTTAGAGAAACCTAAGCTATCGTTTTTTAAAGGTTCAGGGCTGCAACGCTTATCTGAAAAAAAATCAGGATGATAAGCACGAACCCAAAGCAGATAAATGCATCTTCATAGAATACCCAAAACAGTTGGGTATACCTCCTATTTCAGATCTGGAAGCAAAAGTGATTGTTTCTAGAAACGGGTCCTTTCTCGAGGAAAAGTTTCTCTCGAAAGAATTGAGTGGGAGGATGGTGGAGACTTGATGAGGTTATTGAACCGTCACTTCAACTAGTGTGTAGCAGGGCACAGGAAGTTGTTCCTGTGGCACATACACCAATTGAAGTGGAAGCTTATGATAGCGATCATGAAACTTCGGATCAAGTCACTACCAAACCTCGTAGGTCGACAAGGATGCGTACTACTTCAGAGTGGTACGTAATCCTGTCTTGGAAGTCATGTTGCTAGACAACAATGAACCTACGAGCTATGGAGAAACGATGGTGGGCCTGGATTCCGATGAATGGCTCGAGGCCATGAAATCCGAGAGAGGGTCCATGTAAAAAACCAAAGTATAGACTTTCGTAGAACTACTTGATGGTCGTAAGGCTGTTGGGTGCAGATGGATTTTAAAAGGAAGACGGACAATGATGGTAAGTGTCACCATTAAGAAAGCTCGACTTGTCGTTAAGATGTTTTCCGACAAGTTCAAGGAGTTGACTATGATGAGACTTTCTCACTCGTAGTGATGCTAAGAGTCTATTGGAATTATATTAGCAGTTACTGCATTATTTATGCAGATAGGATGTCAAAACATTGTCTCCTCGATGATTTTCTTGAGGAAAGGTTGTATGTGATACAACCAGAAGGTTTTGTCAATCCTGAAAGATGCTAACAAGTATGCAAAGCTCTAGCAATCCTTCTAAGGACTGGAGTAAGAATCTCGGAGTTGGAATGTACACTTTGATGAGATGATCAAAGATTTTGGGTTTATACAAAGTTTATGAGAAACTTGTATTTCCAAAGAAGTGAGTGGGACCACTATAGAATTTTTGATGAGTATATGTTGTTAACATATTATTGATCAGAAATGATGTAGAATTACTGTAAAGCATACAGGGTTATTTGAAAACTGTTTTTCAATGGAAAACCTGGATTAAGCTACTTGAACATTGAGCATCAAGATCTATAAGGATAGATCAAAAACGCTTAATAGTACTTTCAGATGAATACATACCGTGACAAGATTTTGAAGGAGTTCAGAAAAGATCAGCAAAGAAGGAGTTCTTGGCTGTGTTACAAGGTGTGAGTATTGAGTAAGACTGTCGGAGTAAATGACCACGGGTAACCTAGCCGGATTCCCCTGGCACTTCAGAAAAATTATAGGCCGATCAAGCCTACAAGCTTCCAAGACATGGGACCGCCTTCCCCTAGACGGCTACCTCACAAGCCGGCTGCGGAAAGGCAGCCCAGCCCTGAAATCCATGAGAAACAAGATCACGAGAAGGCCGACTTCCTAAAGGCAGCCATAAAAGGGCCGACTCCCAGGACCCGGCCCCTCAGCAGGCGGCTAAGATCTTGCCCTCAGAGTCTGCACCCACATAACGGCCACAAGACGGGGCGTGGCTACAATAAAGCCTGCCACCCCCGAATCCCGGCGCACGCATGGCCACAGTGCACCATACGGGGTGGCCATCCCCATCTGGCGCGGCACTGTTGCCACGATGATCGTGACGTCACCCACGGCGAGGGGTCAGTACGACCCGGGGGTGGCGGGCGCCCTCGGTCAGGGAGATCCCGAAGGCAGATAGGCTTCCCACAGTCGGCCAAGGGAATGGCCGGCTTCCAACAGCCGGCCAGCTCTCTCCCTCCAAGGAGGTGCTTCATTAAGGAGACAGGAGAAGGTAAGGCTACAGTGATGAGCCGCCTCGCGGCGGCACTGTAGCCATGCTTACCACAACAAAGCCATCGTCACCAGGGGCAAGGTAACAGTAACCAGCCCGCGACAAGACCCCCGAGCGGTGGGGCCGGCCTGTCGGCCAAAGGGGCGGCAGCCGGCGGGCCTACCAGTCGGCGGGCCCCACCAGTCGGCGGAGAAGCCGGCGGGCGTAGACACAGACGGCTGGGGCCCACGCCCAGCCGAATTACCATTGTACCCATGGGGGGTAGGCCTATATAAACCACCCAGGGTTCCCATGCAGGGGAGATCGCTCTTTGGATAGATTTTAGACACCACAAGGAGCAGAGGAGCGGGCTGGCCTGGCCCTCCTTCATACTTTCACCGAACAGCTCTAGTGATCACGCGGAGACCCCGCAGAGCAGCATTAGGGGTGTTATCTCCACGGAGAGCCCTGAAGCTGGGTATGATTCGCCGGCGTGCATGTCTTCGCCTTATCCCGTTTCCAGGCACCGGCGACGTTTTATTGGCTCCCACAATGATAAGCCATCCATTGGCATATGTCGCACTAACCACCCGACAAAGACTCAAGACCTGACCACGGCAGAAGAGAGAAAGGACGAAGGTCGTCCCCTATGTTTTAGACGTAGGCTCTATAGTATGCTATGCTGTGTACCGCACCTGAAGTGTGCCTTGCCATGAGTCAGTCAAGGGGTACAAGAGTGATGCAGGAATGGATCACATGACAGCGGTCGAACTTATCCTTAGTAACTAGTGGACTAAGGAATTTTCTCGATTATGGAGGTGGTAAAAGAGTTTGTCGTGAAGGGTTACGTCGATGCAAACTTTGACACTAATCTGGATGACTCTGAGTAGTAAACCGGATTCGTATAGTAGAGCAGTTATTTGGAATAGCCCCAAGTAGCGCGTGGTAGCTGCATCTACAAGATGACATAGAGATTTGTGAAGCACACATGGATATGAAAGGTTCAGACCCATTGACTAATAAACCTCTTTCGCAAGCGATATATGAACAAACCCCATGGGTGTTGGATTCATTACAATCACATAGTGATGTGAACTAGATTATTGACTCTAGTGCAAGTGGGAGACTGTTGGAAATATGTCCTAGAGGCAATAATAAAATGTTTATTATTGTATTTCCTTGTTCATGATAATTGTCTATTGTTCATGCTATAATTGTATTAACTGGAAACCGTAATACATGTGTGAATACATAGACCACAACATGTCCCTAGTAAGCCTCTAGTTGACTAGCTCATTGATCAATAGATGGTTATGGTTTCCTGACCATGGACATTGGATGTCGTTGATAACGGGATCACATCATTAGGAGAATGATGTGATGGACAAGACCCAATCATAAGCATAGCACAAGATCGTATAGTTCGTCTGCTAAAGCTTTTCTAATGTCAAGTATCATTTCCTTAGACCATGAGATTGTGCAACTCCCAGATACCGTAGGAATGCTTTGGGTGTGCCAAACGTCACAACGTAACTGGGTGGCTATAAAGGCACACTACGGGTATCTCCGAAAGTGTCTGTTGAGTTGGCACGAATCGAGACTGAGATTTGTCACTCCGTGTGACGGAGAGGTATCTCTGGGCCCACTCGGTAATGCATCATCATAAAGAGCTCAGTGTGACTAAGGAGTTAGTCACAGGATCATGCGTTATGGAACGACTAAAGATACTTGCCGGTAACGAGATTGAACGAGGTATTGGGATACCGACGATCAAATCTCGGGCAAGTAACACACCGATAGACAAAGGGAATTGTATACGGGATTGATTGAATCACTGACATCGTGGTTCATCCGATGAGATCACCGTCGAACATGTGGGAGAAAATATGGGTATCCAGATCCTGCTATTAGTAATTGGCCGAAGAGATGTCTCGGTCATGTCTGCATGGTTCCCGAACCCTTAGGGTCTACACACTTAAGGTTCAGTGACGCTAGAGTTGTTATGGGAAATAGTATGTGGTTACCGAAGGTTGTTCGGAGACTCGGATGAGATCCCGGACGTGACGAGGAGTTCCGGAATGGTCCGGAGGTGAAGATCGATATATTGGAAGAAGGGTATTGGAGTCCGGAATTGTTCCGGGGGTACCGGGTGACGACAAGCGTGTCCGAAAGGGGTTTCGGATGCCCGGGCAAGCGTTGGGGGGCCTTATGGGCCAAGGGGAGGGGGCACATCAGCCCACTAAGGGGCTTAGCACCCCTCCCACCCCATCTCACGTAACTTGGAGAGGTGGGGGCGCCTCCCCTATGGCTACCACCCCTCCCGGCTTGGGGGGGCAAGTTTCCTAGGGATGGGGGCGCCCAAACCCATCTAGGGTTTTCCCTGTGGCCGTCGCCCCTCCCCTAGGGAACCCTAGGGCGCCTCCTCCACCCCTTCCCCCTATATATAGTGAGGGAGAGAGGGGGCAGCCGCACCCCTTCCTTGGCGCAGCCCCTCCGTCCTCCAACTCTTCCTTCTCCTCCGTAGAGCTTGGCGAAGCCCTGCAGGAATACCACAAACTCCATCACCACGCCGTCGTGCTGCCGGAGTTCTCCCTCAACTTCTCCTCTCCTCTTGCTGGATCGAGAAGGAGGAGACGTCCCCGGTCTGTACGTGTGTTGAACATGGAGGCGCCGTCCATTCGACGCTAGATCGGATCTTCCGCGATTTGAATCGCCGCGAGTGCGACTCCATCAACCGCGTTCTTGTAACGCTTCCGCTTAGCGATCTTCAAGGGTATGAAGATGCACTCCCTCTCTCTCGTTGCTAGCATCTCCTAGATTGATCTTGGTGACACATAGGAAAATTTGAATTATTGCTACGTTCCCCAACAATTTTGTGAGTTAAATCTATTGTCAAATTTTGATACTAAAAAATAGGAAGAGTAAACTAGGACAGAGGTAGTACTTGATCTTAGGGTAACCATCGATTTACTAGTCTAAGTTACTTACCACTATGACTAGCCTAGGCTACTATTGTAGTACAACAACAAAATGATGCAGGTGATCACGTGACAAAATAATACTAAAAACATTTCTTTCGGTGCATAGATGCAGTTTTGAACACTACACTTGTCATCGTAATTTGGGAAATTAGGAAAAAATTGAGCTACGTTGTGATTACCGTTTACTAATAGGAAAGAAGTTTCACCTCGATGAGTAGTTTCTCCATGCGTGAAAAGGATGTAAGGAATCCAACAACTTGATCCAGATTGGGGCCGATAGATTTTATTGCCATGATCTTCACTGTGCGCATAGACTGGGTCAAGCTTGTGGGAATCATGTTCTGGATGACAGTCGTAAATACATGAAGAAGAAATTAAAAAATGTGAATTTCAAGAAGATGGAGAAGAAGATGAGTGTTGTACCTGAACGATTACGGTTCCAATAAAGAGTTCAAAGAATTTGGCAGACGAGTACACAAACGTTGTCAATTTCGGCGCGTGAATGACCCTGATTTTTGTTGGACCTTCTGAATCAGATAGAAGCAATATCTCAAGGAAAGGCGCATTCTCAATGACCATATAGTGGAACAGCTGGAGTCATCTCTTCCCAACGATGTCTTGTTGTGGGGCCAGCAAGACACATAAATCCATCGGATATTCGTCAAGGCGAAGTGGAGGCTAATGAACCCGTGGATCTGCTGAAGAGGAAGGTACTCGAGTGCAGTACAGTTGCGTAGCAGGTGCTCCATAGACTTCTTCGAGATGGCAACGTCAAAGAGGTCGAGCTGCTTCAGTTGAGGGAGAAGAAGGGCAGGCACAACATTAATCTGGGGAAGATAGCAGGAGTTGAAGCTGGCGTGGCACAGCGTTGGCGTGAGGCGGACCGCGGACGGCAGCAGAGAGCGACATCATACAACTTCAAAGTTGAGCTCCTCGAGCTGATCTAGGGCGGGGGATAAGAACCACTCGTTGAACTTGGCTTGGACCTTGCAGTTGGTACTGAACATGCGGATGACAAGGTGTCTAGCTGGCCTAGGGTGCGATGAAAGGATCTTGGGGACTGCGGCCATGCGTTTGCAATCCCCTTCACAAAGGCAGCTGTCGACGGTGAGGTTGAGAGGGACACGACGCCAGAGGGGGCGCCGCCGCTAGGAGAGCAAGGTGGTCCGCACGGCAGATTTGGTGGGGAGGAGGCCGATGATGATGAGAAGCATGTCGTCGGGGAGCTGCTGATGAAGTCCAGGCCCGCCGGATGCGATTTTGGCTTGAGCCGCCTCCGCTTGTTGGCTGCCTCGCCGTCCATCTTAGCCGGCGGTGACACCGGTGTACACGTGTGCTTGTGTGTGTTGTGTGCTGGGTGTGCGTGAGTGCGTCCTTCTGTGCATGCCGCCGCGGAGTGGTGAAGTGTGCCCTCAATTTACTAGCGTGCGGGGTGCTACCCCGAGTGGTTTCAACTTTGTTTACTTCACCGCGTGTCACATGGGCCTCTAGTTTACTTATTTTCACCCACTGCCACATGGGCCAGCACACGAAGATAGAGAACACGAGCTGACAAGGCAGCATGTGGATTGGTTGACCGGTCAACTAAACAATATACGGAGCTATACGCTGACACATCGATCGTATAATCCCTCGGTATAGAGAGTTCGAGTGAGAAGGGAGGCCCGTGAGAGATAGCAGAGAGAGAAAGAGCTACTCCCTCCGTTCGATAATGTAGTGCCTACATTTTTTTAAGTCAAACTTTTGAAACTTTGACCAAGTTTATAAAGAAATTACTTATATCTACAATACCAAAGATAAATGATAGTATGAAGTAAGTAAATGTTTTGGTGAATCTAATGATCGTTCTAGATGTAAATGTTTTTCTCCACGTATAACTAGTCAAACTTTTTTGAGGTTTGACTTTTCAAAACATCCATATGCTTATGGACGTGAGAGAGTACCTAACTAGAGAGAGGGGAGGGAGGGACAGAGTGTGTGAAATAGAAAGAGGGACTGAAAAAAGTGTGTGTGCATGTGTGAAAGAGACAGGGACAACACACGATAAAAGTAGATAAAAGCGTGTGTGTCTTATGCAAACATATCTCACATGCATCTTCGACAGCGGAAGCAAGGTGAGGGGATAGTGTGTGGTTGTTTATAACCAAGAGAGAAAGACCCCTAGCACGTGGCCAAGAGGGATCTAACAAACAAGGGAGAGAGGTCGAGAGAGACGTACGGAGAAAATGCAGATATGGGGAGGAGATAGTATATGTTTGTCATAGAGAGATCCCCGGGAGATCATGATGGGACTACATGGGTGGGAGATCAAGTGACAAGGTGTGTGCGTGATAGAAGATACCCCGAGAGATATCAAGATAGATGTATGGATGGAAGGAGACAATACGTGTGTTCCTGATGGCTAATGAGAGATAGGCATACTTAGGGGGGAGTGTGTGCACCTATGATGGAGTGAGGGATTATGGTACTTAGGGGGGTACGTGTCTCATAGAGAGAGTACAAGGGTAGAGAGTGTTAGATGTGTCTATGTAGCGCGAGCGAGACATGTGTATGTGTGAACTAGGGATATATAAAATTTGAGAGAGATAGGGGAGCCCCGATAAGGCTGAGTGGTGCATCAGAGTCATCTAGATCGATGTAAAAAGCTTGCATCGACGTAACTCTTTACGACAAATTCTTTTATCACCTCCATAAACGAGAAATATTTCCTTAGTCCTCTAAGGATAATTTTGACCGCTGTTGAGTGATCTACTCCTAGATCACTATTGTACTCCCTTGCCAGAATCATGCTAAGGTATACAATAGGACTGGCAAACAACATAGTATAATTTATAGAACCTATGACTGAGGCATAGGGAATGACTTCTCATTCTCTTTCTATTTTCTGCCGTGGTCGGGTTTTGAGTCTTTACTCAACTTCACACCTTGCAACAGAGGCAAGAACTCCTTCTTTGAATGTTCCATTTTGAACTACTTCAAAATCTTGTCAGGGTATGTACTCATTGAAAAAACTTATCAAGCGTCTTGATCTATCTCTATAGATCTTGATGCTCAATGTGTAAGAATCTTCATCGAGGTCTTTCGTTAAAAAAACTCTTTTCAAACACTCCTTTATGCTTTCCAGAAAATTCTACATTATTTCCGATCAACAATATGTCATTCACATATACTTATCAAAAATGTTGTAGTGCTCTCAATCACTTTCTTGTAAATACATGCTTCACCGCAAGTCTGTATAAAACCATATGCTTTGATCAACTCATCAAAGTGTATATTCCAATTCTGAGATGCTTGCACCAGTCCATAGATGGATTGCTGGAGCTTGCTCACTTTGTTAGCACATTTAGGATTGACAAAACCTTATTGTTGCATCATATACAACTCTTTTTTAAGAAATCCATTAAGGAATGTAGTTTTGACATCCATTTGCCAGATTTCATAAAATGCGGTAACTGCTAACATGATTCGGACAGACTTTTAAGCATCGATATGAGTGAGAAAATCTCATCGTAGTCAACACCTTGAACTAGTCGAAAACATTTTGCGACAATTCGAGCTTTGTAGATAGTAACACTACTATCAGCGCCCGTCTTCCTCTTGAAGATCCATTTATTCTTAATGACTCACCGATCATCGGGTAAGTCAATCAAAGTCCACATTTTGTTTCTCATACATGGATCCCATCTTAGGTTTCATGGCCTCAAGCCATTTTGCGGAATCTGGGTTCATCATCGCTTCCTCATTGTTCGTAGGTTTGTCATGGTCAAGTAACATGACTTCCAGAAAGGATTACCATACCACTCTGGTGCGACCATACTCTGGTTGTCCCATGAGGTTTGGTAGTAACTTGATCTGAAGTTTTCTGATCATCATCATTAGCTTCCTCACTAATTGGTGTAAAGATCACTAGAACTGATTTCTGTGATGAACTACTTTCCAATTCAGGATAAGGTACAATTACCTTATCAAGTTCTACATTCCTCCCACTCACTTCTTTTGAGAGAAACTTCTTCTCTAGAAAGGATCCATTTTTAGCAACAAATGTCTTGCCTTTGGATCGGTGATAGAAGGTGTACCCAACAGTTTCCTTTGGGTATTCTATGAAGACACATTTTTCCGATTTGGGTTCGAGCTTATCAGGTTGAAACTTTTTCACATAAGCATCGCAGCCCCAAACTTTAAGAAATGACAGCTTAGGTTTCTAGCCAAACCATAGTTCATATGGTGTCGTCTCAACGGATTTAGATGGTGCCCTATTTAACGTGAATGCAGCTGTCTCTAATGCATAAACCCAACATCATAGTGATAAATCGGTAAGAGACATCATAGATTGCACCATTATGATGTGGTGTTCCAGGTGGCACGAATTTGTGAAACTATTCCACATTGTTTTAATTGAAGACCAAACTTATAACTCAAATATTCGTCTCCGCGATCAGATCGTAGAAACTTTATTTTCTTGTCACAATGATTTTCCACTTCACTCTGAAATTCTTTGAACTTTTCAAATGTTTTGGACTTATGTTTCATCAAGTAGATATACCCATATCTGCTCAAATCATCTATGAAGGTCAAAAATAACGATACCCGCCACGAGCCTCAACACTCATCGGACTGCATACATCATTATGTATTATTTCCAACAAGTTTGTTGCTCGCTCCATTGTTCCGGAGAACGGAGTCTTAGTCATCTTGCCCATGAGGCATGGTTCGCAAGCATCAACTGATTCATAATCAAGTGATTCCAAAAGCCCATCAGCATGGAGTTTCTTCATGCGCTTTACATAAATTTGACCCAAACGGCAGTGCCACAAATAAGTTGCAATATCATTATTAACATTGCATCTTCTGGCTTCAATATTATGAATATGTGTATCACTACGATCAAGATCCAACAAACCAATTTCATTGGGTGTATAACCATAGAAGGTTTTATTCATGTAAACAGAACAACAATTATTCTCTAACTTAAATGAATAAAAGTATTGCAATAAACATGATCAAATCATATTCATGCTCAACGCAAACACCAAATAACATTTATTTATGTTCAACACTAATCCCGAAAGTATAGGGAGTGTGCGATGATAATCATATCATTCTTGGAACCACTTCCAACACACATCGTCACTTCACCCTTTAACTAGTCTCTGTTCATTCTGCAACTCCCATTTCAAGTTACTACTCTTAGCAACTGAACTAGTATCAAATACCGAGGGGTTTCTATAAACACTAGTTAAGTACACATCAATAACATGTATATCAAATATACCTTTTGTTCATTTTTCCATCCTTCTTATCCGCCAAGTATCTAGGGGCAGTTCTGCTTCCAGTGACCAGTCCTTTTGCAGTAGAAGTACTTAGTCTCAGGATTAGGTCTAGACTTGGGCTTCTTCACTTGAGTAGCAACTTGCTTGTCGTTCTTTTTGAAGTTCCCCATTTTCCATTTTCCCTTTTCTTGAAACTAGTGGTCTTGTCTACCATCAACGCTTGATGTTTTTCTTGATTTCTACCTTCGTCGATTTCAGCATCACGAAGAGCTTGGGAATCGTTTCCGTTATCCCTTGCATATTATAGTTCATCACGAAGTTCCAGTAACTTTGTGATAGTGACTAGAGAATTCTGTCAATCACTATCTTATCTGGAAGATTAACTCCCACTTGATTCAAGTGATTGTAGTACTCAGATATTCTGAGCACATGCTCACTAGCTGAGCTATTCTCCTCCATTCTGTAGGCAAAGTACTTGTCAAAGGTCTCATACCTTTCGACATGGGCATGAGTCTGAAATACTAATTTCAACTCTTGGAACATCTTATATGTTCCATGGCATTCAAAACGTTTTTGAAGTCCCGGTTCTAAGCCGTAAAGCATGGTGCACTAAACTATCAAGTAGTCATCATACCGAGCTTTGTCAAATGTTCATAACGTCTGTATCTACTCCTGCAATAGGTCCGTCACCTAGCGGTGCATCAAGGACATAATACTTCTGTGCAGCAATGAGGATAACCCTTAGATCACGGAGCTAGTCCGCATCAATGCTACTAACATCTTTCAACTTATTTTTCCTCTAGGAACATATCAAAAATAAACGGGGAGCTACATCGCAAGCTATTGATCTACAACATAGATATGCAAATACTACCAGGACTAAGTCCATGATAAACTTAATTTCAATTAATCATATTACTGAAGAACTCCCACTTAGATAGACATCCCTCTAATCATCTAAGTGATCACGTGATCCATATCAACTAAACCATAACCGATCATCACGTGAAATCACTACAAGAATACCCTTTACAAACCAATGCACATTCTACATCATTTTAGCTATACGTTGTAAAATTCACAATAGATACGCATATTAAAGGTTGCATATATGCGTTGTAGATTTGCATCTCTTACCTTATCATGGGACATATGAAAAGAAAAAAACAGGAAAGGAGACAGGGATGCGTGAGAAACAAATCCCCCTGATGCCCCTCTCTCTCTCCCAAATCGCCGCCACCAACCGCCTCGTCACCCTCCTCCTCCCACCTCGCTGCTGGCTCTCCCCTTCCCTCCTCCCACCTCGCAGCTCCGGAGGCTAACCGATTCACCGCATCACCCATCCACCAACTTATCACTCTCACATCCCATCTCTCTCTCTCTTGATGCAGCTCCTCGTTGCGCCACAGCACAGGCAACGGCCGGCGAATCCCGCCATCGCGAAGCATACACTACAAAAAAAGACACATCCGTGACATTTTGGGCCGAACGAAATTTTTTTCTGTCATACATATGACACTTCTATGACGATAATTGTGACAAAATCCGGTATCATCATAGATGTGGTGGGCTCCTACTTCTATGACAAAGAAATCATGACAGAAAATGGGCTTTTCGTCCTGGGCGGGCCGGAGACGCAGCTGCATGACATTCTTTGGGCTGTCCATGACGGAAAAAAACCGTGGTAGAAGCGAGGGGGAGGAAAATTTCGGGGAGTTCCCGGTTACGGTGGGAGGTCGGGGGCCGAGCGATGCGCGTTTCTCTCGTACACGTACGCGCATGTGTGCGAGGCGTTGGCTCTAACTAAACCTGAGCGATTGCGCTGCAGGCTACGCATTACTGAACCCGAGCGATCGATCGATGGCTGTTAACTGAACCCAATCGAGCGATTCCTTGCCTACTGCTGCTAACTGAAGCCGATCGATGGGATGAACAGTGAGCGTTGCGCGGGGGGGGGGGGTGTTGGATGAACAGTGAGCGGTGGCGTTGCCTCTGGATGAACAAGACCCCATCGTGTGGTGGAGGGCTGGATGAACAGTAGACGGTGGAGGGGTGCCCGTGGAGGGGTGGATGAACAAGACCGCGTGGTGTGGAGGGCAGGATGAACAGTAGACGGTGGAGGGGTGACCGTGGAGGGGTGGTTGAACAGGACCCCGTGGTGTGGAGGGCTGGATGAACAGTAGACGGTGGAGGGGTGGTTGAACAGTAGCCGGTGGAGTAGCGCGCAGTGGAGGCTGGATGAACAGGAGCCCGTGGAGGCTGGAGGAGGTCGATGGTGGATGAACAGTAGCTCGTGGAGGCTGGAGGGGGTCGACGGTGGAGATGAACAGTATCCCATGGAGTCCCGTTTTGCGGTACGCCACACCCCTCCCGATGAATAGGACCCCCGTTTCGACCGTAGCGCTCCAACACAAGTCCGTTTCCTCCGTTTTGCGGTATGCCACACCCCTCCCGATCAACAGGACCCCCGTTTCGACCGTAGGAGGTCCGTTTTCTCCGTTTTGCGGTACACCACACCCCTCCCGATCAACAGGACCCCCGTTTCGACCGTAGGAGGTCTGTTTCCTCCGTTGTGCGGTACGCCAGGCCTCGTTTCCATCGCCTCTTCCGTCCAAGCCCTCCCGATGAATACGACCACGCATTCCGTTCTGACCCATGAACACGACGACGACGCTGTTTCTCCGTTCCGACCCAGCCATGTACATGAGCCCTCGCCGTATGTATGCGCGAGTAGGCGTTCGAGACCCCGCCTGTATGTACACATACGTGGCCGTATTTTCTTTCTTGCACCCTGGCCGCCTCTACTACAACACGTGCGCGCCTCTACATCCACCAGTATATATGTACGTTCACGTTCACGACCAGAATGACAACGCTACGTACGCTTCGACCAGGTGGGTCCCGACTGTCAGGCACTTCCTTGCGTGCGAAGGTGTAGCTGGTGGGTCCCAGCAGTCAAGGGGAAACGTTTTTTCGCGAAATACGATGGCCCGTACGGTGGGTCCCTGCTGTCAGGTGGAGGAATCATTATTTTCCACGTAATAAGGAGGCACTTCCTTGCTGCCGCCGTGGACCCAGCTGTCATCCTCTCCACATATAGTCCACGTCCGATGGAAGTCGTTCCTTGACAACATTGACCACGCCGCGCCGAGAGCACCAGGGCGGTGGACGACGGTGAGGCCTAGGAAGGGGACGACGGGGAGCCGGGGAAGACGCGGCAGTGGAAGCCCGCGCGTGAGCGGAGAGGAGTACGAGGGATTCACTGGTTCGTCTGCGGTGTGAGGCTGCTGTCGCCGTAGGGCCTGGCCAGCGGTGGGAATAGTAGGGGCAGTGAGGCCTCCGCGGCAGCACAGCCGGCCACGGGAGGCAGGAGCATGCGGCATGATCGGCGCTGCTTTGGGCGGCTGGAGCAAGAACACCAGAGGTTGAAGAAGCACTACGACCGTTGGATGGACATCGTACGGTCAATGGGGCTAGAATCGTTCATATTGACTAAGTTGACAAAGCCCTTCATCCCCGTCAACTTAGTAGGCCCACAAGTCAGCCTCCCACCAAGGTGGATCACAGCTAGCCGGGGGAGTATTCATTTTTTTGTGCGTAATAAGGAGGCACTTCCGGTGGGTCCGAGCTGACAGCGGGGGGAACGTTTTTTTCATGAAATACGGTGGCCCGTCCGGTGGGTCCCAGCAGTCAGGGGGAAACGGTTTTTCTTTGCAAAATACTGGTGGCCCGTCCGGTGGGTCCCTGTTGTTAGGTGGAGGAATAATTATTTTGCATGTAATATGGAGGCACTTCCTTGCTGCGGCCGTGGACCCAGCTGTCAGCCTCTCCACGTACAGTCCACGTCCGATGGAAGCCGTTCCTTGACCATGTTGACCACGCCGCGCCAAGCGCACCAGGGCGGTGGACGACGGCGAGGCCTAGGAAGGGGACGAAGCAGAGCCGGGGAAGACGCGGCAGTGGATGCCCACGCATAGAGGAGTACGAGGGCACTGGTTCGCTGCGGTGTGAGGTTGCCGTCGCTGCAGAGTAACAGGGGGTGTGGGTGACTAGAGGGATGGCCTGGCCAGCGGTGGGAGTAGTAGGGGGCAGTAAGGCCTCCGCCGCATCACAGCCGGCCACGGGAGGTAGGAGCACGAGGCACGACCGGCGATGGTTTGGGCGGCTGGAGCAAGAAGACCAGAGGTTGAAGAAGCACTACGACCGTTGGATGGACATCGTACGGTCACTAGAGCTAGAATCATGCATTATTGACTAAGTTGACAAAGCCCTCCGTCCCCGTCAACTTAGTAGGCCCACAAGTTAGCCTGCCAGTATACTGGGTCCCATCTAATAGGGGGAGTATTCATTTTTTTTGTGCGTAATAAGGAGGCACTTCCTTGCGTGCGAAGATATAGCTGGTGGGTCCGAGCTGTCAGCGGCGGTAACGTTTTTTTCGCAAAATACAGAGGCCCTTTCGGTGGGTCCCTGATGTCAGGTGGAGGAATCATTATTTTGCACGTAATAAGGAGGCATTTCCTTCCGTGCGGCCGTGGAACCAGCTGTCGGCCTCTCCACGTACAGTCCACTTCAGATGCATGTCGGTCATTGACCACGTTGACCAGGCCGCGCCGAGAGCACCAGAGCGGTGGACGACGACGAGGCCTAGGAAGGGAATGACACTGAGGCAGGGAAGACTCGGCAGTTGTTTCCCATGCGGAGGGGAGTACGACTGTACGAGGGTTTACTGGTTCGTCTGCCGTCGCTGGAGAATAACAGCAGGTGTGGGTGAGTAGATGGATGGCTAGGCTAGCGATGGGAGTACGGTGGGGCGGTGAGGCCCACGCGGCAGCAGAGCCGGCCGTGGGGAGGAGGGAGCAGGCAGTCCCGCCGGTGCCTGTTTGAGCGGCTGGAGCAGGAAGAGCAGAGATTGAAGAAGCATGACGGCCGTTGGATGGACATCCAACAGTCACTGCTTGTGCGTCAACCTTTTTTTAGGAAAGCCTCAAATCTGTGGAAAACAGCATATACCCATCTGCCATTATTTCTAATAATTTTCAGCCCATTTGCTAATTCTTAAGATTTTGGAGCCCATAGTCTTTTTGTTAGCATTACAGCCCAAATTGTGGCCACGGTTAAAAAATTATACAAAATTTTGCATATTTCGGTGCGGTCCGAACTGTTTTTAATCCCGAAATTTCGACTCACATTCAAACTGATTTTAAAAATAAATGTATATCAATATAAAATCCAACAAATTCTCCACACATAAAAATTAATGTAATTTAAAATCTTGAAATGAAAAAAAAGATATTTGAACTAATTGCCGGTTTGATGTGTTTTAAAAATGTACATCCCATTTCTCATTACTGATGGGCTTTCTTGGCCACCCGAATGAAAGCTCTCCTCGTCTTGAAAGATTTGCAGCCCAATAGGCCTGACAAAGCGACTTACTTGGCAAATCACAAGAAAACTGGGCTATGGCCGTGGACCCAGCTGTCAGCCTCTCCACGTACAGTACTCTTCCGATGGAAGTCGTTCCTTGACCACATTGACCACGCCGAGCGGAGAGAACCACGGCGGTGGACGACGGCGAGGCCTAGGAAGGGGACGACGCGGAGCCGGGGAAGACGCGGCAGTGGAAGCCCGTGCGGAAAGGAGTATGAGGGTTCACTGGTTCGGATGAGCTGTAAGGCTGCCGTCGCCGCAGGGCCTGGCCAGCGGTGGGAATAGTAGGGGGCGGTGAGGCCTCCGCGGCAGCACAGCCGGCCACAGGAGGCAGGAGCATGCGGCACGACCGGCGCTGCTTTGGGCGGCTGGAGTAAGAAGACCAGAGGTTGAAGAAGCACTACGCCCGTTGGATGGACATCGTACGGTCACTGGTGCTAGAATCGTTCATATTGACTAAGTTGACAAAGCCCTCCGTCCCCATCAACTTTGTTGGCCCACAAGTCATCCTCCCACTATGGTGGGTCCCAGCTAGCAGGGGGTATTCATTTTTTTGTGCGTAATAAGGAGGCACTTCCTTGCGTGCGAAGATATAGCTGGTGGGTCCGACATGTCAGCAGGGGGAACGTTTTTTCGCGAAATACAGAGGCCCTTCCGATGGGTCCCAGCTATCAGGTCCTCGCAAAGAAAAAGGGAAAGAAAATCAAAGACTTGGGAAGGCGTATAGCACAAGCAAGTGTACCAGTAAAGAGACGTTGCCGAGTTTTAGAAAAAAGAAAGACGTGCTCCTGTAGCTGGTTCAAATCCAAACCTAGACTATGACTATATATGGTGCTATGCTACTCTGCAAGTAATGAAACTGACATATCCAACGTTTGCTTCTCCTCTTCTCTACTTACTCTTCCTAGCATCAGAAGCTCTGGCCGCAGCAACCATGTCCGCTGGCTGGTCGTCCACCAGCTCTTCAGCAGGCAACAACCAGATATGCGCCAAGTCGCAACCCGTACCATCACCTGTGGGCCTCATCACGCCCTCGCCGGCACGCGCACCGCAGCCGATTTCTCATCGCAACCTGCTGCCGTTGGTGTGGTGCCACTACTGCAAATCACGCAGAGTCATCCGTCGCGTCTCAACCACAATCCGCAACCCTGGCCGAGTCTTCTACAAATGCCCGAATCATGGGGTAATAATATTTTTAAGTGTTGTTCTGCTGCTTTCAGTTGCTGATTTTTTTAATAGTTTGGTTGATGATCTACCAATTTGATTCGTGCAGAAAAGGGAAGATTCGTGTGATTTGTATTTCTGGGAAGTTGCTGATGTGGGGGAATGCAACTACGCTGATTATTTGGTTAGCCGAGGAATCCCAATACCAGCAGGTTGGGGCGTTGGACAAGTAACTGAAGAAACGGCAGAAGAGGAAGATGCAGAGCAGAAGGTTAAAGATGCAGTTCCTCTGGTCATGGCCAAGCAACAGCTGCTGAACGGCCTTGACAGCAATGAGGAGATGAAAGAGCTTGTGAAGATAATGGGCAAAATCGATGTGCTCTGTAGGATGATTGTCTCTTTATTTGCAGTGTATGTAGCACTCGTGATGTATTCAGTGGCTACGACATGAGCACTTTGCTGAAACTACTAATGAATGAAACCTGTGTAGCAGGCTAGGCGTAGTGTTGTGAACATCTAATGATTTCTATTAACGGAAATCAGGGGGTATCCCCTTTTGCTCATATAAATAAATAAATAGCAGAGGCCCTGTCGGGTCAGCTTTGTTCTCATTCGAAGACGTCGAGCAAATTGTAGTCCAACAGCAAACTATGTCATCAAATTCAAGTTTCACAGCCAAATATGAGTACAACTAAACAACAATGTCATCATGTTTTAGTTGCCATACAATCACCAAACACAAATCAGCATACATAACAAGTGATGTTCTCACAGCAAAATACCAAACAACATGTTCATCAGGTTTCAGTTGTCATAGCAAACACAATTTCACATAGTAGATAAAAAATGTCTTTTGACACGCAAATACGACAAAAGCAATGTAATCATCATCCGCAGCAGCAGCAGCGTCAACATCTTCGCCATGTGTATCAGTCTGAATCGTAATTCCCCACGGTGTCATCTTCTTCTTCGTCCTCAACGTCCTCGAACGTTGGCTTCTTCTTGATCAACTCTTGTATGTCCACAGCACGACAGGCAATCTTTTCGCCGGTGTCATTGACATGATGGTTCTCAAAGATATTAGGAACATCTGTGTTATCTTGTACATCAGGAGCAGTGTAAGCATCATCTTGTTGTGCAACTTCATTAAACGAATTCCTCTGCTCAAACGTTTGCAATACTCTCCAGTCATCGCTACGTGCAAATGTGTCTTCCAAGAAAAATATCTGTGTTGCTTGATTTGCCAAAATAAAAGGATCATTGGTCTGGTACGCCGCCTTGACATTGATGGATTTGAAATAATCATCAGCTCTGGGTTTTGCGATCCTGGAAAACAGGTTATACCAACGACAACACAACAGAACCACACACCGATGATCCTCGAAACTGGAGATATACTTCAACTGAACAATGTCAGTTATGTTAGCATACATTTCAGTTGTCTCTTTGTCATACGTATCTGTGCTCATGATGGCACTGTTTTGTGTCTTCCTGCCTTCGTCTTGTGCAAGGGTGTTGTAGCGCACATCTCCAACAACGCAAGATTCATAATGTCTTACCTGAGTATCAGGACCCATTGCTAGTGAGTAAAGGGCATCATCAACTGCCTGCCCATCCTCCTGCATCTTCTTAACCTATGGTTAGAAAATAGACAAGCTGATCATCTTATGTACTCAATATAGTAAAAAAACTGACAGTGCACTTCAAAAGCTTACATGGTTCTTGAACCATTTCACAAATCCTGCCATAACCAGTTTGTCAATGTTTCTTGGATTTTGCGGCAGTAACTCCTCTTTGTAGATGCTGCACAACATAGTGATCGCGTCAAACATCTAAATATATAAGAATGTGCTACAAGTTTGGTAGATTACGATGTATAAGCTGCAGTACTGCACTTACTTGATATAAGGTAGTATCTTAGGACAGTTATTCAACACATACCAAACCATTTTGTCCAAATCTTTAGGTTTGTCCTCTTGTCAACTCTTCCCTGTAACTCGAACAGAATAATCGAAAACATTGAGTCCGGGATTGTCTTCACCCACCTCTTTGCTAACCTGATCAGTTGTTTCAATGTATTTTGAGCAGAATGTCAACGCTTCTGTAGCAATGTAGGCCTCTGCAATGGAACCCTCGGGTCTAGCTCTGTTCCTAACATAGCCCTTGAAAGTTCCTAGCCGCCTTTCAATAGGGTACATCCAGCCATACTGTAATGGACCACTAGGTAGTGCCTCATCAGGTAGATGAACAGCCAAATGCACCATCACATCAAAGAAGGTTGGAGGATATGTCTTCTCAAGGTCGCATAGGATAGTTGGTATCTTGTCTCTAACACGCTCCAAAGCATCTATCCTGATATTTCTACTGCAGAGTTCCCTAAAGAATTGTCCCAACTCTGCAGCTGCTCTGTATAAGTCAGGGCAGCCCAATCCTCTAAGGATAGCAGGTAAAACCCTTTGAAGTAGGACGTGGCAGTCATGAGTTTTCAACCCTTGTACCTTGTTTCCATCTGCACTGACTCTCCTTTCAGGGTTGGAAGCAAATCCATGTGGGAATCTCACACGTGACAGGACCTCGCAGAATTCTTTTCTTTTTACCTTGTCCAAGACGTACATAGCTGGTGCCATATCCCGTGGTTTACCTTCATCTTGCACCTGCAAATCCTGTCTGATACCCAGGTGTGTCAAATCAATCCTAGATTTTAAGGTATCTTTCGTCTTGCCTTCAATATTAAGAAGTGTGCCGATAATGCTATCACATATATTTTTCTCGATGTGCATCACATCTAGATTATGCCGCAGATCCAAATCTTTCCAATACTCCAAGTCCCACAAAGTGGACCTGCGGTTAAACAATAATCTCTCTTCTGCCCGGCCACGCTTCCTTTTCCCGCTACCATTATCAGGATGGTTTCCTGGTGTAATATGCCTGACCTTCTCTAATTCCACTTGCAACTCATCAGCGGTGAGCCTCTTTGGCGCATCACGGTTTTCATGCTTTGCATTGAACACATGTCTTCGGTATTTTCTAGGAAGCGGCTTGTCCTTGGCAAGGAAACAGCGGTGTCTAATGTAACAGATCTTGCTAAGTATTGCGTATGATAGCGGATTCCTGTCACAGCGAACACATGCATTGTAACCATGTGTCGTTCGCCCTGACATAGTGCCCAAAGCCAGATAATCATGGATGCACCAAATTATAACAGCACGCAGAAAGAAATCAGCTGGTGGGCTGCTATATAGGTCTCGAGTGAGAACACCCTTCCATAGCTGTTGAAGTTCCTCCACAAGAGGCTCCATGAACAAATCAAAATCCTTTCCAGGACTTTTTGGACTTGGGATGAGCAAGGCCATCATGTAGTTTGATTCTTTGGTGCGGACATTTGGAGGCATGTTGTAAGGGATAACAAGCACTGGCCACATGCTATATGTGGTGCTCTGGTGGCCAAATGGGTTAAATCCATCTGAAGCTAAGCCAAGTCTAATGTTTCTCGGGTCAGCAACAAACTGTTTATGTTTATCATTGAAACTTTTCCACTCACTACCATGAGATGGATGGCTCATTACATTCTGATCTCTGTACTCCTGGTTCCTAGAATGCCACAGTACATGTTCTCTTGTTTCAGCATCATGAAACAACCTCTGCAATCTTGGTGTAATTGGAAAATGTTTGAGAACATTATGAGGAATCCTCTTCACAGCATCGCCATCTTTCCATCTTGATGATTTGCATTTCGGGCATTCACTTAAGTTGGCATAATCCTTCCGGAACAGAACACAATTATTCTTACAAACATGGATCATATCATATCCAATTCCAACTGCACGAAGGAAATTCTTCATTTTACTGTAGGTGTGTGGCAGCTCAGACGCATCTAGGAAAGATTCACGGAAAGAAGCCAACATCGCATCGATTGTTGGTCATCCGCTCAGATGTCTTCACCTGAAGAAAGTTGACCATAGCTGAGAATACTGACAGCTTATTTCCTGGGGTGACAGCAATGTTGCATTGTTCCAACATGCGGGCCCACCGTTTTTCTTCTGCAGGTGAAAGTTCACGGAATGCACGAGCATTTCGTAGCATTGTTTCAATGTTGGTCAAACTCACTGGCTTCGCCACCACCACCTCCTCCTCCTCTTCCACCTGATCATCAGGCAGATCAAGATGGTGATCTGCTGCTTCCACGTAGTCAATAACATTGACGTTCACAGCTTCACCATGATGAACCCACCTAGAATATGTGACCGACATCCCATACAAGTGTAGATGATTTTGCACAGTTGACTGGGGTCTTGTAACTGAATTCATACAACTGCTACATGGGCAGAGCACATCTGATTTCGGACCACCGTACTCAGCTCTGATAAAGTTCATGAAGTTTTCAACCCCCTCGACATATGCAGCGGAGAATCTTTGAGCAGAAGTTATCCAAGTCCTGTCGATCTGTTAGACATACAAATTAGTTCCTCTACTAGATATTACAGGAAAAACATATATGCTTTTTTATGAAGTCCAGAAAAAAAATACTTAGGTCGATATCTAAAGCTATGGCAAGATATTTGGACGAGCAGATCTAAGTAACGAAATATATGTAAAGCTAACTCAGCAAACAGATTTGAGTGCCAAATTATGGCAGGCTGTTTCAGCAATCAATGAGGCCGAGCACACAGCGATCGAACTATCGAAGGCCATCGCAGCAACAAAGATCGAGTATAAAACGGTGTAGAGCTATTTCACCTAACAGATTGGCTACTAGACCATGGCAATCTACGTCACAATAAATATATGGTAGGATATTTTAGCAACTAATCGGCCTTGGCATGCCATCTCAGCTAAGCAGATTGAGTGCAGAACAGGGCAAGGAAGCTTCTTAAGCAGAGCATATTGACAGTAAACTACTTTGGCAAACAGTGAGATTAACAGCGTCCATCAGCTAACATTCAGTGCTACGCCGACGTGAACGGGGCCTCAGTCTAGAATGCGCGTACCGTGGGAGAAGCTGACCGTCGTGCGTCTCCACGCGAACGTAGCCAGAGGTGGCGGCGCGGCTACAGGACGGCAGTCTACGAGAGCGTACTGTGGGAGCGAGAGGATCGCCGAACCGCGGCGCCGACGTATCGACGTAGCGGGGAGGGCGGCTTTGGCGGAGCGAATGGAGTGGGGGGGGAGAGGGGGGGGGGGGGTGGGGGAATATTAATTGGCTAGTTGGCCGAAGGGCGGTTGAATCAGATTTGGGGGGAATTTTTGGGTGTGGGGGGTAGGATTTTCACGCGGTGGGCGGGGGAGTTTGGTGCATGGTCGGTTTCTCCAAGTGTAGTCCCACGTGTTAGTGAAGAGGCAAGCCGAAGCGCGTTCCGTTTGCGTGAGCCGTGTGCAGGACCGAACGTGTGTGTGGTGCAATGCAACCGCGACAGGAGTGCTGTGAGTGTACCGCATTTTTTCCTTTTAAACTAGGTGCTTCGCCCCCACACAAAAAAATCTGTTGCTTCGCGCGATCCATCGATACTACTACTAGTAATCCGGTAATCCCGACTAAAACGGCGCGGCCGGGTCTTTTCCCGCGCGATATGCCGGGAGGTTGGCTTAGTTGGGTTTTTTAGGACGAGTAATGCTACACCTACGTAATCCCAGTTACATAATTAATGTAATGTGAAATTTGTGAGCTGTTGATTGTAGATTGGGGGGAGGGAGGGGCCCATCACAATGAAAATCAGGGGAGGAGAGAGAGAGGCAATTTACGTTAACCCTTTCATAGGTTCCCGTAGATGTAGAAAGATGTGTCCGATCCTGCAATATAGGCCGTCCGATCTATATCTAACGGATAGGAAGAAAACTATGACAATTTACCCGCAGTCATCTCCACATTTGCAGATAAGGCTTTCCCTCGTTCATCCTTTTCTCCCACAAGATCTTGATCTTCCGTGCAACGCACGGGCATCTTGCTAGTACTCCTACAATATGTATATTATTGTGAAAGTTCATATACACCGGCCGAGATTAATGCAAACACGGCAGATTTTCATTACATTTCAAACTTTTATAGGACAAAAAAATAAAAGAAACTTGACCCTAAACCTATTCTACGGCGGCGACCAACGTCCTCCATCTTTGATCTCCATGTACAGGGGCGGGGTTCAAGACCCGTGAAGTGAAGGTGCGGTCTCCCGCGAGGAAAAGTAGAACACGCGGGAGACGTACCGGCCAGTTGGCACACCATGCCCTGCCGCCTCCCATGCCCTACTCATCCTCGGAGGAGTCCCCGACCTCGGCGGTGCCGAACGTTGGACGGCGGCAAGTAGGACGCGTGGCTGACGGTGCTCCCGTCATCGGCCGCCAGCGTGGCCACCGCTTGTGCGGCGACTTCAGCGAGGGCGGCGACCTCGAGCTCTATCCCCGAAGACACGCTCTCCCGTAGAGCGTTCATGCTTGCGGTCATGGCGGATGTGGTTCCAGGTAGGATGACGATGCACTATGGTGTGGAGGTTAGCTGGGCGTGGCCGCTTTAAGTAGCGCATTCCGGTGAGGCCAAGCGTCCGGGTGCGTCATTAAGTCGCCGAAGTTGTTCCTCGGGCACCGAGCCTCTTAATGGCGACATACGAACGGACGGCATGAATGCAGGCAGCTGGCGCCGGCTGGGAACGCACCACGCGACGGCACGAAGGACGAGGGTTTTGGTGTGCTAGGGTAGTCAGCTGCGGTCGTGGCAACGTTGGAGATGCCCTTTGCTCACATGCGATCCCCGCATGTCATTAAAAAAGCAAGACGACTTGGCATGGTCTCAGGTCCAGAAGATGCAGTTGGCCGCGCTACAGCACTCCGCGGATGTGTCACGGCGCCCCGTGCATCCTCGATGAGCCGGGTGTTGGGGTGTGTTCGGATTGTGGCCAAAGTGCACCTTGCCAAAATTTTGGTCATGACCAAAAGATTGGTCTTTGTTTGGATGGTTGCCATTTTTTTGGCATGCCAATGAACTCTAGCCAACTCTAGTTCATTTTTCTTGCCAATGTCGGCCAAATCATGGGCAACCAATACCTCAACCAAAAATTTGGTCATGACCCAAAGATCGGTCTTTGTTTGGATGGTTGCCATTTCTTTGGCATGCCAATGAACTCTAGCCAACTAAAGTTCATTTTTCTTGCCAATGTCGGCCAAATCATGGGCAACCAATACCTCAACCAAAATTTTGGCTACCCAATGCTTTGATGGGGCAACCTTGGGCACAAACAAAACATACCGTTGGTCGTGCCACAGCACTAACGCAACCCTTGGCAAACTGAAACCGACTGTGTCTAGCGACGATATGAGCGTGTTGCTCACTTCGGTCGCCGTGTCCAGAGGCGGTGCTGGAGCTGCGCCCCGTTGTTGGCCCCAACGACCCACATGAACGGTTGTCGGTGGCGAGGAGGTCGTGGGCCAGCTCCTCCATTGGACTAGTCTGCGCTACGTCGTCCCGACGGGTGTGCCCCACATGTCTGTTTCCCTGTTTTCCCGGCCATATTCGAGCGTCAGTGCTCCGCGTTGCGCATTAGGCCTTTCACTATGTAGGCCAAGCGAGACAACTTATTGTTTATTTGAGCCGTTCAAGTATAATCATGTGGCGTTTGCTTATTTCTCATTCCTCTCCAACCCTCTTCTCCATCAATCATGTCGCCCTCCAGTCGAGTCCATCCTCCCGCATGCCTCATTTGAACATTCCGCCGAGTATCATTCACATGTACCCACCCTAGTCCTCTTTCAATAGATCTCTGGACCCCGAGATGAAATCAAGAGGGAACGAGTGGGGGCACGTGATACCTAAGGCGGATTCAAAATTTTGAACCGGTGATCATAGCATCCGCAAATCATATATAAAGGGTATTCAATGTTCGTTTCGTTTTTGAATGTACAATATACTCCCTCCTATCCTTTCTACTCCCTCCTTCCATCTATATTGGGCCTAATGCATTTTTCAAGACCGCCTATGACTATTGACAAGATTAATAGTACATGACATGTATAATACAAAAATTATATCATTGGAAGCTCCTTTCACATACGAATTTGATGGTATGCTTTATTTAAGTTGCATGTCATATATTATTGCTCTACCTTTTGGTCAAAGTTAGCCTCGAAAACGCATTAGGCCTTATACAGATGGAAGGAGGGAGTAGTTTACATATTAGTTTTATCTGTAGTCAAAGTATATCTACTTTGATAAAAAAGGTATCAACATTCAACAACGCCCAATCAATATTGTTAGATTCGTACGTACTCCTAGATTTGTACTCGAGATGGTTTCCAATTTGACTATTGACAAGATTAATAGTACATGAGATGTATAATGTGAAAATTATATCATTGGAAACTCCTTTCACATACAAATTTGACCGTATGCGTTGTGTAAGTTGCATGTCATATATTATTACTCTAACATTTGGTCAAAGTTAGCCTCGAAAAACACATTAGACCCTGTATGCTTTGTGTAAGTTGCATGTAATATATTATTACTCTAACATTTATGTAAGTTGCATGCCATATATTATTACTCTAACATTTGGTCAAAGTAGTATAGTGGAAGTGGATCCTCTGACGTAGGTATCCCTGCCTTACCCTCCCTTTCGGTCACATACTGGCGGACCCCATGCTTGCTAGGCCCCGCATGTCAGTTACTCAATGTGTTCGGCCACGTCAGGGGATCCTCATCCATAGTAATACTCCCTCTGTTTTTATTTACTCTGCATAAAACGGAGGGAGTGGTGGTATAATAAATGATGCGGGTGGGGGAGGGGGAGGGACGTTGGTTTGCTCTCAACTGCGGTCCCACAAGCGAGCGAACACGCAAGACGAAGCGCGTTCCATTCGGTGGGCGACGTGGAGGGTCCAGCGTGCCAGGCTGCAACGCGAACATGACAAGAGCGATGTACAGTCAAAACCGATTGACCGGTCGTCACCGAAACCACTATTCACACCAGAACCTTCGCTGCTCGGCCTACGCCAGCCACTGCCCTAAAACCACACCAAATCTCTAGCCTATTCCCCCACCTTTCGATCCCCTAGCCCGAATCAAGCGTCCCCTAGTTCGTCGGAAAGCCATCGTGCGCCGCAAGATCACTTACTACAAGATGCTGACACCGGAGCGCCACGCAAAAATCGCGGTGGCGGTCGGCGCCATAGACCTCCGTTCCCAAGCTCGCTTTGCGGCGGGCCAACCCCCGAGTTCTCTGGATCCAAGCTACGAGGAGGAAGAAGCCGATCCAATGTTCATGGCAGAGGTCGCGGTGCAGAAGGCCCCTGATGGTTATGACACGATGGACGTCGACTTCGTGCCGGCGTCCGAGTCCCGCATGGTGCAGGCGGACCAGCGGTTCAACATGGCGATACTAAAGGAGGACCGGGAGGCAGATGCTCAACTCGACGCAGAGCGCGCGCATGCCGCTGCCATCGAGGCTCTCCTGCAGGCGGAACCGGATGTCGTGGATGTGAACCGGGCGGCAGAGGCTCAACTTGAGGTGGAGCGCGTGGATGGCGCTGCCATCAAGGCCCTCCTACAGGCATAACCGGACGTCCTGGACTTGAACCGGGCGGCAGACGCTCGACTCGATGCAGAGCGCGCGGATGCCGCTCTCATCGACGCCCTCCTGCAGGCGGAACCGGACATCCTGGACTTGAACCGGGCGGCGGACGCTCGACTCGATGCAGAGCGCGCGGATGCCGCTCTCATCGACGCCCTCCTGCAGGCGGAACCGGACATCCTGGACTTGAACCGGGCGGCGGAGGCTTGACTAGACGCAGAGCGCGCGGATGCCGCTGCCATCGAGGCCCTCCTGCAGGCGGAACAGGACATCCTCGACTTGAACCGGGTTGTGCTCTTGTCCGTGCAGAGCGCCCGCACGCTCCGCTTGAACGAGTAGCTGGAGGCCGAGGACAACCACGGTGCGGAGACACACGTCGGCAGCGATGGCTGGTTCGCACCGGCAACCAAAGACGACGAGGCCATCTCTTTCCGCGAGCAATGATAGTTTTTCTTTATGTTGTTGTTTTCATGGATCTTTTGCTGTGTAAAAACATATATTTGTTATGCAAGTCACCTGACTTGGGGTCAGTCTACCATTTCAGGCGGTTGGATGAATATCCTACGTCTCCTAACCCTTCTTTCCTTCTTCCTCACCTCTTCTTCTTCCCCAACAGACCACTGCACGGGCCGTACGGATACTCCCCAACATGCGTTTGGATAAACATACTCTATGAACGAAAATTATGTGTCAACGATAGGATGGCTGAGTTTGGTGTGTTCACATGCGACAGCACCTGTCAGTGAGGGTGCGTTCCCTTGGTTGGGTTTGCGGCGTGCAGGAGCGACTATGTGAGGGTGCGGTGCGATCGCGGCGTGCAGGAGCGACCGTGTGAGGGTGCGGTGCGACCGCAATAGCCGTGCGCAAGTGTACCTCCTTCTCATTTTGAAAACTTTAGGCAAGCTTGGCAAAAATGTGTGGCGAAGTTTGGCAATGCAAGGCCTAGACCCAAACAGGATAAGTACGTACTCCCTCCGATTCTTTTTAGTACGTACTAGGAGTACTAGTGTTAAAAAAGAAAGGCTGGGTTTTCCTTCGCGGGATTTAATCGATACAAATCCATGTTTCACGTGTCAATTAATGTGTATTTTCTTCTCCAAAGACCAAAGAGCTAACCATCTCACTCCTCATTGCTAGATTAATGCAGCGCCATGCAAACCAACCTTCTCAGTTTCGCATGCATGCAGGGGATATTAATGTCCTTGGTCGCTAACCCCATCAATTTTGCTTCGATTAGTGTTAGTGGCCCTTTCCAAATTGTAATTTTGATATACTGGCCTTGTGTACAAAAAAATGGAGGTAGTAACTATATTTGACTTCCTTCCCCATTGCGATGACGTCGACGATATTTTTTTTTGTGATGGTTTGGCAAAGTGCGTTCGACGGAGAACACCATTTGCATCTAGGAAGTCCTTTACTAGTACTACTAGGAGTAACTAATGCGGTGAGATGGCTTCTCGAAGAAGACGATGGAGAAGCGGAGTCAGCGAACAGTGAAATGATGGTTGCTTCGTCCATGCTTTTGTGATTTGACGCCTCACTGCTTTGTGATTTGTGATAGAAGGGACAGGGGAGTAGACTCTGTGCTCTATACTGTAGTACTACATGCGTCCAAGCATGGGAGAAAGGGGAGAGACGTTGCATTTTTCTATTCCTTCAATCAATCAATCACGAAGCTTCGGTTCCATCTTTTTCGCTTTGGCATCACCATCCACAATGGTTCCCACGATGCCAAAAGCTATTTTCACATTTGGCTACACATTGTGGATGCCCTTAACCGTACCACTTGGTTTTGCTCCTGTGTGCTATCTATACAAATCTCAATTATATTGATCTAAAAAATTATTGAATCAAGATTAGTAAAAAGGAGGTGATTTTTCCACGCGGATGGCGGGGGAGGTTTCTTACTTGAGCAATGCTACATCCACGTAATGGTTTACGTAAAGTTACAAACTGATGTGATGTGGGACTATTTGATTGGATTAAAGGAGAGGATTAAGCCCACCCCACCTGAAAATCAAGGGGGCATATATAGATTAGATGGAAAGTATACGTAGCAGCTACGTCGCCCTTTGTAAGTCTAGGATTAGGCTTCTTATTTTCGGAGGACATTGTCCTGGCAGTTTGCTAACATGCGGTCCCACGTGTCAGTGCTTTACCAAGCCGATCCGCGTCCCACATGAGGCAGAACAACTGCAGAAGCAACATGTGGTTAAGTTGAAGAGGATGAGGGAGAAGCGGATTCAGCAACGAGTGAAATGATGGTTGCTTCGTCCCTCCAACTTAACTGCGGGAAAGGTGCAGCTTTGTGATTTGACGCCTCATTGCTCATTACTACGCCGGTGCCATGACTGGAGTGCTTCACCCCAGCTGCTCTGCACTGTATTCTGGTATGGCACATGGACCCGGTAGCTTGATGTCCCACATGTCGGCGAAAGGGACTAGAAGATTTATGAAAGCGAGCGCTCCACTCTTAGGACGGAGGAGTAGATGACACGACGGCCCAGTGAACTGTCCCTTGTACTTTATAGTACTAGTATAGTTTTGTTGTTTCGCATGATCCATCAATACAAACCCGATTAAACAGGAAAGGGCGGGATTTTTCCCGCGCGGTAGATGATACTAGCCATACATTTCAAAGGCAATTTTAATGTATGCAAACTGAATAATTATAAGTAACAATATGATATCTAGTAAAACTAAAAACACATGTGATTTATTGTGTTAGAGTGTAGTAGTAGTGTTGTATTGCATAGTTGCTAGATGTAACATGCGAGAACGTGTAGAGATGTAGTTTTGGAGGGCCTACAGAGAGAAAAGTGTAATACGGTCACCGAACTTCAGAATAAGCTGATTACGGTCGCTATATACCTTTTGCGGTGATTATACGGTCACTTGCTCACAGCTCAGCATCGGATTGCACTCTGTTGATCGGCCAAATAGTCTGCGTGGCGCCATGTTTACTAGTTAAATTGACCACGTTCGTTGTAGGTCCCACTTGTCAGTTCGCATGGGCAAAAGGTCAGATAAACACAAATTTACGCAGGCGCGACAAAGCTCCAACCCGTGTGCGGGAATCACCTGGTTGTGTATGTGTCTGTCAGGGCCTGATGTGTGCGCATGCACGTGTAGGTTGAGCACTTGAGCGTGAGAGTGTGTGTTGGTCGTGTGGTGTACTGGTGTGTGCATGCATGCGTGCGTGTGTGCGTGTGAGTGTTGCGTGCGTGCGTGTGAGTGTTGCGTGTGTGCGTGGCTGCGTGTGTATGTGTGAGTGTTGCGTGCATGCGTGGGTGCATGTGTTTGTGTGAGTGTTGCATGGTTGTAGTTCATGTGCATGCGTGTGTGTGTGTATAATCACCACACCAGCTCATGTGTGTTAAAACAGACAGCTCAGCATACCAATACAAGGCCACCTTGTCCGCTGTGCCCGCGGTCATGACTTTGAACCACCGTCCAAATATTTTTTTTGTCATTTGTTTTCATTCTTACTAGCAAGATGCCCGTGTGTTGCACGTAACATCAAGATGCATTTGTATGACTTGTTTATCTTGTGAGAGAAAAGGATGACCGAGGGAAGGCCTTATTTGCAAATGTGGAGAGGTGTGTGGGTACCTTTTTGCAAAATTGCCATAGTTTCTTTCCTATCCGTCAGATATAAATCGGACGGCCTATATTGCAGGATGGCAGGCACACCATCATCACCAACTCTGTTTTTATAAGAGTGTATTTTATGTATTTTATAAGAGTGTAGATGTAGAGTAGATACAAGTCGACAGGTGTGCACGCCGGTAGTGAGATAATGTGATGCAACACTAGAGGTGCCACATGGAGCGTTTAACTGGTCAACTAGTCATGTCATGAGCAAATATAGAGTTGTACGGTGAGCCCGTGACTGCATAATAACCACTAAACATAAATGGTGACCGTAATGAGTGGATTCTGAAGTACAATGTACGTATCATGCTTTCGCTTCAAATACAATGATCGTCATTGCATATATCGCGAGAGAAAGATGAAACATGCCTGAATTTTCTGGGGGGCTTACTTTTAGAGGACCTGGAGATAGTTTTGTATGCATAAATGAAAGGGCGTATAGGGGGGTATGCGATGGAGAGAGAGATGCTCTTCGTTTCACTTTATTATGACTAACTTTGTATATAGTATAAAAATATACAAATTCATAGTGCGGAATAAATATCTGTGTGGGCACCATGCAATGCAAATTAGTGTTCGTACTCCTCCATATAACTATGTAATGTTGTATATATGTAGAAACTCTAAAATATTTTTTTGGCCACACTTTATTCAAAAGGAATGTTGTATGCGAAATAAACGTGAAGAGAGGGATTTTTAGATCAATGGGGTACGTGATGTAACATGTGTGAATGTGTAGTTGATGCATTTGGCGGGGCCTAGAGAGGTATGTGTGTGTATTATGTATTCGAGAGAGGCATGGATAGAGGGGCCGACGGGGGGGCGTGGGAGAGATAGCACGAGAAATGAGTGTGGTCTAGAGAGAGAGAGACGAATATGACGTCACGATAAGAGATTCCATTCCGTTGAGTGTGTATATGCAAGGGGGAGGGAATAGAGGCACCAGGAGAATTTTTCTATGTGTGTGGTGTTTGTGTTGGTATTTGTGGGTGTGAGAAGATAATGAGACGTGGGGGCAGAGGGTGTGTCACCGCGTGAGGTCCGGTGGGTCGAGGTGAGGCCCTTCATTCTGTTCTGTCCTGTGCCACATTGGTTGGCCCGTGACGCATTTAGGAAGACCCATGGATGACTAGTCGTACAAGACAAAGATAGCAGAATTCTGAAGGACTCTGTGTCCACTGACAAAGTCGGCTAGGATTTGTAACCCTAGGTTCTCGGACTAAGGTAACCCCTTTATCTCTGATATTACTATTCATCCAACCTAACTTTAAGGGGCATCCTACAAAATGCTCTGCTACAATCATACTCGTCGATTAGGAAGAGAGGTGTGAGACAATGCATGAGAGACAAGCATAAGGATAATGTGCGTACATGAGACACGTAGGAAGGTCCATGTATATAGAAAGGGTTGGTGAGGATTGTGCGTGTGTATGTTTGCGAGAGGAAGAGTGCTTGTGATAAAGGTTAGTGAAAACAGTTGTAAATGGTTACGAGAGAGAGGGAGGGTTATATCTAGAGCATGTGTGCGAGAACGACACCTCGGGAGAGTGTGTGTGAGCATGTGTGAGACCACCGATGGAGAGTGAAACTACACGTAAAAGACTGCTCTACACATTGATTAAAGATATAAATTGTATCCAAATATTAGGATGGGATCGTGATATTTGCAATTCGCGTAAGGAGTGGTCATTGATCCATCAGACATCTAGATTCTATCGAATTTGAGCATGTCTATGTTATTATTTGACAATTGATCCACATAGTTAGTATTTTGAACTCCAGACAATGCATCGCTTTAGCAATCGAATATAAACGTGAGTATAGTACATGTTGTGTGTGTAAAGCACATAAGTTACACAATGGACATTATAAATAGCTACTGAAGGAAATATGCCCTAGAGGCAATAATAGAGTTATTATTTATTTCCTTATATCATGATAAATGTTTATTATTCATGCTAGAATTGTATTAACCGGAAACATAATACATGTGTGAATACATAGACAAACGGAGTGTCACTAGTATGCCTCTACTTGACTAGCTCGTTAATCAAAGATGGTTATGTTTCCTAACCATGAACAAAGAGTTGTTATTTGATTAACGGGATCACATCATTAGGTGAATGATCTGATTGACATGACCCATTCCATTAGCTTAGCACCCGATCGTTTGGTATGTTGCTATTGCTTTCTTCATGACTTATACATGTTCCTATGACTATGAGATTATGCAACTCCCATTTGCCGGAGGAACACTTTGTGTGCTACCAAACGTCACAACGTAAATGGGTGATTATAAAGGTACTCTACAGGTGTCTCCAAAGGTACATGTTGGGTTGTCGTATTTCGAGATTAGGATTTGTCACTTCGATTGTCGGAGAGGTATCTCTGGGCCCTCTCGGTAATGCACATCACATAAGCCTTGCAAGCATTGCAATTAATGAGTTAGTTGCGAGATGATGTATTACGGAACGAGATTGAACTAGGTATTGATACCGACGATCGAATCTCGGGCAAGTAACATACCGATGACAAAGGGAACAACGTATGTTGTTATGCGGTCTGACCGATAAAGATCTTCGTAGAATATGTAGGAGCCAATATGAGCATCTAGGTTCCGCTATTGGTTATTGACCGGAGACGTGTCTCGGTCATGTCTACATTGTTCTCGAACCCGTAAGGTCCACACGCTTAAGGTTTCAATGACAGTTATATTATGAGTTTATGAGTTTTGATGTACCGAAGTTAGTTTGAAGTCCCGGATGTGATCACGGACATGACGAGGAGTCTCGAAATGGTCGAGACATAAAGATTGATATATTGGACGGCTATATTCGGACACCGGAAGTGTTCCGAGTGATTTCGGAGGAAACCGGAGAGCCGGAGGGTTACCGGAACCCCCCCGGGAGAAGTAATGGGCCATATGGGCCTTAGTGGAGAGAGAGAGGGGAGCCAAAGGTGGGGCGCGCGCCTCCTCCCCCCTGGTCCGAATTGGACTAGGAGAGGGGGGGCGGCGCCCCCCTTTCCTTCTCCCTACCCACTTCTTTCCCCCTCCTAGTAGGAGTCCTACTCCTACTAGGAGGAGGACTCCTCCTTGGCGCGCCATAGGGGCCGGCCGGCCTCCTCCCCTTGATCCTTTATATACGGGGGCAGGGGGCACCCCTAGACACACAAGTTGATCCACGTGATCATATTCTTAGCCGTGTGCGGTGCCCCCTTCCACCATAGTCCTCGATAATATTGTAGCGGTGCTTAGGCGAAGCCCTGCGACGGTAGAACATCAAGATCGTCACCACGCCGTAGTGCTGACGGAACTCTTCCCAGACACTTTGCTGGATCGGAGTCCGGGGATCGTCATCGAGCTGAACGTGTGCTAGAACTCGGAGGTGCCGTAGTTTCGGTGCTTGATCGGTCGGGCCGTGGAGACGTACGACTACATCAACCAAGTTAACGCTTCCGTTGTCGATCTACAAGGGTACGTAGATCACACTCTCCCCTCTCGTTGCTATGCATCACCATGATCTTGCGTGTGCGTAGGAAATTTTTTGAAATTACTACGTTCCCCAACAGCTACTACCTATGAACTAGCATACATTTGAATTCAACTTAAGGTGGTTTAAAAAAATCGAATTCAACATGAAGTCCATTCAATTATTTGAATTTGCACCAATATTTGCTCTAATTTTGTACATAATAGCATATGTAGTCGTGTACAAAATAGATTCAAATTTAGCTCCTCCATTCCAAAATAATCGTAGTTATGGGATTTTCAAGTGTTAAAATTTCAAAAAGAAGCGGATAATTTAATGAGGTTTTCAAACATACAAGGTCAAATATAACGTTGTATATTTAGGTCAATCCTCATAGTTCAAGAGTACTCTAAACGTGAATGCTTGTGTTTCAAAATTTCGAACGAAGCGCCAAAAGAGCCTCTACTCGCCCGAAACCGTGTGAGACCAATGTTTGGTAGTACAAGGAAATTACTTTTCTAATAACTCCGACCCGTGAAACCTACCGGCCCAATGTCCAAAGGTCTAAACCGGGGTAGGTTTGTAGCTTCATCTAGACGCCACGCAACCGCATCCGGAAAACATTCATACACAATGGCGCCTAAGCACACATGCGCGCGGCCGAAATCGCTCCCGCCCACTATTTGGGACACCTGGGATTACCATCCTACCCCCGACCCGCAGTAGGTCCCAAATTTAAGAGGGAGGTAAAGTTTGTACTTTCCCCAAATTTCAAACAAGCGCGTCCCATCTTCTGTTCAAAAAATCCAAAAACAAGCGCGTCCCAGACCAAAACATGGTTCCCCCCCACCCGCCCGATTCCCCATTCGTACTCCGTGGGCGCCAAAACTACCTCTCCACTAGCCGCGAAACCCCGGTGTCCTCCGTCCGCCACCCCATCCCACCCATCAACTGTTGCCCTCCTCCATCACGCCGGAGCCGATACCCCGATGTCGTCGTCCACCGCAACCTCAACCGCAACGCCCTCCACGGCTAGTAGTTGAAGCCGAGGCCGAGCCGTCCGTACCCGAGCCAGTTCAACCACGCCATCCTACGCCACACCGCTGCCGCTCCAACTTCGCCACCCTCCACCGCACCGGAGCTGTTCCTGCTATGCCGTCCTTCGCCGCCTCGGATCTGCTTCCCCTCCGCTGACATACAGCCACGGCAACACAGTCAACAATTTGGCCATGGGTTCGTCCAAGCATGCACCCTCCAGAACATCGGTTTCCCCGGTAAAAACAAGAAGATCGGCGCGACATGTGGGGGTGACCACACCGGCAACCAAAAAAGGTACTCCTCTTCCCTTATTCATGCAAATCTTACATCTCTGATTGGACGGTATTCATCCCATAGAAGACACTAGTTGACCGCTTCTTCTTGATACTAGATGTTTCTAGTAACTCGCAATCCGCAAGGTTTCTCCTCATATACTATTTCACCTTAGCTAGAGGTCCGACACCCCCTGAATTTCAATTTCTGGTCACTTGATTCCTAATTAACGGAAGCATTCCCCGGCGTAACAGGTGCTAGTACGCCTATTACACCGGGGAAGCAGCGGCTTGGTGTTTATCATAGGGGCGTGTGTAGCCTAGAGCTACTGGCGCCCGATCTGGAGGTCGGTCGGGATTAAAGGGATGGCCTGGGGGCGCTGCCGAGCACGGCGGTGGTGTGAGGTCGATGGGAGGGCGAGGCGGCGGAGACAGGGGTCTGGGCCGGTGGTCGCTGGCGGTTTGAGAAAGATCGTCAACAGTGACTGGCGGGAGGTAGACAAAGGCCATCTGCCCGTTCCTTATAGATTGGACGGTTCATTAAAAAAATCGACTGACCTATTTATTTTCAGTCGACTGTTATCTTAGATATGACCACATGTGGTGGTGTGCTGGAGGAGTACCTGCATTTCCTGTGCTCATATATTACAAAATCATACAGAGTAGAATCTAATTTTGTTTGCCATGCAATGTTGTAGAGCTATCATATGTCTCTTGTCATTTATTTTTCAGCCACCTGCTATCTGCTACTTTTGCAGTGCACTAGTTCTGCACACACTTCACCCTTACTCTCACTATTGTGTTTTTATGCAAGGGTATTTCAGACTCTGCTGCCATGAGAGAAGCCAAAAAGAAAAGAGAGAAGTCGCTCCAGTTTGTTGTGCGGCTAGGCAAGAAACGTTTCAATGCTTTAATGGGTGCAGTGTCAGCAGATGGAGACGGGGAACGTAGCTCTAGAGTTGATGACCTCGCTTGCAATGAACCACCATCCCAGGTGCTTGCTTTAACTTCGCGGTGTCATATGTGGTTGCATGTTCCATATGGTGTATAGCTTTTATTCTAAAGGCCAAAGTCAATAAGATGAGGAAAGATATTTTTTTTACATGAACCACCATCCCGTGAGCACCAGAAGACAAATAGCTAGTCAGGGCACTGGCCGAGCCAGTGATAAGCCCAACAAAGATAGGCATCACCTGGAAGCCAACTAAAAAGCTATTATGGTGGCGAAGCAGCCCGCCTCCTACCAGGCTCTCGGGTCCTAGATGATCATGCTCACCACTCCAGCCGGATGTCTAGCTTGTATTGCTTCCAATTTGGTTAAATTGCATCTGCTTAGCTTACACATTATACCTTTGAATATGACATGCCTTTCTGTTTTTGGTACATACTAGTACATCTGTGTATTAACCATGTTCTTACATCAAACTAATGTTCTTGTGTATCCCTCATCAATCACTTATGACGAGGCAGGCAGGCAAGGGGACTACTCCTCATTTAAAGAATGCAGCGTCAGCCTCCCGACATGATTCTCAAGAAACAGAAATGCTACATGAAGATAGTGAACGTAGCTCTGTAGTTGATTACAGCATTTCCCCTACACTTGCATCGCAGGTGCTTGCTCTAACTTGGCAGCGTGATATGTGGTTGCATGTTGCATATGGTGTCTAGATTGTAATTCTTCCAATCTGGTTAAACTGCATGTGCTAGTCTGCTTAGCTTATACATTATACCTGTTAATGTGACATGCCTTCCTGTATTTAGTACATAGTACATCTGTCTATTAAGCATGTCCTTACATAAAACTATTGTTTTTTTTGTATCTCGCATCAATCAACATGACGAGACACCTTTAGTATATGCAGTGCGATATTAGTTGCATCTTTCATATGATTTATAGCATGCGCTGCTTCTAATTTGTTGAAATTCCATTTATGATGGGACGCTTTTAACTTGGCAGAGTCATATTGGTTGCATCTTTCATGTGGTGTCTAGCTTGCATTGCTTCTTATTTGCTGGAATGGTTTCTGCTTAGTTTACACAAACAGTTGTGAACATGCCATGCCGTCCTGTTTTTCGTACATATTCCATCCTGGTATCATGTGTTTGCCTTACATCAAAGTAGTGATTGTCAGTATCATGCATGAATGAGTTCTGAAGAGACAATTTTATAGCTTTTTCTTGTCGGTTTTACTTGACAATTCAAAATCAATAAAGCGGAAGGAAGTTAGCAAGGCAGCGGATAAAGGTGCTCCTTCCGAACGGAGGGCCTCTACAGCTTCTACTCCTCCACACCCCCAAGATGATTTCCAAGACAGACAACAAAGCTGTGTTTATGATGAGCACGTCTCCCCTAGTGCAGCATCACTGGTGCTCCCTCTAACTTGGCACTGTTATATGTGGTTGCATGTTATGTGTGATGTCTAGCTTGTATTGCTTCTAATTTTGTTGAATTCCATCTGCTTACTTTACACATTATACTTGAGTAAGACACATGTTCCTGTTTCTAGAACATACAATATCTGTCTATCACACCATGTTCTTACATCATATTACTACTGTTGTGTAACCTGCAACAATCACTTATCATAAGACACGTTTGACTTCGGAGTGTGATATAGGTTACATCTCACATTCTTTTCTAGCTTGTACTACTAATTTGTTGAAATGGCACTTATGACGACACAGTTTTAACTTGGTAGAGTGATATTCGTTGCATCTTTCATATGGTGTCTAGCTTTCATTACTTCTAATTTATTGAAATGCCTTCTCCTTAGTTTACACATCATAAGCTGTGAATATGCAATGTTGTGAATATGCAATGGCACTAATGACGAGAGACCTCTAACATGGTAGTGTGTTGTTGTTTGCATCTTGCATATGATTTATTTCTTGTACTGCTTCACATTTTTTTAAACGCCATTTATGATGAGACACTGTTAACTTGGCACAGCGATATTTGTAGCATATTTCATATGGTGTCTACCTTCCATTGCATTGCTTCTAATTTGGTGAAATGTCTTCTTCTTAGTTTACACATCATAGTTCTAGTTATCTCTTCCGTCCTGTTTTTCATACATATTACATCCTCCTATCATGTGGTTGTCTAACATCAAAGTTCAGTTCGTCTGCATCACGCATCAATTTGTTCTGAAGAACTAAATTGTTATTCGTTTTTCTTGTCGGCTTGACTTAACATGGCAGAGAGAAAGAGGAAGAAACACAGAATGGCAGGGAATGAGAAGCGGATGAATCCTGCAGATTCTGCTGGTACTGATGGTGCAATAGAAGGTCAAAGTCTAGCAGAAAATTCTACAAACACATCACCCCATGCTACACGAGTTGCAAAAAAAGACAAACAGAAACAAATAGCTTCCACCAAACAAGAAGAGACAACCCTAGTTCTTGCAACACCTACCACAGTACTACCAGCTGCACGACGTACTCGTGCGTCAACTGAGCTAGCAGCACGTTCCCAAGCTCCCTTGCCACCTGACACTACTTCCCAAGCACTCTTGACACAAGACGAGTTGGCAATATCAGATGAACCTTGTGAGCTTCAACAACAAGAAGGTAGTTGCTGGAGTCAAGTTACAGTTGCATGCTTCTTTATATGTAGTCTCATAGTTTGATGTACACTAACACTTCCTATGTTTGTTGTTGGACTAGCACCTAGGCGCAAGAGGAAACAAACATCAGGGATAATGCTCGATAGGTTAACTAAATCTAGAGGAGGAAGAATGGAGATCCGTTTTGAGGCAGGTTTAAAGAGGCCACGTGATGCTACAGAGTCAGCCAAGTTAGTATCAGAGGCAGCTGTTGCTGTTATGTGTCATGTACGTATCCTCCCAACATGGATTCAGTACAGGAATGACAAAGAAGAAACCTAGTTCAACACATTCCTCGACCATTTATCTGTAAGTATGGTTATGTATGGAAACTAGTAATATCGTCTTGCTCTGTCCAATACTTTCTAGCTTGCTGATAATGAGACTCCCATAATTTTCAACAGATGAGGTTCAAGTTGGATAGCCAAGATGATGCAACCAGACAAGCTTGCACCCATGTTTTCAAGTCTGCTCTGTGACAGTATCCGTATAACTTGAGGAAAACTCACTTTGAAGGCAAGGCTAACAGTGAACTTGCCCAAACATCTCTAGTGGAAAATATATCTGATGAAGACTGGAGAGGCCTCGTTAAACACTGGTCCGATCTGAAGTATCAGGTACATTATACATATGTCATCATATCACATGTTGAAGTCCTATTTACGCATGTGCCATATAAATCTATCTTCTTGTAGGTGAACTATTCAAAGAACAAGGCCAACCGTACGAAAGTGAAATTCCAACAGACGACAGGATGTCATAGCTATATTGCACACTGCGAGGCTCTTGTAACTAGCTGCTGTTTCACTCTTTTCGTTGTACCATATTATCAGATCTATATTGACTTGTTCCAAATGCAGAGGAAAGCCTGCAAGGACCAAAAAGTACCTGAACCAAATGCTGTTGAAATCTTCAAGGACTGTCACACCAGCAAGAAGAAGGGCATGACTACACCAGTCAAAGCCGCTGTTGTAAGTCCTTAATCCTCATGCCTTTTAACTACTAGTTACTCTGACTTGTGCCTTGAACTGCATGGTTTGCAGCCAATGTCTATTACTCTTTTCAATATTATACACAATTTTCTTAGCATATCATTGCACCTTACAAGGCTTAAAAGAGAGGAGTGATGTTCCTTTCATCTTGACCCATAATCTAGTTCCGTGCTGGACTTGCCCACACAACATTACAATTTCCTGTTTGTCTGTTCTCAGTTGTTTTGTGATATGAATGACGTCATACTATGCTTACCGTATTATAAACTTCGTCTCTTCATCCTTAGCCCTCAACACAATGTGAAGAAATAGACAATACATTAGCGATGGTACATGGTCATATGTTTGGAACCTGGTTTTATTATGTACTTTGCAATAAAATACAACTAATATTTTACATGGGTTCACCAGAATAAGTTCTATATATAGACCAAAGCTATTTTCTTTGGTTTTTCTGCCTCCTTAATATCTTCTGTTCTAGTACTACTAATGTAAAACCTCAACTTTTCAGCGAGCTATGGAAAAAATGGTGGAACCGCCACCTTCTGAAGGTGGCGAGGCAAATATAACCGCAATGTCAGCTCTTGCTGCAGTGGGTCAGTACCTGTCCACTAACAGTGCCAAAAGCACGTTCCTGCATAATACTGGGTTGGTTGTTAAGGCAATATCGTCCAAACCGCCTCATGATCAAGATATGTAAGCTCAAAACAATGTTGTATCTGCCCTCCAGACACAAGTCCATTCCCTAACAGAGACCCTTTGTGAAACAAGGAGAAACATTGCTCAATGTCGTCAAGATATGCATGGTTTTGAAACCAGACTATCAGACATTTTCTATGTTGTTCAGGAGCCTAGGGGAAATGAAGGTGAGGGTTATGGTGCTCCATCGGACAATACAATATGAAAACGTAACAGTCAGGTCAAATGAACTGAGCTTCTGAACTTCTGGTGGTGCATTTATCTGCTAGACTGTTAAGTTTTATGCCAACCTTCCTTTTGTTATATAGTTGTAATTTGTTTTGGTGCGATACAAAATGTATTCTTAACGTGCAGCCACCGCCTGAAGAAAACAGCAAGCCATTTTTGTATAGTGTAGGGTGTTCCCTATATTTGCACTGGTGGCGATCTTTGATGCCGAGTGGATGTAAGCTGTGCAATCGCCTTAATAGCCTAGCATTAGTTTCGGCCTTATTTATTTCCTAGTCTTCTTTTTTCCTGGTTTGCTAGTGGCCGCAACTACCATGGGCCATATACGGGCCGTAGGATCCATGGGTCACCTACGGGCCGTCGATAAATGGGCCTGTAATCGGTGGGCCTCAGGCCGTCGAATAAATGTGTCTACATGGACCATAATTGGGCGTAATTGGTATCAGCCCAGCACGGTAACAGGCCGTTAAGAGGCCGTACGACAACAAAGGGTTAATTCTGTCACAGGCATAATGGGTCGTTAATGGGCCAGAATATAGGACGGGCTAGAAACGGGGCAACGGGTTAACAGGCCAGAAACGGGCCGACTCTTGCCATGGGCCGATTTTGGCCCATTAGGGTAACAGTCCAGTAACGGGCCGACTCTTGCCATGGGCCGAATTTGGCCCATTAGTGGAACAGGCCAGTAACGGACCGGAAGTAATCAAGGGCCAAAAAGGAGCCCAAGAACGTATGGGCCGTCAATAGGCCGACAGCTAACACGGGCTAGAAACGGCCCATGTAAATCACGGGCCGTTAATGGGTATAAAGAAAATTACTGTTCATTATGGGCTAGACTCACCGTGGGCCTGTAATGGCCGAAAGATACGAAGGCCTCATATGGGCCGAAAGACATCGTGGGCCATACATGGGCCAAAAGTAAAATGGGCTGGTATTATATTCCACAGCCCACATGACGTTGTTGGGCCGATTTTCTTTAGGGCCTAACGGGTCGTGAGTTAACGGGCCGTAAAATGGGCTATTTGCGAAGAGACCGTTAACAGGCTTTTCATGGGCCAGCCCGTTAACTTTTGACCAAGTCAAACGGGCCGGCTTTGTAAGCTAAATGGGCCATTGTTGGGCCGTGCCACGTGTCAACATATCATAGGCGCCTATCTGACCCACTGACGAGCTGACACGTGTTTCGTCCGGCCAATAAGAATTTTACACGTGGAAATTTCCCATTGGTCGGGGCTGTTAACGGGTTATCGGATCCAAAACCCGACCCGATAGCTTAACGGCGTTCCGTTACAGTGGATGCCACGTGTCGGTCACCCTTGACGAAAGCACTTCTGTGACGCGCGATTTATCGTCATGGAACTAGACACTTCCGTGATGATAATTTTGGTAATGTCATGGAACACTTCTACGACAGCACAGGTATGAGTATCTTGATTCTGTCATAAATTTGTCATGGATGTACATGCATGACAAAAAAAGTGACCTACTGTGACAAACATGTATCATCACGGAAGTGTATTTTTTTGTAGTGACAGCCCAGCGTCCCCTCACACCGTAGCGCCCTCCCATGCGGCTAGATCCGGCGGTAGCGGCCACCAAAGCCCACCCACGACCTTCCCCCGATGGCTAGGGTTTCGGGCGTCGGCTCCTGCGCCGGTGGCCATGTCGTCCCCACGTCCGCTGAATGAATCCCCTCCCCTGGCTTTGTCCTCTCTCTCTCTTCCCCTTTCTCAAACCTCTGTTCTTCTCTTCTCATGTAGACGTCTAGTTTGATTCGCTCAGTTGCTTATAATCAGTTGTATTGTAATGCCTGCCCTGAAAGATCTTTGATAGACTGACCATTGAACTGTTATTCGCAAATTTGCAATAGTTTAGGATGACATGTTTTGGGAATTCAATCTAGTGTTTGTTTCTTCAGTTCAGATTATAAATTTCTTGTCTGTATTTCCAAGGGGGCAACTCAATAATTTGTTTCCATCATATCCTTTTGCTTGCAGCGAGAGCATGTATGAAGACGACGAGTTTGACCAGAGACAGCTAGCTGCACTAGTTGTCTCTAAGGTAGGATCTCATGTTATTTTATACCTTTTCTAGAAGCGGCGTTGTCGGTGTTAAAACCGGCGGATCTCGGGTAGGGGGTCCCGAACTATGCGTCTAAGGCGGATGGTAACAGGAGGCAAGGAACACGATGTTTTACCTAGGTTCGGGCCCTCTTGATGGAGGTAAAACCCTACGTCCTGCTTGATTTATTCTTGATGATATGAGTATTACAAGAGTTGATCTACCGCGAGATCGGAGAGGCCAAACCCTAGAAGCTAGCCTATGGTATGATTGTATGTTGTCCTACGGACTAAAACCCTCTGTTTATATAGACACCGGAAGGGGCTAGGGTTACACAAGGTCGGTTACAAAGGAGGAGATATACATATCTGTATTGCCTAGCTTCCCTTCCACGCCAAGTAGAGTCCTATCTGGACACGAGACGAAGTCTTCAATCTTGTATCTTCATAGTCCAACAGTCCGGCCAAAGGATATAGTCCGGCTGTCCGGAGACCCCCTAATCCCGGACTCCCTCAATAGCCCCTGAACCAGGCTTCAATGACGATGAGTCCGGCGCGCAGTGTTGTCTTCGGCATTGCAAGGCGGGTTCCTCCTCCGAATACACCACTGAAGAATTTGAATACAAGGATAGTGTCCGACCCTGCAAAATAAGTTCCACATATATACCACCGTAGAGAGAATAATATTTCCACAAATCTAATCTGCTGACACGTTTTGGCAACATGACATTATGCCATGGCCCGGTGATTATTCGAACCGTTTCTTTTAACTAGCCCCGCACATAACGCGAGGCAGTTTCTTGACACATCTTGTCAAAGCAGAGATCGTGTCCCCCTTATTATGGGATTCTCATCAATACGGGTGTCGGTAACCCAACCACGCCATCAATTACGGCGCTTGGGGATAAGCGAGTTTTACCAGGCTAGTGGGGGCGCATAGTTTCGGCCGCCCTTATAAGGGCTTAACCTTTCTCTACCGACGCCTTCTTCCTCCTTGCTCATCCATTCTTGCACACTCGAGCTCCAACGCCCAAGTCCACATCCTTCTCCTCAACCTTCTCCAAACATGTCCGGAGCGGGAGGCAAATGGATGGCTTCGTCCATTACGGAGGGACACATCAAGAAGCTGCGCGGAGCCGGATACTTAGCCGTGAATATCGCACATCGGCTGCCCGCTGCGGGGCAGATCGTTCCTACCCCGGAACCTCACGAGAGGGTAGTTTTCCTCCACCACTTCCTCCACGGACTGGGGTTTCCCCTCCATCCATCCGTCTTTGGTCTCATGTTCTACTACGGGCTGGACTTCCATGATCTGGCCCCGAACTTCATCCTCAACATTTCGGCGTTCATCTCGTGTGTGAGGCTTTCCTCCGCATCCGTCACCACTTCGGCCTGTGGTTAAAGACCTTCAATATCAAGCCAAAGGTGGTGGGAGGCCAACAAGCAAAATGCAGTGGAGCCATGGTGGGCAAGATGCCCGATGTTACATGGCTTCAAGGCTCCTTCGTGGAGACCATAAAGGGGTGGCAATCGGCGTGGTTCTACATCACCGAGTCATGCGACACCAATTGGGTGGCTGCCCCCGAGTTTCGATCTGGAATCCCCATGCGGCTCACCTCCTGGACAGAGAAGGGTCTGTCCTGGGGTTCATCGGTGGAGCTAGACGGACTCCAGAAATGTATCCGGAATATGGCAAGCAAGAAGCTCAAGCTTGTCAACGTAGTCCAGGTCATGCTCATCCTCCGGATCCTCCCGTGTCAACAACGGGATTTTAACTTATGAGAGTTCGACCTGGCCCGGCATCAGACTCTAAGCGAGCTCTTCGACACGACGCACAAGGACGTCTGGAGGGTGCTGTTCAAGGGCGCCAAGGTCCCTCCTTCTCTTACCGAGGACCGCGGGCTAAGCACGAAGCGCCAAGCGCATTCGGTGAGTTCTATACATCTGGTAGGATATTTATTTCCCCTAACTTAACCATGTGCGGGGTCTGAGCTCCATGCCTTTGACAGGACTGGGTGGCGATGTCGGGGTAGATTAACTGTTCGGCCCTCTGCCCGAAGACACTGCGGACACTCTCCTAATGAAGATGCTGACTCCGGCTCCTTACAAGGTGCCGGAGAAGACCAAGAAGGCCAAGGGAACCCGAAAGAGTTCCTGACGCCAGGTGTTATCGGACTCATCGTCCGATAACTCCGTGACACACTCCTCCCCCGAAGATGAGGAGGAAGATGAAGATGCTCCCCCTTCAGTCGGGGGAGACATGAAAAGGAAGGCCGCCCATACTGGGGGGTGAAGGGTCCAAGAAGGGGAGAACCCTCCTTCCAGACTACTCCACCACTGCCGCCGAAGGCGAAGACGAGTGGCTGCTCAGGGCCAAGCCCCTGGCGAAGTCGTAAGTATTCGGATACCAGAGTAACTCATAGCATACCTTCGTCACACTTCTTCCCTTAACGCCGAATATGATTATGCAGACCGCCCCAAGCCCGTATCGACGTATCTTCGTCGGTCGGCTCCTTGGACTCGTCGGATATGGATAGCGATCCACTTCCGACCGCCATCTCCCCTTGCCCTACGGACAATGCCGAGGTATTGTCTCAAGAGGCACCGGGTCGAGGGGAGACAATCCCGGAGGTGCCTCAAGGCGACCTTCCAGACTCCAGGAGCAGAGGGAGTAAGGCTCCCGAGGGCTCTGAGTTCGGCCCTCAGCCAAACAACGCGCCGGAACCTCTAGTGGTTCTGGATTCGGGCAGGCGGCCTCCTTCCGAAAGGGGCAAGATGCCTATGCCAGTGACCTCTGCCCATCCAAGGGCACTGGACAATCTGCTGGGAGCACTTCGCAGCGCTTCCATCAATGAAGAGCACCGCACTATTATGAGTGCGGTGATCCAGAAGGTTCAGTCCGCCAAGAGCGGTCTGACTGAAGCCTGTGCCAGCCTTCTAACAGGCTTTGAGGTAAGTATTTGAAATATAGGAAAAATATTATTGCATAGACAGTAGTCCCTGATGCTCTGTTCGGTGTTCACAAAGAAAAGCCGAACAGAGGATCAAATAATATCGCAGGAGTCTAATATAAGTATGTCTATATGCGTATGCAGGCTTCGCTACTGGCCTCTAGCGCACTGACTGCGGAGGTCGCCGCACTGAAGCAGGACCTCGAAGGGTCCAAGGAAGAGCTCGGCCTTGCCAAGAGGCAGCTCGAAGAGAAAAAAGGTAAGTAGTACCTAGTCTATGGATATATATAAAAAGAATGTGATTGCAAAATGACAAGATCATCGTAAATTTGTCAGGGGCCATGACCGAGGTGGCGACCTTGAAGCAAGCGCTATCCGAGGACGAAAACAAAGCGGCCTAGGAGCGCACCAAGCGGGAAAAACAAGAGGCACGGGTGGGCGAGGTGCAGCAAGAGCTCCACGCTCTTGTGACGATTATCGTCTCGCATAGTGGCGCGCCCTCGTGATCTGTAGATCGATCTTGCATGTTTCGCTTTGTCCTCCAATACGTATCGCAAGTCTGGCATATTTCCCCATGCCTTTTTATTTGAATGGCGTCGGGGTGCGGGATGAGCTTTTGGCTGGAATGCCTCTCTATCGCGGCCACGAGGTGGCCGATCAGCCATGTCATACGTCGAGCATGTAGGTTTTGGTGCTTCCTCCTCCAGTCGGGGTAGCAACCTGCACTTTGGGTAACTCTTGGTGGGGGGTTCGAGTTTATATTCCTCAGCCGCCAGGACTTCAGTCCATCTGTCAGCTAGCAAATCTTGATCAGCTTGAAGCTGCTGCTGCTTTTTCTTAAGGCTATTTGCCGTGGCTATAAGTCGGCACTTGAAGCACTCTTGTTCGACGGGATCCTCTGGCACGACGAATTATTCATCGTCGAGGCTTGCCTCGTCTTCGGAGGGAGGCATGTAATTATCATCCTCCGCCTCTCCATCTGCCGCTCTCTCAGGAGGGCTGGCTCCTCCATCCTCCTGCTCTAAATCTTGCTGGAGGGGATTGTTGTTGTCTTCGGCACTATCCGGAGTGCTATTATCTCCGGTGCCGGTATCACCACTTTTGCATTGGCGGGACTTAGAGCGGCGCCACTAACGCCGGCTCTTGGGTTGCTTTTTGGAGGGTCATCCTCCGTTGTCTCGTTGCCATTGCCTTCTTTGGGTGTGTCCACCATGTATATATCGTATGATCAGTTGGTTGTCCAGTGCCCTGTGGGCAGTGGTTCCTCTTCGTCTCCCGCATCGTTGTCCATATCGTCGATGTCTTCAGAGTCGAAGTCGAGCATGTCGGTTAAGTCATCGACAGTGGCTACTAAGTGGGTGGTGGGTGGGCGGCGAATTTCTTCGTCATCCGCATCCCAATCCTGGCGGACATAGTTCGGCCAGGATCCTCCTAACAAGGAGAGAGACCTTAATGACTTCAGTATGTCGCCGAAGGGCGAGTGCTGAAAAATATCCGCGGAGGTAAACTCCATGATCGGCGCCCAATCGGATTCGATAGGAACGGGCGCAGGCGGTTCGGAGTCCATGGCCGGAGAAGGATCCGGTAGTTTGGCAACACGGCTCTCATGAAGGGTAAGGTCGATATTCGGCTCGATCGCCGCTGAGGATACGACCTCTTTGACGGGGTCTATCCACCCGTCCATGGATGGCGCAGCTGGCTCCGAATTGAGGCTCGGTGCGGCTGCCGGTGCGATCTCCTGAATACGGTCCGATGGTAGAGCTAAATCGTACTCATCGTGACCGCGTGGTGCACAAGGCAGGGGCTCGAATCCGTCGAAGATCAAGTCTCTGCGGATATCGTCCGTGTAGTTTAAGCTTCCAAACCTGACCTGGTGGCCAGGGGCGTAACTTTTGATCTGCTCCAGATGGCCAAGCGTGTTGGCCCGCAGTGCGAAGCCGCCGAACACAAAGATCTGTCCAGAGAGAAAAGTCTCACCTTGGACTGCATCGCTATCGATGATCGTACGAGCCATCAAGCCTAACGGCGACAACACAGAGGAACTCTCAATGAAAACACCAATGTCGGTGTCAAAACCGGTGGATCTCGGGTAGGGGGTCCCGAACTGTGCGTCTAAGGCGGATGGTAACAGGAGGCAGGGAACACGATGTTTTACCCAGGTTCGGGCCCTCTTGATGGAGGTAAAACCCTACGTCCTCGTTGATTTATTCTTGATGATATGAGTATTACAAGAGTTGATCTACCACGAGATCGGAGAGGCTAAACCCTAGAAGCTAGCCTATGTTATGATTGTATGTTGTCCTACGGACTAAAACCCTCCGGTTTATATAAACACCAGAAGGGGCTAGGGTTACACAAGGTCGGTTACAAAGGAGGAGATATACATATCCGTATTGCCTAGCTTGCCTTCCACGCCAAGTAGAGTCCTATCCGGACACGAGACGAAGTCTTCAATCTTGTATCTTCATAGTCCAACAGTCTGGCCAAAGGATATAGTCCGGCTGTCTGGAGACCCCCTAATCCCGGACTCCCTCAAGTGTATTTTTCATTTCTTATATTGATGACTGCTGCATATCATTATCATGTAGGTGTTTTACTACTTGGGCGAGTTAAATGATGCACTGTCGTATGCACTTGGTGCTGGACCTCTGTTTGACGTTTCTGAGGATTCAGATTATGCTCGGGCTCTTTTAGGTGAGGAGTTGTCTTTATTACTCAATCATTCTGGATGTTATTTCACATGAATCTCTTTTGCTCATTGTGTTGAATTGGTGGTTCTTTTCTTTCAGCCAAAGCATTAGATGAATATATGAGTTTCAAGACAAGAGCTTCTAAAGCTATGGAGGAAGAAGAGAAAATGTGGATCCTAGACTAGAGACCATAGTGGAGAGGATGTTGGAGAGGTATGATAATATATCCTACCGTTTGCGCATATCCTCTTATTTATCAGATGGAGTATTCAGCTAATGTCACTCTTTGCTGTAGGTGTAGTCTTGATGGGAAATACCAACAGGCCATGGGTATGGCTGTTAAATGCAGGAGACTGGAATAGCTGGAGGAAGCAATTGTTTGGTGTGCTAATATTCCCGGGGCTCTTTCATATTGCATCCACCTCTCTCATCAATATGTTAGTCACCGTGAATATCGTTCTGAGGTAGGGGCATGTTATATATCCTAATTTTTCGATGTTAAAAATTATTTGGCAGTATGGTTGGTTTATTAAGTTAAAAGCAATTAGTAATATTAGTTTAGAGTAATCAAAAGTTAACATTCTTTATGTGTTGATCTAATAATTCATTTTATTGCCAGGTTCTTTGTTGTCATGTTAAAATATACCAGACTTTGCCGCATCTAGACTATCCGAGCATCTGCCAGTACCTTATGGTTCTAGGCGAGCTTGAAACTGTTGCGAATATATTGGACACACTACTTTCTGGAAGCCAGGTATATGTTTGTTCTTTACTCTGCCCACCACACTACTTACATTGTGGTCTCTGTTTCTTACTTGAGATATTGTGTTCATTATGCAGGATGATGCTCTCATTGCATACCAAATTGCTTTTGATCTAGTGGAAAATGAAAATCAGGCCTTCCTTCTGAATGTGGGGAATCGCCTGGACTCACAGACTCCTGGTCAGTCATCTTTACTTGTTGATCAGACTGTTAACGCTGGTACAACTAGCACAGAACCAGCAGGTGATGTTCAGATGGGAGATGACACAACTACGGCAAACGGAAATGCTAACCCAGTGGATCCAAAGGAGGCAGCGCATGCTGATAGGCTTGCAAAACTTAAAGGGATACTATCAGGGGAGAAGTCTATTCAGCTTACGCTGCAATTTTTGTATAGCCACAACTGGTACACTTATTATGTTCTAAACATTGAACCCTGGTCTCTTGCAACTTTTATATCTGACAGGTATGCACCCCCGATTCTATTGTAGCTAAATCTCTATCAAAAAAGTTTGGCCCTGGTGCAATTCATTGACGAACATTGATAGTCCTGCAGACTTACTTCCGATCTCTGTTGATTTACATTTATGCACCGATTTCTATTGTATTAAATTAGTATTATTAGATATCAATGGAGCATCAAAATTTTAAAAATTCTTACACGCTGCTAAGTGCTAACTCATCCATCCTTGATAGATGAGTCGTTAATCCTTTCTCTTTTTTATGTAGAGAAGCACTACTTCATATATGTGGACCCCATATTAAATAGACTATTACAAGAGTTACAATATTTAAGGAGGGATCTAGTCTTAATAGAACCCCATATTAAATAGTCTATTACAAGAGTTACAATATTTAAGGAGGGATCTAGTCTTAATAGGTCTATGTATTGCAGTTGTGATGAGTTACTAATCAAAGCTTTTGTTGCAATTTCACACTTTTCAGGAGTCTGATGATCAGGTTATTTAGGTGGAAGTAGTAGCTTGATAATGGTGGCTTTCACGTCCAGCTCAAATACGAGAGGATGTGGACCTGTTGGGGAAAGCACATCCACCTTTGTGTTCAGTGAGCAGGTGAATTAAAAATCTACATTGTTTCTTCTATGAAGTAGTATATTGAGTTGTAAGGGAATACTTTCACGTTGCAACTTTTCTTTGTAATAGTTGTAATCTAGGCAGGCAACCAATGTTTCGAAAGTAATGACCCATTGTAAGAAGTAATGTTTCTTATTTGCTGGGCAACCCATCAGTATTTGCATCATGTCAATGCATTTTGTATTAAGTTATTAACAGTTCAGTTTTTTATTTTGTTTGTAGATTCAAAAGATGTATGGATGATTCTATGGGTGAGTGGCATGTATACTGCAATGATGATGATGATGTTCCGGTTCATGATGATGACGATGATGGCTGTTTTCAGTTTTAGTTTAGTTGTAGGGATGCTTTTCCTGTTGGATGATGTTCCTCGGTTAAGTTTTAGTTAAGTTATAGGGATGTTGATGGATGCTTTCAGTTTAAGTTTTCCTGTCAAGAGAATATTCATAGTATGCATCACATTTGAATGTTATTCCTCCTGTAATATCAACTATTGTAATCCCACAGTTTTATTTAATATATGATGTCTTCCTCTTGTGCATATATTTTTTCTTTCGACATGATATACATACTTATCACTGTGAGCATTAATTTAATTGTTGGCAATATATAAAATATTATTCACATTTTATATGTAAAACATTTGAAGCCTTGCAAATTCTTTGTGGCCAATCAATGGGATTTGAAAGCCTGTAGATGAGATTTGAATTCCTGTATGTTAACCACCAACGTATATGAGTGTTGCAAAAGTCGGTTTTATGTGTTGTACTCTTGCAACTGTTCCTTTTACCAACGAAAGTATAACAGTTGCATTATGCGCTAGCAACATTGGATAAGGCTACGCATCCCAAACCGTTGGTACAGACCCTAGCAACGCATATATGAACTTTTAGATACGGAAAAATGCGTTGCTATATATGGGGTCCTGTTGTAGTGAATGGAGTAGTTTTCAATGGTGAACATCACTATGTTGATCATATCTACTATATGATTCACGCTCGACCTTTCGGTCTCAGTGTTCCGAGGCCATATCTGTATATGCTAGGCTCGTCAAGTTTAACCCGAGTATTCTGCGTGTGCAAAACTGGCTTACACCCGTTGTAGATGAACGTAGAGCTTATCACACCCGATCATCACGTGGTGTCTCCACACGACGAACTTTGGCAATGGTGCATACTCAGGGAGAACACTTTTATCTTGAAATTTAGTGAGAGATCATATTATAATGCTACCGTCAATCAAAGCAAAATAAGATGCATAAAGGATAAACATCATATGCAATCAATATAAGTGATATGATATGGCCATCATCATCTTCTGCTTGTGATCTCCATCTCCGAAGCACCATCATGATCACCATCGTTACCGGCGCGACACCTTGATCTCCATCGTAGCATCGTTCTCGTCTCGCCAACTATTGCTTCTACGACTATCGCTACCGCTTAGTGATAAAGTAAAGCAATTATAGGGCGATTGCATTGCATACAATAAAGCGACAACCATATGGCTCCTGCCAGTTGCCGATAACTCCGTTACAAAACATGATCATCTCATAAAATAAATATAGCATCATGTCTTAACCATATCACATCACAACATGCCCTGCAAAAACAAGTTAGACGTCCTCTACTTTGTTGTTGCAAGTTTTACGTGGCTGCTACGGGCTGAGAAAGAACCGTTCTTACCTACGCATCAAAACCAGAACGATAGTTCGTCAAGTTAGTGCCATTTTAACCTTCTCAAGGACCGGGCATAGCCACACTCGGTTCAACTAAAGTTGGAGAAACTGACACCCGCCAGCCACCTGTGTGCAAAGCACATCGGTAGAACCAGTCTCGCGTAAGCGTACGCGTAATGTCGGTCTGGGCTGCTTCATCCAACAATACCGCCGAACCAAAGTATGACATGCTGGTAAGTGATAACCCACAAGTATAGGGGATCGCAACAGTTTTCGAGGGTAGAGTATTCATCCCAAATTTATTGATTCGACACAAGGGGAGCCAAAGAATATTCTCAAGTATTAGCAGCCGAGTTGTCAATTCAACCACACCTGGAAACTTAATATCTGCAGCAAAGTGTTCAGTAGCAAAGTAATATGATAGTAGTGATGACGGTAGCAAAAGGTAACAGTGGTAAAAGTAATGTTTTTGGTATTTTGTAGTGATGATAGCGATAGCAACGGAAAAGTAAGTAAGCGAAGCACAATATATGGAAAGCTCGTAGGCAATGGATCGGTGATGGAGAATTATGCCGTATGCGGTTCATCATGTAGCAGTCATAACCTAGGGTGACACAGAACTAGCTCCAGTTCATTGATATAATGTAGGCATGTATTCCGAATATAGTCATATGTGCTTATGGAAAAGAACTTGCATGACATCTTTTGTCCTACCCTCCCGTGGCAGCGGGGTCCTTACAGAAACTAAGGGATATTAAGGCCTCCTTTTAATAGAGAACCAGAACAAAGCATTAACACATGGTGAACACATGAACTCCTCAAACTACGTCATCACCCGTAAGTATCCCGATTATTGTCACTTCGGGGATAACGGATCATAACACATAATAGGTGACTATAGACTTGCAAGATAGGATCAAGAACACTCATATATTGATGAAAACATAATAGGTTCAGATCTGAAATCATGGCACTCGGGCCCTAGTGACAAGCATTAAGCATAGCAAAGTCATAGCAACATCAATCTCAGAACACAGTGGACACTAGGGATCAAACCCTAACAAAACTAATTCGATTACATGATAGATCCCATCCAACCCATCACCGTCCAGCAAGCCTACGATGGAATTACTCATGCACGGCGGTGAGCATCATGAAATTGGTGATGGAGGATGGTTGATGATGATGATGGCGATGGATTCCCCTCTCCGGAGCCCCAAACGGACTCCAGATCAGCACTCCCGAGAGGTTTTAGGGCTTGGCGTCGGCTCCGTATCGTAAAACGCGATGATTTCTTCTCTCTGATTTTTTCTCCCCGGAACTCATTATATGGAGGTGGAGTTGGAGTCGGAGAGGCAACATGGGGCCCAAGAGGTAGGGGGCGCGCCCCCCACCCTCGTGGAGAGACCGTGGGCCCCCTGGCCTTCATCTTTGGCAGGTATTTTTCTTATTTTCTGAAAAGTATCTCCGTGAAGTTTCAGGTCATTCCGAGAACATTTGCTCCTGCACATAAATAACACCATGGTAGTTCTGCTGAAAACAACGTCAGTCCGGGTTAGTTCCATTCAAATCATGCAAGTTAGAGTCCAAAATAAGGGCAAAAGTGTCTGGAAAAGTAGATACGTTGGAGACGTATCAACTCCCCCAAGCTTAAACCTTTGCTTGTCCTCAAGCAATTCAGTTGACAAACTGAAAGTGATAAAGAAAAACTTTTACAAACTCTGTTTGCTATGGTTGTTGTAAATATGTAAATCTAGCATTCAAGTTTTCAGCAAAGATTATAACTAACCACATTCACAATAACACATAGGTCTCAAGTTACTCATATCAATAGCATAATCAACTAGCAAGCCATAATAATAAAACTCGGATGACAACACTTTCTCAAAACAATCATAATATGACCGCAAAACATAAATGCAGAGCACCTTTAAAGACCAAGGAATGACTAGACATTGTAATTCATGGTAAAAGAGATCCAGTCAGGTCATACTCAATGTAAATTAACAACAATGAATGCAAATGACAGCAGTGCTCTCCAACTGGTGCTTTTTAATAAGAGGATGATGACTCAGCACAAAAGTAAATAGATAGGCCCTTCGCAGAGGGAAGCAGGATTTGTAGAGGTGCCAGAGCTCGGTTTTGAAACAGAGGTGAATAATATTTTGAGCGGTATACTTTCATTGTCAACATAACAACCAAGAGATGGTGATATCTTCCATGCTACACACATTATAGGCGGTTCCCAAACAGAATGGTAAAGTTTATGCTCCCCCTTCCACCATAAGCATCAATCCATGGCTTGCTCGAAACAACGAGTGCCTCCAGCTAACAAGAGTCCCAGGAGGAGTTTTGTTTGCAATTATTTTGATTTAGTTTGCATAAAGCATGGGACTGGGCATCCCAGTGACCAGCCATTTATCTCGTGAGTGAGGAGCGGAGTCCACTCCTCTTGAGAATAACCCGCCTAACATGGAAGATACAGACAGCCCTAGTTGGTCCTCAAAGCCTACCCGGCCTGACAGCTTTAGTTGAATGATCTGATCCCGAAGCAAGCTTTCTACTTAAATTGCTATGACTGGCCAACTAATGATAGGACTACCTATCTTGATGCTTTGAATCTGTAAAAGAAAAGGACAGGCAGCCGCTGCTAAACCAAGATCTCCATCTCTTGACTCCGTCAATCAATCTTACCTTATAGGGCACAAAGGTATATTTACCATACGAGCTAGCTGAAGGGCGGTCCTTTTCATCTCTAACTCGAATGTTCGAGCTAATGTTTCCGGTAGTTGGAGTTGCGGGGAAGCTTCCCGGAGACCAATAGATTAAGCTATCCAATGAGTTAGGAACCTTTTTTCTTCCCCCTTCTCTTCTCTGCTTTGCTCGAGGGAATACGACGAGCACTCATCTCCAGCATTCAGGTGGTCCGTGAGAAAAGGGCTTGCGCCTCAGCCGTTTCGCTTGATTCGGACCTTGTGGTTGTAGTCACAGGGTACAAAGATAACCCCACAAATGGTAAGCGAGTCAGTACAATCGGTTGCACAACCGTCCAGTCCATATCATAATTTTCATAATCAATCATATCAGTAGGTGGCATACTTGCCTGCTCAAGTCCATCTACTATGGATGTGGGCTTGGACCAAGTGGCGTAGAAAGCAAAATGTTTTGCAGCGAGTCAAGCGTAATACGATCAAAAGGAAATGGGGTCGATGCTAAAACTCAAACAGTTCCCCAGAGGGGGCCCCGGGTTGAAAGAGCGAGTCCATAAACTGGGCCGAAGATCTGACAGAGGTTGACTTGCTGGCTTGTGAGTTGCCAGCTCCGTAGTTGATTGCTAACCATAGGATAGTGACAGCCAATATTCCTATTCCTGCTTGTGTGCTTGTTTGCTATTCTTCCTGTGGCCGGTAGGAATTTGCCTCTTCTTTTTCCAACTGATATGGCCGATAGGAATTTGCCTATGATTTTTCCAACTGATATGTCGATAGATCTTTAAGTGGCTTACGAGGTAGACTTGATCATGATCCATATCCAACCTTCTCCCATCTGCTTCTGTCTCTAAAGATTAGAGTCATCGACGCGATTCAAGTCCACTCGCTCTTTAACTCGGAGTCGTAGAAGCTAGTGTTGACTCCACTAGATACCCATGCCAAGGTAAGAAACAAACAGCAATGCTTCCTACTTGAATTCAAAGTCGATAGCCAAGCAAAGCTATTCCACTTGGTGAGGCTTCTGGACTTGGTATGAAATAAGAAAACCCTTTTTAAGCAAAACCTCTTGTAGAAAATCCCAATTCACCCTGTCATATGCTTTTTCAAAGTCTAGCTTTAGTATGACCCCCTCTTGTTTAGGTCTTTCTTATAGCGATCGCTGAAAGTCAGTCAATGCCCTGGCTTCAATGAATGAAGACTGATGGGCTACGAAGTGGAGATGATGTCGTCGTGTCATTGCTCGTGATGTCTTCACCAGGATTTGACTTACCAATGTGAAAGGTACCGCCATGCAGTACGAATTGCATGGCTGCATGCAGCCTTTATGAACAAACAAACTTTGCAGAGCCGTTTCACCTAATCGATTCCGTCGGCGGATCATCCACGTGACGAATGGAATGGCAGGCACAATTCTTACTAGTTCGTTCGTCTTGTTGTTCGACAAAATAGAAAGCTGTCTCTCATATGTTATTGTAAGGTGATTCATTCCAGTCTAGTTTATTGTGATATGATCCTGAGGGACTCTTCAAATACATGTAGGGAGTCACACAGGTCTCCGACATATCAAATTGTATCTGGATTTGAGGGATTCGTGGAATTTCCGTTTTTGAATTGCGTTGGGGGAAATCTACCAAAGCTAGGCAGATAGATAGACTCCTTTCCCGCTGCTAAGGGAGAGCAAGAAACTAAATCAAATGATTGTTTTTTTTCACCAGCGGGCGAAACTAGCTCTTCTTTGGTTTCCCTGGGTCCAAGTTGGGGCAAAACCTGCTCTTTTCCCGCAAAAAGTATATCGTACTAGGTGGCGCGACACGCGACATAGGTAGTAAAGTAGTGATACATGAGCTATTCGAGCATACAAGACAGGATATTTATTTGAAGGTTTAGAGTTTGGCACATACAAATTTACTTGGAACGGCAGGTAGATACCGTATATAGATAGGTATAGTGGACTCATGTGGAATAACTTTGGGGTTTAAGGAGTTTGGATGCACAAGCAGTATTCCCGCTTAGTACAGGTGAAGGCTAGCAAAAGACTGGTAAGCGACCAGCTAGAGAGCGACAACAGTCATGAACATGCATTAGAATTAATCAACACTGAATGCAAACATGAGTAGGATATAATCCACCATGAACATAAATATCATGAAGGCTATGTTGATTTTGTTTCAACTACATGCGTGAACATGCGCCAAGTCAAGTCACTTAAATCATTCAGAGGAGGATACCACCCTATCATACCGCATCATAACCATTTTAATAGCATGTTGGCACGCAAGGTAAACCATTATAACTCATAGCTAATCAAGCATGGCACAAGAAACTATGATCTCTAGTTGTCATTGCAAACATGTTTATTCATAATAGGCCAAATCAAGAATGATGAACTAATCATATTTACAAAAACAAAAGAGGTCGAGTTCATACCAGCTTTTCTCATCTCAGCCAGTCCATCATATATCATCATAATTGCCTTTCACTTGCATGACCGAACAATGTGAATAATAATAATAGTGCACGAGCATTGGACTAAGCTGGAATCTGCAGGCATTCAATAAACAGGGGAAGACAAGGCAATATGGGCTCTTTTGTGAGATCAACACTAATGCATATAAGAGCCACTTCAACAATTTAATTATGGTCTTCTCTTATCGACCCCCAAAGAAAAGAAAAGAAATAAAACTATTTACACGGGAAAGCTCCCAACAAGCAAAAGAAGAACATGAAATATTTTTGGGTTTTCTTTTTAATTACTACTACAAGCATGGAAGGTAAATTAATTAAAAGCTACAACTATTTTTTTTTGTTTTTCTTAAGGTTTATTAAACACACAAGAAGATAGCATAAAAAGGAAAATAAACTAGCATGGATGATACAATGAAAAAGTATGAGCGCCGACATTTAGCAATGACTGTGTGAACATAAATGTAGTGTAGGTGGGAAATACGTACTCCCCCAAGCTTAGGCTTTTGGCCTAAGTTGGTCTATGGCCACGGCTAGCCTGGCGGATATCCATAATAGTAGCTAGGGTCATACTATGATGCAGGAGCTATCGCATGCTGAGCTGCAACGTAGCGACGGGCTGCCTCCTCTCTCCTCTCGTACTCATCTACCTCCTCTCTGGTAATAGTATGTCCTCCTCTTGCCTGATAATCAAAGAAAGCAGGAGCAGGGAGAGTAATACGGACATCACGGCGTCTGTCAAAGATTAGTCGATACTTGAGAGGTGATTCGTTCCTCTCGACAAACTGGTGGTGAACCATAGCATTAAAATCTAGATAGGCAGGAGGTAATTTAATATCATCTTCGCGCACATCTATACCAAGAAAATTAGCTACGCGGGTTGCATAAATTCCATCAAAGAAATCTCCATCAAGTCTATTCAGATGCAACCTACGTGCAACAATGGCTCCCAAATTATATGATTTGTCTCCTAACACAGCACTCCTAAGAATACTAAGATCGGGGACACACATGTGACATGCCTCATCTTTACCATTTATGCATCTACCTATGAAGATAGCAAAATAATGTATAGCAGGGAAGTGAATGCTCCATATGGTAGCTTGTATAATATCTCTAGATTCTCCCACAGTTATATTAGCAAGAAAATCTCTAAATTCAGATTTGCGAGGATCCCTTATACTACCCCATTGTGGAAGTTTGCATGCAGTGGTAAAATCCTCTAAGTCCATGGTATAAGATTTATCATAAAGATCAAACAGGATAGTTGGAGAATTACGTGAGGTTGAAAATTCAAACCTCCTCACAAAGGAGCTAGTGAGATCATGATACTGACTGCACTTCTCTTCCTCAAAGCTCACAAGATCAGCGTTACGCAAATATGCGTTGAATTGTTCTTTTATTCCCGCTCAATCCATAAAATTTTCAAAAGGCCACTCACAAGGACGCGCTAGAGCATCTCTTGGTGGCTCTTTGTCAGCATCACGCATTGCAAGCCTGGGTCCTTGCTTCTTGGAAGAACCACCTTGGAACATTTTCCTAAGCATTTTTCTACCTCTAAAAAATTCTGAAAATTTTTTAGTAACTTCAAAATAAAAGTAAACCAAACTCAATAATAATGATAGTAACTACTCCTACAAGTGCCTAGGGCCTATATCATGCATCAAAACTACTTTTGACCATATAAATTTGACATGCAAGCTCAAGAACAGGGTCACCTAAGCAGCAAAAATTTGCAATGAATAAATCACTAGAACAAAAACTAATTGGACCAATGGAGGAGTCACATACCAAGGAACAATCTCCCCAAGCAGTTTTGTGAGAGGTGCTTTGAGCAAGGAGATCGAAAATGGCAGCAAAACGAGCTTGGACTCAGGTTTGAGTTGGTTATTCGTGTTTGGGGGAGGAAGATGAAGTGTGTGGGTGCAGGAATAAGTGGAGGAGGGCCACCCTGGGCCCACGAGGCAGGGGGACGCACCCTCCACCCTCGTGGGCAGGTGGTTGACCCCCCTGGTGTGTTCTCAGTTCCATAAATCCTCAAATATTCTGAAAAAATCATATTTAATTTTCAGGGCATTTGGAGAACTTTTATTTTCGAGGTATTTTTATATTGCATGGATAATCAGATAACAGACAAAAAAATATTTATTTATTTTATTTAATATAAATAACAGAAAGTATAAGTGGGGTACAGAAGGTTCTGCCTTCTAGTTTCATCCATCTCATGATCATCAAAAGGAATCCACTAACAAGGTTGATCAAGTCTTGTTAATGAACTCATTCCGAATAACATGGAACCGGAGAAATTTCGAATAACACTAAGTTACCTCAACGGGGATGTGCACATCCCCAATAATAAGAATATCATATTTCTTCTTGACAGTAGGAAGAGGAAATTCAAAACCTCCAAATATAATCGATGGAATTTTTCCAATAGAGTTGATACTATGAACATGAGGTTGTTTCCTTGGAAAGTGTACCGTATGCTCATTACCATTAACATGAAAAGTGACATTGCCTTTAGTGCAATCAATAACAGCCCCTACAGTATTCAAAAAGGGTCTTCCAAGAATAATAGACATACTATCGTCCTCGGGAATATCAAGAATAACAAAGTCCATTAAAATAGTAATGTTTGCAACTACAACAGGCACATCCTCACAAATACCGACAGGTATAGCAGTTGATTTATCAGCCATTTGCAAAGATATTTCAGTAGGTGTCAACTTATTCAAATCAATTATATGATATAAAGAGAGAGGCATAACACTAACAACGGCTCCAAGATCACATAAAGCAGTTTTAACATAGTTTCTTTTAGTGGAGCATGGTATAGTGGGTACTCGTGGATCTCCAAGTTTCTTTGGTATTCCACCCTTAAAAGTATAATTAGCAAGCATGGTGGAAATTTCAGCTTCCGGTATCTTTCTCTTATTTGTAATAATATCTTTCATATACTTAGCATAAGGATTGGTTTTGAGCATATCAGTTAATCGCATACGTAAAAAGATAGGTCTAATCATTTCAGCAAAGCACTCAAAATCCTCATCATCCTTTTTATTGGATGGTTTAGGAGGAAAGGGCATGGGTTTCTGAACCCATGGCTCTCTTTCTTTACCGTGTTTCCTAGCAACAAAATCTTTCTTATCATAACGTTGATTCTTTGATTGTGGGTTATCAAGATCAATAGCAGGTTCAATTTCTATATCATTATCATTACTAGGTTGAGCATCATTATGAACATTATTATTAACATTATCACTAGTTTCAGGTTCATTACCAGATTGAGTTTCAGCATCAGAAATAGAAATATCATTTGGATTCTCAGGTGTTTCAACAATAGGATCACTAGAAGCATGCAAAGTCCTATCATTTTTCTTTTTCTTCTTTTTAGAAGAGCTAGGTGCATCTATATTATTTCTCTGAGAATCTTGCTCAATTCTTTTAGGATGGCCTTCAGGATACAAAGGTTCCTGAGTCATTCTACCACCTCTAGTCATAACTCTAACATCATTATCATTATTCTTACTGTTCAATTCATTGAGAAAATCATTCTGAGCTTTAAGTACTTGTTCTTCTTGAGTGGTAACCATAGAAGCATGTTTACTAATAAGTTTAAGTTCAGCTTTAACATTAGCCATATAATCACCCAAGTGTCCAAGCATATTTGAATTGTATTTCAATTGTCTACCAAAATAAGCATTAAAATCTTCTTGCTTTACCATAAATTTATCAAACTCATCTAAGCATGGGCTAGCAATTTTAGTAAATGGGATGACAGCTTTATCATATCTATAGAGAGAATTTACCTTTACTACCTGTGTCGGGTTATCCAGACCATGAGTTTCTTCAATAGGTAAAGGTTTAAGATTATATGTTTCTTCAACAGGAGGTAAATTAAGACCGTGTATTTCTTCAATAGGAGGTAAATTCTTAACATCTTCAGCTTTAATACCCTTTTCTTTCATAGATTTCTTTGCCTCTTGCATATCTTCAGGACTGAGAAATAGAATACCCCTCTTCTTCGGAGTTGGTTTAGGAATAGGCTCAGGAATTGGCTCCGAAGGTGTCCAATTATTTTCATTCAACATATTATTCAATAGAATTTTAGCTTCATCCGGTGTTCTTTCCCTGAAAACAGAACCAACACAACTATCCAGGTAATCTCTGGAGGCATCGATTAGTCCATTATAAAAGATATCAAGTATTTCATTTTTCTTAAGAGGATGATCAGGCAAAGCATTAAGTAATTGGAGAATCCTCCCCCAAGCTTGTGGGACACTCTCTTCTTCAATTTGCACAAAATTATAAATATCCCTTAAAGCAGCTTGTTTCTTATGAGCAGGGAAATATTTAGCAGAGAAGTAATAAATCATATCCTCGGGATTACGCACACAACCAGGATCAAGAGAATTAAACCATATCTTAGCATCACCCTTTAATGAGCACGGAATTATTTTAAGGATGTAAATGTAGCGAGTTCTCTCATCTTTAGTGAACAGGGTAGCTATATCATTTAATTTAGTAAGATGTGCCACAACAGTTTCAGATTCATAACCATGAAAAGGATCAGATTCAACCAAAGTAATTATATCAGGATCAACAAAGAATTCATAATCCTTATTAGTAATAAAGATAGGTGAAGTAGCAAAAGTAGGTTCAGGTTTCATTCTAGCATTTAGAGATTGCTTACTCCATTTAGCTAATAATTTTTTAAGTTCAGTTCTATTTCTGCAAGCTAAAATGGCTAAAGAAGCATCTTGATCAAAGACATAACCCTTAGGAATGGCAAGTGGTTCTTCATCATCACTTTCATCAGTATCATCAGATTCAATATTTTCAATTTCTCTAGCCCTATCAAGTTGTTCATCAAGAAAAGCACTAAGTGGCATAGTAGTATCATGCATAGAGGTAGTTTCATCATAAGTATCATGCATAGCAGAAGTGGCATCATCAATAACATGCCACATATCAGAACGAATAGCAGAAGCAGGTGTAGGTGTCACAAACTTACTCATAACAGAAGGTGAATCAAGTGCAGAGCTAGATGGCAGTTCCTTACCTCCCCTCGTAGTTGAGGGATAGATCTTGGTTTCTGGATCTCTCAAGTTCTTCATAATGATAAGCAGATATATATCCTAGGTGACTCAATGAATAGAGCTATGCTCCCCGGCAACGGCGCCAGAAAATGGTCTTGATAACCCACAAGTATAGGGGATCGCAACAGTTTTCGAGGGTAGAGTATTCAACCCAAATTTATTGATTCGACACAAGGGGAGCCAAAGAATATTCTCAAGTATTAGCAGCTGAGTTGTCAATTCAACCACACCTGGAAACTTAATATCTGCAGCAAAGTGTTCAGTAGCAAAGTAATATGATAGTAGTGATAACGGTAGCAAAAGGTAACAGTGGTAAAAGTAATGTTTTTGCTATTTTGTAGTGATGATAGCAATAGCAATGGAAAAGTAAATAAGCGAAGCAAAATATATGGAAAGCTCGTAGGCAATGGACCGGTGATGGAGAATTATGCCAGATGCAGTTCATCATTGTTGGAGTAATGGGCCACGGGTAGGCCAACCCGAGCCCTAGAACCTTTCAAGACATTGGGGCAGGCTGCGCCCCTCAAGACCCCAGGATGGAGAGCCGCCTTCAAGAAGTCCACGACAAGATGGCCGACTGACCACTCGCGGCCGAGTTCCAGGGACGACCGCAGGGTAAGCCGACTCCTGACTGGCGACTTCCGGAGAAGCCGGCTTTGGGGAGTCTGCCTGCGAATCCAACAAACCCCGTGACCTCGTCAAGGGGCGATGGGGCAGGGGAGTGGCTACAGTGAAGCCCACTCACGCCCCTTACCAAGGGCGGGCATGGCGACAGCACGCCGTACCACGGAAGATCTCCATGCGGCGTGGCACTATTGCCGTACCGGCCCTGACATCAGCACCGAAGACCGAATCCTGCACCCACGATGGCTTGTCTGTATGGCTCAGAGGCGGCGGGTCCCACCAGACGGTGAGACCCCAAGAGACGGCAAGAGGACCACTAGTCGGACCCATCGGAAGTCGGCCTGGGGGAGTCGGCCGAGCCCTCCCCCGGGGCCCATGCACCATTAATCAAGATGTGATGGAGAGTGGCAATAGTGATCGCCCGCCAGGCGGCGGGGCTGTTGCCACGACCCCATGATCAAGCCCGTGTCATCAGAAGCACGGCTACAGTAATCAGCAGCCGGCAAGACCCGCCCGCGGCGGACGCGGCCTGTCGGCTTCGTACCAGGCCAGTCAGCGGGGCCCGCCAGCCGGCGGGCCCCAATGGTCGGCAGAGAAGACGGAGGCCGGAGGCGCTGACGGCTGGGCCCGCGTCCAGCCGGATTACCATTGTACCCCAGGGGGTAGGCCTATATAAACCCCCCCAGGGCACCCATGCAAAGGGTTGGAACCCATTAGCTCTAGACCAGATCATATAGAAGGGAGAGAGCTAGCCTTGCCCTCTCCTACCTCCTAGAAACAGCTCAAGGAGCAACCGTGTAAACACCTTGCCATAGTGATCATGCGGAGACCACGCAGAGCAACAGTAGGGGTATTATCTCCTCGGAGAGCCCTGAAGCTGGGTAAGATTCGCTGGCGTGCATGTCTTCGCCTCATCCCGTTTCCAGGCACCGGCGACATTCTACTCGCCCCCACCATGATAAGCCATCCTTTGGCATATGTCGCACCAAACCCCCGACATTTGGCGCCCACCGTGGGGCCTGGTGCACCACCGTCCGGAGACATGTTCTGGATGGGAACCCTTTTTCTCCCTGGCGAGCGCAGCCAGCCAGGCACGCCAGACGGAGTTTGCGCCGACGCGCTAAGTGGCGTTGAGATCGCCTGCGCAGCCAACTACCTGGCCGAACTTGTCGGCGAGGTCCGCCTCTCCGATGAACCTGCATGCAACGCAGGCACGGGCGGCCCCGAGAACCTCCTCGCGGGCCTCCTCGATCAACTCCATGTTTCCGGCGAGCCTGCCGTAGACTTGGAGTCTATGGGCTCCATCGACCCGATGCTGGTCGACTCCGACACCGCGTCGCTCGACGCGTTCCCCACCAACGTGGTGGTCTACGATGAACCTCTCCCTCGCGCGGAGAGCAACGGAAGCACCGTCACCGAGGTGCTCATCATCAGTCATGACGAGCTCCCCGGCGAAGGAGCGCACGACTCACTCGGCGTGGCGCTGCAAGACCTAACTGCACCCATTCTGGAAGATGCTGACGCCGAGACGTTGGAGGCGCGCCGCCTTCAACTCGTTGAAGGCGTGAAGAAGCTGGCCAGCATGAGACGCTTGTCAGAAGCTTACCAGCGGGAGATGGATCGCGCCGTCGGCGGCTCGCCGGCCCCGGCGGGGCCCAGCCGCCTTGGCACGGTCCAGAAGCGTGGCGTAGCCATCGCCAACCTGTTTGGGCAAGCCGCCTTGTGTACGCTACACCAGCAGAGAACATTCAAGCTGCCAGGCAGCGGCGGATGAGCTGGACAATTTCGAGGGCGAAGAGCGCCGCCTCATGATGGAGCGAGTCCAGCGGCTCTTCGACGCGGCCGCCGCGCAGAACGAGGCCGGCTGCCGCACGGAGGCGCCGCAGCGGCCAAACGACGACCTTCACCGAGAGCAAGGCGCGACGTCTTGGACGCCAACTGGCGGCGCCCGAGGAAGAAGGGACAGGGAGCCGGCTGTCAGCCACAGTCGGACTCGCATTACCATAGAGCGCGACCGAGACGGCCGCCCGAGAGCAGTGGAACGACGGGACGAATGTCCGCCTCCCCCTCCCCGCAAGGAGAGGCGAGTCTCCTCGCTGCTTGTTGACCATCCGACTCTCGGCGACCGCCTTGGCCGCCGAGAGGGAGTTGGAGAGAATGACGCCCGCCACCGGATCGACCGACTTCACCGATCCTTAGCGCTGGAAGAAGAAGACGAGCTGGGTCCGCCTTGTTTCGGGCCCCGCATTCGGGACATCCCTTTCCCAGAGGGTTCACGCTCCCAAGAGACACGCCCAAGTATACCGGCTCCGTGAAGCCGGAAGACTGGCTAGTCGACTACTCCACGGCTGTCAGCATAGCGAACGGCAACAAGCGCATCACCGTAAAGTACGTTCCGCTCATGCTCTAGGGCACGGCCCGGACATGGCTGAACAGCCTAAAGCCCCGCAGCATCAACAGCTGGGTCGACTTCATCGAAGCATTCGTCCGCAACTTCACCAGCACGTACAAGTGTCCTCCCAAGCCTCGTCAGCTCTCCTTGTGCGTGCAAGGCCCCGACGAGTCAACTCGCGATTACCTCACGCGTTGGGCCGAGCTTCGGAACTCCCGTGAGGGCGTGCATGAGGTGCAGGCCATCGAGTACTTCACAGCCGGGTGCAGAGAAGGCACCCTCCTCAAGCACAAGCTCCTCTGCGACGAGCCAAAAACCCTCGACGAGCTGCTGATCATAGCGGACAAGTACGCCACGGCCGACTCCTCCATGAAGGCAGAGATTCAAATCAGCACAACTGGCAAAGTGGCTCCTCAAGCTCCAAGAACTCCGGCGGCAGACGCCAACCGGCGACAACAGCAGGGCGACCACAAGCGCAAGGCCCCGCAGCCGGCTTCCAGCAGCTGGCAAGTTGCGACCGTTGAAGCCCAGCAGCCAGATGAGCAGCCTCCGCCCAAGCGACAGAAAGGCGGCAAGCCAAACTGGTTGTCGGCCTTCTCCTATGAGCAGACTTTGGATGGACCTTGCAAGTTCCATAGCGGCGCGAAGCCGTCGAATCACACCACCCGGAAGTGCCACTGGCTCACCAGGATCGCCAAGGGAGACGACCTCCTGCCTTCCCCACCTGCTGGGCAGCCGCCTCCGCCGCCGCCCCAGCAGCCGGCTGTCAGGCTAGTCGGCGCGGTACAAGATGAATACCCTGAAGAGCACGGAGCCTACGTGGTGTTCACCAGTGTGGCTGATGATCGACGCAGCAGGCGGCTGCAGCGACAAGAGGTGAATGCAGTAGCGTCGGAGACGCCAGAGTTCATGCACTGGTCCGAGAAGCCTATCAGCTAGAGCAGGGCTGACCACCCAGAAGTGATGCCGAGTCCGGGCTTGCCTTGGTCCTGGACGCCACCTTTGCTACAGACAGACGAGCCGCGCGTTTCTCGCGAGTTCTGATAGACGAAGGCAGCAGCATCAATATCCTGTACAAGGACACCATGGAGAAGTTAGGAATCAAGCAAAGACAGCGTCAGAACAGCCGAACAGTGTTCCACGGCATTGTTCCTGGGCTTTCCTGCTCGCCAATCGGCAAGATCCTGATGGACGTCCTCTTTGGAGACAAAGATCACTTCCGCAGAGAGTCTGATTGGTTTGAGGTGGTGGACCTTGAGAGCCCATACCATGTGCTACTTGGCCGACCCGCCTTGGCCAAGTTCATGGCGGTCCCCCACTACGCCTACCTCAAGATGAAGATGCCCAGTTCCAGGGGAATTCTGACTGTGGTTGGCGACTACCGGAAGTCGTCTGCTTGCGCGGCTGAGAGCAGTCGGCTGGCTGAGTCCCTGGTAATCGCGGCCGAGAAGCGGCTCCTTGAGCGAGTTGTGGCGATGGCCGGCAAGTAGCCTGAGGTATCGCCCAACCCAAAAGAGTCGAAGACTGAGGGTTCATTCAAGCCGGCCAAAGAGACAAAGAAGATACCCTTGGATCCGGAGCACCCAGAGAGGCACGTCGTCGTGGGTGCAAACCTCGACATCAAATAGGAAGGCAAGCTCGTCGATTTCCTCCGTGAGAATTGGGACATCTTCGCATGGTCCCCCAAAGACATGCCAGGTGTACCGACGAAATTCGCCGAGCACAAGTTACATGTCCGATCTGATGCAAAGCCGGTCAGGCAGCCCCTGCGCCGCCTATCAGAAGAGAAGAGAAGAGTTTTCGGAGAAGAGATAGCCCAAATCCTAGCAGCCGGCTTCATTATGGAAGTGTTCTTTCCAGAATGGCTAGCAAATCCGGCCCTGGTACTGAAGAAGAACAAGCAGTGGTGAATGTGTATTGACTACATGAGCATCAACAAGGCCTGCCCCAAGGACCCATTTGCTCTACCAAGAATCGATCAGGTGATAGACTCCACAGCCGGATGCAAGCTGTTGAGTTTTTTGGATGCATACTCAGGATATCACCAGATCAAGCTGAAACATGGCTGACAGACTGAAGACCGCCTTCATCACGCCGTTTGGAGCCTTCTGCTACCTCACCATGACGTTCGGCTTAAGGAATGCTGGCGCCACCTTTCAGCGTTGCATGCAGAAGTGCCTCCTCAAACAGCTCGGCAGGAACGCCCACGTCTACGTGGACGACATGGTGGTGAAGACGGAAAAGCGTGGAACACTGCTGGAAGACCTCAAGGAGACTTTTGAGAACCTGCGCCGATTCCAGATCAAGCTCAATCCCGAGAAGTGTGTCTTCGGAGTACCAGCCGGCCAGCTCCTTGGCTTCCTGGTCTCTGAACGCGGCATAGAATGCAACCCAGTAAAAATCAAGGCCATTGAGAGAATGGAGGTACCCAGCCGACTGCTGGATGTACAAAAGTTCACTGGCTGCTTGGCGTCCATCAGCCGATTCATCAGTCAGCTGGGCGAGAAAGCTCTCCCCTTATACCAACTCATGAAGAAGACCACTTTTTTCGAGTGGAACCATAAGGCGGACGAAGCTTTTCTCCAGTTGAAGAAGATGCTGACTACTCCACCCGTCCTGGCGGCTCCGACTCCAAAGGAACCTATGCTCCTGTACATCGCCGCCACTAGACGGGTGGTCAGCATGATCATTGTAGTGGAACGCAAGGAGGAAGGCAAGGCACTACCTATCCAGAGACCGGTATATTACCTGAGCGAAGTACTGTCAACCTCCAAGCAGAACTACCCCCACTACCAAAAGATGTGCTATGGTGTACACTTTACTACAAAGAAATTGAAGCCTTACTTTCAAGAGCATCCAATCACGGTGGTCTACACGGCCCCACTTGCCGAGATCATTGGTAGCCGAGATGCTTCTGGCCGAGTGGCCAAGTGGGCCATAGAGCTGGCTCCTTACACCATCCACTACCAGCCCCGCACCACTATCAAGCCACAAGCACTGGCCGACTTCCTCGTCGACTGGGCCGAGACCCAGTACCTACCTCCAGCTCCTGACTCCACCCATTGGCGGATGCATATCGACGGCTCCAAGATGCGCACCGGCTTGGGAGCCGGCGGCGTCCTCACCTCTCCTAAAGGCGACAAGCTCAAATACGCATTAAAAATCCATTTCGCCGCCTCCAACAACGTCGCCGAGTACAAGGCGCTCATTCACGGGCTCCGGCTTGCCAAAGAACTTGGCATCCGCCGGATCTTGTGTTATGGCGACTCGGACTTAGTGGTCCAGTAATCATCCGGCGACTGGGACATGAAAGACGCAAACATGGCGAGTTACCGTTTCCTCGTGCAGCAGCTCAGGGGTATTTCGAAGGGTGCGAGTTCCTCCATGTGCCAAGAAATGACACCGACCAAGCAGATGCCTTGGCACGAATCGGCTCTACCCGCCAAGCAATACCATCTGGCGTCGCCCTTCAACGCCTCCTCAAGCCGTTTGTCTAGCCTTCACCAGAATCAGACTCCATTTTTGTGTCGGCTCCTCCCGAAGACGTCGGATCCGACTCCAGAGCTCCGGCAGTCGGTACGGGGATTTTGGCGGATGACTCCAAAGCCGCCACAGTCGAACCCGGCCCGGGGACCGCGGCGGTGGACTCGAAGACTCCAGAACTCGGCCTAAGGGCCGCGCCAGTTGGCCTGGGGACTTCATTAACCCAGCAAGCGGTTGTTGACTCCAACCCGCCGCCTCCTAGCCCAACCGCCCTCGTCCAAGTCGCAGTTCTGGCAGTTGAAGAAATAGGAGCACCCTCATGGGCCCAGCCCATCCTCAAGTTCCTGGTGAACAAAGAGCTGCCGACTGATGAGACCTCAGCTCGGCAAGTACAACGCCGGGCGGCAGCCTACACCATAGTCAACAGAGATGTAACACCCTCGATGCGACTATATCTCCCACGTGTCGAGGCACGACTTAGAGGCATAATCGCATTGAAGGCATATGTCGCAAGTTAGGCAATCTTCACAACATCCCATGTAATATAGATAAATAAAGGGGAGATAAATAGTTGGCTTACACTCACCACGTCAATCAAGTACATAAATAACATTACATCATAAAACACCCATGGCCCGACTACGGCGCCAAAATAGAAGAACAACCCAACATGCGACACGGTCCCGATCACCCCAACTGGGCACCACTACTGATCATCAGGAAAAGAAACATAGTATCGTTGAGAGTCCTTGTCGAACTCCCACTTGAGCTCAAGCGCGTCATCTGGAGCGGAATCATCGGGTCCTGCATTTGGTGTAATAATAATCTGTGAGCCACAGGGACTCAGCAATCTCGCACCCTCGCGATCAAGACTATTTAAGCTTATAGGTAAGGCAAGGTAAATATATGTGGAGCTGCAGCAAGCGACTAGCATGAATGGTGGCTATCCTGTTCGCAAAAGAGAGCGAGAAGAGGAGGCAAAGCGCGAACGCATAACTAGAGGGCAATCCTGCGGCAAGCATTACTCCAACACCGTGTCCACTTCCCGGACTCCACCGAGAAGAGGTCATCACGGTAACTCACACAGTTGATTCATTTTAATTAAATTAAGGTTCAAGTTATCTACAACCGAACATTAACAAATTCCCATCTCCCCATAACCGCGGGCACGGCTTTCGAAAGTTCAAATCCCTGCAGGGGATTCCCAACTTAGCCCATGACAAGCTCTCACGGTCAACGAAGGAATAGACCTCCTCCCAAGACGTTCCGATCAGACTCGGTACCTCGGTTCTTCAAAACACTTCGACAGGTTAAAACTAATCCAGCAACACCGCCCGAATGTGCCGACAAATCCCGATAGGAGCTGCACATATCTCGTTCTCAGGGCACACTCAGATTGTCTTAGGTACGGGTAGGCCATCCCAGAGTTGCCCCTGGTGGCCACCGGCAGCTGACAGGTGGACCAACACTCAGAGGAGCACTGGCCCGGGGGGTTTAAAATAAGATGACCCTCGGGCTCCGGAAACCCAAGGGAAAAAGAGGCTAGGTGGAAAATGGTAAAACCAAGGTTGGGCATTGCTGGAAAAGCTTTAATCAAGGCGAACTATCAAGGGGTTCCCATTATAACCCAACCGCGAAAGGAACGCAAAATCCGGAAACATAACACCGATATGACGGAAACTAGGGCGGCAAGAGTGGAACAAAACACTAGGTGAGAGGCCGAGCCTTCCACCCTTTACCAAGTATATAGATGCATTAAGATAACATGGCAATATAATGATATCCCAACAAGTAAATAATGTTCCAACAAGGAACGGTCTCCAATCTTCACCTGCAACTAGCAACGCTATAAGAGAGGCTGAGCAAAGCGGTAACATAGCCAATCAACGGTTTGCTAGGACATGGTGGGTTAGAGGTTTGACATGGCAATTTGGGAGGCTTGAAAGCAAGTGGTAGGCATCGTATCATTGGCATAGCAAAAGAGCGAGCATCTAGCAAAGCAAAGATAGTAGTGATTTCGAGGGTATGATCATCTTGCCTGCAAAGTTGTCAGAGTTGACTGGATCCTCGAAAGCAAAGTCAACGGGCTCCTCGTTAGCGAACTCGTCTCCCGGCTCTACCCAAACAAGACAAACAAGCAACAAGGACACAATCAATCACGTGCAAACTCAAACAATATGATGCAAACATGGTATGCTATGCGGGATGCAATATGTGATGCATATGCAAGATTGACAAGGAATGCATGAACCTGGCCTCAACTTGGAAATCCAAGTGTGCCACTGGAAAGATGAGATTAAATCGCTTGAAAACGATATAAAGATCACCGGAATCGTAGTTACGGTTTGGAAATGGCAAGCGATTCAAATATGACATCGGTCTACGATTTACAGCAAGTAGCCATCTAAATGCAATGAGATGAACATGCTACAGCACCCAAACATGGCAACAAAATACATGGCAGGGGTGCATTCAAGATGCTTAACAAAAGTCTAGCACTGAGCTACGGCCAATTCATCCATTAACAGGTTCAAACAAGCATGGCAAAAATGCATATGATAAACAGATCTCAGACTTAGTGAAATTAACACTTGTCTGGAATTTCAGATCAGATACCACTCTTCGGAGCAACAAAACTACAAGCTACAGGACCTGAACATGGCAAAGTAAAGCATGGCATGGAGCTACTCAAAGAGCTTAACAAAAGTCCCTTAGTCACCTTGAGCCAAAAGGGATCAGAAAATACAATTTCAAGCATGTGAACATGGTAAAAACATAATCAGATCACAGACTTAGTGAAAACTGGAGCATGCTGAAACAGATATCAAGTAGGCATGTTTACGAGCTCGAAGCACTCACTACAGAGCAAGTCATGGCAAGCTAAGCATACACCCATCAAGAATACACAAAATTCAAGCTAGACATGGCAAGAACAATAACATAGCATGCACGGATCAACTACAACATCCTCGGCAAAATCGCTAACAAGTAGACAATCTGCCCAGATTCATGAAGTAGCAAAAGTAGAGCTCGATTGACTCAAGCTAGGGTGCTCCATAATTGCAAACAAAGGCATGGATGGATAGAGCACTATAAGATTAACAAAACATCCTAACTGATCATCCTCAAAAGAGGCACGGATCACTAGGAAACAACATGAACATATGGCATCATGAGAAAAATAGATCAAGGACTTAGTGGAATTGCTAAGTCCCTGAAATCAGCATTACCAAGTGCCTCACTTTGCAAGCTTGTGCTAGTCACCACACACATCACAAAAATACATGGGTTGCACCTCTGGAAAGATTGCAAAACCCTTAACAAAACACGTGTAGAGCTCATGGGCATATCATGCACACAATAATCATGGCAAAAATGACAAATATCTAAATGGAGCAGCAGATCTGACAATTATCTCAAGTAGCACTCTTCCAATAGCATTTCTGGTATCAAGATGAACTCAAATGAAAATGATGCAATGAGATGAAATGATGTGCTCTCTGAGACGAACATTTTGATATGCTATATACCAAAAACGGAGCTACAGATGAGGAGATACGACATGATGAACAGGAGCATATGAACTAGGGTTTTGGGGAAAAAGTCGACCGATTCCAGATCTGGATCTGGTTTGCACGCGGATCGAGGTTCGTCGCCGAAGTCACCGGAGCTCGCCGGAGAAGCAGGGGGCGTCGCCGGACTTGCCGAGAAGAGGAGGGGCTCGCCGGGGCGCGGTCGTCGGCGTGCTCGCCGGCTCCGGGTGGTGGCGGCGCGGCCTTGCCGGAGTAGGAGGAGGCGCGGCGGAGCGCCGGCGAGGAAGGTGGCGGGCGGCAGCGTGCGGCGGTCGGCGGGGTCGGCGCCGGCAACGAGGCGCGTCGCGGCGGAGGCGGCAGCCGGTGTGGGCGGTGCGGTGAGGGAGGCGTGCCTCGGGCGAGTGGCGGCGGAGGCGGGCCGCGGGGGTTTAAAATAAGATGACCCTCGGGCTCCGGAAACCCAAGGGAAAAAGAGACTAGGTGGCAAATGGTAAAACCAAGGTTGGGCATTGCTGGAAAAGCTTTAATCAAGGCGAACTATCAAGGGGTTCCCATTATAACCCAACCGCGTAAGGAACGCAAAATCCGGGAACATAACACCGATATGACGGAAACTAGGGCGGCAAGAGTGGAACAAAACACTAGGCGAGAGGCCGAGCCATCCACCCTTTACCAAGTATATAGATGCATTAAGATAACATGGCAATATAATGATATCCCAACAAGTAAATAATGTTCCAACTATGTCTGTTCCACTCTGAGTGTTTGGATGATGTAATGTTATTTATGTACTTGATTGACGTGGCGAGTGTAAGCCAACTATGTATCTCCCCTTTATTTATCTATATTACATGGGATGTTGTGAAGATTGCCTAACTTGCGACATATGCCTTCAATGCGATTATGCCTCTAAGTCGTGCCTCGACACGTGGGAGATATAGTCGCATCGAGGGTGTTACAAGAGAGCTGGTCAGGCGCAGCATCACTGGTGTCTACCAGCGCTGCGTAGAGCCAGAGCAAGGCCAAGCGATTCTCAAAGACATCCATCAAGCCGAGTGCGGCCACCATGAGGCTTCAAGAGCACTCGTCGCCAAAGCCTTTCGACATGGTTTCTTCTGGCCAACTGCCTTGGAAGAGGCCAAGGAGTTGGTCCAAAAATGCAAAGGGTGCCAGAAGTTCAGCTCCAAGCTGCACCAGCCAGCTTCTGCACTCAAGACCATCCCCATTGCCTGGCCTTTCGCAGTTTGGGGTCTAGACATGGTGGGACCATTCAAGACAGCACGAGGTGGGCTTACTCACTTAGTTGTCGCAGTGTACAAGTTCACCAAGTGGATAGAAGCGAAGCCAATCAAGAAGCTGAACGGTCCAACTGCCGTGACTTTCATCGCCGATATCACAATTCGATACGGCAAACCACACAGCATCATTACCGACAACGGCACAAATTTTGCCAAAGGCGCCTTGGCCCGTTTCTGCGCAACACAGGGCATCCGACTAGACCTAGCGTCCGTCGCCCATGCACAGTCAAACGGCCAGGTGGAGCGAGCAAACGGCCTCATCCTGTCCGACATCAAGCCCCGGCTGATCTAGCCTCTGGAGCGCTCAGCTGGCTGCTGGCTCGATGAGCTACCAGCCGTCCTCTGAAGTCTGCGCACGACTCCAAATAAGTCAACCGGCTTCATGCCTTTCTTCCTCGTCTATGGTGCCGAAGCCATCATCCCAACGGACATAGAGTTCGACTCCCCACGAGTCACCATGTACACCGAGGAGGAAGCAGAAGAAGCACGACAAGACGGCGTCAATCTGCTGGAAGAGGGCCGGCTGTTGGCACTCAGTCGGTCCAGCTTCTACCAGCAGAGCCTGCGCCGATACCACAATAGGAAGGTCAGGCCAAGATCTTTCCAAGAAGGCGACCTTGTGCTCCGGCTGATCCAGCGAACAGCCGGCCAGCACAAGCTGTCGGCGCCTTGGGAAGGCCCTTTCATCATCAACAAAGTACTGGGCAATGACTCCTACTACCTGATTGACGCTCAGAAGCCCCGAGCACGCAAGAGGGACGACTCCGGCAAGGAGACAGAGCGGCCATGGAATGCAAATCTCCTCCGAAGATTTTAAAGTTGATGCAGTATGTACCACGCTTCCTTTTGTATTAAAGTACCAAGACTTCGGGCCCCCGAGATGAACTCGGGGACTGCCCTCTTTTGTCTGTATGATAAAGATTATGCCTACAAGTATGTTACTCTTTGTCATACCGCTTGGCACCGGGCTCGACAATTCGGCCCGGGGACTTGCCGCCTTGCACTATGAAATGCTTCCTGCAGTCGGACAAGTAGTGTGTAAACGCCTAAACCGTCTCCTGTCAGAAGCCGCAGCTCGCAGAGCGACTGAACGGTGGGCAGAAGTAAGGTAGAATGGGCATTCACATGAAAAATGGCTAAGGACTCAAAGCATAAAACATAGCTCAATACGGCTTCCAGCCTTTCTCGCAAACCGACTCTCAAATAGTCGGATTACCGTCTTCTATTCAACTTGCTCAAAAAAACTCTTAAAAACGGCTAAGTACTTGCCTTCCCAAAGTAGCCAAGCATTTGATCCAGCAGCAGTCCGCAGAGCGGCTGTCCGATTGGCAAGGCAGGCAACTAAGAGAAAGCAGCAAAGGAAAATGCCAAAAGAGCAATGAGCAAGAAAAGATGGAACTCGGATAAATATATTTACATAACATAGGCCCTTGGCCGAATCTTCGAGTAGAAGTTCAAAATACACCCCGTGGGTGGAATTGTGCGAATTAACAAGTTCTTCAAAGACTGCTAAAGAAGATAAAATAAAGCGGCAACTTAGGAAGCAACAGACAGATTTGGAGGGTCGGAGGAGGAGGCAGCATCAGGCGTCGGGGCGTCCGGCTGGCTAGTCTCGGTTTGATCGCCGACGGCGGCAGTCGACTCGGTCGCGCACGGCTTGTTGCTGGAGGCGCGGTCGAGCTGAGGTTGGCCGTCTGCTCCATCTTCTGGTGCCTCCGCCTCGCCTCTGGCCTCCGCCTCGCCCTCCTCCTCGACGCTGCAGCCAATCACCTCCGCCGAGTCCTCGCCGTAGTCTGGGTTCATCCCAAACCACTCCGGCGGTACCTCCTCGCCGTCTTCAGACCACTCGGGGACGAAGATACTGGTGTCAGTGTACTCGGCAATCGCCGCAGCACGCTTGACGAGGGCGTCTTCCACAGCTGCTAGCTCCGGCTGGGCCTCTGACCAGTCTAGATCCAGCCCCGGATACCATGCCTTGACGAACTCCAAGGCCCGACGCGCTCCAGCTCGGGCCGAAGAGCCCTTCCAGGCCTCAAGACGACCAGCCGCGACCTCTAGCCAGTCGGCCCTCAGGTTGGGGGTGCGCGGAGCCTGCATATCCGGCCACAGGGCGGCAATCGCCTGGGCACCAACACGCTGAAGCCGGCACAGCATCCGGTGAGCCGGCCGAAGGCGAGCCTCGATGCTCAGGATGTGCTCGTCAAGAGTTCGAGGGGCGTCGGCGGCAATCTCTGCACCCTCCGCCCTCCGACCTTCTCGGTCAGCCTCGATGGCTTGGATGGCGGCCTGCGAGTGCCCAGGAAAGAAGTCTGCAAAGACAGGAAGAAACAAAGAAGCAAGTCAAAAACCAGAAGTCAGCACGACTTAAAGTAGCAGCTCGAGGAAAATAAAGAAACTCACCATCAATGATGTCTTCAATCTCGTGGAAGCCGGAGGCCAGCATCGCCGCCTTGTCATACCAGGCGGAGTGCTCGCTCGTGAACTTGGCCAGGAGGGCGGTTTCCGTTTCCTCCGCTTCCCTCTGCGTCTTCACAAGCTGCTCCTACTCTGCCAATTGAGAGGCCAGCAGATCGCGCTCCGTGGCGAGCTTGCTGCACTCCTCCTCCGGCTCTCCGACAGATCGGCGGTCCGCTTGCCCAGCTCTTCAACGTTATGGTTGAAGGCAGTGACGCGGAGGTTGTGGTAATCCTGCGACGAACATTTCAGACAAAAAGTTAATACCCAGAGTTCATTAATTGGAGTTCCGGGCTGCCTGCTCAGCAGCCAGCCCGAAACTCGAGGACTACACCCAGTGGGTGTGTTGGCGCGCCCCCACAGAGAGGAACAAGAAAACAAAAACCAAGGGAAAAAAACATACCCGAACGGCTGCCCGCGACGCCAGGAACGCCTTGGTGCAACTCTGGAGAGCGTCGCCCTCAGCGCGAAGCTTCGCCTGGACGTCCAGGAGCGCCTGGTTTAGCGGCCCTGTGCCGCCTCCTCGCACCCACCCAATGGGCGCGGTGCTTGTCACTTCGGCGTTTGGGATCGCCGAGCTGACGGTGCCGGCTTCCACGGGCGGGGTGCCGAAGTCGCCTTCTCCAGACGGCGGCGCATTGGCGAGCCGACTTGGAGGAGCAGCCTCGCCACGGCCTCGTCTTCGGTTGGCGGCACCGGATGGTCCACTGGCTGCTCCCCTTGCGCACTCACAGATGGCGGCGGAGGCGGCGGCGGAACAATATCGTCCGGCGTAGAGGGGTCGCCGCCTTCCCTCTCCACGATGGGGTTCTCAAAGCCGTCTTCCCCAGTATGCCCCGTGAACTGCGTAGGCGGCGGCGCAGAGTTCAATGGGGTGACGAACACCGCCGATTGGCGGGGTGCGGCTTCCTCAGCCTGCCGCTTCGTCGCGGCAGCGGCTTCGGCCTCCGCCAGTTTTATTCTTGGCAGAGGCCTCTGCCCTGTCGGCCTCCGCCTTCTCCAGGCAAACGGCCTCTTCTTCGTTGCGCTTCTCCTGCACATTCCACTCCGTCGCCTCCCGGAGGTCAGCAGCGGGGTCAATCCGCCGAGTGGTGGCGGACGTCTCCGCTGACCCCTTGACGGAGGCGGCGGTGACCCTTTCAAGAGTGAGGGGAGCCCTGAAGCAAGGGGAGCAAGCAAAGACTCAGACAAAGCAACAAAGAAAGAATAAAGCATTGAGACAGAATACTCACGCGGAGACCAATGGTGGCTTCTTCACTTCCTTACAGAAGCGGATGGCCTTCGCCGCCGCCTCGTCCCGCCGGGTCGCCGCAGCCGAACCCTTGGGTTTCTTCGGCCGACTGCCGAACAAGGTCGGCACGGCCCTGCGCTTCTTCCTGCCGCCTGGAGCACCCAGCGCGGCAGAACAGCCCGCGCCAGGCTAGCTGGCTCCTGGCCGATGGCGGGGGGCGACTTCCCCCTCGGCGTCGTCGTCAGGCCAGTCGGCGAAAGTGGCCCAAGGCCTGAAGTTGCCTGTTGTTCCTCCTCCTCCCTCGGCGTCGTCCTCCAAATCCGCCGCCCCTAGATCGGGGTCGTCGACGTCGCTCTCCGCCCGGTCGGCGAGGAACTCGCAGGCCGGCCCCGAGGTGCCGGCTGGTGGGTGGAGGAGGGGATTCTGACCAAAGCCGACTGGTCAAAACAAACTCGGTGAGAGAGAACACAATCTGAAGTAAGAAAGGATAGGCAACTCACCACGGGCGGAGGGTTGGCGCACTACTAGGAAAAGGGCTATAGATGGAAATGACACTAATGGCGCACCAGACATGTGATGCGCCATTACTATATATATACTAATGGCGCACCATCTGTTGGTGCGCCATTAGTGTGGAAGACACTAATGGCGCATGAGGCACACGGTGCGCCACTAGTAACAAAATGTTTTTTTCATTTTTTCAAACATACTAATGGCGCATCCGGGCAGAGTGCGCCATTAGTAGTTAGAACTACTAATGGCGCACCAGCCATAGAGTGCGCCACTACTGTATTTTTTTTTACTTTTTTGCAAAACTACTAATGGCGCACCATTGCATAGTGCGCCATTACTAGTTTAAACTAGTAATGGCACACTGTGCCACGGTGCGCCATTAGTACATTTTTTTTTACTTTTTTGCAAAACTACTAAAGGCGCATGTCTGTGTGGTGCGCCATTAGTATGTTGGGTTACTAATGGCGCATGCGTCTGTGGTGCGCCATTAGCACCCCCCGGACCCTCCCCCCGCTCCACCGCCGCCGACGACCCCCGGGCCCGCACCCTCTCCCCCGCTCCACCGCCGCCGACGACCCACCGCACCCTCCCCCGCCCCACCGCCGCCGAGGACACCCCCGCACTCTCCCCCGCTCCACCGCCGCCGACGACCCCCCGCACCCTCCCCCGCTCCACCGTCACAAATGAATGCAACTAAAAATCCAAAAAAACAAATTTGATTATATTTTCAAATAACAAATTTGATGATATTTTCAAATAACAAATTTGATGATATTTTTTTATATTCATAAATATTTTCAAATAACAAATTTGATGATATTTTTAAAAAATTATTATTGTTTTTATACAAAATTATTACTGTTTCATATTCATATTCATTTTCTAAAAAATTATTAGATGCAACAAAAAATAATATAAAAATTACTTATGGTGCACCGCTGGCTGGTGCGCCATTACTATCTAAAAACAAGATTACTTATGGCGCACCGGTCGGGGGTGCGCCATTGTTATAAAAAAACATACTAATGGCGCACCGCCGGGGGGTGCGCCATTAGTAATCTTCCCCCTAGCTAATTCGCCCAATCCCTTCGTCCCTCCCTCGCCAGATCCACTTCCCCCCCCCTCGCCACACCCTCACGCCCCCTCCTTCCGCTCCGACAACCCCCGCGCCCCGCCTCGCCGTCTCGGTCCTCACCGCCGACGGCCTGCCGCCACGACTGCCAGCCCGACGCCGCGGCGCACCCAGCCATCCGAAGCCTCCGCTACCCCGCAGCTGGCACAGGAGCCCAGCAGCGCCTCCCTCTGTCGAGCAGCCGCTCCCACCAGCAGCGCCTCCCGCCAAGCAACGCCTCCTCCCGGAGCTACGCCGGCAACCAATCCATAGGCAGGTAGCCACCACTCCTACGTCCCCCTTCTTCCTCCTCCCTCTTCCCTCACCCCTCCCTCCTTCCTCTTGCATCCTCTGTCTATTCATTTTTGCCCTGATTTTTGCATTGGATGAGTACGTGTGCTAGATTGGGTATTGTGAGAATATAACGATGGCCATTTCCTGATGAATACTTGCTGCATGATTTTTTCCGGTGCATGTTAAAGTTTACTTGTGAAAGGATTTTGCATGTTAAAGTTTCCTGACGATATATTTTTAAAAATTATTACTGTTTTTATAAAAAAATATTATTGTTTCATATTCATATTCATTTTTTTAAAATAATAATAAAAAAGTGTAGACTACAATTGTTGTTAAACAACAATTATTACTGTTTTTATAAAAAAAAATTACTGTTTCATATTCATATTCATATTCATCTTTTAAAAAGTAAAAAAAGAAATTCTTACTTATGGCGCACGGGTGGCCGGTGCGCCATTGCTATCTAAAAAAGGGTATACTTATGGCGCACTGTCCTGCTGGTGCGCCATTGCTGTGAAAAAAAACATTCTAATGGCGCACCGCCTGGGGGTGCGCCATTAGTAATCTTCCCCATCCATACACTTCGTCCCTCCCTCTCGCCAGACACTTCCCTCTCCCTCCACCGCGCCGCTCCCTCCCTCGTCCCTCCCTCCACCGCGCCGCCACCCCCGCTGCCCCGACCAAGTACACCGCAGCCGCCCACGCGCCCCCGCCGCCTCCCTCTCCCCTTCCCCCCCCGAGCGCCGCCTCCCTCGCCTCCCTCAAAACCCTAGAAGCCCGCGACGTCCTGGCCGTCTATCCCCGCCTCCCCCAAGCTCGCGTCTCCGCCCTCCGTCGTCTCCGCTCCGGCCACCACCAAATCTCTCTCGTCGGAGCTGCCCCTCGACGGCGGCTAGCCTCATCGGACGCGCTTCTCGACGGCGGCGCGAGCCTCCCCGCGCGGCCTGGTTAGTCTCTCTCTCTCCCTCCCTCCCTCTCTCCCCCGCTCATGCCCATGCCCGCACGGGGCGGCGACCTAGGTTTAGGTGCTGCCGCCGTTCCCGCGTGCTCGCGTGCTCCCGTGCTCTGTTGAATTTGGGTTGTTCTGTTCGTCATGCTGTTCATATCTCCCCCGGATCGCTGCCGAAGGGCCTGCACTCGCTGGATCTGTCGCGAAACAAGATCGCCAACGTCGAGGGGCTTCGGGAACTGATGAAGCTTCGCGTGCTCAAGCTCAGCTACAACCGAATTTCGTGCATCGGCCACGGTAAGTCACAGACTTGGGGTTCTTGCATTGCACTGCACATCTTCTGTAAATTCCTTAGTACTAGATTTCTTTCTGGTCCATGTACACCTGCATCCTATCCAAGACAGACATGTAACATTCCATAGGATGTATGGATCATATCTTGAATGATATGGTAGTAGCCACATTTGTTGGTGGTTGGGACCGGCCACATTCAGTAATTATTTTTTTCCTACAAAAGGTCAATGTCTATGCATCACATGTTATAGTCCGAGGAAAAGTTCACTGAAATTGTTGTAGTTTAAAAAACAGTTAACTGAAACCGTTGTAGTCTGAAACTGTCAGGAGTTGGTAATTATCGGACTAAGTAAGTTACTTGTTACTACAAGTCTACAAGACTTTGTTTCCAGCGATGGTCATAAGCTTTTGTGTTGACGTCAGTGCGGTCTTTGTGATTCTTCACAGGGTTCTATCTTATGTCAATTCACCTCTGTGATCTGGGGGTCTTGATATATAGCAATGAAGATGGCAATTTAGCATCCTTCTTGCTAATACTTATTACTGCCCTTCTGCAGATCCATTATTAGTTAGTACTATTATAGAGTATCCGAGGGTGCTAGCATTTAACTGTTCTGATTTTAATGGTGAGAAGATAAATTTTTCAACTAGTTTGTTTACTCTATTTTTGGGACAAAGGCAGACAGGCGCTCTACTGATTTCATTAAGAGAAAGGGTAGCAGGCTCAATATTTGTAGAAAATTCTTTCTCTTGCTGCTTTCTAGGTTTCAGAATCTAGTGGACACATATCAATAGGATTCGTTTTAAGTTTGATTCAAGACATAAATGACATTAATGTTTAGCTCACAGTATCTAAAGTGTTAGGAATTCTGTGTTGTTTCTAAAAGCTCTACAATATCTAGATTTTATGATATTTGTACATCCACAAGACTTAGCCTAAAATCTGTGTTGTTTCTGAATATTCATAGTGAATAGTTTCAGTATTGCTTTTTTAAACATGTCAGTATTGATTTGCATAATGCATAATGTTTTGTTCAAGCTTATGTACAGCAGTACAGTCCATATGAGGCTGTTTATTCATTTTGTTGTGCTCTGGTGATTGGTTGCAAAAAATTGCCCCTGTTCATTCAGTTTTGCTTGCATGATGGAAGGGGAAAATGCTAAAAAAGTGTCCTCCAATACCCCGGCCCATGCATCAAATCCTTTTGGATGTTTTGGATGTTTTGTCTCCGACCATTGTGTCATGATGAATTTGCATGTACCCTGAGAGGCCCTTGAGTTTGCCGGAATGTCGATTAACTTCCGTTGCGGCAAATTCGGGTACTCCATATGTCCTATTTTCAGCAAAGCTCATGCTGAAATTTTCCGTGAATTTTAGCATGACTTTGCTAAAAATAGGACATATGGGTACTTGCGACTAATGCATGGGCCGGGGTATCTTAGTACTTAGTTAAGTAGGATCAACTGCCCCGCCATTCTTGTTGCATTAAACCATAGGTGGCAATAGAGCCAAGTGATTAGGCCCAACTTAGCATCGATAAACCCTAGATGATAAACCCAACATAGGTGACAATAGAGCCAAGTGATTAGTGCCAAGTGATTAGGCCCAACCTAGGGTGCCTCGGCATCGATAAACCCTAAATGATGAACACTTAACTTGGCTTCTATAGGGTGCCTCGGTGTCGATGAGAACCTAAATGATGTACGCTTAGGCTTTTAGGGTGCCTCGGCGTTGACAAACCCTAAATGATAAAAGCTTAGATTTTAGGATGCCTCGGTGTCGACAAACCCTAAATGATGAGACCATGATCTTTTTCCTAGACAATAACCAACTTTTTGACCAAACTTTTTTCCTATTTAGAGCGAAACATGGCCCACAACGATGAGGCCGGCGGTTCGGGCGGCAAGCAATTCTGGGAGCTGTCCCAGGAGCTGGAGGAAGAACCTCACCGCTATGAGGACGCCGCGGAAGACACCGATCCTGACTACACAACCCCTAGTGGCGTCGGGGATGACACCACTGATGATGGTGCCACGGATGCCACCACTGATGATGGAGGCGCACGCACAGATGGCAGCCAACCGAAGAGGCAACGGAAGGACCGGCGCCCGAACATGCTCGGCACCGTCAGGGAGGAATTTACTGAAGTGAACTCCGACGGGCATCCGACGGCGCCCAAACACGTAGTCAAGGGGTACTCGATTCAGCTCGGGTGCATTCTCCGGAGCACCGCCTCAATCAACACCGAGAACCTAAGGCATAAGGACTGAGGGAATTTGCCCAGCCTCCTCTTCACGAAGCTGCACGAACGATACAAGTTCCCCGCTGAGTTCGCAAACACACGCCTCTCGGGTAATAAAGTGAACGGTGCCGCCCTCACGACATGAGCACGGCCCTGTCTACTTGGAAAAGCACGGTGAAGGCAATGATTGACAAAGGTGATAGTTATGAGAAGATCAAGGCGAAATATCCTTTGATGAGCGAAGATGACTACAAGGAGTTCAAGATCAAGTGCGAGAGCCCCGCAACCTCCGAATCAAGTCAGTGGGGGAAAGAAATGCGGCAGTTGAGCAAAGGGGTCCACCAACTCGGTCCCGGCGGTTACAGAGTGGCGGAGCCTGTATGGGACAAGGAGGACGCGGAGCGTGCCGAGCAAGGCCTACCGCCCCGCTTCAAGAAATACAGTGACAAGCAGACCAGGAACTTTCTCAGGGCCCGGTACAAGGAGGACCCGGTAATAAAGGAGCTTACCACGGATCCGAAGACCAAGGAGCTTGAGCTTGTTCTGGTAAGGAATACACCCCCGCGTAATTAGATCCATATGGTTGCATTCTAATTAATCCCCAATATTTCTAAATGGTTCACGTTCCTTCCGCGGGACAAAGAAAGAAGTAGCGCGGGGTCGTCTCAGAGCTCCCCTTTCGACACCCCTTTGTATAGGGCATTGAACGTAATGAAAAAGAGGGATAAGCTCAATAAGCCGACGTCAGCTGGTCGTGTGACCGGCAAAGGCTTGTCCACAAAATGGTCGTCATACTATGGCGCTGGGGGCGAAAGGAGAAAAAGACCAGCTTGGAAAGCCAGTCGCGTGAGGTTGAAGCACTCAAGGCGCAAGTGGCGCCGATTCCGGAGATGGTCCAAGAGCAAGTGCAACAACAACTGGGATCGACGCTCACCGGCATTATGCCTACCTTGATTCATGGGATAATGAAGTGGATTGCGGGTGGCCAATAGGGGCCACCCCCGATTCCCAGCTTCACGGCCAGCAACTCGCACAACGCGCAGGCGGCGCCATTGGTGTCTCCGGCGGCGGCGGTATTGGTGTCTACGGCGGCGGCGCCATTGGTCTCTCCGGCGGCGGCGGTATTGGTGTCTCTGATGCCGGCATTGGAGCTTAATGCACCCGGGTGTACGCCGGCCGGCACCTCGCCAGCAAGCAGCCCCTCCGTCAGTTGCACGCCCGCCGTTGGCGGTGCCTCGACATTAGCCGAGCTCGACGGCATCACGGTAACTAAGCCTCTCGGCCGAGGACTTCATCTCCTTGCCTTTGACTGGGCATCCCTGACGCCCTACATGTTTTCGCAGGGCGCCGCCGACGTTCCTTGCACTCTCCTGCACTTCGTGGGCGGTGAGTTGGTCGATGTTGCCAAGGGCAGAATCGTTCAACCGGGCAACCCCGTGTTCCACGGTAATCCAATGCCACCCACAATGTATAGGGTTGAAGTGGTTCAGGTGCTGCCAGGCTGCGACGAGCTGTTACCTCCGATTCGACCCGCTGGGGTCGACGAAGAAAATGAGATGACCCTCAGCGCCTACGTAAGCTGGCCCCTGCTTTGGCCGAAGAGCCAGATTCGTTTGGGGGCGGGGGAGACCACCCCATAGACAAGACCGCCAGTCGTGCCGGCGCCAAGCCATGGCAAGAACGGCGCAACGCTACCGGACATGCCGGACATCCCTATGGCACAGGATCCGGACATGCATATGGCACAGGATCCGGACGACGACGACAACGATGATGGTACATGTACCAACGTCAATAAGTACTTTGCCGAACATGGGTACGGTGACGAGTTCTGCGGGCCTCCTTCTCAAGAACCCAAACAAGATGACCACGATCTAGCTGGTACGGCGGAGAAACCCAATTGCAACAGGCGTCGTCTGGCGTTCAGTTCTCAGGAGACGCCTCCAGCTGCCGCCTTCACCGAGCCTCAGATAGCGGAGGTGCCAAATATTATCAGCCCCAACACGCTCAAGAAGGCGGTCTGTGAGCAGAACTCGGTCCCATTATAGCAGATCAAGAAGAAGGGCCGGAAACGGCCGACTAAAAAGGCCGCCGGTGCGAGCCACCCGGCACCGAGTACGATCCGTGCTCAGGACGGGCCACCTTCACCTAAGGATATCTCGAGGAGGGTGCATGTGGTGGGTAGGGCGATGCTACCGACAAATATGCTCAATGCTGCAACCGGTGCTATGCGGAGTCTGCACGACAGTGTTCTTTCTTTGGAGAAGCTGCGTCTCAGAGAGAATGATGTGGCATACCCGGTTTTCGTGGACAAGGTGCCAGAGGGCAAGGGCTTTGTGGATGGCGCCATCGGGGGTACGATCGTCCTGCGGTTTGATGACATCTTTGCTATGTTCAACCTTCATCCGCTGCACTACACCTTCGTTCGGCTGTTTTCGCTGAGTATGGAGATGCGGATCATTAGAGACAAGACCCCGGACATCGTGATCGTCGACCCCTTCTACATGCGTGCCAAGATCTTGAGTAGCGCTGGGGACCGCCAAGTCACGAGTTCACACCTCGAAGATGTCATTTTGGCAAACCCAGATAAGGATAACTTCCTTGTGGCTTACTTTCCCGAGTAAGTCATCCCTTAACCGCCCCGTAACATATGATTTCTTAGATTTCGATCGTTCTTTTTTTTCTAACATTTCGTGTTCTGTGCAGTGACACACATTGCACACTCATCCTCTTAAGCCCGAAATATTCCATGGCCACGTATTTCGACCCGAACCGTAACTCCAAGATAGACTACACAAATATCAAGAAAGTTCTTGATGATGTTCTCCCCGGCTACGCCAAATCTGGAGGCACCTTCATTAGGGCAGTTCGTAAGTACAGCAAGCCCGTGTTCGCCCGCAATACGACGTTCTACTGCGTCAAGCAGCCGCCTGGCGGTCAGAAGGATGCCTACTACGCCCTCCATCACATGCGGGCGATCGTAAGGGACCATCATCACCTTCTGCTACCAAATGATCTCAAAGATTGGGCCGTGAGCTTGTCGGCAATCCAGGACGTGGACATCAGACAAGAATTCTTTCGCATCTAGTCGGAGTTTGCGGACATCATCCATCAAGATGTCCTTCATACCTCGGGGCAGTTCTTCCTCCGATATCAACCGTCCAACAGTGAGATAGACGGAATGCTACAAATGCAGGCTGACAACGCCCGCGATTTCATTACCATCACGATAGACGGCGGCTTCATCCACGCTCCTGTCCATGAGTCGAGTCGAAAGTAGTGATGCTATGTGTAGTTCTGAAACATTGATTGGCTCATGTTGTAATTAAACTTTAATGAATTGTATGTCTCTTTGGTTTGGACAGTCGTTCAACTTAGATGTAATCGATGCTATTTATTAGTAGGACCATGAATCGTGCTATTAATGCCATGTCTTGCTTTTCTCTTCCGATCCTTTTGTTGCATACTTATATATTGCTTATGTATGTATTGTCTGTTGTTTGGCTTGTGCATAGAGATGCCGTCGTATGTCGTGTACAAGGGTAAGGTTCCTGGAGTCTACGACGACTCGGAGGAGTGAGACAGGTTCACCATTTTAGCGGTAACAGTTACAAAGGGTACACCACTAGGGCGGAGGCGGAATCTAGATACGCCCGCTATCTAGCGGGAGAGAGGAGGGAGCGTTGGAGGAACCGGATGAAGACCAGTTTCATCGCGATGATGCTCATCGTGATGACCGCAGCTCTCTTCTATGTGATGGTAGTTTAGATGATCGATATTGACTTGTAATGTGAAGACAATCTCGATACTCGCGGTCTCGAGACTTGTAATGTTTTATCTTTGTTCGGTCTTTTGAATTCGGAGACTAATATGATGAATTGTATTCGGAGACTAATCTTCTATTGTATTCGATGAATCTGCTGTTGCTGTGTGCTACTGTCTATATTCTGTCAAATAATATATTTTGTAACCTGTGCAAAAATCAGAAAAGTAAAAAAAACCTAATACTCATACTAATGGCGCATCACTACAGAGTGCGCCATTAGTATGCCAAAGTATACTAATGGCGCATCACCAAAGAGTGCGCCATTAGTATGCCAAGTATACTAATGGTGCATCCATCTGCAGTGCGCCATTAGTGTGGCAAAGCACATGGTTAAATATGGCCCCTAGGAGGCATACTAATGGCGCATGGTGTTATATACTAATGGCGCACTTGGTGGTGCGCCATTAGTATACCAGATACTAATGGCACACCAGTAGTGCGCCATTAGTATACCAGATACTAATGGCGCACCAGTGGTGCGCCATTAGTAATAAATACTAGTGGCATGATACTAATGGCGCACCAGTGATGCACCATTAGTAGGCAAAACTGGTGCGCCATTAGTAGGCCTTTTCCTAGTAGTGGCGCGGGAGTACGGCTCCTTGCCGAACCGCCAATCCTCCAGGAGCTTGCTATCCGAGAGGTAGTTCACCATGAAGGCCACCTCTTCGTGAGGCATGTCCTTGGTGCACATCCAACTCGGGTCGCGGTGCCCGCTCATCTGGCATATCATGTGGGGGCGGCCTTGGAGTGGGAGAACTCGGCGCGCCATGAAGGCGGCCACCAGGTCTGGACTAGTCAAATCCTCCGACTACGTCAGCACTCGGAGTCGCACGATGGCGCCGGCTCCCGCAGGCGTCAATGACTTGGCCCGGTACGACCAGTTGGGCAGTCGCCCAGCCGGCAGGCGGCTTCGAAAGCCTGCAGGTTGACCCAGTCCCACCTCGCGGAGACTCTCCTGACGTAAAAGTAGGATCTCTGCCACATCTTCACCGACTTTATCAGCGAGATGGAGGGGAAGGGATTGTCGGCCCCCGACCTTCGCACGGCGATGAAAGCTCCGCACTGAGCCGGCACGCCCGCGGCCTGGGTGCCGAGCTTGGAGAAGAAGAACTCCCCCCAGAGCTCGAGGGTGGGGAGGACTCCGAGGAAGCCTTCGCACAAGGCCACGAAGGCGGACAGCAGCACCACTGTGTTGGGGGTGAGCTGGTGCGGCTGGAGGCCGTAGAACTCCAGGAAAGATCAGAAGAAACTGCTCGCCGGCAGCCCCAACCCGCGCAAGCAGTGCGAGCGGAAGATGACCCGCTCGCCCTCCTGCGGCGCGGGGGAAAACTCCCCCTTCGGTGCAAGGCGCACCCGCACGTGATCCTCGCCGGGAAGCCGACGAGTCCGGCGAAGGAACTCGATGTGGTCGTTGTGAACTTCGGAACCGTCCCAAGTGCCGGAGCGCACCGGGGAAGGCGTGGCGGCGGAGGAAGAACTCATCGCAAGCTGATCGCCGCGGCGTTCGCCGAAGCTTGGGAGCGCGGCGGAGCGAAGAAGAAGAAGAAGAAGGAGGAGAGCGAGGAGCAGTGAGAAGGAAGAAAGCGAGGAGTGGTGGGAAGGAGGGGCGCACGTGCCCCCCTCTTCCCCCTACTTATAGCCCCGTGGGCTGCGAAGCCGAGGGGGCGGATGTGGGGATTTACTGCGCCCATGGCCCCATGACCCCCACGTTCCATGATAAAGTTACTGCACGCATTAACTCCACAGGAATCCCAACCGTCCGCCGGGGCCGCAGCGGATCCTCTCGGGCGCCGAGGCGCGGTAGTGGCGGGCCCCGCCTATGGGCCTGTCCCGTCGCGCGCGTAGGCTGGCAGGACGGCCCAGCCACGTCTCATCGCATGACAGGCCTAGAACGGGCGGCGGCCTGCAGGCTTAGCCAGCACGCTACTTGGATCCCGCCGCGACATTCGAAATATTGTGTGAGTCGGAATCAAGTGAGTCCGAATTGAGCAAATCCGACTTCTTCTAGTCGGCCCGGCAGAAGTCAATCAAAGACCATGTGTTGAGCACCCGGAAAGAGAAACTGATGAGGCTTCTCGGCTGATCGTCCGCGGTGCCTCACCTGCTTCGGGGACTACTGTCGGAGTAATGGGCCACGGGTAGGCCGACCCGAGCCCCAGAACCTTTCAAGACATCGGGGCAGGCTGCGCCCCTCAAGACCCTAGGACGGAGAGCCGCCTTCAAGAAGTCCACGACAAGACAGCCGACTGACCACTCGCGGCCGAGTCCCAGGGACAACCGCAGGGTAAGCCGACTCCTGACTGGCGACTTCCGGAGAAGCCGGCTTTGGGGAGTCGGCCTACGATTCCAACAAACCCCGTGACCGCGTCAAGGGGGGACGGGGCAGGGGAGTGGCTACAGTGAAGCCCACTCCCGCCCCTTACCAAGGGCGGGCATGGCCATAGCACGCCATACCCCGGAAGATCTCCGTGCGACGTGGCACTGTTGCCGTGCCGGCCCTGACATCAGCACCGCAGGACCGAATCCTGCACCCACGACGGCTTGTCTGTACGGCTCAGAGGCGGCGGGTCCCACCAGATGGTGAGACCCCAAGAGACGGCAAGAGGACCACTAGTCGGACCCGTCGGAAGTCGGCCTGGGGGAGTCAGCCGAGCCATACCCCAGGGCCCACGCACCATTAATCAAGATGTGATGGAGAGTGGCAATAGTGATCGCCCGCCAGGCGGCGGGGCTGTTGCCACGACCCCATGATCAAGCCCGCGTCATCAGAAGCAAGGCAACAGTAATCAGCAGCCGGCAAGACCCGCCCGGCGGATGCGGCCTGTCGGCTCCGTACCAAGCCAGTCAGCGGGGCCCGCCAGCCGACGGGCCCCAGTGGTCGGCAGAGAAGACGGAGGCCGGAGGCGCTGACGGCTGGGGCCGCGTCCAGCCAGATTACCATTGTACCCCTGGGGGGTAGGCCTATATAAACCCCCCAGGGAACCCATGCAAAGGGTTGCAACCCATTAGCTCTAGACCAGATCATATAGAAGGGAGAGAACTAGCCTTGCCCTCTCCTACCTCCTAGAAACAGCTCAAGGAGCAACCGTGTAAACACCTTGCCATAGTGATCATGCGGAGACCCCGCAGAGCAGCAGTAGGGGTATTATCTCCTCGGAGAGCCCTGAAGCTGGGTAAGATTCGCCGGCGTGCATGTCTTCACCTCATCCCGTTTCCAGGCACTGGCGACGTTCTAATCGCCCCCACCATGATAAGCCATCCTTTGGCATATGTCACACCAAACCCCCGACAATCATGTAACAGTCGTAACCTAGGGTGACACAGAACTAGCTCCAGTTCATTGATATAATGTAGGCATGTATTCCGAATATAGTCATACGTGATTAGGGAAAAGAACTTGCATGACATCTTTTGTCCTACCCTCCCGTGGCAGCGGGTTCCTTACGGAAACTAAGGGACATTAAGGCCTCCTTTTAATGGAGAACCAGAACAAAGCATTAACACATGGTGAATACATGAACTCCTCAAACTACGGTCATCACCGGTAAGTATCCCGATTATTGTCACTTCAGGGTTAATGGATCATAACACATAATAGGTGACTATAGACTTGCAAGATATAGGATCAAGAACACTCATATATTGATGAAAATATAATAGGTTCAGATCTGAAATCATGGCACTCGGGCCCTAGTGACAAGCATTAAGCATAGCAAAGTCATAGCAACATCAATCTCAGAACACAGTGGACACTAGGGATCAAACCCTAACAAAACTAACTTGGTGAAAATCTCATCCAACCCATCACCGTCCAGCAAGCCTACGATGGAATTACTCACGCACGGCGGTGAGCATCATGAAATTGGTGATGGAGGATGGTTGATGATGACGATGGCGACAGATTCCCCTCTCCGGAGCCCCGAACGGACTCCACATCAGCCCTCCCGAGAGTTTTTAGGGCTTGGCGGCGGCTCTGTATTGTAAAACGCGATGATTTCTTCTCTCTAATTTTTTTCTCCCCGAAACTCAATATATGGAGGTGGAGTTGGAGTCGGAGAGGCAACAGGGGGGGCCACGAGGTAGGGGGCGCGCCCCCACCCTCGTGGAGAGACGGTGGGCCCCCTGGCCTTCATCTTTGGCAGGTATTTTTCTTATTTTCTAAAAAGTGTCTCCGTGAAGTGTCAGGTCATTCCGAGAACGTTTGCTCCTGCACATAAATAACACCATGGTAGTTCTGCTGAAAACATCGTCAGTCTGTGTTTGTTCCATTCAAATCATGCAAGTTAGAGTCCAAAACAAGGGCAAAAGTGTTTGGAAAAGTTGATACATTGGAGACATATCAGTAAGCAGTATGACTAGTATCGCCCACAACTCACTTGTGTTCTACTCGTGCATATAACATCTACGCATAAACCTGGCTCGGATGCCACTGTTGGGGAACATAGTAATTTCAAAAAAAATCCTACGCACACGCATGATCATGGTGATGCATAGCAACGAGAGGGGAGAGTGTCGTCCACATACCCTCGTAGACCGTTAAGCGGAAGTGTTATGACAACGCGGTTGATGTAGTCGTACGTCTTCATTATCCATCGATCCTCAGTACCGGCACCTCCGCGTTCAGCACACGTTCAGCTCGGTGACATCCCGTGAACTCATGATCCAGTAGAGCTCGGGGAAGAGTTTCGTCAGCACGACGGCGTGGTGACGATGTTGATGAAGCTACCGCAGCAGGGCTTCGCCTAAACACCGCTACAGTATGACCGAGGTGGATTATGGTGGAGGGGGGCACCGCACATGCCTAAGAGATCAATGATCAATTGTTGTGTCTCCAAGGGGTGCCCCTCTCCCCGTATATAAAGGAGTGGAGGAGGGAGAGGGCCGGCCCTCTCTATGGCGCACCCTTGGGGAGTCCTACTCCCACCGGGAGTAGGATTCCCCCTTTCCTAGTAGAACTAGGAGCCCTTCCAAGTAGTGGGAGTAGCAGAGAAGGAAAGGGAAAAGAGAAGAGAAGGAAGGAGGGGGCGCCGCCCCTCCCCCTAGTCTAATTCGGACTAGGCCTTGGGGGGCATGCAGCCTCTCCTCTCTCTTTCCCCTAAAGCCAAATAAGGCCCATCTACTCCCCGGCGAATTCCCGTAACTCTCCTGTACTCCGAAAAATACCCGAATCACTCGGATTCTTTCCAATGTCCGAATATAGTCGTCCAATATATCGATCTTTACGTCTCGACCATTTCGAGACTCCTCGTCATGTCCCTCATCTCATCCGGGACTCCGAACTACCTTCGGTACATCAAAACACAAAAACTCATAATACTGATCGTCACCGAACTTTAAGCATGCGGACCCTATGGGTTCGAGAACTATGTAGACATGACCGAGACACGTCTCCGGTCAATAGCCAATAGCGGAACCTGGATCCTCATATTGGCTCCACATATTCTACGAAGATCTTTATCGGTTAAACCACATAACAACATACGTTGTTCCCTTTGTCATCGGTATGTTATTTGCCCGAGATTCGATCGTCGCTATCTCAATACCTAGTTCAATCTCGTTACCGGCAAGTCTCTTTACTCGTTCCGTAATACATCATCCCACAACTAACTCATTAGTTACAATGCTTGAAAGGCTTATAGTGATGTGCAATACTGAGTGGGCCCAGAGGTACCTCTCCGACAATCGGAGTGACAAATCCTAATCTCGAAATATGCCAACTCAACAAGTACCTTCGGAGACACCTGTAGAGCACCTTTATAATCACCCAATTACGTTGTGACATTTGGTAGCACACAAAGTGTTCCTCCGATAAACGGGAGCTGCATAATCTCATAGTCATAGGAACATGTATAAGTCATGAAGAAAGCAATAGCAACATACTAAACGATCAAGTGCTAAGCTAACGGAATGGATCAAGTCAATCACATCATTCTCCTAATGATGTGATCCCGTTAATCAAATGACAACTAATGTCTATGGCTAGGAAACATAACCATCTTTGATCAATGAGCTAGTCAAGTAGAGGCATACTAGTGACACTCTGTTTGTCTATGTATTCACAGATGTATCATGTTTCTGGTTAATACAATTCTAGCATGAATAATAAACATTTATCATGATATAAGGAAATAAATAATAACTTTATTATTGCCTCTAGGGCATATTTCCTTCAATATCTTCCTTCCAAACCGCCTTAGCTCTACTTCCCCAACTCGCTACGTCGCTGCATGTGCATCATTTTCTACCTCTAAGCCCCTCTCGATCGGATGGTCCAACATCACCTTTTTTTCTATTGTCAGAGGTAAAGCTACTTCATGGAGTCGAATCTTGTACTTGGTTCAAACAAGAAATAAAAGTGGGGGTGGGGGAATTTATTATGTACATCGGACTTGGTACAAACAGGAAGGAAAGGGGGTGAGAGTAGTACAGACTGGTCATCCAACTGGTCTCTTGGTCGAAAAGGGAAATATCGGGGTAACGCTGTACAAAGTGGTATGACCAGGACTAGATTTGCTATCCACACATAGGAGTAGGTGGCTAGAGAGAACAAAAATGGGACCAACCCAGATATGTTTCTTGGATGTTTGTTTCTCGGGGCAACAAACTCTGAATCACCACTTTATGCCCCTGTTTAGGTACATGGTGCTGGACTGCTGGTGCACCCACTGTCCCATGCCCTTATACCAAATATTTAGCTGTTCTTAATCTAATGCCCCTGGTAAAATGAATCCATGCCATTGTTATAAGCCATGACAAGTTTAGCCAAATGTTTTTGCTTGTAATTGTTTGAGACTTTGACTGTTTCCATTGTAGATTTTTGTGCAAACAGGGATATCCATTTCACCAGGTTGCTGTTGTGACCTTTTGGTGCACGGCACAAAACACTTCTTAAAGGAAGTGACGTTTGTGCTGTTTAACTAGAATGTCAGAATGGAATAGTTGATTCATTTCGGTGGAACTGCATAAAGCGAGATATGTGTTCCAATCCTCATCATCCATATTGACGCCATAACCTTCCTTTAGGTAAGAATGATATTTAATGCATGCGTTCATCTCTATTTTGCGACTCCCATGAGAAAATAATGCTATTGTTTACTAGTATACTTGTACTCCCTCACTGACAAAACCAATTCAGAAATATAAGGCCAATCATGTACTTGGTTTCACCAACTGGTGAGGAGAAAGAGAAACAGAGGATGAAGAGGAAGAAGAAGAAGAATAAACAGTGCCAAGGTGATCTTGCTGAAGCCAGAGGCCTCAGTCGAGGCCATTCAAGGGCTCCGGCAATGTCTACCTTACATGTGAGACTATCCTGTGCAAACAGGGATGATGTTGTGCCAATCATACATTTTAGTGGAACTACACAAGACAATACAATGAACTATATCCTAGCCAGTGCTTTAACTCTGCTGGAAGCTCCTGGTAATCTTTCGATATAATCTCAGCACTGGTAAACAAGAGTGATTTCAACCATACATTTGAAGTGCACAAAAATATACACTATTGAGTGATTCCAGTGAGTGGTTTATCATCTCTTATGGGACTACATGAATAAGCTTTTTTCCTCAGGTTTTTACCGGCCTAAGGCCTTCATCCATATTCGTTTGATGTCATCTCTATTTGTATCGTGCTACTGTCATGAGAAACTCCGTCATCTTTGCACGTTAAAGTTTTGCAACCTATGATTAAATAAACAAATACCTCTCTTTAAGAAAGACTACTATGTTGCTAACTTTACCCACTAAGATAATGAGGGTGCTTCTATTTGTTAGTGTATCTTTCATCAACTAGTCCCACTATTATAGTAATCTCACTCTCTCAATATATGTGACAATAGGGATGCTCGATTTTCATGGAACTGCATAAAAGTTTGGGTGTTTCATTGCTTCGACAGCTTCCTTCCTTTCCTGTCAGTCGCTAATCTGGGCTTGCATTCTTCCTTTGTTGTCAGTCGCTTGGCTTATCTCGGCTTCTAGTAAAAGGAAATAGTAATTGATATGCTACCTCACACAGGTTGGTACTTGTCTTTATCCTGATTATTTTGCTTGTCATATGTATTGGTAATTTGGTATTGTGCTACTGTTTTCCGATTTCATAAAGGAGTAACTTGGAGCCTGAACTCGCAGGCAAAGCATTACATTGGGTGATTTCAGTAGAACTACACAAAAAGATCAGATGGACAGGTACTTATGCTGCTGCTATGTACTCCAAAGCTCACTCAAACAAGCATCGATGTTGACAAGAAGAAGTGCCTATATTCATTCGAGTATCAACCGGCGCCAACCAGTTGTCAAACTCCAAGTATTAGGAGAGTGAACGCCAAAAATATTGCTTGGCGCATAGCCCAGAAAAACACAGTCTAGTCTTTGGTCCCAACTTGTGCGTTTTGGTTATCGGCAGATATGGTAGCGAACTGTATGGCATGGAGTCTAAAGATTCTAGACAAGTTAGTTGACTCATATATTCATCTGGCACTTAATCAGTCTACACTCTAGGGATGCTCCATTTAAGTTGAACTGCACAAAAAATTTGGGTGGTTCATTTTCTCAACCGCCTCCTTTCTTGTCTGCAATGTAGAATTTTGGCGAGCTACATGACCAAGATGAGCCAGTAAACTAGTTAGATGAAAGTAGTGGCCAAGTTCCTCAAACCTCCCTCGGCACGAGGCCACTATTTGTGGATAAACCTACAAGCAAAGTTCAGATTGTCTGTGATGCCTTTTATGTACTTGAAAGTTTACTCGTACAAGCATTAATTTTAGCAAGAAGTACCTCTGACTGAACACCATTTACCAGTCTGCAATGTAGAATTTTGGCGAGCTACAGGACCAAGATGAGCCAGTAAACTAGTTGGATGAAAGTAGTCGCAAATTTGCTCAAACCTCCCTCAGCACGAGGCCACTATTTGAGGATAAACCTACAAGAAAAGTTCAGATTGTCTATGCTGCCTCTTATGTACTCGAAAGTTTACTCGTACAAGCATTAATTTTAGCAAGAAGTACCTCCGACTGAACACCATTTACCAGTCTGTACCCTAGGTAATTAAAGTTCGTCCATGGATTATATTGGCTATGATCTCAATCATTTGGATGCATAAACATACTGAACATGTGTATATCTGAATCTTTTTGTGAATTATCTATGAATATTCTTGTGTGATCTATCAATCATTTGGATCCATAGACATGCTAAACTTGTGTATATATGAATCTTTTGAGTTGTTGATAGTGAATGTTGGCTATGAATATGAACGTGTCATGTGAACCTGAGTTTGATAGGAATGTTTACCTTTTCTGTTGTACTTGTGTGTGAACTTGTTTGTATGCCTACTGTGGGGTATGTGACGTGTGGGTGTCAACGACACACCTTCTTCCCGAGAAGAATTGCACCTGCTTTGTTAGGGTAGCAACGGCACAAGCTCTTTTTAATCTTTTTGCTCTGTCTTGCCCCCTCCCCCGCTCAACCCCTGTCATAATGTTTTCGGCCTCAAAACAAACATAGTACTGCGTTGTTTTGGGTGCTTAATGAAAAATCGAGTGCTGGTTCCTGTAGGTTGGCCCGCCCAGCAAATGGGCTGCTGGTTCACCACAGACTGGGAGGCTAAAAATACAAGTTGTATGGTGCAGAGGCTAGTAAAAACGCCATCGAGAGCCATCCACTGAAGAAAAAATAATCGCTCCTGATGTGCTTCTTCAGTCGTGCCACCGGCCCCCTCTTTAATCCAGTTCGCTCGAGGATCTGGTATCATTTTTTTCTAGAGGGCGAACAAGTATCAGCTAGGCCTAGGTTTTGTATTTTTAACATGCGTAGCCCACGACATACGGTGACAGTGGTTTCAACTTATTTTTTGAGGTCCATATCGGCCTATGGGTTTTTTCTTAAAGATCCGCAGCCCAATGTATTTTTTAACCACATTATATATATTTATATTATTACTATTATCGTATATTTTATAGAGACTTATATATACATTATAAAAACATCCCACGTGTTATTAACTTATAAAAGTAAATGTTTAATAGAAGTTGGCAAGGAAAATCCTAGTTGTTCTTGACTCATAGGCAAGGAAAATCCTAGTGATTGCGTACAAAAGCTTGCGAAGATTTTAAGGACCAATGTAATAATGTGCTCATTTTATTTTGAGCAATAACTCGCTAATTTGTTAATTATGTATATAAAAAATGTGCCTCTCCGGTTTATTTTTTGATATTAATTGCTCCTTCTAACATAACATTATATATATAATTAGCCCAGCTAATTCATGTATTTGAAGGAAGTGCAAATGGCTGGGATTCCTTAGAAAATATAAATGGGCCGCATTGACGCGAAATTATTTGTTCACCCAGCCCAGCAAATGGACTGTACATTCTAGAAAACATGGGTTAAATATATGCCACATTTTTGCAGGCTGACATGTGGGCCAATAGGTTGAAGCCTACGCATGATGTTGTCAACTTGGTCAACAAATGATTATGACATCCACAACCATTGGATTTATATCCAACGGCTGGCATGCACCTTCAATCTCTCGTCTTCTTCCTCCAGCGTCGCCGGGACCGCCTGGTCCGGCCTCCGGCGGCTAGCGGCTCTGCTTAGCACGCATCGCTACGAAGCGCTACCCCACCGCCGGCCAGGCTATCACTCCACCCCTCCACACCTCCTGTTATTCTCCACCGACTGCAGCCCCACGCCGCACCAGAACCAGTTATAACCCTTCTCCCCCTCTCAAACTACGACTCCACTACCGCGTCTTCCCATCTCCGAGTCGTTCCCGTCCGGGGCCTTGCTGTCGTCCACCGCCTCGCTGCGCTCTGTGCAGCATGGTCAACAAACGAGAGTCATCTGAAGAGGACTATATGTGGAGAGCCTAACAGCTGGGACCCACGAGGTCCATGGTCGCACACATGGAAAGTTCCTCCTTATTAAGCTGAAAAAAATGTTTCCTCCACCTGATAGTTGGGACCCACCGGCTGTATCTTCACATGAAAGGAAGTGCCTCCTTGTTATGCGAAAAAAATTATTCCTCCCGTTGATAGCTGGGACCCGTCAGATTTGGTGGCTGACTTGTGGGCCTACTAAGAGGACATGTACGCAGGGCTTTGTCAACTTAATCAACAAATGATTCTAGCAGCTGTACTGTTGGATGTTAATCCAACAGCCATGCTCCTTCTTCAACCTCTGTTCTTGCTCCTGCTCTCGTGGGCGGCACCGCGGTTGTGCTGCCACACACCCGAACCAGTCAAGTTTCCCACTCCTCTCCATCTGCGACTCCACTGCCCCGTCTTCCCCATCTCTGGGTCGTTCCATTCTCGGGCCTCGCCGTCATCCACCGGCCTTGGTGCGCTCGGCACGGTGTGATCAACATGGTGAACAACCGAGAGTCATTGGAAGATGACTATATGTGAGAGGCTGACAGTGGGGACGCACCACGCCCATGGACGCATGCATGCAACGGAATGCGGCGTGGTCAACATGGTCAAGGAATGACTTCCATCGGAAGTGTACTGTACGTGGAGAGGCTGACAGCTGGGTCCACGGCCGCAGCAAGGAAGTGCCTCCTTATTACGCGGAAAATAATGATTCCTCCACCTGACAACAGGGACCCACCGGACGGGCTGCCGTATTTTGCAGAAAAAATGTTTCCCCCTGACTGCTGGGACCCACCGGACGGGCCACCCTATTTCATGAAAAAATGTTCCCCCGCTGTCAGCTCGGACCCACCGGAAGTGCCTCCTTATTACGCAGAAAAAATGAATACTCCCCCTGCTAGCTGGGACCCACCTTGGTGGGAGGCTGACTTGTGGGCCTACTAAGTTGACGGGGATGGATGGCTTTGTCAACTTAGTTAATATGAACAATTCTAGCTCCAGTGACCGTACGATGTCCATCCAACGGCCATAGTGCTTCTTCAACCTCTGGTCTTCTTGCTCCAGCCGCCCAAACCAACGCCGGTCATGCCGCGTGCTCCCGCCTCCCATGGCCGACTGTGATGCCGCGGAGGCCTCACCGCCCCCTACTACTCCCACCGCTGGCCAGGCCATCCCTCTTCTCACCCACACCCCCCCTGTTATTCTGTGGCGACGGCAGCCTCACACCGCAGCCGAACCAGTGAACCCTCATACTCCTCTCCGCATGGGCATCCACTGTCGCATCTTCCCTAGCTCCGCGTCGTCCCCTTCCTAGGCCTCGCTGTCGTCCACCGCCTTGGTGCTCTTGGCACGGCGTGGTAAATGTGGTCAATGACCAACTTCGATCGGAAGATTACTGTACGTGGAGAGGCTGACAGCTGGGTCCACGAAAGCCACAAGGAAGTGCCTCCTTATTACGCGCAAAATAATTATTCTTGCACCTGATAGCGGGGACCCACCGGACGGGCCACTGTATTTCGTGAAAAAAAAATTTCCCCCTGACCACTAGGACCGACCAGCTACATCTTCGCATGCAAGGAAGTGCGTCCGGGCAAAAAAAAATGATTCGCACCCCTGGTGCTCGGACCCACCAGCTATATCTTCGCACGCAAGGAAGTGCCCGACAATCGGGACCCACCTGGTCGAAGCGTATGTAGCGTTGTCATTCTGGTCGCGAACGTGTACGTACATACTGGTCGATGTCGAGGCGCGCATGTGTCGTAGTAGAGGCGCGCACGTAGCATGTACACGTATGTACAACGGCCAATGTGCAAGAAAGAAAATACGGCCACGTACTACGTACGTGCGGGGTCTCGAATGCCTACTCACACATACGTACGGCCAGGGCTCGTGTACATGGTTGGGTCGGAACGGAGAAACATCGTCGTTGTCGTGTTCATGGGGAGCCAACCGGCTGGGTCGGAATGGAATGCGTCGTCGCATTCATCGAGAGGGCTTGGACGGAACAGTCGATGGAAATGATGCCTGGCGTACCGCAGAACGGAGGAAACGGCCTTGTGTTCGACCGGCCACGGTCGAAATGGGATCCTGTTCATCAGGAGGGGTCTGGCGTACCGCAAAATGGAGGAAATGGACCTCCTACGATCGAAATGAGGGTCCTGTTCATCGGGAGGGGTGTGGCGTACCGCAAAACGGAGGAAACGGACTTGTGCTGGAGCGCTACGGTCGAAACGAGGGTCATGTTCATCAGGAGGGGTGTGGCGTACCACAAAATGGGACTCCACGGGATACTGTTCATCTCCACCGTCGACCCCTCCAGCCTCCATGGGCTACTGTTCATCCACCGTCGACTTCCTCCAGCCTCCACCTACGACTGTTCATCCGCGGGCTCCTGTTCATCCAGCCTCCACCGCACGCTACTCCATCGGCTACTGTTCAACCAGCCCTCTCCACACGGGCTCTTGTTCAACCACCCCTCCAAGGGCTACTGTTCATCCAGCCCTCCACCGTCTACTATTCATCCAGCCCTCCATGGGGTCGTCCTGTTCATCCAGACCTCGACGGGGTCCTGTTCATCCAGCCCCAAGTGGCTCGGTCAATCGGGGTCCTGTTCATTCAGAGGCAACACCATGGGGTCCTGTTCATCCACCCCATCGGGAACTGTTCATCCAACCCCCCTAGCAATGCTCACTGTTCATCCCGAGGCCGCATCGATCGGCTTCAGTTAGCAGCAGTAGCGAACGAATCGCTCGATCGGGTTCAGTTAACAACCATCGGTCGACCACTCGGGTTCAGTAACGCATAGCCTGCAGTGCAATCGCTCGGGTTCAGTAGGCAAACGCCTCGCTTGGGTTCAGTTAGAGCCCAACGCCTCGCACCCACGCGCGTGCGTGTATGAGAGAAACGCGCATCGCTCGGCCCTGACCACCAACCATAACCGGGAACACCTCGATACTCTCCTCGCCCTAGCTTCTACCACGGTTTTTTCCGTCATGGACGGCCCAAAGAATGTCATGCAGCTGCGTCTCCGGCCTGCCCAGGACGAAAAGCCCATTTTTGTCATAGAAGTAGGAGACCACCACATTTATGATGATACCGGGTTTTTTCATAATTATTGTCAAAGAAGTGTCATAAGTATGACAAAAAAATTCGTTCGGCCCAAAATGTCACGGATGTGTCTTTTTTTGTAGTGTGGCTAACATGCGCATACAAGAGTAAGATGAGAAGCTACGCAATGGTCGTGAAACTAGAAGTGATCAATAAGTGATCCTGAACTACTTACGTTCAAACATAACCCAAACCGTGTTCACTTCCCGGACTCCGGCGAAAAGAGACCATCACGGCTACACACGCGGTTGATGCATTTTAATTACGTTAAGTGTCAAGTTCTCTACAGCCAGATATTAACAAATTCCCATCTGCCACATAACCGCGGGCACGGCTCTTGAAAGTTTATACCTTACAGGGTGTCCCAACTTAGCCCATCACAAGCTCTCATGATCAACGAAGGATATTCCTTCTCCCAGAAAGACCCGATCAGTCTCGGAATCCCGGTTACAAGACATTTCAGCAATGGTAAAATAAGACCAGCAAGACCGCCCGATGTGCCGACAAATCCCGATTGGAGTCGCATGTATCTAGTTCTCATGGCACACCGGATGGGCCAGACGTCGGGTTAGCGGAGACCTTGGTTGCCCAAGGGGCGCCAAACATCGCCCAGGTTGGACCAGCACTCAAAGGAACACTGGCCTGGGGGATTTAAATAAAGATGACCCTCGGGTTTATAACACCCAAGGGAAAAGTTTAGGTTGTTATTAGGCAAATGTTAAAACCAAGGTTGGGCCTTGCTGGTGGAGTTTTATTCGACGCGAACTGTCAAGGAACACAAAATCAAGGAACATAACACCGGTATGACAGAAACTAGGGCGGCAAGAGTGGAACAAAACACCGAGCAAAAGGTCAAGCCTTCCACCCTTTGCTAAATATATAGATGCATTAATTTAAATAAGAGATATTGTGATATCCCAACATATCCATGTTCCAACATGGAACAACCTGCAAGGCACATGCAACTAGCAACGCTATAAGTGGGGCTGAGAAAAAGCGGTAACTTAGCCAAACAACGGTTTGCTAGGAAGGTGGGTTAGAGGCTTGACATGGCAATATGGGAGGCATGATAAACAAGTGGTAGGTGACGCGACATAGCGATAGAGTGAACAACTAGCAAGCAAAGATAGAAGTGATATCAAGGGTAACGGTCATCTTGCCTGAGATCCCGAGAGGAAGAAGAACGAGTCCAAGAAGAAGCAAACGGGCGGAGTCGAATGAATCCTAAAAACTCTGGAACGAAACCGAAGCTAACGAGAGAAGCAAACCGGAAAGAAGCAAACAACATGGTAAACACATAAGCATGAACATGGCATGATGCACAAACACGTATGATGCATGTCTGGTTTAAATATGCATGGCATGGCAAAGTGCACAAACAAAACTACAAGTTAAGTGGAGCTCAATATACAACGAGATGGATATTGACAAAACACCACATTCAGTTATTTAGTTCACTCCCGGTTAGGTACTCAACAATATTAAATGTTGGTTAACATGGCAAGAGGTGAGGCATAAGTAAACTAACTATTTAGGCAAATTTAAATGAGGCTGGAGATAACAAACAACAATTCCGGTAAATCCTCATGTGCAATATAGCAATTTAAAGCGAACAACAATTTTAAACATTTTAATGTTGTTATCATGATGCGGATGACATATACAAGTTTTATGCAATTTTAAGAAAATGTTGCTATAATATGATGTGAGGCATTTGTCGCCATGGCGGAAGGAAAAAGGTGCCACAACAGCGAAACGGAAATGGTGCCATGGTGGTGAATATGGAAATGGTGCCACAACAACATTCCCATGATCTGGCCACTCGATTGAGATGTCGGTAGAAAAAGAAAGGCCATGAGCGAGTTGAGAAAAATGGTGGGGTGCTCCCGACTACCGGGTTCCCACGGGTTAGTGGCATGGAAATGAGTGACAATTCGAACACGGTGCACACATACGGTTTCATCTCATACAACATGTCGGATTTCGGGTTCCGGCAAAACCCTTGAGGTTCGAACACTGGGGTGCGCACGAAGATCTCTCCTCCCTCTGGCTCACGCCCTCACCGCGATCTCAAGGCTCAACGCGTCAAACTCGCAGAATAAAGGGACACAAGATTTATATTGGTTCAGGCCACCGATGTGGTGTAATACCCAACTCCAGTGTGGTGTGGTCGATTGCCTCTTGGGCTGAGGATGAACAGTTACAAGGGAAGAACAGCCTCCTGGGGAGAGGTGCTCTTGTGCTTGGCGAGTTTGTGTGGTTGCCTTGGTGGGATGGATCCGGTCCAAGATGCGATGCCTCACTACGATGGTGGCTAGTCCTATATATAGAGGCCCGGGTCCTCTTCCCAAATATTAGGCAGAAAGGGATCCCACAATGGCCAATTTGAAGGGGGACAGCAAGTACAAGCTATCCTAACAATAGATGGTCTTCGCCTGCCAAAGGCTCTGGTGATGACGCTGTCCTGGGCTCCAAAGTGACCTCCGTCCTGCCGTCCTGCTGGTCTTGGTTTCGTTGCACCGATATGGAAACCTTTGCTTAACGCCTCGGGACACCGCGCCTGTGCTTGTCTCTTTAGCACCAAAGAGGAAACAAGGACACTGCGCGCGCTGGCGCCCGCCTGGCCCTGGTCATCATGGCTTGCGTCACAGGAACCTCGCGAGGTGCCCCTTGCCTTGATATCTCTGCCCCTCGTGAGCCAGCCTGGTGAGGCCACCCCCGAGGAGGTCTTGCATCGTCCGCCTCGCGAGGGTCTTGAGTGTTTGCTGGTGAAGATGGGCCGTACAGGGCCGCTGGTGGACCCACGCCATGGGTCGCAGGTAGGGAAGTCCGAGGACCCTCGTTCCTAGGACGCCCACAGTAGCCCCCGGGCCCAAGGCACGCTCGGACTTGGCTTTGAGGCGAAGCCAAGGGGCAAGTGTGGAGCGCCGCGGGCCCCAACAGCCTGCGGCCTCGCTTGACGCATGGCGATTGATTGGACATGGGCATCTCCGCTTCCCCACGCTGCCTCGGCAACTGCCCGACTTGACGAGTCCTTACTGCATGCAGAAAAAAGGTCATTATTACCTTAGATTGTGGAGGCCGGCAGTTGGCCTCCTCTTGGCTATAAAGGGGAAGGGGGGAGCGGAGCCCCCGGCAATCATCTCTTCCTTCACTCCTCCTGCTTCTTCTTCTTCCTTGCTTCACCGCTAGCAGCGACACTCATGGCGCCGATACGGAGGTTTTCGGCCGTAGAGAAGGGAAAACCCCCCCTCGACGAGCCCGTGCCACTTCCGCCGAAGAAGAGGCTGGCCCACCATCGCGACATAGTCGTGAGGCCAGAGGTGTCGAGGCCTTGGTGCGAGCGGCCACCTCCCGGGTATCTGCTTCCTCTTTACGCCTGAGCCGAGGGCTCCGGAGGGAGAGGCGGTGAACGGCGCCGCCCACGCCATGGTCGTGGTCCCTGCCCCGTGGTGACGCACACCGTCGCCCCAGGAGCCCACGCCACAGACTCCTCGTGTGAGCTCGTGATGTGGGCGGTGATGGCTCTGCGCACTTGGATTCACTTCTCACAGTTCTTCTCCGCCGAGATGCCGCCAAGGGGCCCTTCGAGCTTTGGCTGCAGCACGCCAACTGTGACACCCCGGCGATTGGAGCGGAGGTTGAAGCCGTCTCCCCAGGGAAGATCTTCATAACCCGTGTCTGGGCCGAGGTTGCTCGAGTCAGCCGTGCGGAATGTGCCCTCGCCATCCACTTTGAGTACGATGGCGCCTCCACGATGTTTTCTTCAAGGTCTTCGATGAAGAAGGCCGCCGCTTGGTGTGCTATCCTGAAGGGGATCGTCAGGACGGCGCAGCGGCCAACGCCGAGCCTACCGCTGGCTTCGCCAGCGGCTCCTCCAGCGGCAACGGTGACTCCTGGTGGTCCAGCGATTCTCTCAAGCCCGACGAGACTCCGGAGACAAGCGACGACAGCTACGTGCCCCCGAGCTCTCGCCGCGCCCGGAGCAAGGCCGCAGCGTCCGGCCACCGCCGTCGCTGATCTGGATGGGGTTGGCGTCGGCCTCTCGTGGCCCTCTATTGATGATGGCATCGGCGGCGCTTGGCGCGTGTAGATAGGGCCCCTAAAAACTCCCTTCTTTCATTCCCTGCAAGGAATCAGGACGGACCCCGTGGGGGCATGTAAAGGGTCTGTAATGTCTTTTGTTGATATTGTCCTTATTATGAAAATTCACGAATGCATGTCCTACTTCAGCTCGGTCTCCCCTTTCCAACCCCGTGGCAGCTTGGTGCTCTACGCCGACAGGTCCCAGTCCCCAGGCAGGCTGCAGCCGTCGCTGGTATGCCAGGTCGCGATGCCGTGGTCAAGGCTAGGAGGTGAGCAGCCCGAGGTCCAATAAGAGCTCCTGAGGCGCGATGCTCAAGAGGTCCCGTTTAGCGTGCAAGCAACTACCTAAAGGTGGGAAAGGGAGGCGACCCCGCCACAACAGGGCTGCGAGAGATGGGAATCTTATGCCATAGCGCTTGGCCGACCTAGGTGCGAAACTAATCTTGGTAGTCCAGAGTTGTTTCCTTGTGCTGCGCCAGACTCGTGCACCGACAGCCGTAGTGTAGCAAGGTTAGGCCCGTGTGAGCCTCCCCCTCTTCTCCACACTCTTCTGTGTGCTCTACGTCCTCAGGTCCCGGCCCTCGAGCGAGCTCAGCCGCCGCTGGTATGCTAGGTGGCAGTGCCATGGTCAAGGCCAGGGGGTGAGGGCTGGAGAGCCAGTAAGTGCTCCTGAGTCGCGATGCTCAGGAGCCCCACTTTTAACACGCAAGCGAATTGCATGGGAGAAGAGGGAGCCCACGGTACCGCCTGCTGCTGTCTTCAGGAGGCTCCTGCAAGTTAGCGCGAGGAGGGACACAAATTGCCACTACGATTGCCGGTCTGCCACTGGTCGCTCCGCAAGGAGGTGAAGGCACTGAGGGCCTGGTGAGGTGACGTGCGCGGGCGTGCCGTGAGCCAGAGCTTGACCACTCAGATTTGTCAGTGTTGCAGGAACGGACCCGAGCACAAGCGTCGTGCTGGCGTGAATGGCTCCCACGGTGGGTGGCAATCAAGCAGGTGATGACCATAGATAGCTTATGCATGTAAAGCAAACTAGCTTAGGTAAATGCAAGAACAATACATGCCACTGGGTCGGACCTAAGCTGCCTGGGGATGATGCAGCCCGAGGGGCGCCCCTAGCAGGGTAAGCTAAAGATCCAAGAGGATACACGCCGCAGGGACAGGCCCATGTGACCTGGGAATAATGCAGCCTAAGGGGCGCTCCTAGCTGAATGAACTGGGAAAATGTCACCTGGTTTTGTTGTCGAAGGAGCGTTGGGGTAGCTGAAGGCGCGCGCTGAAGAAGTCGCTCCTCATGAGCCATCGATACCCTAAGCCTCGGGAGGCTCGGGCGGCTCAGGTGGCTCCCTGAGGACCGTCTCCATCTCCGCCAGGAGCGCGTGATTCCTGGCCTCCTGGGTCGCCAGGATGCTCCATAGATTGTGCTGGAAGACGGCTGCCACGCTCGGCAGGCCAAGCGGCATGCGAACGTAGCTGTGAGGTGGACCCTCACACCGGCCAGCACGCGAAGGCCAGAAGCGCTCCTGAGATGCGGCCATGTTGATCCCTGGGATGTCGATGCAGACGCGCAGCTCGCCACCCTCGCCCGGGTGGGGAGCTACACCAGGTGGGCAGTGGTCGCCGCGTATCACCCTTGCTTCCTGAAGCTCCTAGGTGGCCTTGATGATGAACTCCTGACCGCCGGGCGCTCCTCGTTGGTGCCCTCCTGAGGGAAACGCGCTGCGAAGCACGCCTCCACGTGGTGCTCGAGCGCCTCCCTCGTGATGTTGGCCAAGTCTGAGGCCCTCCTGAAGAGAGCCCCCGAGCCCTACCTGAGGAGGGCATCGGGCGCGCCTTCCTATGCGAGGGAGGGTGGCGCCCCAGGTCAGCACCGATCCTGATGTGGCACCGCTAGAGGCACCGCTCCCTTAAGGCCTTGTGCGGAGTAGCTACTTCTTCTTCTTGGGATGGCCTCAGAGGGTAATGCGCGCCCTCGCTATCAGGGTCTTTCGATTGCTGTGGTTTGGAAGGCGCGCTCGAGTGAGCACACCGCATCTCTTTCTTCGCAGGGGACTGTGATGATTCCGCCGCTTCCCGGCATCTTGAGGACGTTGTAGCCACAGTGGGTCACTGCCATGAATTTGGCTAACGCTGGGTACACGAGGATGGCATTGTACGTCAGATGGATGTGGGCGACGTCGAAGTTGACGAGCTCGCTGCGGTAGTTGTCGCGCTGACCAAAGGTAAAAGGGAGACGAACTTGCCCTATCGGGGTGGTGGAGCCGTTGGTCACTCCTGAAAAGGGCTTAGTAGGCTGCAGCTGACCATAGGGCACTTGAAGGCTGTCGATTGTCTCGACGGACAGGACACAGAGCCTCGTGTCGTCGTCGATGAGGGTCTTGGTGACATGGACATTACTGATGACGGGTGAGAAGAGCATCGGGAGGATGCGGGCGGTTGCCGCGCATTTGAGTTGGTCCACCGAGCTGAAGGTGATGGCGTACTTAGACCATCTGAGCGGGCGCGTGGCCTCGAGCTTGGGGAGGGCTGTAATCACCTCGCGAGTGAACTGCTTGAAGATGCGTTGGGAAGCTGGGCTTGAGCACCACCCAAGATTCAAGCGATGGCACGCGGCTCCTGAAAGCCCCCAGCCCCCTCGTCCTAATGGTGGTCGTCGTTCCTCCTTGGTGGTGGCGGCAGCGGAGGGAGACCGGGATTGCCCTGAGGACGATCCTCGCAAGGCTAGTCCCTCCAGGCGCCCTCACGAGGCTGGTCCTGCCAGCTGTCCTCATGAGGCTAGTCGCGCCACTCCTGGCGGGGGCCCGGTCATCCCAACGTCATCCGCCTCGTCCTTCTCCTCGGCCATAGCCCCGGTCGTTGCGCTCGGAGCATCAACCGAAGCGTCCATCTCGAATGGCCCTGAGCTCTTGACAACCGTTGGTGTTGTGGCTGCGCACGTTGTGGAAGGCGCAGAACGGATGGCCGCCCTTGGACGACTCGGGGAGGTCCCGGCCGCGCTTTCTGTCTGGCTCTGCCGCGAGTACGGCCACTCCCTTGCGCTTCACGTCCTTGACCTTGGCCTTCTTCTCCCCTAGGTCTGCAGCAGGGAGCTCGAGGAGGGAGAGATGCCCCTCCTCAGCTCTTGCACACTTGGTTTCTATGTTGAACAGCTCCAGAGTCATGCATAGCTCCTCATGGATGGCGAACTCCTCCTTCATCTTGATGTCACGGACGCCATCGGAAAATGCTAAGATGATGGCCTCGTCCATCACCTTGGGGATCTTGAGACGCACGCTCTTGAAGCGTTCTATGTACTTCTGCAGGGTCTCTCCCGGCTGTTGCTTGATGCGGCACAGGTCACCCGCGACCGGAGGGCGGTCGTGAGTGCCCTGGAAGTTGGCGACAAAGCAGTCGCGCATCTCACCCCAGGAGGAGATCGAGCCTGGAGTCAGGTTCAGGAGCCATGAGCGAGCGCCATTGTTGAGAGCCATGGGAAACCAGTTTGCCCTGACATTTTCGTCGCAGTTGGCCTCCTCGATGCTCAGCTCCTAGAGCTGCAGGAAGTCTATGGGGTCGAGGGTGCCGTCGTACCGAGGAGACAGATCCGTCTTGAACTTGCCTGGACAGACGACGCTATGCAGCTCAGGAGTGACGGCGTGGCAGCCTGCCGTGGCCACCGGGGCCCTTTGCTGATGTTGGGCCGGGCCTGGATGTCCGCGCACCGCCGCCGCAGGCGACACCAGGTCTTGTCGTGGTGATGCTAGAGCGCTGGAGTGTTTTCTTGCAGCCGGGGCACCTCTTGGCAGCTTCCTTCTTCGTGCGCGGGCACACGGCGCGGTGGATCACGCCGCGGGACCGCACGTATTGGGGCGAGGACATCGTCTTGATGTGGAGGAGGCGATGGCGCTTCATGAGCTGCGCGCCTCGGCGCAAGGGCGCCGTCCTGATGCGAAGGCGCTCCGTGAGCTACATCGCCCGCGGCTGGAGGTGGGCGAGGCAGCGAGAGGGATGGTGCAGGAGAGCCTCCAGCGGCGCTGACGAGCTTGGCGATGCGGTCCAACCAGTCCTCATAGAGGTCGTCGACTGGGCGGTAATGCAGGAGCTTGCGTGCCATGAGTAGCGCAGCTTGCGCGTCCGTGGGTGCGCGGCGAGCATGAGACGGTGAGCCGGCCGGAGTCAGCGATGGTGTGGCGGTGCGGCCGTCCCGCCGCACGGAGGGGTGCGGTGAGGACGCTTGCTGCTCATTTGCTGTCGGGCCGGTAGCGGCGTTGGCAACAGGAGATGGAGAACGACGGGGAGGCCCGCCAACAGGGGCTGTCTGAGCGACATGGTCGGCGAGGGCGGCCCGGCGCTCGGCGCGCGTCCGACATGGATGTGGTGGAGCGGTGGAACGTGGATCAGCGGAAGGAAAGCTTCAGCACACCCCTACCTGCGCGCCACATGTCGGATTTCGGGTTCTGGCAAAACCCTTGAGGTTCGAACACTGGCGTGCGCACAAAGATCTCTCCTCCCTCTGGCTCACGCCCTCACTGCGACCTCAAGGCTTAGCGCGTCGAACTCGCAGAACAAAGGGACACAAGATTTATACTGGTTCGTGTTGGGGAACGTAGTAATTTCAAAAAAATTCCTATGCACACGCAAGATCATGGTGATGCATAGCAACGAGGGGAGAGTGTGATCTACGTACCTTGTAGATCGACAACGGAAGCGTTTGGTTGATGTAGTCGTACGTCTCCACGGCCCGACCGATCAAGCACCGAAACTACGGCACCTCCGAGTTCTAGCACACGTTCAGCTCGATGACGATCCCCGGACTCCGATCCAGCAAAGTGTCGGGGAAGAGTTCTGTCAGCACGACGGCGTGGTGACGATCTTGATGTACTACCGTCGCAGGGCTTCGCCTAAGCACCGCTACAATATTATCGAGGACTATGGTGGAAGGGGGTACCGCACACGGCTAAGAATATGATCACGTGGATCAACTTGTCTCTTTCTGGGGTGCCCCTGCCTCCGTATATAAAGGACTAAAGGGGGGGTGCGGCCGGCCTAGGAGAGGCGCGCCAGGAGAGTCCTACTCCCTCTGGGAGTAGGATTCCCCCCCCCCCAATCCTAGTTGGAATAGGATTCGCGGAGGGGGGAAAACGGAGAGGGTGGCCGGCCCCCTCTCCTTGTCCTATTCGGACCAAGGGAGGGGAGGGGCGCGCGGCCCACTCTGGGCTGCTCCTTCTCTTTTCCACTAAGGCCCACTATGGCCCATATAGCTCCTGGGGGGTTCCGGTAACCTCCCGGTACTCCGGTAAAATCCCGATTTCACCCGGAACACTTCTGATATCCAAACATAGGCCTCCAATATATCAATCTTTATGTCTCAACCATTTCGAGACTCCTCGTCATGTCCGTGATCACATCCGGGACTCCGAACAAACTTCGGTACATCAAAATGCATAAACTCATAATAAAACTGTCATCATAACCTTAAGCGTGCGGACCCTACGGGTTCGAGAACAATGTAGACATGACCGAGACACGTCTCCGGTCAATAACCAATAGCAGAACCTGGATGCTCATATTGGCTCCTACATATTCTACGAAGATCTTTATCGATCAGACCGCATAACAACATACGTTGTTCCCTTTGTCATCGGTATGTCACTTGCCCGAGATTCGATCGTCGGTATTCCAATACCTAGTTCAATCTCGTTACCGGCAAGTCTCTTTACTCGTTCTGTAATACATCATCCCGCAACTAACTCATTAGTTGCAATGCTTGCAAGGCTTAAGTGATGTGCATTACCGAGAGGGCCCAGAGATACCTCTCCGACAATCGGAGTGACAAATCCTAATCTCGAAATACGCCAACCCAACATTTACCTTTGGAGACACCTGTAGAGCTCCTTTATAATCACCCAGTTACGTTGTGACGTTTGGTAGCACACAAAGTGTTCCTCCGGCAAACGGGAGTTGCATAATCTCATAGTCATAGGAACATGTATAAGTCATGAAGAAAGCAATAGCAACATACTAAACGATCGGATGCTAAGCTAATGGAATGGGTCATGTCAATCAGATCATTCACTTAATGATGTGATCCCGTTAATCAAATAACAAGTCATTGTTCATTGTTAGGAAACATAACCATCTTTGATTAACGAGCTAGTCAAGTAGAGGCATACTAGTGACACTTTGTTTGTCTATATATTCACACATGTATTATGTTTCCGGTTAATACAATTCTAGCATGAATAATAAACATTTATCATGATATAAGGAAATAAATAATAACTTTATTATTGCCTCTAGGGCATATTTCCTTCAGTCTCCCACTTGCACTAGAGTCAATAATCTAGATTACACAGTAATGATTCTAACACCCATGGAGCCTTGGTGCTGATCATGTTTTGCTCATGGAAGAGGCTTAGTCAACGGGTCTGCAACATTCAGATCCGTATGTATCTTGCAAATCTCTATGTCTCCCACCTAGACTAGATCCCGGATGGAATTGAAGCGTCTCTTGATGTGCTTGGTTCTCTTGTGAAATCTGGATTCCTTTGCCAAGGCAATTGCACCAGTATTGTCACAAAAGATTTTCATTGGACCCGATGCACTAGGTATGACACCTAGATCGGATATGAACTCCTTCATCCAGACTCCTTCATTTGCTGCTTCCGAAGCAGCTATGTACTCCGCTTCACATGTAGATCCTGCTACAACGCTTTGTTTAGAACTGCACCAACTGACAGCTCCACCGTTTAATGTAAACACGTATCCGGTTTGCGATTTAGAATCGTCCGGATCAGTTTCAAAGCTTGCATCAACGTAACCTTTTACGATGAGCTCTTTGTCACCTCCATATATGATAAACATATCCTTAGTCCTTTTCAGGTATTTCAGGATGTTCTTGACCGCTGTCCAGTGATCCACTCCTGGATTACTTTGGTACCTCCCTGCTAGACTTATAGCAAGGCACACATCAGGTCTGGTACACAGCATTGCATACATGATAGAGCCTATGGCTGAAGCATAGGGAACATCTTTCATATTCTCTCTATCTTCTGCAGTGGTCGGGCATTGAGTCTTACTCAACTTCACACCTTGTAACACAGGCAAGAACCCTTTCTTTGCTTGATCCATTTTGAACTTCTTCAAAACATTGTCAAGGTATGTGCTTTGTGAAAGTCCAATTAAGCGTCTTGATCTATCTCTATAGATCTTAATGCCTAATATGTAAGCAGCTTCACCGAGGTCTTTCATTGAAGAACTCTTATTCAAGTATCCCTTTATGCTATCCAGAAATTCTATATCATTTCCAATTAGTAATATGTCATCTACATATAATATCAGAAATGCTATAGAGCTCCCACTCACTTTCTTGTAAATACAGGCTTCTCCAAAAGTCTGTATAAAACCAAATGCTTTGATCACACTATCAAAGCGTTTATTCCAACTCCGAGAGGCTTGCACTAGTCCATAAATGGATCGCTGGAGCTTGCACACTTTGTTAGCTCCCTTTGGATCGACAAAACCTTCTGGTTGCATCATATACAACTCTTCTTCCAGAAATCCATTCAGGAATGCAGTTTTGACATCCATCTGCCAAATTTCATAATCATAAAATGCGGCAATTGCTAACATGATTTGGACAGACTTAAGCATCGCTACGGGTGAGAAGGTCTCATCGTAGTCAATCCCTTGAACTTGCCGAAACCCTTTTGCGACAAGTCGAGCTTTGTAGACAGTAATATTACCGTCAGCATCAGTCTTCTTCTTGAAGATCCATTTATTCTCAATTGCTTGCCGATCATCGGGCAAGTCAACCAAAGTCCATACTTTGTTCTCATACATGGATCCCATCTCAGATTTCATGGCTTCAAGCCACTTTGCGGAATCTGGGCTCACCATCGCTTCTTCATAGTTCGTAGGTTCATCATGATCTAGTAGCATGACTTCCAGAACAGGATTACTGTACCACTCTGGTGCGGATCTTACTCTGGTTGATCTACGAGGTTCAGTAGTATCTTGTTCTGAAGTTTCATGATCATCATCATTAGCTTCCTCACTAACTGGTGTAGGTGTCACAGAAACAGTTTTCTGTGATGTACTACTTTCCAATAAGGGAGTAGGTACAGTTACCTCGTCAAGTTCTACTTTCCTCCCACTCACTTCTTTCGAGAGAAACTCCTTCTCCAGAAAGTTTCCGAATTTAGCAACAAAAGTCTTGCCTTCGGATCTGTGATAGAAGGTGTATCCAATAGTCTCCTTTGGATATCCTATGAAGACACATTTCTCCGATTTGGGTTCGAGTTTATCAGGTTGAAGCTTTTTCACATAAGCATCGCAGCCCCAAACTTTCAGAAACGACAACTTTGGTTTCTTGCCAAACCACAGTTCATAAGGCGTCGTCTCAACGGATTTTGATGGTGCCCTATTTAACGTGAATGCGGCCGTCTCTAGAGCGTATCCCCAAAATGATAGCGGTAAATCAGTAAGAGACATCATAGATCGCACCATATCTAGTAAAGTACGATTACGACGTTCGGACACACCATTACGCTGTGGTGTTCCGGGTGGCGTGAGTTGCGAAACTATTCCACAATTTTTCAAATGTACACCAAACTCATAACTCAAATATTCTCCTCCACGATCAGATCGTAGAAACTTTATTTTCTTGTTACGATGATTTTCAACTTCACTCTGAAATTCTTTGAACTTTTCAAACGTTTCAGACTTATGTTTCATTAAGTAGATATACCCATATCTGCTTAAGTCATCTGTGAAGGTGAGAAAATAACGATATCCGCCACGAGCCTCAATATTCATCGGACCACATACATCTGTATGTATGATTTCCAACAAATCTGTTGCTCTCTCCATAGTACCGGAGAACGGTGTTTTGGTCATCTTGCCCATGAGGCACGGTTCGCAAGTACCAAGTGATTCATAATCAAGTGGTTCCAAAAGTCCATCAGTATGGAGTTTCTTCATGCGCTTTACACCGATATGACCTAAACGGCAGTGCCACAAATATGTTGCACTATCATTATCAACTCTGCATCTTTTGGCTTCAACATTATGAATATGTGTGTTATTACTATTGAGATTCATCAAGAATAGACCACTCTTCAAGGGTGCATGACCATAAAAGACATTACTCATATAAATAGAACAACCATTATTCTCTGATTTAAATGAATAACCGTCTCGCATCAAACAAGATCCAGATATAATGTTCATGCTTAACGCTGGCACCAAATAACAATTATTTAGGTCTAATATTAATCCCGAAGGTAGATGTAGAGGTAGCGTGCCGACTGCGATCACATCGACTTTGGAACCGTTTCCCACGCGCATCGTCACCTCGTCCTTTGCCAATCTTCGCTTAATCCGTAGTCCCTGTTTCGAGTTGCAAATATTAGCAATAGAACCAGTATCAAATACCCAGGTGCTACTGCGAGCATTAGTAAGGTACACATCAATAACATGTATATCACATATACCTTTGTTCACCTTGCCATCCTTCTTATCCGCCAAATACTTGGGGCAGTTCCGCTTCCAGTGCCCAGTCTCCTTGCAATAGAAGCACTCAGTTTCGGGCTTAGGTCCAGGTTTGGGTTTCTTCTCTTGAGTAGCAACTTGCTTGACGTTCTTTTTGAAGTTCCCCTTCTTCTTCCCTTTGCCCTTTTTCTTGAAACTAGTGGTCTTGTTGACCATCAACACTTGATGCTCCTTTTTGATTTCTACCTCCGCAGCTTTCAGCATCGCGAAGAGCTCGGGAATAGTCTTATCCATCCCTTGCATATTATAGTTCATCACGAAGCTCTTGTAGCTTGGTGGCAGTGATTGGAGAATTCTGTCAATGACGCAATCATCTGGAAGATTAACTCCCAATTGAATCAAGTGATTATTATACCCAGACATTTTGAGTATATGCTCACTGACAGAACTGTTCTCCTCCATCTTGCAGCTATAGAACTTATTGGAGACTTCATATCTCTCAATCCAGGCATTTGCTTGAAATATTAACTTCAACTCCTAAAACATCTCATATGCTCCATGACGTTCAAAACGTCGTTGAAGTCCCGATTCTAAGCCGTAAAGCATGGCACACTGAACTATTGAGTAGTCATCAGCTTTGCTCTGTCAGACGTTCATAACATCCGGTGTTGCTCCAGCAGCAGGCCTGGCACCCAGCGGTGTTTCCAGGACGTAATTCTTCTATGCAGCAATGAGGATAATCCTCAAGTTACGGACCCAGTCCGTGTAATTGCTACCATCATCTTTCAACTTTGCTTTCTCAAGGAATGCATTAAAATTCAATGGAACAACAGCACGAGCCATCTATCTACAAACAAGCATAAACAAGCAAGATACTTATCAGGTACTAAGTTTCATGATAAATTTAAGTTCAGTTAATTTACTTAAAGAACTACCACTTAGATAGACATCCCTCTAATCCTCTAAGTGATTACGTGATCCAAATCAACTAAACCATGTCCGATCATCATGTGAGATGGAGTAGTTTCATTGGTGAACATCACTATGTTGATCATATCTACTATATGATTCACGCTCGACCTTTCGGTCTCCGTGTTCCGAGGCCATATCTGTATATGCTTGGCTCGTCAAGTATAACCTGAGTATTCCGCGTGTGCAACTGTTTTGCACCCGTTGTATTTGAACGTAGAGCCTATCACACCCGATCATCACGTGGTGTCTCAGCACGAAGAACTTTCGCAACGGTGCATACTCAGGGAGAACACTTCTTGATATTTAGTGAGAGATCATCTTATAATGCTACCGTCAATCAAAGCAAGATAAGATGCATAAAAGATAAACATCACATGCAATCAATATAAGTGATATGATATGGCCATTATCTTGTGCTTGTGATCTCCATCTCCGAAGCACCGTCGTGATCACCATCGTCACCGGCGCGACACCTTGATCTCCATCATAGCATCGTTGTCGTCTCGCCAAGCTTGTGCTTCCACGACTATCGCTACCGTTTAGTGATAAAGTAAAGCATTACAGCGCGATTGCATTGCATACAATAAAGCGACAACTATATGGCTCCTGCCAGTTGCCGATAACTCGGTTACAAAACATGATCATCTCATACAATAAAATTTAGCATCATGTCTTGACCATATCACATCACAACATGCCCTGCAAAAACAAGTTAGACGTCCTCTACTTTGTTGTTGCAAGTTTTACGTGGCTTCTACGGGCTTAAGCAAGAACCAATCTTACCTACGCATCAAAACCACAACGATAGTTTGTCAAGTTGGTGCTGTTTTAACCTTCGCAAGGACCGGGCGTAGCCACACTCGATTCAACTAAAGTTGGAGAAACTGTCACCCGCAAGCCACCTATGTGCAAAGCACGTCGGGAGAACCGGTCTCGCGTAAGCGTACGCGTAATGTCGGTCCGGGCCGCTTCGTCCAACAATACCGCCGAACCAAAGTATGACATGCTGGTAAGCAGTATGACTTATATTGCCCACAACTCACTTGTGTTCTACTCGTGCATATAACATCAACATATAAAACCTAGGCTCGGATGCCACTGTTGGGGAACGTAGTAATTTCAAAAAAAATCCTACGCACACGCAAGATCATGGTGATGCATAGCAACGAGGGGAGAGTGTGATCTACGTACCTTGTAGATCGACAACGGAAGCGTTTGGTTGATGTAGTCGTACGTCTCCACGGCCTGACCGATCAAGCACCGAAACTACGGCACCTCCGAGTTCTAGCACACGTTCAGCTCGATGACGATCCCCGGACTCCGATCCAGCAAAGTGTCGGGGAAGAGTTCTGTCAGCACGACGGTGTGGTGACGATCTTGATGTACTACCGTCGCAGGGCTTCGCCTAAGCACCGCTACAATATTATCGAGGACTATGGTGGAAGGGGGTACCGCACACGGCTAAGAATATGATCACGTGGATCAACTTGTGTCTTTCTGGGGTGCCCCTGCCTCCGTATATAAAGGACTAAAGGGGGGGTGCGGCCGGCCTAGGAGAGGCGCGCCAGGAGAGTCCTACTCCCTCTGGGAGTAGGATTCCCCCCCCCCCAATCCTAGTTGGAATAGGATTCGCTGAGGGGGGAAAAGGGAGAGGGTGGCCGGCCCCCTCTCCTTGTCCTATTCAGACCAAGGGAGGGGAGGGGCGCGCGGCCCACTTTGGGCTGCCCCTTCTGTTTTCCACTAAGGCCCACTATGGCCCATATAGCTCCCGGGGGGTTCCGGTAACCTCCCGGTACTCCGGTAAAATCTCGATTTCACCCGGAACACTTCCGATATCCAAACATAGGCTTCCAATATATCAATCTTTATGTCTCGACCATTTCGAGACTCCTCGTCATGTCCGTGATCACATCCGGGACTCCGAACAAACTTCGGTACATCAAAATGCATAAACTCATAATAAAACTGTCATCGTAACCTTAAGCGTGCGGACCCTACGGGTTCGAGAACAATGTAGACATGACCGAGACACGTCTCCGGTCAATAACCAATAGCGGAACCTGGATGCTCATATTGGCTCCTACATATTCTACGAAGATCTTTATCGGTCAGACCGCATAACAACATACGTTGTTCCCTTTGTCATCGGTATGTTACTTGCCCGAGATTCGATCGTCGGTATTCCAATACCTAGTTCAATCTCGTTACCGGCAAGTCTCTTTACTCGTTCTGTAATACATCATCCCACAACTAACTCATTAGTTGCAATGCTTGCAAGGCTTAAGTGATGTGCATTATCGAGAGGGCCCAGAGATACCTCTCCGACAATCGGAGTGACAAATCCTAATCTCGAAATACGCCAACCCAACATTTACCTTTGGAGACACCTGTAGAGCTCCTTTATAATCACCAAGTTACGTTGTGACGTTTGGTAGCACACAAAGTGTTCCTCCGGCAAACGGGAGTTGCATAATCTCATAGTCATAGGAACATGTATAAGTCATGAAGAAAGCAATAGCAACGTACTAAACGATCGGGTGCTAAGCTAATGGAATGGGTCATGTCAATCAGATCATTCACTTAATGATGTGATCCCGTTAATCAAATAACAACTCATTGTTCATGGTTAGGAAACATAACCATCTTTGATTAACGAACTAGTCAAGTAGAGGCATACTAGTGACACTTTGTTTGTCTATGTATTCACACATGTATTATGTTTCCGGTTAATACAATTCTAGCATGAAAAATAAACATTTATCATGATATATGGAAATAAATAATAACTTTATTATTGCCTCGGGCATATTTCCTTCAGTTCGGGCCACCTATGTGGTGTAATACCCTACTCCAGTGTGGTGTGGTCGATTTCCTCTTGGACTGAGGATGAACAGTTACAAGGAAAGAACAGCCTCCTGAGGAGAGGTGCTCTTGTGCTTGGCGAGTTTGTATGGTTGCCTTGGTGGGATAGATCTGGTCCAAGATGTGATGCCTCACTACGATGGTGGCTAGTCCTATATATAGAGGCCCGGGTCCTCCTCTCAAATACTCCCTCTGTTCCAAATTACTCGTCGTAGAAATGGATGTATCTAGAACTAAAATACATCTAGATACATCCACACCTGTGACAAGTAATTTGGAACGGAGGGATTATTAGGCGGGAAGGGATCCCACAACGGCCAATTTGAAGGGGGACAGCTAGTACAAGCTATCCTCACAAAAGATGGTCTTCGCCTGCCAAAGGCTCTGGTGATGACGTCGTCCTGGGCTCCACGGTGACCTCCGTCCCGCCATCCTGCTGGTCCTGGTCTCATTGCACCAATATGGAAACCTTTGCTTGACGCCTCGGGACATCGCGAATGCGCTTGTCTCTTTAGCACCAAAGAGGAAATGAGGACACTGCGCATGATAGCGCCCGCCTGGCCCCGGTCATCATGACTTGCGTCATAGGAACCACGCGAGGCGCCCCTTGCCTTGATCTCTTTGCCCCTCGCGAGCTAGCCTGGTGAGACCACCCCCGAGGAGGTCTTGCATCGTCCACCTTGCGAGGCTTGGCCTCTCGTGAGGGTCTTGAGTGTTTGCTGGTGAAGATGGGCCGTACAGGGCCGCTGGTGGAGCCAAGCCGTGGGCCGCAGGCAGGCAAGTCTGGGGACCCCCATTTCCAGGACGCCGACACAACATGCATTCATCCACGTGTCAACATCTCGGCGGTTATATGTTCAAAACGTGCATTTTCAGAGCGCATGGGTTCGATGCGGTATAGACGGAAGTAGTGGTTCACAACCAGGAAGCGGTTTACGACGATGGTAGTTGAACTTGCTGATCCGAGGGGTATTTGGCAGTCTTGTTCTTGCGACGGTAGTCGTTCACGTTCGTTCGGAGAGGTACTTGATGACTCCAAGCCCTTCACGGTCGACGGTAGTCGTGCACAGGTCTTCGGTGACAGTAGGCATACACACGTTGCAGTCGAACTTGACTCTTGTGTTACACATGTCTTCGTCGACTGTAGTGGTGCACTAGTCGGAGAGGGACTTGACGAATCCAGTGTCTGGGGTCGTCGCGGTACTAGGTATCTTGTGGGACTTCACGGTTCGTCGTGATACTTGGCGGTCTGGATCGGGGCAGCAAAACGTAGTCGAACTTGGCGGGCTTCGGTTCAAACAGCGACAAGCATCACAGGTGCATGTAGGCCGAGGCGACGAATCGGGACAGAGGAGCTTGGCGAATGCAAGCAGCAGCACGGGGCTGGCAGAGGCGACGCGAGGCCGACGCGGAGGGTTGAATCAGTCAACGAGTGAAGAGGGACTGCAGCGGCGGATGCAGCGGCTCGACACAAGCATGGCACCGCGGCTCCAGGAACATGGCGGGGAGGAAGAGCCGCAGGGGAAGCCAAGATCCACCGGATCCTGGCGGAGCACGCCGGCAGCGACGATGGTCGGTGGAGAAGTACGGAGCGGCCATGGCGATGGTGGTCGAAGCAGAAGTACGGAGCGGCCATGGCGATGGTGGTCGAAGCAGCACGGGGCTGGCAGAGGCGACGCGAGGCCGACGCGGAGGGTTGAATCAGTCAACGAGTGAAGAGGGACTGCAGCGGCGGATGCAGCGGCTCGACACAAGCATGCCACCGCGGCTCCAGGAACATGGCGGGGAGGAAGAGCCGCAGGGGAAGCCAAGATCCACCGGATCCTGGCGGAGCACGCCGACAGCGACGATGGTCGGTGGAGAAGTACGGAGCGGCCATGGCGATGGTGGTCGAAGCAGAAGGCGGGGCCGCGGGCAACCATGGCCTCGACGAGGGGGTCGGGCGCGAGGCTCCTGCGACGGAGGCGGTGAACGGGCGACGACCATGGTTGTGAGGCGAAGCGGCGGAGGAGGCGGTGGGGCACGGCTCACCGGCGAGCAGCAAGGTCGCTGGGTAGCGCGCGGGACCACAGCGAGGACGTGAGGGGGAGGGGCGGCGCAAGGCGGTGGCTCGTTGACGGGGCGATGCGAGGAAGCGGCCTCCTGGCGTTCGAGCCAAGCGGCAAGGGTGCAGCGGCGCGGCGCCAGAGCATGGGCTCGCCAACCAGAGCGGCAGCGGGGTCTCGGGGCGACGCGAGGGAATGAGGAGGGATCGGGTCGAGGCACAAGGAGCTCCTCTCCCTAGCGATTTGCATTGCGTGTGGTGGCGCGGGAGGGAGAGACTGATGGGAGATGAGATCGAGAGAGCGCTGGAGGATGTGTAGCTCTCAGCATCGGTTCTCGTACTGGCGCCCGAAGGCCATTCGACTGGGCCGGCCCAGCAAGATTCAATCGCTACAGAGGAAACGCCAAAAAGACAGCGCAAAATTGGTCATCGGCAAGGATCTAACTCGCGCCATGACAACACCGAGCTAGTAAGACTAACCGCCTCACCTACCACGCTATACTAACCAATCACAAGGACAACTTTGTAAGTACATTTGTACCCCCGCAAACGTTTACTGTCGCGCTTTGATTTAAATTTTTTGAAAACATTTTGGAAAAGGTTCACGAATAACAAAAAAGTTCATTTGTTTTGAAAAAATTTAATCGATTTTCACAAAAAGTTCATGATTTTGAGAAAAATGTCTAGCGATTTTGAAAAGGGTTCATCCATTTCAAAAAAAAGTTCACAAATCTTGAGAAAAAAGTTCACATATTTGAATAAAGTTCATCAAAATTCAAAAATGGTTCATTGATTCTGAAAAAAGTTCATCAATTTTGAAAAATAGTTCATGCATTTGAAAAAAGTTCATCGATTTTGAAAAAAGTTCAGAAAAAAGTGGAAAAAAGTTCATCAAATTTGGAATAAGTTCATCAAAATTGGAAAAAGTTCATCAAAATTCAAAAAAAATTCATCAAATTTGAAAAATAGTTCATCGAATTTGAACAACAGTTCATCGTAATTCAGAAAAAGTTGATCGATTTGAAGAAAAACGTCCATGTATTTGCAAACCAATTCATCACACCAAGACAAAAGAAAAAAGGAAAAACTAAAAAAGGAAAAACTAAAAAAGGGAAAAGGAAGAAGAACGAATAACAGAGGAAAAAGTAAGTTGGAACCAGATGCCGTGCGGCGGCCTAGTGGTTTGACTAGCTGTCCTTGATGCGGGAGGTTGCTGGTTCGAATCCTAGCGGTGGTACCCGATTTTTTTTGCAGATTAAGACAGAAAGGAAAACACTTTAGATGGGCCGGCCCATAGCATCGCGGGGGTGTACGCCCGTCTGCGCACATGCCTGTAACGGGCGCAACAGGCGCCGTTTAGGAAACGCCGATGTGTAGGTGCGTGCTAGGGTTAGAGGAGAGGGACTGGGTTGTGCCTCCAGGAGCAAATGGGCCTTAGAGGCCGGCCCAGTTATTGTTGTAGGTTGGAGGGCCAGATGGGCTATGCACTCTTTTCCCCCTCTTAATTCTCATATTCTGTTTAAAAAATAACCAGAAATTACAAGAAAATATCAGGGGGGGGGGGGGAAAGGAGAAGGGTATGGAGTATATAAAAATATCCCTGGGATCCTGGGTTTCTGAGATATTTGAATAAAATGCTTTGGCAATTTTTTAGAGGTAGAAAAATAATCCAAGTTTGAATTAATTCAAACTTGACGCATTTTTTAACCCAACCAAAACAACTCAGAAATAGATGATATTTGGTAAAAAGGTTAGTGGCATGGTCCAATAATTATAGGAAAAGAATGAACATTTTTATGTGACAGAAAAATGTCACTTGCAATGAATGGGCATATTGAAAGCAGGAAGCTAGTGATTGGGTTTCAACTAGATGAGGGATTTGGTGTCAAGAGAAAGATGCAAGTGTGTTTTGGTTGAATCCATAAGAATGGAATATTTATTATAGCTCCCTAATAATATTTGGAGTATATGTTCTAAAGAGAAATCACCATTGTGAATATCCCCCGATTTAAATGGACCGAAGATCAATACGATTTATTTAGTTGAGTTGCAAAAAAATTTATGATATGATACATGATGACATGATGCAATGCACAAACAAACAAATCACATGATGAAACTCGGAATAGTTGGAAGTCTTCTAGAGCGTCGGTCTTGGGGCGTCACAACTCTCCCACACTAATAGAGGATCTCGACCCGAGATCCTATGGATGGCACCGGAGAGAAACGAGAAAGGAAGGGGTAAAACAAAGTTGCTTCTTCGACAAGTGAGTGAAACCATGAACCTTGAGAGATTGAAAAAATTGAAAGAAGAATACAATGGAGATGAACAAGATTGCGAACACTCCGTTATAAAAGAGGAGCATGGGATACGACGAGAACCAAGAGGTTAAGTGATAAGATAGATATTGAAACCACTCTGGTTAAAATAAGATAGAGAAGGAATAAGAATAATATAATTTGGACAACACTCCGACTGTAAATGGACAGAATTGAACATGAACTTGACAAGATGAGAGGATACTTGATGAAATCAACAACACACTTCCTCCGAAACTATTGAAGGAATGACAAAGGGGTAAGAAAGATTTCATACAGCACTCCAGTTGAGAAGGGGGCAAAACTTGATTAGATGAGAGAACTTGAATGGAGGGCACGACACTCCGGTTGAATGGATAAGAAAAGGAAAGAACATGATCATTGACACAAATGGGATGATGCTCGAAGAGTGCAACATCACAATGCCTCCGGAACAAAAGGTAGAACAGGCTGAAAGTAAAGAAGAAGAAAACAACATCTTCTACCTCAAATGAATTTGAAAGCATCCTTCCATAGACGATTGGACGGATTTTTTGGGAAATGAACAATGAAAAGAATAAACTTGTTGTGGGCTTAAGGAAGCATCTCAAAACTTGAGGTGAAATTATGCCACTAACGAAAAACAATTGCTTGCTTGAGATCAACGAAGAGATGAAAAATTCTTTCACCGAGAGGATAGGAGAAAACTTGGATCATTGATAAGCACCAAAATAGCAACATTCCTTAGGGAAAGCTTTAGGTGAAATATGACACAAGATAACTCCAACGAAGAGATTGATGGATTTAAAATACCTCATTCCTGACAATATCTGAAATGCGAAACATGAATGGAAATTGTCAAGAATGATATAACGCCATATCAAAATATAAGGTAGAAAGAATTGCACTCTGGAATGCAAGATGAAGAATACTTGAGCTCCTCAAAACAAAACATGTGTTGAGCACCCTGTTTAATTTTGAGTATAGCTTGGCAGATCATAACTTCGAGACAAAACTTGAAGAACAATTGAAGAATGAAAATAATCCTTGACGAACCACCATGTATAGCCTCCATGAAGAACTCCGGTAACAAAATAATGATCAAACAAAAGGAAAGAGAAGTTGAAAACACAAGGTGAAGCCTTACAATGATTAGATGGAGCTTCGCGATGATATAACCGAGAAAACATGGAACTCCAGAAAAAGAAAGGTGAAAGAATTGAAAACGAGAATTTTGATGAACCTCCGGAATAAGGAATTGAATTCACTCGATGAAACAAGAATAAGAATTACATTATGCTTATCCTTCATCTACTTAAATTGATGACCAGCAATGGATCTGACATACTACTTATTCTCATATAAAGGATTAAGAGAGATATAGTGCAATCTTCGGAAGGTCTCCAGCGAACCATCCGTAGGATTTGGGAAGAACGAATGAATGAATTGATATGAAAAACAAAGGAATATGAATCTTGAATGAACCAACGTAAGAATTGAAAACGATTGAAGAAAAGAGAACGAAACACCAGGAAGAATTAGAAAACTAACAAAAATACTTAAGGGAATTTAGATACAAGAGAATGAAGAGATGACAAGCTGACTGGAGAATACTTGAATGATGCATCGGTAGGAACCGGGGAACAATAGCTGAAAACTTAGAACGAAGAGAATCTTTAGAGATAATGGCCTTCCGATGATCGAGAAAAGAAAGCAACTCTTGAAATTCTCTGGATGGGTATGAAAAGAATTTCTCACAATCAAAACTGATTTGAGAGGATGGCATCAAGCTTGAACTACGAATCTTCGAGAGAACAGACCAAGATTTAGTAAAAATTCTTCTTTGGTCTTCAAATGTTGAGAATGACCACGAGAAACACCACCAACATTGTTGAGATGCTCTAGGAGAATGTAAAGCGAAGAGGTTGAACCAACAAGTTGAAAATAGTTTGGAATCAATCTTGGAAAGGCATATGACTGATGATAATTCATTCTTACATCAACTTTGAAATGAATTTGAGAATAACTCCAGAAAGAATTAGAAGAGTCAGGTAATATTGTGGGAAAATACCTGTGGGTTAGGGCCCACTCAAAAGAAACACCTTTCGAAATGATTGCTTGAAAGATATTGCACCGGTTGAATTAAATGGCTTGAATGAAATAACAGCTTGGAATAGCTTGAACGGATTAAGAATGGAAATGTGAATCTTCTGAGATATCTTCAACACTCCAGAGAAGAATAGAGAGAGGTGAACACAAGATAGGCTTAGATAAAAACTTCCAACATGGGAAAACATGTGAAACAAGAGGAAGAGATATGATCAACATCGAAGCTTGACTTGACTCCTCTGAGGAAGAAAAGAGAACGAAGAACGATAAACTTGAAGCTTCGTTAGTATCTTCCTGAGATTCACCGGATAAGAACATTGACGGAAAAGAACAGAGAGACTTCCCATCAATAAAAAGGATACTTAATTAAGAAATCTGAGTCCTTAAACAAAAGGGGGGGAGGGGGGGAAAAACAAAGCCAACTTGGGATGGATGAAACAAACACCATTGAGATAACTTAGAATTGATCTCGCGAATGTTCAAATGATCGGATCCACTTAAAGAGAAGCACGCCGGTTGGAAAAGAATTAACATGACAACCTCGATCATCAAAAGGATTAGTATTCACATAGAAATATGAGAACTCCTCTTAGTAAAAGGTATGGAATCCACATTTGACTTCGAAGCAACTCGAATACCACAACTCAAAACAAAACAAAGGATTTGGCTTGCAGAATAAGCTGGAACAAATACATATGATAGAGACTTACCCAATCCCATATCATGCATCTGGTGGAAATATATTCTAGGAGCTACTTGAATTCCCATTTACTAACTCCCGAAACTTTCTGGTTATGCAATCTGTTGTTGGGGATACAGGGAGGCACAATATATATCACACAACTAACAAGCCCTACGCTCCAAATGTATCCATCCGTCAACACATAACCAAGAAAACTCCAGAAATCATGTACCTCAACCTTCGAAAAGCATCCGTTATACGAGCTATGGCAATACTCCCGAACTCCTTCCCCAGTACTGGGTGGCGTCGAGGTTATCTCACCACTAACTACATAAAAGAGATTTTCGATGTCGGCGAACTCAGGTATTCATGAACTGCAACGATAAAATTGTGACGACAACACCTCGGAGCTCAACTCCCCGGGACACTACCACAACCCCTAAATGTCAGGAGGCACCAAGAACAATGATCTCGTCACAAGAATATCGGAACAATTCCAAGATACCCGCGTGATCTTAAAATTTTTTTAGTGAAATTGAGGAGAGGAAAGACAAACCATCTACATCAGGAGACCTCACCAGAGCGACGAAGGGGACCGAGGAGTAAAAAGAATCCTACTCTCCGATATATATAATCCTAAGACTCAAAACATTTTGTTCTAGAATCAACAACGTCAGCGATTCGATCAAGCAGGGGGCTCCTAAGTCGGGGATGGCTCTGATTACCAACTTGTAACGCCCATGATGTGGCTATATCTCCCACGTGTCGGGGCACAACTTAGAGGCATAACCGCATTGTGGTTTTGTCGCAAGAAGGGTCATCTTCACACAATCCCATGTAATGAACAAGAAGGGATAAATAGAGTTGGCTTACAATCGCCACATCACACAATGATCAAAATAATTCATACATCATTCAGAGTACACATGTAGTCCGACTAGGGACCAATCCAAATGGAAAGAAGATAACCCCAGATGCTAGATCCCTGATCGTCCCAACTGGGCTCCACTACTGATCATCAGGAAACGAAACATAGTAACGGCCAAGGTCCTCGTTGAACTCCCACTTGAGTTTGGTGGCATCACCTGCACTGGTATCATCGGCACCTGCAACTGTTTTGGTAGTATCTGTGAGTCCCGAGGACTCAGCAATCTCAAAACCCGTGAGATCAAAACTATTTAAGCTTATGGGTCGGATAAGGTAATGAGGTGGAGTTGCAGTAAGCACTAAGCAAATATGGTGGCTAACATATACATACAAGAGTAAGACGAGAAGCTACGCAACGGTCGTGAAGCTAGAAGTGATCAATAAGTGATCCTGAACTACTTACGTTCAAACATAACCCAAACCGTGTTCACTTCCCGGACTCTGCTGAAAAGAGACCATCATGGCTACACACGCGGTTGATGCATTTAAATTAAGTCAAGTGTCAAGTTATCTACAACCGGATATTAACAAATTCCCACCTGCCACATTGATAACCCACAAGTATAGGGGATCGCAACAGCTTTTGAGGGTACAGTATTCAACCCAAATTTATTGATTCGATACAAGGGGAGCCAAAGAATATTCTCAAGTATTAGCAGCTGAGTTGTCAATTCAACCACACCTGGAAACTTAGTATCTGCAGCAGAGTGTTTAGTAGCAAGGTAATATGATAGTGGTGGTAACGGTAACAAAAGAGTAATGAAAGCACAGTAATATTTTTGGTATTATGTAGTGATTGTAACAATAGCAACGGGAAAGTAAATAAGCGTAAACTAGTATATGGAAAGCTCGTAGGTGATAACCCACAAGTATAGGGGATCACAACAGTTTTTGATAAGTAAGAGTGTTGAACCCAACGAGGAGCTAAAGGTAGAACAAATATTCCCTCAAGTTCTATCGACCACCGATACAACTCTACGCACGCTGGACGTTCACTTTACCTAGAACAAGTATGAAGCTAGAAGTACTTTGTAGGTGTTGTCGGATAGGTTTGCAGGATAATAAAGAGTATGTGAATAAAAAGTAGGGGCTGTTTAGATAAAGAAACAATAAAGTAAATATAGCGAGTGTGGAAAAGTGGTGGTAGGAGTTGTGAAATTGCCCCTTAAGCAATTGACTACTTTACTAGACCGATGGCAAGTATTATGTGGGAGAGGCCACTGCCAGCATGTCATCCCTGACATGGAATTCTATGCACTTATGATTGGAACTATTAGCAAGCATCTGCAACTCCTAATGTTCGTTAAGGTAAACCCAACCATAGCATTAAGATATATTGGTCCCCCTTCAATCCCGTATGCATCAATTTCTATGCTAGGTTGAAGCTTCTGTCACTCTTGCCCTCCAATACATAGTCCTATAAACATACAACTAACACTAGGGTGTGATCCACGCGCGCAATCATATGATGGGAACCAAAGGACAGCAACATAACCACAAGAAAATTAAATCAATCATAGCAATTCATCAACCACCGATAGGACAACGAAAATCTACTCAGACATCATAGGATGGCAACACATCATTGGATAATAATATGAAGCATAAAGCACCATGTTCAAGTAGAGGGTACAGCGGGTTGCGGGAGAGTGGACCGCTGTAGATAGAGGGGGAAGGTGATGGAGATGTTGGTGAAGATGGCGGAGGTGTTGGTGTAGATCGCGATGATGATGATGGCCCCCGGTGGCACTCTGGTGCTACCGAAAGCGAGGGGGAGAGAGCCCCCCTCCCTCTTATTCTTCCTTGACCTTCTCCCTAGATGGGAGAAGGGTTTCCCCTCTAGTCCATGGCCTCCATGGCGTGGGAGGGGCGAGAGCCCCTTCGAGATTAGATTTGTCTCTCTGTCTCTCTCTGTTTCTGCGTTCTCAAATTCTTCCCTTTCACCATTTTTTATATTCCCGGAGATCCGTAACTCCGATTGGGATGAAATTTTAACACGATCTCTATCCGGATATTAGCTTTATCGTGGCGAAAGAAGGGCATCAACCGCCTTACGGGTGGCCCATGAGGGTCAGGGGCACGCCCAGGGGGGCAGGCGCACCCCCTGCCTTGTGGCCACCTCGGGCACCGTCTCGCGTGGATTTTTCTTCCCAAAAATCATATATATTCCAAAAAAATATCCATCAATTTTTATCCCATTTGGACTCTGTTTGATATGGATATTCTGCGAAACAAAAAACATGCAACAAACAGGAACTGGCACTGGGCACTGGATCAATATGTTAGTCCCAAAAATAGTATAAAAAGTTGCCAAAAGTATATGAAAGTTGAATAATATTGGTATGGAACAATCAAAAATTATAGATACGACGGAGACGTATCAGCATTCCCAAGCTTAATTCCTGCTCGTCCTCGAGTAGGTAAATGATAAAAAGATATGTGGAATGCTACCTAGCATAATCTTGATCACATATCTAATCATGGCATGAATATTAAGACACGAGTGATTCAAAGCAATAGTCTATCATTTGACATAAAAACAATAATACTTCAAGCCTACTAATAAATCAATCATGTCTTTTCAAAATAACATGGCGAAAGAAAGTTATCCCTACAAAATCATATAGTCTGGCTATGCTCCATCTTCTTCACACAAAATACTCACATCATGCACAACCCCGATGACAAGCCAAGCAATTGTTTCATACTTTTGACGTCCTCAAACCTTTTCAACTTTCACGCAATACATGAGCGTGAGCCATGGACATAGCACTATAGGTGGAATAGAGTGATGGTTGTGGAGAAGACAAAAAGGAGAAGATAGTCTCACATCAACTAGGTGTATCAACGGGCTATGGAGATGCCCATCAATAGATATCAATGTGAGTGAGTAGGGATTGCCATGCAACGGATGCACTAGAGCTATAAGTATATGAAAGCTCAAACTGAAACTAAGTGGGTGTGCATCCAACTTGCTTGCTCATGAAGACCTAGGGCATTTGAGGAAGCCCATCGTTGGAATATACAAGCCAAGTTCTATAATGAAAATTCCCACTAGTATATGAAAGTGATAAGTCAAGAGACTCTCTATATGAAGAACATGGTGCTATTTTGAAGCACAAGTGTGGTAAAAGGATAGTAACATTGCCCCTTCTCTCTTTTTCTCTCATTTTTTTGTTTTTTGTTTTTTCTTCTTTTTTTGTAGGCTTCTTTGGCCTCTCTCTCTCTCTCTTTTGGGGCTTCTTTGGCCACTTTTATTTTGCTAACCTCACATGGGACAATGTTCTAATAATGATGATCATCACACTTTTATTTACTTACAACTCAATATTACAACTCGATATCTAGAACAAGGATATGACTCTATATGAATTCCTCCGGCGGTGTACCGGGATGTGCAATGATCTAGCGTAGCAATGACATCAAAAAACGGACAAGCCATGAAAAGATCATGCTAGCTATCTTATGATCATGCAAAGCAATATGACAATAAATGCTCAAGTCATGTATATGATGATGATGGAAGTTGCATGGCAATATATCTCGGAATGGCTATGGAAATGCCATGATAGGTAGGTATGGTGGCTGTTTTGAGGAAGGTATATGGTGGGTTTAAGATACCGGCGAAAGGTGCGCGGTATTAGAGAGGCTAGCAATGGTGGAAGGGTGAGAGTGCGTATAATCCATGGACTCAACATTAGTCATAAATAACTCACATACTTATTGCAAAAATCTATTAGTCATCGAAACTACTACGCGCATGCTCCTAGGGGGATAGATTGGTAGGAAAAGACCATCGCTCGTGCCCGACTGCCACTCATAAGGAAGACAATCAATAAATACCTCATGCTCCAACTTCGTTACATAACGGTTCACCATACGTGCATGCTACGGAAATCACAAACCTCAACACAAGTATTTCTACAATTCACAACCACCCACTAGCATGACTCTAATATCACCATATTTAGATTGCAAAACTATTGCAAAGAATCAAACATATCATATTCAGTGATCTACAAGTTTTATGTAGGATTTTATGACTAACCATGTGAATGACCAGTTCTTGTCATCTCTCTGAATAGATATAAGTGAAGCAAGAGAGTTTAATTCTTTCTACAAAAGATATGCCCGTGCTCTAACAAATCTAAGTGAAGCAAAAGAGCATTCTACAAATGGCGGTTTTCTATGTAAAGAGAAACAAGCAATCAAACTTCAAATGATATAAGTGAAGCACATGAAGCATTCTCTAAAGCCATACTCAAAATATATAAGTGAAGTGCATAGAGCATTCTATAAATCAACCAAGGACTATCTCATACCAGCATGGTGCATAAAAGAAAAATGAAAACTAAATGCAAAAGACGCTCCAAGATTGCACATATCGCATGAACGAAACGAATCCGAAAACATACCGATACTTGTTGAAGAAAGAGGGGATGCCTTCCGGGGAATCCCCAAGATTAGACGCTTGAGTCTCCTTGAATATTTACTTGGGGTGCCTCGGGCATCCCCAAGCTTGATCCCTTGCCTCTCTTCCTTCTTCTCACATCGAGACCTTCTCGATCATCGAACACTTCATCCACACAAAACTTCAACAGAAAACTCGGTAAGATTCGTTAGTATAATAAAGCAAATCACTACTCTAAGTACTGTTGCAAACCAATTCATATTTTGTTTTTGCATTGTGTCTACTGTAATATAACTTTTTCATGGCTTAATCCACTGATATAAATTGATAGGTTCATCAAAACAAGCAAACTATGCATCAAAAACAGAATCTGTCAAAAACAGAACAGTCTGTAATAATCTGAACATTCACCATACTTCTGATACTTGAAAAATTCTACCAAAATTAGGAAAAATAAAAAATTTGTACAGGAATACAGTGAAAAAATAATCAGAACCATTTGACGTTCCAGTTAAAAATGTAAAATCACGCACTGCAGCCAAAGTTTATGTCCTGCACCGTACAAACCATCAAGCAAATGTAAACATCCTAAAGGCAAACCTTGGCACATTATTTTTATATTTAAACTTTATAAAAGCACACCACAGAAATAAATGACTCTCTAAAACTTCCGGGTTGTCTCCCTAGCAGCGCTTTCTTTAAAGCCATTAAGCTAGGCATGTAGTGCTCAAGTAATGGATCCACCCGGATCCCAAGGTATATCAAAGCCAATTTTAATTAACAATGATTTGTAATTTAGTGGTGAGCACAAGGTAACATATATCATGTATTGACAAAGTCTAACTCTCTTCCTATGCATCGCCATGTCATAAAAGAACAATTCAAGCACACATAGTAAAGGCCAATGCATAGTATAAACAGTTTCTTGCAATTTTATCATATTAGAAACATAGAGAGGTGGAGATATAGTTCCTCTCTCATAATAATTGCAAGTAGGAGCAGCAAGCACATGCATATTATATCTATCAAAATTATCATGTGTAATAGTAAAACGCAACCCATTTATCTATACCTATACTAATTAGAGACTCCCTAGAAATTACCATGTTAATCAGTAATTAGGAGCCGTTAATCTGGTGAGGCCGAATTATTACGGTGTAGATTGATCCTAGATTTTTTTTACTATAACTATATACTAACGAGCCTCTGTACTCGTCCAGATCATTAGAATCCATGTTGCGCAGCCACCAATACATAAAATGTTGCACGCATCCATGAACCAGAAGTCCAATCGTTTAAAAAAGGGAACAAGTCCAATCTGGTCACGATAGGCAAATAGTTCTGCCGTAACCTGCAAAAGTAGATCCTGCCGTGCCTAGGTTGATTAGTTAGGTATATAGGAAAACAGAACGCCCAGTATCTCTTGCCCTTTCACCATGGATGTCTGCCGATCCACATGATACTCATGCCGCAGCAACTCAATCGAGCCGCCGTCCTCGGGATGTCTTGCCGGATGTAGCCCAGACCGCTGGCTAACCGCCACGGAGGAGATGCCGCGTGTTGCACCCTTTCAATTCCACCGTAAAGTCGTCCTAGAACTATTATTGCCGGATGCACCGCAGGCGAACCGCCATGGAGGAGGTGCCGCACGTCATCGATGATGACATGGAGTACCAGTGCACCGTCGTCCACGATCAAGGAGGCTATTAATCGGCATGCCTTCCACTTCTACAGGCTTCCTCTGCTGCACCTTTTGAGGTCAGTTTTCCATTGGATTTTCACTTGGGCATGGTGGAAAATACCTTTTTAGCTCAAAGCAACGGACAATGTTCATATGTATGACTAATATTTCTGGATTTTTTAAAAACTGATGCTGTTTTGTGCGTTTTTAACTCAATCTAATTTTATCATAAAGGAGGTGCTACTTCAATCTAATTTTGATCTTAAAGGAGGCGTTGCTTTGTGGGTTATTCGACCATGTTGGTAAATAAATTTAATTTCTCTTTTAACATCTTATATCTTATATTCTGGCAAAAATCATCCATCCGATGTCCCGATTAGTAATTTACATTCGCCGGATAAAATACAAGACAAGAGTCCTCACTTGGTGTCTTACTGGAACAATATTTACTAAAAAAAACTCTTCCACGTGTGATGGAAGAAGATATCTCTGTTCCACCCAGGAGCCTAAGCATCCTTAAGAAATCCTAGCGCCGTTCTCTTCATGGCATCCTTAAATTTGAAGCTTTATGGACGGCCTGGCGGCTGACGTACATCCTGGACTGTATGGCCTCCCACGCGGTAATGCAGGCTTGCCTCTCCCATCATGACCTAGCACGGATGCATGATGTGAGTGCAGGGGGCTCTAAGGCAGAGGCCACTGCATCGATTCTGTTTGAGGCGAGCTAGCTTTACAACAGGTCGGCTGAATATGTATGTACGCTGCGATCCTTAAGAACACTTTATGTCACCACCATTGCCATGTATAATTTGTTAACTGCGTGTATGGGATATATACCTACAATATGATACAAAATAATTAGATACAATTACATGAATGATGTCGTTCTGTTATAATCTATTTGTAGTGTCCCATCATTACATATTAGAACATAATTTTTTTTTTCTTTTGTGGTGCTTGATTTCTCCGTCGTACAAAGAGGAGAAAGCGAACACGTTTTTATATTGTACCTAATATAAATTAAATAAAGTGTTTCTTGACTTTGTACCTTATCTACATTATTTTTTTGTATATTAGTTCTGTGCAATACCTTTTGTAACCAAATTCGGCAAACTATGTCACAAGTTCATGTGTTTGGTTTCAGATACTGTATGTTCGAACAGAAGCACCGAACCGATAATCCGGTGCTTAATCTTCTTTTTATCATCAAACAACTTGAGTGCATTCTAATTCTTGATTCATTTTTTCAAGGAGGAAATGCTGAGGTTTTCGTGTCATCTCTATTTGCGTAAAGGGGGAAGAGTACTACATGTAAAATCTTCGAATATGAGGTTAATATATTATGGTTCAAGAATTGTGCATTTCTTATAATTAGTTGATCGGACAAGACAATTATATAATACAATATTTTAAATATAGTATATACTATTAACTGAATTTGGCCAGTTTCCTTCATTGTATTTAATTATGGGAGCGTTGAAGGCAAGGCAAGCGTCAGGGATTTTGACATCGCATAAATATAGTAGTTTTCCTCTCTATGATTTGTACTTCTGAAAAAATTATATTGTAGAATCTTCACACTTAAATGCTTATTTCTTAATTCTATTTCTGTTTGCAAAAACTAGAGAACAGTTTGCACATTACTCAGTGTGCAAACTTTTGGCACATCACATAATTGGTTTTTGTTGGTAGATCTCCATGACCACGCACTTCCATCGCATAAATGGGAGTTGTTTTTTAAAATCACTCGAGTTAAGGTCACTTTGATAATCAAATTTATCATATAAATCTACAGGTTCGTGATTTTTATCGAATTTGTATGATTATATTTCTCTATACATGTTTGATTCCATGCGGAGTCAATAAACATCTCAGCTATTAGTAAAACTAACAGGATTAAACCTACCTTTGGAAATGTGGATTTTCATCCTCCCATTTACCCATTAACCTTTTGTCTATTTTAGTGTTTTTTGACACACTTTTTTCATACTTTGGTTGTTATTTTTTCACAGCCTATTATAAAATATCGTCATATCACAACACAATAAACCCACTGTAGACTGTCCATAAATGAACACGATAATGCTTAAAAAATTCTACATGCATTTTATCACATAATTTTGAAGGATTGAAGGAATATTATTTATATTTAATATATGTCTCAAAATTTTGAGTAAAATTGATTTTTTTATACGTATTGCATGTTCCCATAAAATACAAGTAGAATCAATGTTTTTCAGGAATTTTAACTAAAATTATGTATAATGCTAGCCCGTGCAGATGCATGGGTCGACGACTAGTCAATGTAATCCTTAATAAGGGCAAACTTCTCCGATATAGTGTAGTCAGGAGAATTCAAAAAGATAATAGGACTATCATATGTGGGTGCAATAGCAACAATTTCATGTTTAACATAAGGAACTATAGCAAGTTCATCTCCATAAGCTTAATTCATATTGCCATCTTGACCACAAGCATAGCAAGCATCATCAAAAAGGGACATTTCAAGAGAATCAACGGGATCATAACAATCATCATAGCAATCATCCTTCGATAAGCACGAAGGGAAATTAAACAATGTATGAGTTGAAGAGTTACTCTCATTAGAAGGTGGGCACAGGTAGCTAATCCGCTCTTCCTCCTTTTGTTCTTTGCTCTCCTCCTCATCTTTTTCATCCAATGAGCTCACAATTTTATCAATTTCTTCTTCCATAGACTCCTGCAAAATATTAGTCTCTTCTTGGACAGCGGAGTAGTACTCAATATATGATTCAATATAGGCATTAGAATCATAATTGTCATAGCAATATTTAAGTATGGCAAAATTTTCAGATTTGTAAAGATTAGCATCATACTTTTCAATCAAAGAAGAAATTTCGTAAGAACCCTTAAAAGCAACAAACTCTTCAATTTGTTGAACATCATAGTAACTATAGACACCCTTAGCATAAGAGGATAGATTCCATTATCACTAAACAAACATTGGTAGGGAAGGTGTTTCTTAGGGTCTTCAAAACAACAAGTATAATTATATATTTCACATAAATTTCAAGCATAGCATTGCAAACGATGAATTTGATCCAGTAAAGTTTTCCCTTTTTCAGATATTCAGTGTCGCACATAACAAGCATTCTCATCTAAAGATTTGCCCTCAACTAAGCTAGTTGGGGTTTCAGCACGAGCACATAGAGATCGAAGATGATCCAAGTAATAAGCTTCAGCAATGTGATAGATTTTGAGTGGTTCTTCAACCATTGGTTTAGTAGGTACAACTAATTTTTTTTGGTATTTTGCGTCTCCTACCCATAACTAAAGATAGAAAACAACTAAGAACAGCAAATAAAATTACATAGTGATAATGCAAACAAGCACACACGAGAATATTCACCCCACACTATTGCTCCTCGGCAACGGCGCCAGAAAAAGGTCTTGATAACCCACAAGTATAGGGGATCACAACAGTTTTCGATAAGTAAGAGTGTCGAACCCAACGAGGAGCTAAAGGTAGAACAAATATTCCCTCAAGTTCTATCGACCACCGATACAACTCTACGCACGCTTGACGTTCGCTTTACCTAGAACAAGTATGAAACTAGAAGTACTTTATAGGTGTTGTCGGATATGTTTGCAGGATAATAAAGAGTATGTAAATAAAAAGTAGGGGCTTTTAGATAAAGAAACAATAAAGTAAATATAGCGAGTGTGGAAAAGTGGTGGTAGGAGTTGTGAAATTGTCCCTTAAGCAATTGACTACTTTACTAGACCGATAGCAAGTATTATGTGGGAGAGGCCACTGCTAGCATGTCATCCCTGACTTGGAATTCTATGCACTTATGATTGGAACTATTAGCAAGCGTCCGCAACTACTAATGTTCATTAAGGTAAAACCCAACCATGGCATTAATATTTATTGGTCCCCCTTCAATCATGTATGCATCAATTTCTATGCTAGGTTGAAGCTTCTATCACTCTTGACCTCCAATACATAGTCCTATCAACATACAACTAACCCTAGGGTGTGATCCATGCACGCAATCATATGATGGGCACCAAAGGACAGCAACATAACCACAAGCAAATTAAATCAATCATAGCAATTCATCAACCACCGATAGGACAACGAAAATCTACTCAGACATCATAGGATGGCAACACATCATTGGATAATAATATGAAGCATAAAGCACCATGTTCAAGTAGAGGGTACAGCGGGTTGCGGGAGAGTGGACCGTTGTAGATAAAGGGGGGAAGGTGGTGGAGATGTTGGTGAAGATGGCGGAGGTGTTGGTGTAGATCGCGGTGATGATGATGGCCCCCGGTGGCACTCCGGTGCCACCGGAAGCGAGGGGGAGAGAGACCCCCTCCTTCTTATTCTTCCTTGACCTTCTCCCTAGAAGGGAGAAGGGTTTCCCCTCTGGTCCATGGCCTCCATGGCGTGGGAGGGGCGAGAGCCCCTCCGAGATTGGATCCGTCTCTCTGTCTCTCTCTGTTTCTGCGTTCTCAGATTCTTCCCTTTCACCGTTTCTTATATTCCTGGAGATCCGTAACTCCGATTGGGCTGAAATTTTAACACGATCTCTATCCGGATATTAGCTTTCTTGTGGCGAAAGAAGGGCATCAACCGCCTTACGGGTGGCCCACGAGGGTCAGGGGCGCGCCCCTGCCTCGTGCCCACCTCGGGCGCCGTCTCGCGTGGATTTTTCGTCCCAAAAATCATATATATTCCAAAAAAAATCTCCGTCAATTTTTATCCCGTTTGGACTCCGTTTGACATGGATATTCTGTGAAAAAAAAACATGCAACAAACAGGAACTGGCACTGGGCACTGGATCAATATGTTAGTCCCAAAAATAGTATAAAAAGTTGCCAAAAGTATATGAAAGTTGAATAATATTAGCATGGAACAATCAAAAATTATAGATACGACGGAGACGTATTAGTAGGCATCGGATCAATGATGGATAATTATGCCGGATGCGGTTCATCATGTAACAGTCATAACATAGGGTGACACAGAACTAGCTCCAATTCGTCAATGTAATGTAGGCATGTATTCCGAATATAGTCATGCGTGCTTATGGAAAAGAACTTGCATGACATCTTTTGTCCTAACCTCCCGTGGCAGCGGGGTCCTAATGGAAACTAAGGGATATTAAGGCCTCCTTTTAATAGAGAACCGTAACAAAGCATTAGCACATAGTGAATACATGAACTCCTCAAACTACAGTCATCACCGGTAAGTGTCCCGATTATTGTCACTTCGGGGTTAACGGATCATAACACATAATAGGTGACTATAGACTTGCAAGATAGGATCAAGAACTCTCATATATTGATGAAAACATAATAGGTTCAGATCTGAAATCATGGCACTCGGGCCCTAGTGACAAGCATTAAGCCTAGCAAAGTCATAGCAACATCAATCTCAAAACATAGTGGATACTAGGGATCAAACCCTAACAAAACTAACTCGATTACATGATAAATCTCATCCAACCCATCACTGTCCAGCAAGCCTACGATGGAATTACTCACGCACGGCGGTGAACATCATGAAATTGGTGATGGAGGATGGTTGATGATGACGACGGCGACGAATCCCCCTCTCCGGAGCCCCGAACGGACTCCAGATCAGCCCTCCCGAGACGTTTTAGGCTTGGCGGCGGCTCCGTATCGTAAAACGCGACAAAATCTTCTCTCTTATTTTTTCTCCCCGAAAGCAGATATATAGAGTTGGAATTGGAGTCGGGAGGTCTCCAGGGGGCCCACGAGGTAGGGCAGCACGCCTTGGGGGGGCGCGCCCCCACCCTCGTGGATAGGGTGTGGGCCCCCTGGTCTTCATCTTTGGCGAGGATTTTTTTATTATTTCTTGTTAGATATTCCATGGAGTTTCAGGTCATTCCGAGAACTTTTGTTTTCTGCACATAAAACAACATCATGGCAATTCTGCTGAAAACAGCGTCAGTCCGGGTTAGTTCCTTTCAAATCATACAAGTTAGAGTCCAAAACAAGGGCAGAAGTGTTTGGAAAAGTAGATACGACGGAGACGTATCACACATAACCGCGGGCACGGCTCTTGAAAGTTTATACCCTGCATGGGTGTCCCATCTTAGCCCATCACAAGCTCTCACGATCAACAAAGGATATTCCTTCTCCTAGAAAGACCCGATCAGTCTCGGAATCTCGGTTACAAGACATTTCGCCAATGGTAAAACAAGACCAACAAGACTGCCAGATGTGCCGACAAATCCCGATAGGAGTCCCACGTATCTCGTTCTCAGGGCATGCCTGATGGGCCAGACGTCAGGTTAGCTGAGACCCTGGTTGCCCAGGGGGCGCCGGACATCGCCCAGGTTGGACCAGCACTCAGAGGAACACTGGCCCGAGGGTTTAAATAAAGATGACCCTCGAGTTTATAACTCCCAAGGGAAAATTTTAGGTTGTTATTAGGCAAATGTTAAAACCAAGTTTGGGCCTTGCTGGAGGAGTTTTATTCAAAGTGAACTGTCAAGGGGGTCCCATAACCCCAACCGCGTAAGGAATGCAAAATCAAGGAACATAACACCGGTATGACAGAAACTAGGGCGGCAAGAGTGGAACAAATCACCGAGCAAAAGGCCAAGCCTTCCACCCTTTGCCAAGTATATAGATGCATTAATTTAAATAAGACATATTGTGATATCCCAACATATCCATGTTCCAACATGGAACAACCTACAAGGCACATGCAACTAGCAACACTATAAGAGGGGCTGAGCAAAAGCGGTAACTTATCCAAACAATGGTTTGCTAGGAAGGTGGGTTAGAGGCTTGACATGGAAATATGGGAGGCATGATAAACAAGTGGTAGGTGGCGCTACATAGCGATAGAGCGAACAAATAGCAAGCAAAGATAGAAGTGATATCGAGGGTAATGGTCATCTTGCCTGAGATCCCGCAAGGAAGAAGAACGAGTCCAAGAAGAAGACAAACAGACGGAGTTGAACGAATCCTCACAACTCCAGAACGAAACCGAAGCTAACGAGAGAAGCAAACCGGAAAGAAGCAAACAACACGGTAAACACACAAGCATGAACATGGCATGATGCACAAACAAGTATGATGCATGTCCAATTTAAATATGCATGGCATGGCAAAGTGCACAAACAAACAAGTTAAGTGGAGCTCAATATGCAACGAGATGCATATTGACAAAACACCACATTCAATTATTTAGTTCACTCCCGGTTAGGTACTCAACAATATTAAATGTTGGTTAACATGGCAAGAGGTGAGGCATAAGTAAACTCACTATTTAGGCAAGTTTAAATGAGGCCGGAAATATCAAACAACAATTTCGGTAAATCCTCATGTGCATATAGCAATTCAAAGCGAACAACAATTTTCAACATTTTAATGTTGTTATCATGATGGGGATGACATATACAACTTTTATGCAATTTTAAGAAAATGTTGGTATAATATGATGTGAGGCATTTGTCGCCGTGACAGAAGGAAAAAGGTGCCACGATGGCGAAACGGAAATGGTGCCATGGCGGTGAATATGGAAATGGTGCCACACCAACATTCCCATGATCTGGCAACTCGATTGAGATGTCGGTGGCAAAAGAAATGGCGTCAACGAGTTGAGCAAGATGATGGGGTGCTCCCGACTACCGGGTTCCCACGGGTTAGTGGCATGGAAATGAGTGCCAATTCAGACATGGTGCACACATACGGTTTCATCTCATACAACATGCATTCATCCACAAGTCAACATCTAGGTGGTTATTGTTGGTGTCAACACCAGCGGATCTCGGGTAGGGGGTCCCGAACTGTGCGTCAAGGATCGATGGTAACAGGAGACGGGGGACATAATGTTTACCCAGGTTCGGGCCCTCTCTATGGAGGTAATACCCTACTTCCTGCTTGATTGATATTGATGAATATGAGTATTACAAGAGTTGATCTACCACAAGATTGTAATGAATAAACCCTAAAAGTCTAGTCTGGCTATGATTATGAGGATTCAGATCTATCTACAGACCTAGCCCTCTGGTTTATATAGACATAGGAGGGATCTAGGGTTACACAAGGTCGGTTACAGAGAGAGGAATCTTCGTAGTTGGTCGCCAAGCTTGCCTTCCACGCGAAGGAGAGTCCTATCCAGACACAGGTAGAGTCTTCGGTGTTTGTATCCTTACGGCCCATCAGCCTGGCCCATATCCAATAGATCGGACACCTAGGACCCCTTAGTCCAGGACTCCCTCAGTAGCCCCTAAACCAGGCTTCAATGATGATGTGTCCGGCGCGCAAATTGTCTTCGGCCTTGCAAGGTGGGTTCCACTTCCCGAATACTCCAAGATGGTCTTCGGATAAAACGAAGGTGTCCAGATCTACAACACAAGTACCACACACGATTGCAGGGATTATAATATTTCATGAGTCCCATCTACTGACAACTTTTTGCAAGATGACATCACGTCTGTTCGGTCGCTATATCGAACCGTTTTTACCGCCGTTCCGTGCTTCGAGATGCGGTTTCCATTGGCACGTCTTGTCAAAGCAGAGATCGTGTCCCCTTATTGCGGGATTCTCATCAATACGGGCGTGGGTAACCCAACCGTGCCATTTACACATCCCTTGGGAATAGGAGAGTTTTGGGGAGAGTGAGGAGGCATTCGATATTCACTGCCTTCATAAGGGGATAAGGACTCCCCCTTCTTCTCCCACGCCTTCTCTCTTACTCTGCCCTTCCTTTCTTGAGCTCTAGCACCGAAGATCTCATCTTTTTCCCACTCGAGCAAGCACTCAACCATGTCCGGATCCAGAGGTCAAGGCAAGTGGATGGCCTCCTCCGTCAAGGAGAAGGACATTACTGAGCTTCGGGGGGGCGGGTACCTAGTGAAGGAAATCACCCACCGTCTTCCAGCCCAGGGGCAAGTCGTCCCCACACCGAAGCCCAATGAGAGGGTGGTATTCATCCCCCATTTCCTCCGCAGGCTAGGGTTTCCACTCCACCCTTTCGTCTATGGGCTGATGTTCTATTACGGCCTAGACTTATCATGATCTATCCCCGAACTCCTTCCTCAACATCTTGGCGTTCATCATCGTGTGTGAGGCCTTCCTCCGCATCCAACCCGACTTCGGGCTGTGATACGTCTCCAATGTATCTATAATTTTTGATTGCTCCATGCTATATTATCTTCTATTTTGGACATTATTGGGCTTTATTATCCACTTTTATATTATTTTTGGGACTAACCTATTAACCGGAGGCCCAGCCTAGAATTGTTGTTTTTTTGCCTATTGTAGGGTTTTGAAGAAAAGGAATATCAAATGGAGTCCAAACGGAAGGAAACCTTCGGGAACGTAATTTTTGGAACGAACAAGATCCAGGAGACTTGGACCCTACGTCAAGTAACCAACAGGGAGACCATGAGGTAGGGGGCGCGCCTACCCCCCCAGGCGCGCCCTCCACCCTCGTGGACCTCCTCTTGCTCCACCGACGTACTCCTTCCTCCTATATATACCTATGTACCCCCAAACGATCAGATACAGAGCCAAAACCCTAATTCCACCGCCATAATTTTCTGTATCCACGAGATCCCATCTTGGGGCCTGTTCCGGAGCTCCGCTGGAGGGGGCATCGATCACGGAGGGCTTCTACATCAACACCATAGCCTCTCTAATGAAGTGTGAGTAGTTTACCTCAGACCTTCGGGTCCATAGTTATTAGCTAGATGGCTTCTTCTCTCTTTTTGGATCTCAATACAAAGTTCTCCTCCTCTCTTGTGGAGATCTATTCGATGTAATCTTCTTTTGTGGTGTGTTTGTTGAGACCGATGAATTGTGGGTTTATGATCAACTTTATCTATGAACAATATTTGAATCTTCTCTGAATTCTTTTATGTATGATTGGATATCTTGGCAAGTCTCTTCGAATTATCAGTTTGGTTTGGCCTACTAGATTGATCTTTCTTGCAATGGGAGAAGTGCTTAGCTTTGGGTTCAATCTTGCGGTGTCCTTTCCCAGTGACAGTAGGGGCAGCAAGGCACGTATTGTATTGTTGCCATCGAGGATAACAAGATGGGGTTTTTATCATATTGCATGAATTTATCCCTCTACATCATGTCATCTTGCTTAAGGCGTTACTCTATTCTTATGAACTTAATACTCTAGATGCATGCTGGATAGCGGTCGATGTGTGGAGTAATAGTAGTAGATGCAGGTAGGAGTCGGTCTACTTGTCTCAGACGTGATGCCTATATACATGATCATACCTAGATATTCTCATAACTATGCTCAATTCTGTCAATTGCTCAACAGTAATTTGTTCACCCACTAGAGAAGCCACTAGTGAAACCTATGGCCCCCGGGTCTATCTTCATCATATTAATCTTCCAACACTTAGTTATTTTCATTGCCTTTTATATTACTTCGCATCTTTATCATAAAAATACCAAAAAAATATTATCTTATCATATCTAGCAGATCTCACTCTCGTAAGTGACCGTGTAGGGATTGACAATCCCTTATCGTGTTGGTTGCGAGGATTTATTTGTTTTGTGTAGGTGCGAGGGACTCGCGCGTAGCCTCCTACTGGATTGATACCTTGGTTCTCAAAAACTGAGGGAAATACTTACGCTACTTTGCTGCACCACCCTTTCCTCTTCAAGGGAAAACCAATTCAAGTGCTCAAGAGGTAGCAGCTGTGGCTCAAGGTCTTGAACGTGAAGCCGAAGGTGGTGGATGGCCAGCACGCGGAGTGCGGAGGCGCCATGGTGAGCAAGCTGACCAATGTCTCCTGGCCAAAAGGGACTTTCGTGGAGACTGTCAAGGAATGGGAGAAACAGTGGTTCTACATCACAGAACCCCGCAGCGCCACTTGGGCTGCAGCGGCCGAATTCAACTCCGGCGCTCCCATGCGACTCACCTCCCGGGTTGAGAAGAGCCTGAACTGGTGTTCGCCAGATAAGCTGATAGCGCTACAGACACGCGTTCAAAGCATGGTGGACAAATATATCAAGCTTGTCGATGTAATCCAGGTGATGCTAGTTCACTGGATTCTCCCATGCCAAAGCCGAAGCCGCCCTCTATGGGAGTTCAATCCGAAGAAGCACCATACCCTGAAGAGGCTCTTTGAAACCACTCACGAAGACGCCTGGAAGTTGCTCTTCAAGGGCAACGAGACACCGCCGGCCACAGACTCGGACCGTGGGCACGACATTAACCACATCGCCAACGACGTATATTATTTTTAACGCATCCCCTACTTGTTTGTTTCAAGGACGATATCTAAGTTTTTATTATCATTGCTTCTTCAAGAATGGATGGAGAGGGTGAAGCGGATCCAGTGTCCGGCTCCGCTGCCTGAAGAACCAGTCATCCCGTTTTTAGTGAAGATGCTGGTGTCGGCGCCCTATAAGGCGCCGGAGAAGAAGGCCAAGGGGGTCCGGACTGGCCCCTGCCGCAAGGGAGCTTCGGACGCGTTGTCCGAAGACAAGACCCGCTCCTCCGCCGCCGAAGACGGCGACGATGATGATGATGATGAGGAGAGCGATTCTACCCCTGATGGGGGGAGGAAGAAGAGGGCAGCCTCCACAATTCTGGAGGCGGAGGCGCCCAAGAAGGGGAAAGGCCCACTCGTGGGCAGCTCCGCATGGGACGTCGACAACAGTCCAGAGCGACGCCCCCAGAACAAGCCGCTGGCCGCATCGTGAGTGCTAAGAACCCATACACGTCCAATTATCCAGCCTTTCCACCTTATGGTATTTTACATGGTTTAATCATGTCATTGCAGTCCGGCACACGACAGCTCCCAGCGGTCCTCATCAAGAGGCCCGTTGGTCTCAAAGGAGATGGCCATTGAGACACCACCAGCCGCTTACTCTCCCAATGCCACGGGAGACGACGAGGTGCTGTCCCAAAGGACCTTCCCATGCCAGGGAGAGGTCCGGGAGGACATCAAGGCAGCACCGGAAGGCGACACCTCGGCCGCCGGACACATGGGGGAACAGGCCGCCATGGAGACTGATGATGGGGGCTGTGCTCAATTCGGCCCCCCTCTGAGCACGGATCCGGAGACCCATGGCCCCGGAGTCCAACAAGCAACCTCCTTCAAGAGAAGGAGGCGTGCCCGTCCCGCCGGCGACCTCTGTGCAACCAGAGGCGTCGGATAATCTATTGGAAGCACTACGAGGCGCTTCCATTGTGGAAGCACACTGTATCCTTATGGGTACGGTGATTGAGAAGGTTCAGTCCGTTAAGAGCAGACTGACCAAAGCCTGCAACGGCCGGCCGACAGGTTCTGAGGTAAGTAGCATTTAACTGAGAAAATCCCAATATAGACAGTAGCCCCTGAGACACTGTCCGGTGTTCGGAAAGAAAAGTCAGGCAGAGGATCAATTAAATTTCACAGGAACTTGCTGGCCGCGACCTCTCACACTGCTGAAGTCTCCAGACTAAAGCAGAAACTGGAGCGGGCCGAAGAAGAGCTCGGCCAGGCGAGGAAGCAGCTGGAGGACCAGCAAGGTATGTAGTGACTTGCTATGTATTCGGAAAGAATAAATCATGTATACTGACCGTAGTGTCATGATATGTGTAGGGGCGACGACCAAGATCGAGGCCCTGAAAAAGGCCCTGGCCGAAGCCGAGGGAAGAGCTGTCAAGGAGCAGGCTACTCATAAAAAGCTTTAGGCCATGCTGAACGAGGTCCAGTAAGAGCTCCAAGATGCTGTCAAGAAGTATGAGGCCTTGGACAGAGATATTTCGGCTCGAGAGGCTGAACTCTCAAAGGCTCGCCAAAGCACGGAAGCGGCCCGGGTTGAAGCCCAGGGTGCTCTCCAGGAGATCCAGGAGGCCAAGAAGATCGCAGTGGGTACGGCAATTAGTATGTGAAGCAAGCATGTGAATAAGAAATATCTCCTACTAAGCCGGATTCGGAGTTCTCTAGGGGCATTTGCAGATCTGCCGTGTACTGTGTCCGACGCCGCGGAGTTCTTTCGAGCCAAAGAAGGGAGCTCGGCAAAGAAGTTGTTCTGGTCGCGGTATCTTGCGCCAGAGCATCCCGTGCCCTTCACCGAACAGCTAAAACAGCTGGTGGAGCTACATAGGGTGGCCGAACTGGCCATGAAGGATTTGATAATCCGGCTGTGGCCAGTCGAAGCTATGCCCGACAGCTACTTCGGGCTCATGAAGCGACTGGTGAACGCATGTCCTCGGCTGGACGTCGTCCAGCGATTGGCCTGCATTGAAGGTGCGCGCCTGGCCTTTGCCCGCATCAAGATATGGTGGGCGAAGATGGACGCCGTCAAGCTAACGACCGAGGGGCCACCAGGGGGCAAGGAGCACCGCACGCTTGAGTGGTATTTTGCAGATGTTCTGGAGGGGTCGCACATTGTAGCAACGCAATGTGCGCAAGACACTATTTTCGAATGAATACAATCATGTTCTTTGCCCTGTATGATGAAACAAAATCGTTATGTAATATAATGTTTAGTTAAAAAAATTCTCCTCCTATGCGGCTGTGTTAAGTGAAATCTGAGAGTTGGCCAGTTGTTGGCTTCTGCCCCCACGTAAGAAATACGGGGGTGTTCGGATGTAATCTAAACACTCTTCATCCAATTGTTTGGTCCTTGAAGGAGGTGTTTAGCGCGACGAACTAGACAATCGGACTATGTGGCTTTAGCACCCTCACTTAGCCATAGGAGTTTGACAGACAGAAATATAGGTGCATCCCCTAGTATCCGGACTAGGATGCTATAAACACTTGATCGGGTAAGTACCGATCCCTCGCGTAATGCGGAAAAAATCTCTAAGGATTTGAGACCTCCGAAGAGCTGACCGGCTCTCGCCGCATCATGAAAGTTAGTTTTCGGCTTTCTCTACTGAGGTGCACACTTGGGTAAACCAGGGCACAATCGTAGTAGTGCTCCCTTTACTACCCTAGCCGATATAGCGGAACGTAAGGTAGTAAGCATAGGAGCCGGGCAACCCAACTTTTGACCAAAGACATGATTCGGAGCCAATGCACATAGTGCTAAATTCGGGGTGTCGAACTGTACTGTAAAAGTGTTCGGACTTTTGTTGCCATGCTGTGGGGCACTATCAAGCCCCTGGAAAATTGAAACGCACCAGAGTGTACGGGTTTACCTGATAGAGTTACCAGAAAAAGAAAAGAAAAAAAAGTAAGAAAAAGAAGAACAAGTGGTAAGCTAGAGCCGTAAAAATTTGGGCCACGAATTGCTTCTATTATAATTTCATTGTTGCGTTAAAGCGTATTTATACAAGTAGTGCAATAAGCATTAGGCAATTTACTATGCCTTAACCAAGAGAGAGTTGTGTGTGGGTCCTAAAATTAGGTAGAGCGATCGTTAAAGAGACCACCTAAAGATTCCCCAGTACGTCTATGCTTCTTGTCGCCTTTGTATTTTTATCCTTCGAAAAGAATAGATGGTCAAAGCGTCAGAAAAGGCCGATAAAAAAAGAAAAAGGAAATAGTGAAATTATGTGTGTCTGGAGCGGTTGAGCCGTATTGCGGAACACAAGCTGGTTATGCCTCCACCCGTGCCCATGGTACTTTTAGTGCGTAATTATGTACGTGCGGTACAGTTGACGCCACTTGGTCGGGACTGGGACGGAGGCTAAATTGCTAGTCGAGCTCCTGACAAGCCGAGCTGTCCTTCTGCGGAATAGTTTGGACTCTCTTGACAGTGTCCGGGGGATCGGCCGCCGAATTGAGTTTCTGCCTGAAAAGGCCGCCCTGTACCTCTACTGCTAAGGCAGCGGTGTGCTCCTTGGTGCGGAGGGAGCGTTTCGTGTTTCCACTAACTGTTATGACGCTGCGTGGTCCATGCATCTTGAGTTTGAGATAAGCGTAGTGTGGCACCGCATTGAATCGAGCAAATGTAGTTAGTCCGAGCAGTGCATGGTAGCCGCTGCGAAAGGGGGCGATATCGAAGATTAACTCCTCACTTCATAAGTTGTCCGGAGATCCGAAGAGATCCTTTAGTGTGATTGAGCCCGTGCAGCGGGCCTCTACGCCCGGTATGACTCCTTTAAAGGTAGTCTTTGTGGGCTTGATCTGCGATGGGTTAATGCCCATTTTGTGCATTGTATCCTGATAGAGTAAATTGAGGCTCCTGCCACCGTCCATCGGGACTCGTGTCAGGTGGAACCCATCAATTATTGGGTCCAGGACGAGTACGACTGATCCGCCATGACAGATACTGGTCGGATGATCCCGACAATGGAAAGTGATCGGGTATGACGACCATGGATTAAATTTTGGGACGACTGGCTCTATCGCGTAGACGTCCCTGAGCGCGCGCTTGTGCTCCCTCTTGGGGATGTGGGTGGCGTTTTGACCTGAGGGGGAAACTTCTTCTGTCCCCCTGTGTTCGGCGGTCGGGGCCCCTCGTTGTCGTCTTTGCTTTGCGATCCCTTATCCTTGTTTTCGGCATTTAACTTGCCGGCCTATTTAAAAACCCAACAATCTCTATTGGTATGATTGGGTGGTTTGTCTGGGGTGCCATGAATCTGGCACGGACGATCAAGTATGTGATCCAAGCTAGATGGGCCTGAACTGTTATTTTTGAATGGCTTCTTCTGCTGACCGGACTTAGAGCCACTGAATCCGGCATTGACCGTCATATCCTCGGTGTTGTCATTGTTGTTTCGACGCTTGTATCTGTTGCGTCGAGAGTTGTCGGTGCTATTTTTAGCTTCAGGGCTGCTGGCGTTGCTTGCATTGTTTTTGCGACGGGCCAGCACCCTATCCTCGCCCACACAAAAGCGGGTCATGAGTGCCGTGAGGGCCGCCATGGACTTTGGTTCTCTTAGCCGAGGTGACGGGCGAGCCATTCGTCGCGGATGCTGTGTTTAAAGGCCGCTAGGGCTTCGGCATCCGGATAGTCGACGATCTGGTCCTTTTAGTTAAGAACCTAGTCCGGAATTTCCTGGCGGACTCTCCAGGCTGTTGAACTATATGGCTTAAGTCATCAGCGTCCGTAGGTCGAACATATGTACCTTATCAAGGAAGGATTCTTCCAAGTCCTCCCAGCTGCAGATGGAATTTTCGGGCAGGCTATTCAACTAGTGTCGGGCTGGTCCTTTGAGTTTTACGGGGAGGTATTTGATGGTATGAAGGTCATCGTCGTGGGCCATATGAATGTGGGGAATGAAGTCTTCAATCCATACCGCGGGGTCTGTGGTTCCATCCTATGATTCTATATTCACGGGTTTGAACCCTTCTGGGAATTCATGTTCCATGACTTCGTCTGTGAAGCAATGAGGGTGTGCGGCGCCTCTATATCAGGCCGTATCGCAACATAGTTCTGATGAGGGTCCGTCTGTGGCTTTCAGCCCGCGCATGACTAGGTTTGTCACGTCCGGATAGATGGCCGTCGTCGCGTGTCGGGGCACATCCTCGCGATTCGTAGATCGATCTGGTATGTCATGCTTTATTGTTCAGGTCCTGTCGAAGGTCATATGTATGACCGTGAGCTGATTTACCTCTGCCTTTGTGATGAGGCGGGGCGGGCTAGTATTCGGCTTGAGTTGCCGCTTTATCCCAACCACGTGGTGGTCGGTCAGCCGCATTGCGCGATGGTGGTATGTGTTCCAGCGCCTCGTCGTCGAACTGAGGCACCAATTTGCGCTTCGGGTAGCTTTTGGCTGGGCGCTTGAGGCCTTATTCTTCGGCTGCTAGGACATCGGTCCATTTGTTGTTGAGCAGATCTTGGTTAGCTTGAAGCTGCTGCTGCTCCTTCTTCAGGCTCCTTCCAGTGGCTATTAGCTGGCGCTTGAAGTGCTCCTGCTCAAGAGGTTCCTCAGGCACGATGAAATCCTTAGTGCCGAGGCTCGCCTCATCCTCGGATAGCGGAAGATAACTACCCTCCTCCGAGTCTTCGTGTGTGGCATGTTTACCAGGGCTAACCTGCCCATCCTCCCATTCATCCTGTTCAGTAGCTACGTCAACGGGGTGTTCGTTGTCCTCGGCACCTTCCGGAGTGTTATCTTCTCATGTGTTGGTGTTGCTGTCTTTACTGCGGCGTGACTTAGAGCGGCGTCGCTGACGCCAGCACTCTGATTGTATCTCGGAAGGTTTATCCTCAGCTGGATCTTCCTTGTCATTGCTGCTATTCTCCTTTGGTTCATCCACCATGTATACATCATACGCGGAAGTGGCGGTCCAGCGTCCGGTGAACGGCAGGTTCTGGACCTCTTCTTCTCCGGCATCATCGTCCATACCGTCGATGTCGTTGGAGCCGTAATCAAGCATGTCAGTTAAGTCTTCGACAGTGGCTATGAAGTGGGCGGTGGGTGGGAAGGGAAATTCTCCATCATCAGCCTCCGGTTCGAGCCGGACATAATTCGGTTGTGAGCCTCCCGCTAAAGATAGTGCTCTTAACGAGTTTGGCACGTCGCCCAGAGGCGAGTGCCGTAAGATGTCCGTGGCACTGATTTCGGCGATCGATGACCGATCTTGTTCGACATGCGCGGACATACATAGTTCGGATCTTATAACCGGAAACGAGTCCGCAGCTATGGTGACACAGATGTTACTTGAAGTTAAGTCCGTGTGCGGCTCCAACGCCGTGGGGTTTGCGACTTCCATGGCGGGGTGGAGCTTCCTGTCCTCGGATGGCGCGACCTGCTCCGGATCTAAGGCCAGAGCGGTTTCAGGTGCAATTTCCTGTGTATGGCCCGATGACAGATCTAAGTCATGTTCATCGTGGTGGCTGGAAGCGGCTGCCGTGGTCTCGAATTCGTCGAAGATCAAGTCTCCACGGATATCCGCGATGTAGTTGAGGCTTCCAAATCTGACCTGGTGGCCAGGGGCGTAGCTTTCGATCTGCTCCAGATGGCCAAGCGAGTCGGCCCACAGTGCGAAGCCGCCGAACACGAAGATCTGTCCGGGGAGGAAGACTCCTCCTTGGACAGCATCGTTGTAGATGATTGAAGGAGCCATCAAACCTTTTGAGGATTGCACTGTGGAACTCTCAATGAAAGCACCAATGTCGGTGTCAAAACCGGCGGATCTCGGGTAGGGGGTCCCGAACTGTGCGTCAAGTATCGATGGTAACAGGAGACGGGGGACACAATGTTTACCCAGGTTCGGGCCCTCTCTATGGAGGTAATACCCTACTTCCTGATTAAATGAGATTGATGAATATGATTATTACAAGAGTTGATCTACCACAAGATCGTAATGACTAAACCCTAAAAGTCTATTCTTGCTATGATTATGAGAATTCGGATCTATCTACGGACCTAGCTCTCCGGTTTATATAGACATGGGAGGGATCTAGGGTTACACAAGGTCGGTTATAGAGAAAGGAATCCTCATAGTTGGTCGCCAAGCTTGCCTTCCACACCAAGGAGAGTCCTATCCGGACACTGGTAGAGTCTTCGGTCTTTGTATCCTTACGGCCCATCAGTCCGGCCCATATCCAATAGATCGGACAGCCGAGGACCCCTTAGTCCTGGACTCCCTCAGTTATACCTTCGAAGCGTGCATTTTCAAAGCGCATGGGTTCGATGCGGTGTAGACGGAAGTAGTTGTTCACGACCGGGAAGTAGTTTACGACGATGGTAGTTGAACTTGCTGATCCAAGGGGTATTTGGCAGTCTTGTTCTTGCGACGGTAGTCATTCACATTCGTTCGGAGAGGTACTTGATGACTCCAAGCCCTTCGCGGTCGACGGTAGTCGTGCACGGGTCTTCGGTGATAGTAGGCGTACACACGTTGTAGTCAAACTTGACGCTTGTGTTACACCTGTCTTCATCGACGGTAGTGGTGCACTAGTCGAAGAGGGACTTGACGAATCCAGTGTCGTCGCGGTAATAGGTATCTCGTGAGACTTCACGGTTCGTCGTGGTACTTGGCGGTCTCGATCGGGACAGCAAAGCGTAGTCAAACTTGGTGGACTTCGGTTCAAACAACAACAAGCATCATAGGTGCATGTAGGCAGAGGCGACGAATCGGGACAGAGGAGCTTGGCGGATGCAAGCGGCAGCACGGGGCTGGCAAAAGCGACGCGGGGCCCACACGGAGTGTTGAATCAGTCAACGGGCGAAACGGGACTGCGGTGGCGGATGCAGCAACTCAACGCAAGCAGGGTGTCGCGGCTCTGTGAACATGGTGGGGCGGCCGAGCCGCAGGGGAAGCCGAGATCCACCGGATCCTGGCGGAGCACGCAGGCGGCGACGTCGGTCAGTGGAGAAGCATGGAGCGGCCGCGGCAATGGTGGTCGAAGCAGAAGGCGGGGCTGCGGGCAACCATGGCCTCGACGAGGGGGTCGGGCATGAGGCTCCTGCGGCGAAGGCGATGAACGGGCGGCGGCCATGGTTGTGAGGCAAAGTGGTGGAGGAGGCGGCGGGGCACGGCTCACCAGCGAGCAGCAGGGTCGCCGGGCAGCGCGCGGGACCACAGCGAGGACGCGAGGGGGAGGGGCGGCACAAGGCGGTGGCTCATTGACGGGGCGATGTGAGGCGGCGGCCTCCTGGCGTTCGAGCAGAGTAGCAAGGGTGCAGCAGCGTGGCGCCGGAGCATGGGCTCGCCGACCAGAGCGGCAACAGGGTCTCGTGGCGACATGAGGGAATGAGGAGAAGGGAGCGGGTCGAGGCACGAGGATCTCCTCTCCCTGGCGATGTGTGTTGCGTGTGGCAGCACAGGAGGGAGAGATCGATGGGAGATGGGATCGAGGGAGCGCTGGAGGGTGTGTAGGTGCGGGCTAGGGTTAGAGGAGAGGGACTCGGCTATGCCTCCAGGAACAAATGGGCCTTAGAGGCCGGCCGAGTTACTACTGCTGGTTGGAGGGCCAGATGGGTTGTGCACTCTCTTCCCCCTCTTAATTTTCATATTCTGTTTAAAAAAATGACCAGAAGTTACAAGAAAAGATCACGGGGGTAAGGAGAAGGGTATGGAGTATATAAAAATATCCCTGGGATCCTAGGTTTCTGAGATATTTGAATAAAACGCTTTGGGAATCTTTTAGAGGTAGAAAAATAATCCAATTTGATTAATTGAAACTTGACGCATTTTTAACCCAACCAAAACAACTCAGAAATAGATGAGATTTGGCAGAGAGGTAAGTGGCATGGTCCAATAATTATAGGAAAAGAATGAACATTTTTATGTGACAGAAAAATGTCACCTGCAATGAATGGGCAAATTGAAAGAAGGAAGCTAGTGATTGGGTTTCAACCAGATGAGGGATTTGGTGGCAACAGAAAGATGCAAGTGTGTTTTGGTTGAATCCATAAGAATGGAATATTTATTATAGCTCCCTAATAATATTGGGAGTATATGTTCTAAAGAGAAATCACCATTGTGAATATCCCCCGATTTAAATGGACCGAAGATCCATACGATTTATTTAGTTGAGTTGCAAAAAAAATTAATGATATGATACATGATGACATGATGCAACGCACAAACAAAAAATCACATGATGAAACTCGGAATAGTTGGAAGTCTCCTGGAGCGTCGGTCTTGGGGCGTCACACCGAGGATGTCGAGCCCCAGACCAAAAATGGCCATGATAGAGGGATTGTTTGAAGAGCTTGGGCAGGCAGGTGTGTTTTCTTGGATTGGAACTGGCAGGCTTCACTTGTCATGACTAGCTCAACTCCATCTTGGAGGGTTGTGGGCCAATAGAATCCTTGCCGGAATGCTTTCCCAACTAATGCCCTTGATCCAATGTGAATCTTAGCCAGCAGTTCTTTTCCTTCTTCCCAGCAGACACACTTCAATTTCACACCGTTGGGGCGTCTTCTGTACAGAGTGTCATTGACAAAATGATACATATTGGCCCTCTGGGTTACTTTTTCAGATTCATCTTGGTCGCCGGGAAGCTCTCCGATTTGGAGAAAGTGGACAATCTGCCTTGCCCAAGTTAGAGCCTGGGGCTCGGAAACGAGGACTAACGGCACCTCCTCTGCGCCGGGAGCACCAGCCTCATTCGCAGGGTTCGTAGACCCGGCTGGAGGGGGTGGTCCGGTAGGCTATGAGGAGTTGTTTCTGGCAGGGAATGTGCTAGGAGCAGACGGCTCGACTGGGAGAGGCTTTCCGGTGTCCAACTTTCTCCTCTTTTGGGCCATTTTTGTCGGGGATATGGAGGCTGAGCGAGATGGAGAACAAAAGTTCTTGGTTCCACAGGAAGCTTCTGCGCAGTACACTTTGACACATGACCAGCAATGCTGTTTTTCGCACGGGGTACATGCTCTGTTTGTAATCCTTCAAAGTGCTCCTCCAATCTCCTCACTTCCTCGACGTATGCCTCCATCAATGGACTTTGGTAATCCTTGTTGACTTGTCTCACCACTAGCCGTGAATCTCCTCGGATGATCAACTTCTTGATTCCCAATTCAACTGCAATTCTGAGCCCGGCAAGGAGTCCTTCATACTCAGCTGTATTGTTGGTTGCCTCTTCCCATGCAAAATGCATTTGGACGACGTACTTCAAGTGCTCCCCCGAGGGGGCGACAAGAAGCGCGCCAGCTCCTGCACCTTGAAGGGAAAGGGCACCATCAAAATACATAATCCATTCTTGGGGTGATTCCTTGCCGGGGATAGCTGTCTCTGTAACTTCCTCATCAGGGGTTGGCGACCATTCTACAATAAACTCTGCCAACACCCTACTCTGGATAGTTGATGTGCTCTCAAACTCCAAAACAAAGCTGGATAACTCCAAAGCCCACTCCACTATTTTGCTGGTAGCCTTTGGGTTTCGGAGTATCCTTTGCAACGGGAAACGAGTAACAACCGTGATCTCATGGGCTTGGAAGTAGTGGCAAAGTTTCCTTAAGGACATAACGAGGCCAAAGATCAACTTCTGCACACCTGAGTACCTCGATCTAGCCCCCTGTAACAGGGAGCTGACGAAGTACACTAGGCGCTGAACCACTTTCTTCCTTGTCGCGTCCTTGGGGTTGCTATCGTTGCCGTGATCACTGCTGTCCTGATCCTTCCTGGACCCTGCCGGTCTCTGCTCACTTTCCGCCTCATCCACTTCTCTCTGCACTACCAAGGCCGCACTGACCACTTGGTTGGTTGCCGCTAAGTATAGCAGCAACGGTTCCTGGGGTTTGGGAGAAACCAAGAAGGCACAGGGGAAAAGTAGGCCTTCAACTCTTGCAAAGATGTATCTGCTTCTGGGGTCCACTTCATAGGGCCGGCCTTCTTCAAGATCTTGAAGAACGGCAAGACACGCTCGGCAGACTTGGAGATGAATCTGCTAAGCATGGCAACACATCCTGCCAGGCGCCTCACATCTTTAACTGTCCTTGGCGCTTGGATCTGCTCGATGGCTTTGATCTTATTGGGGTTGGCTTCGATCCCGCGATGGTATACAAAGAACCCTAGAAGCTTGCCGGAGGGAACACCAAATAAACACTTCTCTGGGTTGAGCTTCAGATTGATCTTGCATAGATTATCAAACGTCTCCTCCAAATCTTGAATAACACTGGTAGAAAAAGGGCCTGTTGTCCCGGTTCGTAAGGGCCTTTAGTCCCGGTTCCTGAACCGGGACTAAAGGGTCGGTACTAATGCCACGGCGCTTTAGTCCCGGTTCAATCCAGAACCGGCACTGATGGGCCTCCACATGGCCTGTGCGCGGAGCCCAGGCAGGAGACCCTTTGGTCCCGGTTGGTAGCACCAACCGGGACCAATAGGCATCCACGCGTCAGCATTTCTGTGGCTGGGGTTTTTGTTTTTTTTGAAAGGGGGGGGGGTTGGGGGTTTTGGGGGGTTAATTTAGGTGTTTCATATATTGTGTTAGCTAGCTATAATTAATAGAGAGAAGTGTCCTCTCTTATGTCCGTGCTTGGTCGACGCTACGTACTATAAATATGTATAGGGAGGACTAGACACGCTAGCTAGCTAGTAAGCAAACGAAGGAAACAGAAGATCGTCATGAACATATATGCATACAGAGAGAAGTGATATCGACCACCTCTCCTTCTCCGAGAGATTGGTCGAACAACAAGTTCTCGTATATCTATCCGACACTACCGGCTACATATATACAATAATTATCTCTTACAAATATAATCATACGGACTCATGGTCCACATAGTATTCTCCGTCTTCAGCGATCACGTGGTCAAGAAAGAATGCCGCCAATTCCTCTTGAATTGCTCGCATGCGAGCTGGTGCTAGGAGTTCATCCCGCTTCCGAAACATCTAATTTGAAGAAGGGGGTCAATACATATATATATGAATGAATGAAACTCAACACAAATGATGGTAATAAAATAAAATTGTGAATGTTGTTATTTACGTACTTCATATTGTTCGTCAGAGTACCCGCCCCGCTCACAGGTCGTGTGGCGGATGGACTCGCAGACGTAGTATCCACAGAAATCATTCCCTTGTTCCTGCCACAACCAATTTACAAGAAATAGAGGTCAATCAAACTGATAAGCAAGAATGCTAAATGGTATTGATGAAACTAGCACTTGAATCACTAGGAGATGCGCGGAACATGCTACTATAGTACTTACTTTCGGGTGTCTAAATTCCAGCTCCTTCGGCAGTCCCGGAACTTTTCTGGTGAATTTTCTCCAAACCCTGCGGGACAAAGAAAACAATTACTTGATATCAGGAACTTATCTTTGGTCTTGACCGCAATATCATCCATATAGGCCTCTATGTTTCTGTGTAGCTGTGGCTCAAAACCAATTTGGATTGCCCTTGCAAAAGTGGACCCGTCACTCTTTAATCCGAACGGCATGCGGACAAAACAGTACGTACCACACAGAGTGATAACAATGTCTTCTCTTTATTTTCCTTGGACATGAAGATTGGTGATACCCAGAGTATGCGTCCAGAAAGGAGAGCAAATCACAACTTGAAGTGGAGTCCACAATATGCGCAGCAAGGGAAATGGGTCTTTCGGGCAAGCTTTGTTGAGATCTGTGAAATCTGTGCAAAGCCTCCACTTCCCGTTAGCCTTCTGGACTACCATTGTACTTGCTAATCATGTGGGGTGCATCACTCCTCTGACCAAACCAGATGCCTCAAGCTTCTTGATCTCTTCTGCAATGAACTGCTGCCTCTCCAAGGCCTGCTTTCGGACATTCTGCTTGACAGGTCGGCGCGTGTGGGCATACAGCAAGGTGGTGCGTGATTACCTCCCTGGGAACACCGGGGATATAAGATGGTTGCCAGGAAAACACATTGATATTCACCCAAAGGAAGGCAACGGGCGCACTTTCCTATTAGTCATCAACTTGCGGCAACCTTGGATCTCTTGCTATTACAACACTGCGGCATGTCGTCAACGGGTGTTGTGCACTCGGTGGGGGCACGCTTCCTGGACTCTTTGTCGGAGGCCTTACAGCCTCTCTTCTTTCCTTTGTTTTCCTTGGTGGGAATTGCTGCTGCCTCTGCCTCTGCCGTGATAGCGTCCCAGTACATCTTGTCCACAAAAATAATTGCATCCTTCTCATCTGATGGGATGGTGATGACTCCCAGTGGCCCAGGCATCTCAAGGTGTAGTAGGCATAGTGGGATGCTGCCATGAACTTAACCAAGGCTGGTGATACGTCTCCATTGTATCTATAATTTTTGATTGTTCCATGCTATTATATTATCTGTTTTGGATGTTTAATGGGCTTTAATATACCTTTTTATATTATTTTTGGGACTAACCTATTAACCAAAGGCCCAGTGCAAATTGCTATTTTTTTGCCTATTTTAGTGTTTCACAGAAAAGAAATATCAAACGGAATCCACACGGAATGAAACCTTCGGGAGAGTTATTCTTGGAACAAACGTGATCCAGGAGACTTGGAGTGGACGTCAAGAAAGAAGTGAGGAGGGCACGAGGCAGGAGGGCGCGCCTAGGGGGGTAGGCGCGCCCCCCACCCTTGTGGGCCCCTCGCAGCTCCACCGACGTACTTCTTCCTCCTATATATACCCATATACCCCGAAAACATCCAGGAGCACCACGAAACCCTGTTTCCACTTCCACAACCTTCTATACCCATGAGATCCCATCTTGGGGCCTTTTCTGGCGCTCTGCCGGAGGGGGAATCGATCCCGGAGGGCTTCTACATCAACACCATAGCCTCTCCGATGATGTGTGAGTAGTTTACCATAGACCTTCGGGTCCATAGTTATTAGCTAGATGGCTTCTTCTTCTCTCTCTCTGGATCTCAATACAAAGTTCTCCTCGATTCTCTTGGAGATCTATTTGATGTAATTCTTTTTGCGCTGTGTTTGTCGAGATCCGATGAATTGTGGGTTTATGATCAAGATTATCTATGAACAATATTTGATTCTTCTCTGAATTCTTTTATGCATGATTTAAATATCTTTTCAAGTCTCTTCGAATTATCAGTTTGGTTTGGGCTACTAGATTGATCTTTCTTGCAATGGGAGAAGTGCTTAGCTTTGGGTTCAATCTTGCGGTGTCCTTTCCCGGTGACAGCAGGGGCAGCAAGGCATGTATTGTATTGTTGCCATCAAGGATAAAAAGATGGGGTTTATATCATATTTCTTGAGTTTACCCCTCTACATCATGTCATCTTGCCTAATGGGTTACTCTATTCTTATGAACTTAATACTCTAGATGCATGCTGGATAGTGGTCGGTGTGTGGATTAATAGTAGTAGATGCAGAATCATTTCGGTCTACTTTTCACGAATGTGATGCCTATATACATGATCATGCCTAGATATTCTCATAATTATTCACTTTTCTTTCAATTGCTCAATAGTAATTTGTTCACCCACCATAGAATTTGCTATCTTGAGAGAAGCAACTAGTGAAACCTATGGCCCCCGGGTCTATCTTCCATCATATTATTTTCATATCTATTTGCTATTTCTATCGTAGTTTATTTTGCAATCTTTACTTTCCAATCTATATCATAAAAATACCAAAAATATTTATCTTATTATCTCTATCAGATCTCACTTTCGTAAGTGCCCGTGAAGGGATTGACAATCCCTTTATCGCGTTGGTTGTGAGGTTCTTGTTTGTTTGTGCAGGTACTAGGCAACTTGCGTGTTACCTCCTACTGGATTGATACCTTGGTTCTAAAAACCGAGGGAAATACTTACGCTACTTTGGTGCATCACCCTTTCCTCTTCAAGGGAAAACCAACGCATGCTCAAGAGGTAGCAAGAAGGATTTCTGGCGCCGTTGCCGGGGAGGTTGCACCAAGTCAAGTCAAAGACTTGATCTACCAGCAACTAGTCATTTTTTACGCCACCTACACACAAGTCAAGACATACCAAGTACCCATCACAAACTCTTATCCTTCACGTTACATTATTTACCATTTTCCTCTCGTTTTCCTCTCCCCCACTTCACCCTTGCCGTTTTATTCGCCCTCTTTTCCGCTCGCCTCTTTCCATCTGTCTCTTTTCGCTTGCTTCCTGTGTGCTTGTGTGTTGGATCATTTTTCACGATGGCTCGGGATAATACTAAATTGTGTGACTTTTCCAATACAAAAAATAATGATTTTATTAGCACTCCGATTGCTCCTCTTACCGATGTTGAATCTTGTGAAATTAATACTGCTTTGCTGAATCTTGTCATGAAAGATCCGTTTTCTGGCCTTCCTAGTGAAGATGCCGCTACCCATCTAAACAGCTTTGTTGATTAATGTGATATACAAAAGAAGGAAGATGTGGATAATGATATTGTTAAATGAAGCTATTTCCATTTTCTCTTAGAGATCGTGCTAAAACTTGGTTTTCGTCTTTGCCTAAAAATAGTATTGATTCATGGAATAAGTGCAAAGATGATTTTATCTCTCAGTATTTTCCTCCCGCTAAGATCATATCTCTTAGAAATGATATTATGAATTTTAAGCAACTTGATCATGAGCATGTTGCACAAGCTTGGGAGAGGATGAAATTAATGATACGTAATTGATCTACTCATGGATTAAACTTATGGATGATTATACAAAAAATTATGCTGGATTGAATTTTGCTTCTAGAAATCTTTTAGATTCGGCCGCGGGAGGCACTTTTGTGGAAATCACTTCAGGAGAAGCTACTAAACTCCTAGATAATATTATGGTTAATTATTCTCAATGGCACACCGAAAGATCTACTAGTAAAAAGGTTCATGCTATAGAAGAAATTAATGTTTTGAGTGGAAAAATGGATGAACTTATGAAATTGTTTGCTAATAAGAGTGTTTCTTCTGATCCTAATGATATGTCTTTGTCTACTTTGATTGAGAATAATAATGAATCTATGGATGTGAATTTTGTTGGTAGGAACAATTTTTGGTAACAACGCGTATAGAGGAAACTTTAATCCTAGGCCTTTCCCTAGTAATTCCTCTAATAATTATGGTAATTCCGACAGCAACTCTTATGGAAATTTTAATAAGATGCCCTCTTATTTTGAGACTAGTGTTAAAGAATTTATGAATTCTCAGAAGAATTTCAATGCTTTGCTGGAAGAAAAATTGCCTAAGATTGATGAGTTGGCTCGGAACGTGGATAAAATTTCTTTTGATGTTGATTCTTTGAAACTTAGATCTATTCCACCTAAGCATGATATCAATGAGTCTCTCAAATCTATGAGAATTTCCATTGATGAGTGCAAAGAAAGAACCGCTAGGATGCGTGCTAAAAAAGATTGCTTTATAAAAGTGTGTTCTTCTAGTTTTCATGATAATAAGGATGAAGATCTAAAAGTGATTGATGTGTCTCCTATTAAATCTTTGTTTTGAAATATGAATCTTGATAATGATGGGACTGGAGATGAGTCAACTTTAGCTAAAAGGTGTCCCAATGATTCGTAGTTTTTAGATCTTGATGCAAAAGTTAGTAAAAGTGGGATTGAAGAGGTCAAAACTTTAGATAACAATGAACCCACTATTTTGGATTTCAAGGGATTTAATTATGATAAATCTTATTTAATAGATTGTATTTCCTTGTTGCAATCCGTGTTAAATTCTCCTCATGCTTATAATCAAAATAAAGCTTTTACCAAACATATCGTTGATGCTTTAATGCAATCTTATGAAGAAAAGCTTGAATTAGAAGTTTCGATCCCTAGAAAACTTTATGATGAGTGGGAACCTACTATTAAAATTAAGATTAAAGATCATGAATGATATGCTTTATGTGATTTGGTTGCTAGTGTTTCCACGATTCCAAAAACTTTGTGTGATGTGTTAGGTTTCCGTGAATTTGATGATTGTTCTTTAAATTTGCATATTCAGGATTCCACCATTAAGAAACCAATGGGAAGGATAAACGATGCTCTTATTGTTGAAAATAGGAATTATGTGCCCGTAGATTTCATTGTTCTTGATATAGATTGCAATCCTACATGTCCTATTATTCTTGGTAGACCTTTCCTTAGAACGATTGGTGCAATTATTGATATGAAAGAAGGAAATATTAGATTCCAATTTCTGTTAAGGAAGGGCATGGAACACTTACCTAGAAAGAAAATTAAATTACCTTATGAATCTATTATGAGATCATCATATGGATTACATACCCAAGATGACAATACCTAGATCTATTCTTGTTTTTATGCCTAGCTAGGGGCGTTAAACGATAGCGCTTGTTGGGAGGCAACCCAATTTTATTTTTGTTTCTTGTTTTTTGTTCCTATTTAGTAATAAATAATTCATATATCCTCTGTTTAGATGTGGTTTTATGTTTTTAGTTAGTGTTTGTGCGAAGTAGAACCTTTGGGAAGACTTGGGGGAAGTCTTTGCGATCTTGCTGTAACAACTAGAAACTTTAGCGCTCACGAGATTTTCTGCCATTTTTTACTGGAAAGTGGGATTAGGTTTATTATTTTTTCAGATGATTAATAGACAAATTCCTCACGTCCACGAATTTATTTCAGAATTTTTGGGGTTATAGAAGTATTCTAAACGTACAGATTACTACAGACTGTTCTATTTTTGACAGATTCTGTTTTTTCATGTGTTGTTTGCTTATTTTGATGAATCTATGGCTAGTATCGGGGGGTATGAACCATAGAGAAGTTGGAATACAGTAGTTTTAACACCAATTTAAATAAAGAATGAGTTCATTACTGCCTTATCTCTCCGCTTCTTACTGCGCTTCTTGCTCTTCTTCTGACTAGTTGATTCATCCTCATCCTCTAAGTAAACATTGGTGCAATCTTCCTCTCTGGGCAATCTCCTTCCCTCCTCCATCCGAGCACACTTATCCACTAATGTGTAAAGCTCATTCACAGTCTTGGGCAACCGCACGTTCACCTTGGAATGAATACGATGGTTGCGCACATTGGACTGGAAGGCAGCTATTACGGCTGTCGGATGAATATTTGGGATATTTCTATGAACTTTGCTGAATATCTGTAAATACTTATGGAGGGTTTCTCCTTCCTTCTGCTGGAGAAGCTACAAATCGCTGGGCCTGCCAGGTTCCTGATGACCGCTAGTGAGGGCACCAATGAACTCGTGGCATAGGTTAGCCCACGACGAAATGGAGTTCTCGGGTAGGTGCATCAGCCAAGACCTCACATTGAACTTGACGGCTAAAGGGAAGTACTTGGCAAACACCTTCTCATCTGTTCCCCTGACATCCTGAACAACAATGGTGTATATGCTCAGGAACTCTGTCGGGTTCATCCTTCCATCGTACTTCTTAGGTATCTCTAGCTCGAACGTGCGAGCGGACGGCCAACAGACTTGCCGCAGCTCTCGTGTAAAGGCAGGGCAGCCAACCCCGAAAGGTACGCACCCGCCAACACCGAGCATGGGCTCATCGATGTTGAGGCCGTCACACCCGTCGGTCCGACGGAGGTCGTCGCGACGCTGCTCGATGACGACGCGCGCGTCTCCTCTCCACCCATCCTCCGGGGCTCGACGTTGGCCTCGACGTACTCGAGGGTCAGAAGATGCCATCAAGACGTTGTCGTGATCTTGATTCGGGTGCACTCGCGCTGGCTGCCGTGGTGGGGACTGCACCGTGGGGATGGCCCCTTCCGTACGGTCAGCAGCACGAGCTGTTGCTGTTGCTTGGGGAGGTGGTGATGGGCCAGCTCGCCCCAAGCCCCCAGCTTCGGCGAAACCGAGCAGACTAGATGGTGGCATGCCATTCATCCATCAGCTTAGCCGCTAGCGGAAACCTCAGCAGCAGCTGAGCTCGCGTCATGGCCTCTGAAGCAGTGCTTGGCATGGACGTCGATGAAGTTGATCGTACTGTCGTGCGGCTCCTTACGTTGCCGGCGGTGGTAGAACTGTGCCCCTACTGTCACTGCGGGGCGACCACCTAGGCATGGTGTGGGGAAGGCGCTTGAGGGCCAGTGGCTCCGGCCGGTTCAGTGGCTTGGTCGGCTCGTCCAGGGGGAGGTGCACGCGTGATGACCGCACCTGTGGTGGGGGAGGCCGGAGGGCAGCGGTTCATCCCGGTCCGAGCGCCGTTGCTGTGGCTGTGCCCATTGATGGGGGAGAGGGCGCAGATGGAGTAACCCCCTTGCCCGTACCTTGGGAAGCATGGCCGTCATGGTGTTGCTGATGCTGCTCTCCTCTGGTGCCTCCTACTCCTGTGTCGGCAATGGGAGAAGTGGAGATGACGCCGCCTGCTCCGATCACTTCCCCAGCAGTGTCCGCGTCCTCCTGCACCTCTGCACCCCCCGCAACATTGGAGGCCGCGGGCGGCGGAGCCTTCGAGGTGGATGGCTGAGGTGCAGGACCAGACTTCTTCTTGGGCGCCATGGTTGATGGCATCGTCAAAGACAAAGATGGCGATGAAGAAGACGCGCTGCGCGCGCCTTCGGGTTCGCACAAGTAAGCACCCTACCTGGCTCGCCAAAGATGTCGGGGTAAAACCACGACCACCTATGGGACTAGGAGGTCCCTTGCTGGATCGGCAGGGGGGCGACGCGTTGCACAAAGAGCAGAGGGGTGTGGGGCAGCACGGCAGAAGATCACATAGGCAATTTACCCAGGTTCGAGCTACCGTGAGGTGTAAAACCCTACTCCTTCTTTGGTGGATTGATGGTGGAAAAGGTGGTGGCAAGCGTAGTACACTTGCCCGACATGGGTTGCCTTGGGGCAGCAGTGACTACACGCGCGTATGGGGGTGTGAGTTATCCAATCTTCTAACCCTTTCTACGGTTGCCATGGGCCTCCTTTTATAGATCAAGGGGTCACCACAATGGCAAAGTAGTCATTATGCATTGATATGATAGCAAACAGTGCTATCATACCTAACTCTGTAGGCTGACAGGGCGCATTAAATGCACCGCTTAGTGTCAAATCACTGGTTGCCCGTCAAGGCTTGCCGGGCTATCTTGCCAGCTCCACGCTTGTTCTCTTGACACGTCGCAGGACGAGTGTCATCTGTGTGTTCCTTCTATAAGGAGAGGCAGCCATGTGGCGAATGACTGCCACTCAGTAACTTTGCGGCTTGAAACCGCACTGATTAAAGACATGGGTCATGGCTGAGTGGGTGGTGAGGTGTTTTTGCCTCCGTGAGCCCCGGCAGGCCCTGCCGGGGTGCCTCGGTTATTTTCTTCTGGGGTGGCCTCACCCCTTGCCGGTTTTGCCTGCCCAGCAAGGGAGGCCTTTCTCTTGGCGATATCCTGCTTCTCTTGCTCAATCTTGGTCTCTCTGATCTGCATGCTGATCCTTTGAATCTCTTGATTCCTTGTATTCTGACTTGGGTTGGTGCTTCAATCTTGTTCCCGTGCCTATGCATAGTCTGGGCAACTGACCCAGGGTTTGTTGCACCGACAGATGCATAGCCTGCTTTTGTAACCAACTATTGTTACTTTACCTATTATCGTATATGCTTAGTATTGGTTGGTTAGTGATCCATCAGTAACCCTCGCCCTTGTCCTTGTTGCCTCGCTTCCTCATCGATGACACGATCAACATGATCGACGTGCAGAGACCGACACATGAATGCACACTCCCCTTTAGTTGTACGACTCTACAGAGCTACTATTGAGTGCCGAGGGTGATACCTACTACCTCACTCCTATTGATACCTCCGTAGCATAGCTTGTTGGTTGTGGGTTACCGAGCATGATTCCTCTTTCACCACCTCCGATGATGCCTCTATCATGCAGCCCCACCAGTGCGAACCTATCGAGGGTGATTCCCCCAAGTTCACCTCGGTTTCATCGAGTGGGAATCCATCGAGGGTGATTCCTTGGATTCCCCCTTGATGATATAGACACACTGTTACCTTTACATGTTGCCCCTTTTACTGGCATTGTGGGATTGAAGGGACAGGCGGTGCCACCCCGGTAGAGGTGGACCTGAGTTCCCGACAGTCTCTTGTGAGTCAAGTTGACCTAGAGGGTACCCACGAGATAATTACAAGGCACGGTCAGGCAGGAAGACTGTCCTAGAGAGGGATGGGCCAGACCCTTGCCGTAAGTCCTTGAGACGAGGCGACAGGAGCACTGATCGTCACTGCGTGCTCCCAAGACATTAACGGGTTTGGATATGTGATCTGAGTAGGCCTCTGGCATTTTCGCAGTAAACACCATGCAGGAATAAGTATGGGCACTCAGCGTCGTACGATTCTCCGAAAGCTCTTCAGACGTTAGCAATTGAGCGACGCACGCCCAGTTGGACGGTAACCACATGTGCTTGTATAAGGGGATGGGTCTGCTCTAGGCCATGTATGCAATGTGTAGGAGTGCAAAGGGTGATGGGCCTAAGAGCCCTTAGCGCTTTGGATGTAGACCGGCGTTTTGGCCTCTCTGTTGAGCCTAGGTAGGACTACGGTGTGTTGATCAGCCGAGGCCGGGCATGACCCGTTGAAGTGTGTCCGACCGGAGTTAATCGAGTGTGTTGGGTAAGTTGGTGCACCTCAGCAGGGAAGTTTATCTATTCGAATAGCCGTGTCCACGGTAACGGATGCTCGGAGTTGTATCCCGATCTACTACAACTAGAACTAGATACTTGTGACACCAAATGGATATGATGGCTCGGGGATCGCTTTCTCATAGGGAGTCGAGGAAGGATCTTAGGGCGTTACTACATTATATTATTACTTTATCTAATGCTGAAGATGCTGCAAGATGCCAATCTTTGAGAGGCTAGGCCTTCCCTCCTATTCTGGCACTTCTGCAGTCCAGTCCAAAGATATACTCCCATTCCTTTGATACTAATGCATACTCAGAATGGATCCGATGTAAATCTTGCGAGTACTTTGGATGAGTGATACGTCTCCAACGTATCTATAATTTTTTTTATTGTTCCATGCTATTATATTATCTGTTTTGGATGTTTTATATGCATTAATATGCTATTTTATAAGATTTTTGGGACTAACCTATTAACCTAAAGCCTAGTGCCAGTTTTTGTTTTTTTCCTTGTTTTAGAGTTTCGCAGAAAAGAAATACCAAACGGAGTCCAAACAGAATAAAAATTTCGCGATGATTCTTCTTGGACTAGAAGACACCCAAGAGACTTGGAGTGCAAGTCAGAAGAGCCATGAGGTGGCCACAAGGGTGGAGGGCATACCCAAGGGGTAGGGGATTCGATCATGGAGGGCTTCTACATCAACACCATTGCCTCTCCGATGAAGCGTGAGTAGTTTACCACAGACCTACGAGTCCATAGCCAGAAGCTAGATGGCTTCTTCTCTCTCTTTGATTCTCAATACAAAGTTCTCCTCGATGTTCTTGGAGATCTATTCTATGTAATACTCTTTTGTGGTGTGTTTGCCGAGATCTGATGAATTGTGGATTTATGATCAGCTTATCTATGAATACTATTTGAATCTCCTCTGAATTCTTATATGCATGATTTGATATCTTTGCAAGTCTCCTTGAACTATCGATTTGGTTTGGCCAACTAGATTGGTTTTTCTTGCAATGGGAGAAGTGCTTAGCTTTGGGTTCAATCTTGCGGTGGTCGATCCTAGTGACAGAAGGGGAATAGACATGTATTGTATTGTTGCCATCAAGGATAAAAAGATGGGGTTTTCATCATATTATTTGAGTTAATTCCTCTACATCATGCCATCTTGGCTAATGCATTACTCTATTCTTATGAACTTAATACTCTAGATGCATGCTGGATAGCGGTCGATGTGTGGAGTAATAGTAGTAGGTGCAGAATTGTTTCAGTCTACTTGATACCAACGTGATGCCTATATTCATGATCATTGCCTTAGATATCGTCATAACTTTGCACTTTTCTATCAATTGCTCGGCAGTAATTTGTTCACCCACCATAATAATTTCTATCTTGAGAGAAGCCTCTAGTGAAACCTATGGGCCCTGGGTCTATTTTCCATCATATAATCTTCTATTTTCCATCATACAAGTTTCCGATCTACAATTTTAGTTTCCTATTTACATTCTTTTCAATCTTTTACTTTCCGTTCCATAAACCAAAAATACCAAAAACATTACTTTACCGTTATCTATCTCTATGAGATCTCACTTTGCAAATAATCGTGAAGGGATTGACAACCCCTTTATCGCGTTGGGTGCAAGTTGGTGTTTGTTTGTGCATGTATTCGGTGGATTGCGTTGTCTCCTAGTGGATTGATACCTTGGTTCTCAAAAGCTGAGGGAAATATTTACTCTACTTTGCTGCATCACCCGTTCCTCTTCAAGGGAAAAACCAATGCAAGCTCAAGAGTTAGCAATGAGTACTCACGGTTTCTTTGCTACCTCTTTTCCCCTCTACCCAATTTGCTGCGATCAGATGATGGAGCCCCGGAGCCAGCTGATCCCGCTAATAACTACTACTACCCGATGGAGCTTAGTACTACGTGGAGATCACCAACAACCAGGAGTAGTTAGGAGGCTCCTAGGCAGGAGGCCTGCACCTTTTTGATCCATATGTCGTTTGTTTTGCTAGCCTTCTTAAGGCAGACTTGTTTACTTATGTCTGTACTCAGATATTATTGCTTCTGCAGACTCTTGTGTAACTCAAGCTTATGTATTCGAGCCATCGAGGCCCCTGGTTTATAATAGCAATCTTGTATTATTTTAATTTGTGTCTAGAGTTGTGTTGTGATATCTTCCCGTGAGTCTCTAATATTGATCGTGCACATTTGCGTGTATGATTGGTGCATAATTAAGTTGGGGCATCACAAGTTGGTATTAGAGCCGACTGCATGTAGGAAGCCCCTTTCCAACTCCTTGGCCGAAGTCGAGTCTAGTCTTTGAAAACTATTTTACTAACATTATTGTGTGGCTTACGGGCCCACATCACAAATGGATGGGGTTAGGATCTTTTATTCCGCATATTTACTCTGGGTTCCCGATCTTTCTTCTATTTGGGTTAAAGATTTTACCAACTATAACTCTAGGTTGTCATAACCAGTTCCTACTGGAGAGCCTCTTCATTCCAGATGATCGTCTGCTTCACCAGAAGATTCTGAAGATACTCTTCGATTTTTTCCCAAGACCTTTGTGCTCATCGCCTTTGCAATTCCCTACCACCGATAAATCCCTATGGATAACTACATACACTTTCCATTCGTACAATCATTCCCATTGCTTTTGTTATTTCAAGATACCCCAAAACATTTTATTATATTCCGAGAATCTATGGGGCCTGCTGCCTTGCAACTCCATTTCCGCATGAATACACCTAGGGATAATTCCACACACTTACCGGTGATCTGTTCATCCCAGTTGTTCATGTGTTTCACAAAATTCTTTCAAATACTCTTTGATCTGCCGAAAATCCTCTACAACATTTTGCTCTTGACATTCTTCCTTGCTTGCATTATGGTAAACCCCATATGTCTTGTAATCTTATTGGCATTATTTGTCACTATCATTTTGAGTCCCTTGATTCAATATGTTACGAATGCTCGCAATCATCAATCGAAACTAGAAGTCATCCTTCCGGCTTAGACTCCATTTGGGCACGAGTTGGTTTTCAGCCAATCAAACCTTGCCCGATTGTGCCTCTAACTCTATTCAACTTATTCGTATTTGATCAGAGCATCTGATTCTGATACACCAATCTGGACATCACAATTCCCTTGTATTTAAGCATCAAACTATTCAGATGTTTTTATTATCTGATGCCTTTGCATTCTTTCTTCCTCTGATTGCGTATCGATACTCACATCAGATCCTTTGAGGACCTCCAAATCCTTTGTTGGATTATTATCCAAACTTGTCCTTCCTATTCAATAACCTTGGAGTGCTTCCCTAATACTTAATGCATTTGGTAGATTGTATCCTCTGCTTTTGTCAACCGTGCTCTACTATCGAGCTTGTGTATATTTGCTCCTAAAGATTATGGTATATGTTACTAAGATGCCCCGATGGGTTGAACCTATGCCTTCCCTAATCTGTGTGAACCCGAAAACTTCCATGGGTCATACTCTACTGGTTTTACGTCGGATAAAGTTTCAACACTACAACTTCTGCAAAAATGACAAGTGAATGAAAGGTTATGCATTGAAGAAGTGGGATGACCTTGAACTTTATGCTCATGCGCATGGACACGATGTAGATCTTATCATGGAAGCTTCTCATCATAATAATTATCCCCTTGTTATAAGTTCATCTTGAATATGTGGTTTGGTCCTTTGCAACCGTCGTTCCGACCATGTTATTCTTCTTTGATCCCATTTCTCAGACAAGTTAAAGTACTTGTCCTCTGTAGAATAATACGCCAGTCCAACCTTTAATTATGTTCTACCTCCGAGTATTACCCCCTGGTATCTTGAGGATATCATGCCATTACACTACATCCTATGAAATTTTGATGGAGTAATACCTTCCCTTTCACAGTCACTCCATGGGTTCTGGGTTGTCATCAACCGAGCAGACCAAATAGTGAATTGAATCCACACTGCAATTCAATACTCCTAGTACTTTGTTGTAGGGAAGTTTAATACTCCATTAAGTCATTCCTAGCCTGATCAGCTACATCACTGTCGTACTAATTTTTAACTGCGCTACCTGGTCCTTCTTCCGAGTGCACATTTTCTACAATGAGCTAAGCTTGTGTCAAACTTTCATCATCATATCGTTTTGCTTACACAACATGACAGAATTCGAGCTTGTGTCATATCCGTGGTTCCATTGACCTTTAGCTTCACCATTCCATCTACTTTGATCATCTTACTAATCGTTTACATCTTAATGAAACCTTTCGACAAAATGTGTTGTGATCATAGTCAACATTTTAACTTATTCTGAGATATCAATTGGATTCATGATGAGAAATTCCATGCTTTCCCCTCGATGATCTGTGTTTTCATCGACCACATCCATGCCTTCCTTCCAAACACAGACTGGGTTTTGTGTTGGTTGAACCATAAGTTCCTTGCTATCTAGCTTATGTTATGTTCTACCTTGGAGTACTACCATCTTTTATGTCAACAATATCGTGAGAATTTCTCCGCCTCTTAGAATTTTTGATATAGTGATGCTGCTCACCATCTCCATTCATTTCTTGGTCCCAGTGTTGTTTCTAACCAGAATACCAACAAATGAACGATGATGTGTGAATTCAAAACTTCTAGCAACCCTATTTCTTTGAAGTTAATGGTCGATAGTTTCATTCTAAGTCTATTGGTTACTGAACCATCATTCTAACATTGATTGTGCTACTTAGTCCATAATTCCAGGTGCACTTTCGATCAATGTTTAACTATGGAAGTTTTCCTCGAGCATATGTCAGTATATCATTTGATCTAGAAAATGCTATCTCCTTGTTCATATAATTTTGGAAATACATCCTTATTGAAATGTCGATGGATTGTTGCTGAGCCCGTCGGCCACATCCTCATCTTCTCCATGTGTCATGATGAACATTTAAGCTAGCATTGGAAACTTTTGAAAGCATTATTTTTGTGCCTAGCTCATGAAGAATATATTTGATGCAAGGAGTGTCTTCTCTAAGTTCGTGTGCATTTGATGCAAGTTGTCACCGTGAATATGAGAAAGTTTTGTTTTGCTTCCTCTGGAATCGTCCCAATTCATTCGTGCATGTGCGAAGTATTCTATGGTTGATAGATTTGCTACCTTCACTCCATATCTATTTCCTAGCACACCAAGCCACTGATTGATTTGTTCGAGGAAAAGGAGTTCATTCGTAATAGCTAATCCAAACTTACACATGGACTTTGATATCCTCGATGATGGTTCCTAACTAGAACTCGGGTGCCTTTTCGCTATAAGAGTTCCATGTGGTCATGAATGTCTTGGGCAGTGTGCCCATGTGTGTCTTGCAATCCAGCTCATTTTTGGAAATTGCTTCCATAGTTCATTTCCCGAGTATCTTGCAACATCATCTCGTCAAATTATGTTGCACCCTTTTCTTATTAGGCATCCTGAGTCTAAGGTATCCTGACACCAATCAGATCTGAATCTCGGTCAGATATGATGGTTGGAACATTTTCCAAGAATTATAACCTTGATCTTTATGTAACCCGGTAAGGTGATGTCATGTCTAGCGCAGCTGGCCGAAGGACCTATTGTCATAGTACCTTGTTTAGCAATATTAGCCATTCTTCCATGAAGAAATTGTATGGCTTATTTTATAAGTTGTTCCCGATGCATCCTTTGTGTTCCCGAAGTCCGACCTTTACCTGATGGCCATGTCGATGCTACCCTGAAGCATGACTATGGTACACCAAACATCTAAAGGAACATTGGGAGCGCAATGCTAAATGTCTCTTGACCAGCTATCCAAGCACCATTGTATGGCTAATATCATGAATTTCCTAGCCCCTTTACCTAAATGGTTCTCTTCATCCCCCGCCCTTGGTACCGACGTCGTTGCCAACGTAGTTGATAGACTTTCCTCTGCCATGCCTTGCTATCATGACCGTGCAAGATGTTGCCACCCTTCCTACTTGTAATCCACACTCACCACAGTTCCACAGGATCAAAACCTGACTCTCCTGTACATCCTTGATTCTGAAGTATCCTTTGCACTTGGCTTCAGATGTAAATCATGAGCCACCTTCCTTGAGATCTATTCTGGTATCAGATGCAATATTATTCCATGTTGCTCTAAACCCTTTTCACACTCTGGTTTAGGCATCGAACAATTGCCTACCCACTTGAAACTTCTCATGCCTACTTTTTATTTCTCTCGATGTATTTCCTGAGTTCCAGCTCAAGAGATACTCATGTTTTCATTCATGGGATAACCCCTTATGTTTACCCCTAGCATTCTATCATTGTCGAACTGCCCCTTACCTATTCATAAGTACGATGGAGTTCCCGAAGAAAGGATGACGACTTCATCATGATGACCCGAAGTAGAGAAAATGAAGACATGAACGCAATGGATCGACCTCTTTGATAAGAGCAACCAAGACCGAGAAGACTCGTTAGGATTTCATAACTAATTCTCCCCCCTAAATCTACCTCCTAAATCTCGGGATGAGATTTCTTGTAGTGGAGAATACTTGTAACACCCCGAGAATCATGCTAATGGTCCCATACTAATGGTGCCATGTCATCGCACTTTTTTTTTCTTCTAAAAATCACTTTGATCCAAACCCAAGTCAAATTCAAATTTAAATTGCAAGTCAAATATTTAGATCTTCAAACATGTAAGAAAAATAGTTCATAATATTTCAAATATTCATTAACTATTTGTCATCCATAATCCAACATTTTTGAATATTTAAAATGCCCTTGACCTCATTAAAACAGTGCTAACAACACTTGTTTTGCCCATGTAAATACAAACATAAATTAGATGAATTCGATTTAGCCGCAAACTTTTTGTGCTAGCCAAGAATGTAGCCAAGTATTTTTGTGGTAAATATAACATCTAACAAAAATCAAATGGTGCCCAAATTAAATGCAAAGCAAAAACTATTTAAATTACAAAAAGGAAAAAAAGCATGCACTGTGCACCTAAAGCCTAGTGCTACAGTGTGAAGCCCAGCACCTACACTGTGGAAGGCCCAGCCCACATGGCTAGCCTTTTCCCCTACCTCTGGACAGGGGCACATGCAAGGGCGCCTGATACGTCTCCAATGTATCTATAATTTTTGATTGTTCCATGCTGTTATATTATCATTCTTGGATGTTTAACAATCATTTTATAGCAACTTTATATCATTTTTTGGGACTAACCTATTGACCTAGCGCCTAGTGCGAGTTGCTGTTTTTTTGCTTGTTTTTTACTTCACAGAAAATCAATACCAAACGGAGTCCAAACATAGCGAAACTTTTGTCAGATTTTTTTGGACCATAAGACACAAGTTGGGCCAAGGAAGTGCCAGAGGGGGGCTCCGAGGGGAGCATGACCCACCTGGGCGCGCGTGGGGGCCCAAGCGCACCCTGGTGGGTTATGCCCACCTCAGCTGCCTCCCGCACCACCTCTTTTCTCTATAAATACCTTGAAAATCCAAAACCCTAGGGGAGTCGAAGAAACACAATTCCAGCCGCCACAAGTTCCAGAATCACCAGATCCAATCTAGACACCATCACGGAAGGGTTCATCATCCTCATTGGTGCTTCTTCGATGATGTGTGAGTAGTTCATTGTAGACCTACGGGCCTGTAGTTAGTAGCTAGATGGCTTCCTCTCTCTCTCTCTCTCTCTCTCTCTCTTTTGATTCTCAATACAATGGCCTCTTGGAGATCTATTTGATGTGACTCTTTTTGCGGTGTGTTCGTTGGGATCCGATGAACTTTGAGTTTATGATCAGATCTCTTTTATCCATGAAAGTTATTTGAGTTTTTATCTCTTATATGCATGATTGCTTATATCCTCGTATTTCTTCTTCAATTCTTTGGTTTAGTTAGGCCGACTAGATCGATTTTTCTTGCCATGGGAAGAGGTGCTTTGTGATCGGTTCGATCTTACGGTGCTCAATCCGAGTGACAGAAGGGGACATGACACACATGTATCGTTGCTATTAAGGATAACAAGATGGGGTCTATTCCTACATGAATAGATCTTGTCTATATCATGTCATTGTTCTTATTGCATTACTCCATTTTTCTATGAACTTAATACACTAGATGCTTGCTGGATAGCGGTCGATGTTTGGAGTAATAGTAGTAGATGCAGGCAGGAGTTGGTCTACTAATCTTGGACGTGATGCCTATATAATGATGATTGTCTGGATATCGTCATAATTATTTGAAGTTCTATCAATTACCCAACAGTAATTTGTTTACCCGTCGTATTCTATTTTTCTCGAGAGAAGCCACTTGTGAAATATATGGCCCCCAGGTCTCTTCTTTATCATATTTGCCTTTGAAATCTATTTTTATTTGCCTTTATTTTCAGATCTATTAATCCAAAACCCCCAAAATAACTTGCTGTAATTTTTTATTATTTATTTTATCTCGCGTTCCCGCGAGATCTATTTATCCAATCTGCCACAACTTTCTCTATCTTTTTACTAGGGAGGGATTGAAACCACTCTTACACGTCGAGTTGCATGTATTTGTTCTTTGTGTGCAGGTACCGTTTACATAGTGTTGTGTGGTTCTCCTACTGGTTCGATAACCTTGGTCTCATCACTGAGGGAAATACCTACCGTAGCTGTGCTGATATCCCTTCCTCTTTGGGGAAATATCGATGTAGTTCAAGCCGCATCAATAGGAATTCCCGGCGCCGTTGCCGGGGAGACATCGTCAACATATATCAGGTTCCTAATCACAAATCTCATCTCCTTGCAATTTACATTATTTTCCATTTGCCTCTCGTTTTCATCTCCCCCACTTCACAGAAATTTGCCGTTTTATTCGCCCTCTTTCTCGTTCGCCATTTTCTCGTCAGATCTTTTTTTCGTGTGCAATTTTGTTTGTCACTTTTTGTTGCTATGGATAGTTCTCCCTCTATTGCGTGCACCTCCGAGAACGAGGTTCTCAACTCGAAACAAAGGGGAGGGGAGAATTTAAAAGATGCTTGGTATAGGATTGCAATGCTAGTAATAGATCTATTCGTAAGCAATCTACCATTGTTCTTCTTCGCTATTTTTATGTGGGCATCACCACTTGGTATAGATTCGTCCTTGATATGATTACTGGAGGGAATTTCTTGATGTGTCCTTCTTTACATGATTTTAATGCCATGGGGAATTTAGTGGGTTCACCACCTCTTATGATTAATGAAACAACTATAACTCTCGAGAATGTTATGGAAAAGCTTGATGCTATTGAAAAGAAAATGCTCATCGAAGAAAATATTGAAAAATTAGATAAAAGGATGCACAATCTTGCTAATAGAATCGGGTCAAAAGCGGGCGATGCTCTTAAAATACTAAAAAAAGAACCCGCATTGAACAAAAGAATAGAGGAGAGCCCCACTAGAATTGATAAGTTGGAAGAAATTTTTAGTAATTTAAGCATGGATTTTTCTTCCGCTAAAACTATTGAAAAAACTCACGTAAAAATTTGCAAGAGTACTCAAGTCACTAAAAACAAGGGTACAACTTCTAACAAAGAAGATCTTAAAATGATTAGTATTCACCCTAATTTTGTTGAAGTGATAAAAGACCCTACTTGCAAAAATGAATTCTTCAAACTTTTTCCTAGGAGTATTGTTATTGAAATTTTTTATGCCAAATCCTTGAAGAATTCTAAGTGTTTGATTGAGGAGTTGGAAACTAAATACAACAACACTTAGATCTATGATTTATGCCTAGCTAGGGGCGTAAAACGATAGCACTTGTTGGGAGGCAACCCAATGAATAAAATTTATTTTTTTCTTTTTATATCTGTTCTTGAGTGTTTAAACAATTATGCATCTATTATGATTGTGTTTTTATGTTTTAATTAGTGTTTGTACCAAGCAAAGCCTTTGGGATCATGTTGGGTGATAGTTGATTTGATCTTGTTGGAAAACAGAAACTTTTGCATCCAGTGAAACCATTTTGAAAAATCACAGAATTGTCGAAAGCTTCTGACTTTTTTAAAAAAGATTGATATAGAAATTTCCTACATCATACTAATTTTTCAGAATTTTTGGAGTTACATAAGTATACAAAGTTTTTAGATTGCTACACACTGTTCTGTTTTTGAAAAATTCTGTTTTCTTTGCGTTGTGTGCTTATTTTGATGAATGAATGGACTCCATCGGGGCATATGAGCCATAACAAAGTTGGAATACAGTAGATATAATGCAAGAATAAAATATGAATGGGTTTGCAACAGTACTTAGAGTAGTGATTTGCTTTGTTATACTAATAGATCTCACGAAGATTTTGTGTAGTTTTGTGTGATTGACGTTTTCAAGTTTTGGGTGAGATCACGATGGATGAAGGAATAAGGAATAAGAAGAGGCTAAGCTTGGGGATGCCCCATGGCATCCCATGCTATTATCTAAAAGAGAAGCAAGCAACTAAGCTTGGGGATGCCCTCGAGTGGCATCCCCTCTTTCTTCTAACGACCATCAGTATTTTACTTGGAGCTATATTTTTATTCATCACATATCATGAGTAATGCTTGGAGTGTCTTGTATTATACAAGTCTTTGCTTGTTTTGCTTTTTATTTTGTGTCATCTATCCTTGCTGGACACACCTATTTCAGAGAGCCAAAATTATGCTTCGATTTGTTAGAATTGCTCTTTATGATTCACTTAAATCTTTTTGAGCTATGGAATTGCTCTAGTGCTTCACTTATATATTTTTTAGCACGTTGTGCTTTAGTATTTTTGAAGAAATTCTCTCATGCTTCATGTACATTATTTTGAGAGAAGAAACTTTTATGCTCATGTTATTCACTTAGATTTGTTGAGCTATCAAAAGAAACATATGAAATTAGTCCCAAAGTGATAGATATTCAAGAGGGATATAATCAAAACATTCATGAAGATCATTGGACTAAATAAACTTGATTCTTTGTAATAGTTTTGCGATATGATGATATAATATGTGAGTCATGTTGATGAGTAATTATGCTTTAGTAAGTATATTGATGTTAAGGTTTGTGATTCCCTACGCAAGCACGAAGGTCAATAGTTATGCAATGAAATTACATCCTAATTGTGGTGCATTATTCGGTGTTAGTTATGCTTAATGCTCGCTTATGATATTTTTCGTTTCTTGGTTGGATGCTTCCCAATCTTTTGCTAGCCTTCACTTGTACAAAGTGGAATTACTACTTGTGCATCCAAAATCCTTACACCCAGTTTTTTCCATATGAGTCCACTATACCTACCTATATGCGGTATTTCCGTGCCGTTCTAAGCAAATTTGTATGTGCCATCTCTAATCTTCAAAATAAATTTCCTTTTGTGTGCTAGTACCACTCATGAAACGGTAGGGGGTGGCTGATATCTTTCCATGATAGATGTGTTATTCTCAAGATGAGTGTTTATTCACTTGTCATTGCACGAGAGTATGACAAAGGTGTTAGGGATGCCCAGTCCCGAAATGAAAAATGAATTTACTTTATGTTGTCAAATAATAAATTCCTTGAAAAGTGTTGGTATGGACGACACTCGTGGATTCTGTTAGCCGTGGAATGTGAAAGTATGGTGGAAGAAGGAATAAACTTTATTTTCTATTTGGGAACCGCCTATGATATATCTAGCATGGAAAGTATTGGGAACTACTCGATCGTTTTCGTTGATAGGAAAGGCATGCCACCCAAAATGTTTTATCTCTATCTTTTTTCTCTTTGAGATCTGGAACCTCTACAAATTCCTACTTCCCTCTACAAAGGGCCTTTCTATTTACTTTATGCAATTTTTATTTTTATTTCAGTCTCTATCTTCTCTTATAAAGCACCAACTAAGGGGCACTATGATCGTACTTGAGCATTGGGTGTAGCTAATATGCGAGTGTGTTTCATGAATGGATCAATGGTTGAGCATAATAGGCTAGGTATAACTTGCTTTAGTGTTGATATTTTGAAAGACATGGTTGCCTATTGATATGCTTGAGTATTGAAATCTTCATGTCAAAACTAGACTATTGCTTTGAATCATATAAAAGTCCAAATGTCCATGCTACAAAAGAAAAGAATATGTGATGAACATGTTAGGCAGCATTCCACATCAACAATTTTATTTTATCATTTACCTACTCAAGGACGAGTAGGAATTAAGCTTGGGGATGCTGATACGTCTCCAACGTATCTATAATTTTTGATTGTTCCATGCTGTTATATTATCATTATTGGATGTTTTACAATCATTTTATAGCAACTTTATATCATTTTTTGGGACTAACCTATTGACATAGTGCCCAGTGCCAGTTGTTGTTTTTTGCTTGTTTTTTACTTTGCAGAAAATCAATACCAAATGGAGTCCAAAGCAGCGAAATGTTTTGGAGATATTTTCTGGACCATAAGACACAAGTTGGGCCAAGGAAGTACCAGAGGGGGGCTCTGAGGGGAGCACGACCCACCTGGGCGCGCGTGGGGGCCCAGGCGGACCCTGGTGGGTTGTGCCCATCTCAGTTGCCTCCCGCGCCGCCTCTTTTCTCTATGAATACCCTGAAAATCCAAAACCCTAGGGGAGTCGACGAATCACAATTCCAGCCGCCACAAGTTCCAGAATCACCAGATCCAATCTGGACACCATCACAGAGGGGTTCATCATCCTCATTGGTGCCTCTTCGATGATGCGTGAGTAGTTCATTGTAGACCTACATGTCTGTAGTTAGTAGCTAGATGGCTTCCTCTCTCTCTTTTGATTCTCAATATAATGGTCTCTTGGAGATCTATTTGATGTAACTCTTTTTGCAGTGTGTTTGTTGGGATCCAATGAACTTTGAGTTTATGATCAGATCTATTTTATCCACGAAAGTTATTTGAGTTTTGATCTCTTACATGCATGATTGCTTATATCCTCGTATTTCTTGTTCGAATCTTTGGTTTAGTTAGGCCGAGTAGATCATTTTTTCTTTCCATGGGAAGAGGTGCTTTGTGATGGGTTCGATCTTACGGTGCTTAATCCCAGTGACAGAAGGGCATGTGACACGTATGTATCGTTGCTATTAAGGATAACAAGATGGGGTCTATTCCTACATGAATAGATCTTTTCTACATCATGTCATTCACTACTGCAGGTTGCTGCTAACGCGACACTACGATCAGACACCGTTCGGCGAAACTGTCTGTGATACCATAATCTCAAACGATGGTGTTAAATAACCGACAAAAAAGGTGCAAAACATTTGCGATGGAGGATGCATCAAACACGGTTCAGATTTTAGTTGCTTGTGCGATGCAGGGCATACGGTTCAGCTCAATTAACTGTTTGCGATGAGGAGGAACAAAAGAAACGGGCAGCCAGATGAAGGTGTGTGCGATATATAGCATACGGTTCACTCGAATGAACTGTTTGTGATTAGGAAACACAAAAGAAACGGGCAGCCAGATGAAGGTGTGGTTGCAATATACGGCATGCGGTTCACTCAGATGAACTATTTGCGTTGAGACAAGAGAACAACACCGGTTCAATATAACAAGATGTGTGTGATACGCGACAAACAGGTCTGTAATCAGAAATGTGTGCGAAGGCCGATAATAACACAGACGATTGCTTCTAATAAGACGTATGTGATATGCTCTGTCTACACAACATCTATTGGCCATTGGGGGACGGGCGGTGATCCGGATACACTATAAGGATCCGAAGAGGCATCCTATCAGTAAGGACTAGCTGTTCCACCAGTAGCTCATCTAAGAAAACTCTCAAGTTAAGTGTGCTCGGGCTGGAGTAGCCATCAGATGGGTGACTGGGCGGGAAGTTATGTTGATGTTAAATTAACTGATAGGATGGGTCATATCTGTCAAATTAAATGACTGATACGACCCATCCATGAGTTAATTTAACCTCGAGGTCCTTGTTTTTTATTTTATTATTATTTTTAACACATGTTAAAGAAGGGCTATTGCATTACTTTTTGATAATGTGCGATACGTGGCATACAGTTGATCCATCCGACCTGCTTGTGATGGAATAGGCCGTGTGTGTTGTGGGCAAACGCTTGCTAGTATTCAACCATTTGGGATTGATGAATTCATCACTACCGGGTTCCCTAGTGTGGTCCATGTTCATCTGATCATCATCTACTTCTTGTGCTAGGTCGATGTGCCTTCTATGCTAAGTTTCCATTAATTGATGGCATTTTATTAACACGCCACCGTTTCCCGCCATTTCCTCACCTGTTTCTCGCCACCCAGCTATATTGCACATAGGCGGCGTGCGACGCACGGAGGCGACAAGAGCAGCCTGTAGCACATCCACCTTTTCCAAGCATGCCAAGCCACCAAAGCTATGTCTCTGCCATCAACCTCGTTGACAAGGAAAATGAGCAGGCGCCACGGCCCGTCGAGGCCGAGGCGCTCCCCCGCTATGCGATGGACGATGCCATAATGCGCATCATCGCCAGGGTTGAGCAGACCTTTGGCGCATGGCGCTTGAGCGCCACGGATCAATATAGGCATGTCAGCGCCGACAGGCTGCAGCTCGCCGCACAACTTGATCGATGGCACACCGTAGAGCAAGCTAGGCGCATCTGCGCCGATAGGCTATGGCTCCTTCTTCCTCGCTTCACTGCCAGCAGTGACACCCATGGCGCCTACGAAGAGGCCCTCAGCGGCGGAGAAGGGGAAGGCTCGCCAGGAGGGACCTGGCTCTCCACCGCCCAAGAGGGGGCGCGGCCGCCCCCGCAAACACCCTACGACCCGCGCCGCGGAACCTCACGGCCGCGGTGGCGCCTCTTCGTGCGGTGGTGGCCGCCCAAGTCACGGTAGCCCTATCGATGAAGGGAGGCGCGTCATGGCCGCGCGGCCTCCCAGGCCGCACTTCCACTCGGCGGGAATGCTACCGGAGTTCATCGTGTGGTCTGAGAATCCGTCCGGCACTTGGCTTCAGCTCCCATGCTTCTTTGTCAGCGAGCTGCCAGCCACTGGTGCAGGCGGTCTTTGGCTGCAGGCGGACGGCTATTGCAGCAAGGCTTCTTGGGTCGCGGTCGAGGTCTCTGCCGCAGGCAACGCAGTCCTGGCTCCCAGTTGGCAGACGTTCGCCCGCGCGTGCGCACTAGGCAGGCAGTGTGCCCTCCACTTCAAGTAAGACGGTGATGCGACCCTCTCCGTGAGGGTATTTGGGGAAGATGGTCGCCGCGTCGGATGCTGCCCCGAGGACAATGATGGCGACGAGGTGCTCGGCCTTGGCGACGGCCGCGGCGGGAGTGACGGCGCGCCCGCCTTCGGCGTAGGCCATGTCTCATCCAGCTACGGCGACTCTTCTTTCAGCGATAGCTCTAGAAGCGGCGGCTACGACCAGCCGCCGTGCCCGCTTTGAAGGCGGCAATAGGTCATCTCGTCGCCGCACTCCGGTGAAGCGTGAGGAGGGGTCTAGCTGAGCTCGAGAGAGCGCCATGGGCCCGTCCTCGCGACCTGCCGCGGGAGCACGTTCCGCTTTTGTTTCGTTCCTCCTTTCCTTCTTGCGTTTAAGAGAGAGAGACAAGTATGGGGCCCCGCCAGGGCGTGCAACAATTATGATCTCTAAGTGGCTGTGCTATGTTTATTGTTCCTGTGTTGTGCTGCAGCGTCATGTTTTATGTATGCGCGTAGGGACAACTTAGCTTGGTGCGCTTGAAGTAGGTTCCGCCTCGCGAGACGCGCGTTCCCCAATGCCTGGCGAGGCCTCCTGTGCTTGGAAGGCGCCTGAGAACTACAAAAATTCGTTAGGGAATCCTTATTCTTCCGGATCCTGGTCGTAGGCACTTCTAGCCATGACCCAGTGCTTCGCATCGCGGTACCCGGGGGGCATGGACTGAGAGGGGTGCATTGGTTTGCGAGCTCGAGCAAGGGTGCCTTGCGAAAGACAAGAGAAAACGAAAAACGCTCATGAGGGCGCCTGTCCAGCCCCCTCACAAGGCATGCGAGGGAGAGAACGGGTCAAAAACAAGGGACCGAGGGCGGAAAAGGAGGCAATAAGGACAATGGAACCATGCCAGCAAGGAACACCAGAAAGCAAATTCTCACTAAAAAGAGGGGGCAAACCAACTGCGGAAAGAAAATGAAAAGCCGCGTCCGGCACCTAGCCTAGTCTTCTTGTCTTCTCACTAGCGTGGAGCTAAGTGCTACCACTAGGCATGGGAGGGAACCCTGAGGCCCGAGGGCGGCACTCCTGAGACTCCGGGGCATGTACAACCCCACTCATTATTATGTGAGAGTGTCACGAGCGGAGATTCTCCACATGCACTGGGCCTTGCTACACAGGTGTGACGCCCTTGATTCAATCGTACACTAATCATACACGCAAATGTGTATGATCAAGATCAAGAACTCACGGGAAGATATCACAACACAACTCTAGACACTAATTTAAAATAATACAAGCTTTATATTACAAGCCAGGGTCCTCGAGGCTCGAATACATCAGCTCAAAAACATAAGAGTCGGCGGAAGCAACAAAATCTGAGTACAGACATAAGTTAAACAAGTCTGCCTTAAGAAGGCTAGCACAAAAGCAACAACGATTGAAAAGGCAAGGCCTCCTGCCTGGGAGTCTCCTAACTACTCCAGGTAGTCAGCGGCCATCACGTAGTAGTAGGCACCCTCGGGGTAGTAGTAGTCATCAGTGGTGTCTCTGGCTCCTGGGATCTGTCATCTGGCCGCAACAACCGGGTATGGGGAAAAAGAGGTAGCAAAGCAACCATGAGTACTCATCCAAAGTACTCGCAAGACTTACATCAGATCTAAACTAAGTATGCATCTGTATCAAAGGAAATGGGCTGTATCTGTGGACTAAACTGCTGAATGCCAGAAAAGAAGGGGAAAGCCTAGCCTAACGAAGACTAGCATCTTCAAGCATCTTCAAGCATCTTGCAGCATATAGAAGAGTACATATCAACATAATGTAAAGTAGTAGTGTTATCATCCTCGGCCAGAGATCCTTTCTCGACTCCCTGCGAGAAAGCAATCCCAGAGCCATACTATCCATTTCTCATCTCAAGTATCCAATTCTAGTTGTATCGATCGGGATACAACTCCAAGTGTTTGTTACCGTAGGACGGGCTGTCGATAGATGTTTTCTTCCCTATAGGGGTGCACCAAAGTACCCACCACGCTCGATTAACTCCGGCCGGACACACTTTCCTGGGTCATGCACGGCCTCGGCTAAAGGATATGCCGCAACGCGACCTAGGCTTGATAGAGAGGTCAGCACGTCGACTAAACCTATGCCCCCAGGGGTCTTGGGCCATCGCCCCAGGAACTCATGTACGTTGCGTGGGTGGCCGGTGAGCAGACCTAGTTACCTCCTTAAAAAGGCAGGAGCTTACCAGTCCAACCCGGCGCGCGCCGCTCAGTCGCTGACGTCTAATAAGCTTCGGCTGATGTATAGGAGACAGAACGCCCATACAATGCCCACGTGATGGTTAGTGTTATCAGGACATAGGCCCCTCAGATCAAATATCCAAACTGTTAGTGTGTTGGTAGTGCGGTCACGAGCAGAGACTCACGAAAGATGTGACCCCGTCGCCCCGTCTCGAGTACTTGTGGCAAGGGCTAAGAATGCTCGGCCACGCCTCGTAAGTATCTCGCGGGCACCTTCCAGGTCAACCCGACTCCACATCACTCTTTATTAAGCTTGCACGGGTACCCCTCAGGGCCGACCCGACTTTAATAACATGGTTCAGTGTAAAGTCATAGTAACCATAATAACTGTGTGTCTAACACCAAGAGGAAAATCTGAGGAATAACCCTTGACGGATTCCACTCGATGTAATCATCAAGGTGAACGTAAGAAGATCCACCCTAGAGGTTCACACTTGAGGGGTTGCACGACAGAGCCGCATCGAAAGTGGTTAAGGGGGAAATCACCCTCGATGACCACAACCAAATAGCTACACTACAGAGGTCACATCAGGAGTGATGTAAGAGGTTCCACCCTCGGCACTCGATGGTAACTCTGCAGAGTCATACAACTAAGGGGGAGTGATGTGCGGTGTCGGGCCTGGACGTTGATCGAGTCATCGAACATAAAGCGGGGCAACTGGTACAAGGTGGGGGTCACTGATGGATCTCTAACCAATCTATACTAAGCAGTTTTAGAATAAGCAGGTAAGGTATGAAAGCAGGTAACAAAGACATGCTATGCATCAGAGTAGGATCATACAGAAAGCAGTAGGAGTTCTAATGCAAGCATGAGAGGGAAAGAAATGGGCGATATCGGAATGCTCAAGGGGGGTTTGCTTGCCTGGAAGCTTTGCTAAAAAGGAAGAAGGGTCGTCGTCGACGTTTTTGATCACAGGGGCGGCATCAGTCTCGGGATCTACCGGAGAGAAGAGGGGGAAGAAACAATAAATATAAAGCAAACAAAGCATCATTAAGCATAACATGGCAATGCGTTGTGCCGGGTGTGACCTAAGGTATGGCTACAAGATAAAGGTGAAGGGGGAATTCAACCAGGAATGTTTTCCCGGTTTCAGACCTGTGTCAGACAGATGACCGGAGGGGGAATGTTCCATGTTCAGCATGTTAGGGGCATGTCACAGATAAACAGACCGTGTATTCAGATTCGTCTCGTTTTTTGAGCAACTTCCATATAGAAAACATTTTCATTCGAGTTACGGATTATTTTCTACGAATTTATTACAATTTAAACATTTTCTGAAATTTTATGAAATTATTTTAATTAAAAAAAAACAAATAGGCAGAAAAGGCAGGGTGCACTTGGTCCAGTGCACCAGGGACGCATTGTGAGGCTGTCAGGTGGGGCCAGTCAACTGCTGACTCAGTAGTTGACTGGTGAAAGGTTGACTAGTCAGCGGGTTCAGTGGGACCCGTATGTCAGTGACTAAAACCTGCAACTAATAGTTTATTTATTTTAAACTAGTTAATTAGTCAGTGGGAGCCACATGTCATAGAGTACAACTAAAACCAAACCTAAATATAAAATTAAACTAATAGTGGGGGCCTTGGCTTAAGTGGGGATTAAACCCTTCCCTAATCTAAACGAGGGCCGGTCTCAGAGACCGGGCACGCTCGCGGCCTCTCAAAGGAGGGCTGACGGCCACGGTGGGAAGCTCCGGCGGTGGCTGCCCTGGCGGGCGCAGCCAGCCGGCGGACGCAGCCGAGGCGGCGACGAGCAGCAGCAGGGCAAGTGCAATGGCGCCGATGGAGCAGTAGCGGGCGGCGGCAGCCGTGGGCGGCTGCAGGCCGGCGCGGCCAGAGGCGCGGATGGCGCAAGGCGTGGCTGGCGTGGTCGCGGTTGGCAGCAGATGCAGCAGCAGCTAGTAGATGAGGAGCACATGAGCGCAGGGATGCGGGCTAGCGGCAGCGGCAACCCAGGGAGCAGCAGCGACAGCGGACGGGTGGCGGCAGGTAGCGGGACGCCACGAGGTGCGCCGAGGCGGACCAGCGCGCTGGCCTGTGTGGTGGGGGGAAACACACGAGGGGCGTGACGGGCGCGAGTGACGGGCGCGGTGCACGCGAACTGGCAGAGGCAGGCGCGAGTGGGGCCGTCGAGGGGCGCGGAAGCGGGAGCTTCGGTCCCGGCGGTGGAGCGGCAGTAACAGCAAAATCAAGGGGGGACTGTGGGAATCGAGGATGGTCACCGGGAGAGGGCCGATGGCGAGCTCGTACGTGGCCGGGAAGGACGAGGAGGCGCGGATCGACGGCGACGACCGGCGGCAGAGGTTGAAGAAGGCGGTCGATCCCGGGGCTTGGAGGCATCCTCACTTGAGCTGGGCCTTACAGACGTGGTCGATGACGGGGAAGCGTACGAGCAAGTTCCTAGGGCGCGGGGAGCTCGGTGTGCGCGAAGACGACGAAAACCATGGCGGCGGTGACTCTGTTGCGCACGGGAGAGAGGAGGGCGAGCGAAGGAGAGGGTGAGTAGAGGCTAGGGTTCGCCGGGGGGGGGGTCGACGAGGTCAAGTAGGCGTTGGCCATGGCCGGGAAACGGCGGATGCTCTGCACGTGGCCATCCGGCGACATGTGCGACCATGGCGTGCTCGGCCATCCCTGTAGTTGGAGGAAGAAGAAAAAGGTCGGCTTAGGTGGGCCGGGCCAGCCTGTGCACTTTTTGGGCCAAAGTGCACAGTGCACTTTTCCAAGTTTTTTTCTATTTCCATTTCATTTCAGACTCTGATAAGGATTTATTTGAGTGATCAAATGACTTTACTTAAATATGAAACTTGGCCAAATAATACTAGGTACTATTCTTGGTATGTACAAAAACTTTGGAGCCATTTGGAAAGGTCTAAACATTTTCTTAAACTTGAAAAATCGACTTAATTGTTGTTGAACCACTAAATTAATTCCCAAGGTATTTTGGGAATTCAGATAAGATTGGTTTCATCATGACAAATACTAAGGGATTTTATGGGACATTACCAACATTTTTGTTTTACTATTTGAAGAAATAAGATGATGATGATTAGCAAAAATAGTTGTGATGGCATGACACCATTAACAGGAGTTTTCTGTAGCATGACACCCAGGGTGTTACAAATCTCCTCCACTACAAGAAATCTCATCCTGAGATTTAAGGGGTAGAGTAAGGAGGAAAGACCCGGGGAGGACGGACCTCAACACAAGATAGGTACCTGGGGGCTATCTCAGTGAACGTGGCATAGAGGCATCTCTCGAGTTGAAATTCAAGAAATTCATCGAGTGCAAGGTAAGGAGGTGCAATAAGAAGTTTCAAGCGGATGGACATCATTCGATGTCTGAAACAAAGTGTGAAAGGGGTTCAGAGCATCGAGAATAAGTATTGCATCTGATAACATAATAGATCACTAGGAAGGTGGCCCGTGAATTACATACGAGGCCACACGCGAGGAAAATCTTGGGAAACCGGGCGGTGTGCAGGAGAGTCAGGTTTCGATCCTGTGGAACTATTGGTTATGGGCCCACCATGTGGGTTAAAAGTAGGAAGGCGATGGCGTCTTACACGATCATGTAAGCAAGGCATGTCAGGGGAAAGACTATCAGTTATGTCGACAACAACATCGATACCAAGGGCGAGGGACAAAGAGGACAATTTTCCTGCTCGTTGAACGAGGCAGACCAATAGGCAAAGTTCTCGTCCATCGGTGGTTACCGGAAGGTCATCAACAAAAGGAACATGGTCTTACTGTCAGAATTGTACACCGACGTGTTTACATAAGCAGGGGAATATTGTCGCTTAGATCATATAGATCACAAGAAAGGTTAAACCAAACAATGGAAAGGAAAATATGATTATCAGATCAAACAGAACAATTGAAAGGAAAATGTGTTTAAACACATATTTCAAGGGTATATCCTTTCCAAGGATAAACAGAGCATGATATCCATGACAGGATATAAGGTAGACAACTCTTTAGGTAAGGGGAGAGAAATTTCATGACATTACCCATTCAAAGGTGTTTGGATAATTGATAAGGAAAATTTAGCATTGTGCTTCAAATGTTTTTATTGAAAATCAGGGTACCATAGACATGCTTCGAGATAGCGTTGACATGGTTTCAAGCAAATGTCAGACTTTGGATACACCAAGGATCCATTAGAAACAACTTAGAAAATAAGTCATATAATTTTAGCAGGGAAAAGATAAGGGTGTGGCCGACGGGCTTAGGCACAATCCATCGACATGCCAAAAAGGATGTATTTCCAAAATTATGTGAACAAGTTTGTGTTGGGGAAGGCAAGAATGTTGTCGATGATAACATAAATCATCGAGGGAAGGATTGTATTTCCCATCATGAATTCGATTGATACCCTGGAAAGCTCAGAATGTTGATGATGATCACGACACATTTGTCGAGAGAATTCATGAAGATGTAATCGATCGGCGATGACATCCAGTCAAAGGAATTATGAAGCGAAAGGTTATTGGAACCATGGGCACGACACAAACTCAAAATTAATCTTGTTGTTCAAGGCGAAATGATAATATGAGGAAGATCGACGTAAGCTTACCTCATCGTCGGAAGTTGCTCCGGGCATAAGGACCAGGTAGCACAGTTAAAAGTTGACACAATAAAAATATAGCCGATTAGGCTAGGAATGATGTGATGGGGTATAAAGCTTCCCAGTATCAAGTATTAGGTGTAATGCCAGAAGGTAAATCATAGTAGAGGTTGGGCGGGGGAAATGATTTGCAGAGGATAAGTAATTTTAACTTACCCAGTAAATGGGATCAAGGAGGAAATATGATCGGGACCATAACTGCAAGGGATCCAATTTACGATACCGGAAGAATTATTCAAATGATTGAATATCCTTGCAAGGAGCTCTCATGATAAGTTCCACGCCGTGTCCGTGTGCATGAACACAAAGGTTCAGGGTAGACTCCCACTTCTACAATGCAAAACCTTTCATTTACTTCTCACTTTTGACGAACTTGTAGTGTATAAATTTTTATCCGGCGTAACACCAGTAGAGTATGACCCATAGAAATTTCTAGGTTCACACAAATTAGGGAAAGCATTAGTTCAACCCATCGGGGCATCTTTGGAACATTTGCAAAAACTTCAGAGGTAATTAACTCAAGCTCGGAAATAGAGCATGGTTGACAAAGCAGAGAATGCAATTTAGCAAAGGCAATATGTATTAGGGGAAGAGCACACAAAATTTTGAATATGAAGGACATTGTCGTATAATAATGCAACCAAGGATCTGGCGGACCATAACAGAGCTGATGTGAGCATCGGCATAGAACCAGATGAAGAAACAATGCAAAGGCATCGGATTATAGAGTTAACTGACTAATTCAAAGCTCAAATGCAAAGGAGTTATGATTTCCAATTTAAGGGATCAGGAGCAAAAGCTATGATCAAAAGAGTAGTATTTTGAATAGAATCAGATGGGCAACCACTCAAGGGTTGATTGCCGAGAACCAGCACATGTCCGGAATGACTTCTGAGCCGAAAGGATAATCTTCAGGGAATAACTGATGATTGTGTGCATTCACACACATGTTGAAACAATATGATCAGAATGTCGATCACAAAGGATTTTAATGAATATTGCTAGACATATGGAATTAACCATAATGCAAGTAGACAAGTATTTGAAGAGCATTAGTTGGTAGAGGATTATCGGAAGACCAGATAGTATTTCAAAGAATTTTGTGAAGCACATGAACAACCGGGGATGACCAGATACTCGGTAAGAATTATCCGTAGGGGTATTCATGTGGCAAAGAACTGCAAGGCAGGAGGGACAAAGTAGCCTTAGAACAATAGAGAGGATTTCGGGGTATCTTGTAATAACAAGATCAACGGGGGAATGGTTGTATGAATGACAAGTGTACGTGGTCATCCATAGGGGTCTATCGATGGAAGGGAATTGCAAAAGCGATGGGCACAAGAGTCTCAGGAAAACCTCGAAAAGTATCTTCAAAATCTTCTCGTGATGCAAGCGACAATCTGGAATGAGGGGCTCTTCGGGAGGAAGTATTTACGAGAACCTAATGTTAGAGTTTGCAAAATCATTTAACCCGAATAGAAGAGAGATCAGATTCCCAGAGTATAGACGAGGAATAAAAGATCCTAATACCACCCAATTGCGACGTGGGCACGTAAGCCGCACAACCATTTTAGTAAATGTTTTTTGTAGTGACTAGACTCAACTTCGACCAAGGAGTTGGAAAGGGGGCTACCTACAGGCAGTCGGCTCTGATACCAACTTGTGACGCCCTCGATTCAATCATACACTAATCATACACGCAAATGTGTATGATCAAGATCAAGGACTCACAGGAAGATACCACAACACAACTCTAGACACAAATTTAAAATAGTACAAGCTTTATATTACAAGCCAGGGGCCTCGAGGGCTCGAATACATCAGCTCAAAAACATAAGAGTTGGCGGAGGCAACAAAATCTGAGTACAGACATAAGTTAAACAAGTCTGCCTTAAGAAGGCTAGCACAAAAGCAACAATGATCGAAAAGGCAAGGCCTCCTCCCCGGGAGTCTCCTAACTATTCCAGGTCGTCAGCGGCCATCACTTAGTAGTAGGCACCCTCGAGGTAGTAGTAGTTATCAGTGGTGTCGTCTGGCTCCTGGGATCCGTCATCTGGCCGCAACAACCGGGAATAGGGAAAAAGAGGTAGCAAAGCAACCGTGAGTACTCATCCAAAGTACTCGCAAGACTTACATCAGATCTAAACTATGTATGCATCTGTATCAAAGGAAATGGGCTGTATCTGTGGACTAAACTACAGAATGCCAGAAAATAAGGGGAAAGCCTAGCCTAACGAAGACTAGCATCTTCAAGCATCTTGCAGCATATAGAAGAGTACAGATCAACATAACGTAAAGTAGTAGTGTTATCATCCTCGGCCAGAGATCCTTTCTCGACTCCCTGTGCGAGAGCAATCCCAGAGCCATACTATCCATTTCTCATAACCATTTCTCATCTCAAGTATCCAATTGTAATTGTATCGATCGGGATACAACTCCAACTGTCCGTTACCATAGGACATGCTATCGATAGATGTTTTCTTCCCTGCAGGGGTCCACCAACGTACCCACCACACTCGATTAACTCCGGCCGGACACACTTTCCTGGGTCATGCCCGGCCTCGGCCAAACGATACGCCGCAACGCGACATAGGCTTGATAGAGAGGTCAGCACGTCGGACTAAACCTATGCCCCCAGGGGTCTTGGGCCATCACCCTGGAAACTCATGTACGTTGCGTGGGCGCCGGTGAGCAGACCTAGCTACCTCCTTAAAAAGGCAGGAGCTTACCAGTCCAACCCGGCGCGCCGCTCAGTCGCTGACGCCTAATAAGCTTCGGCTGATGTATACGACGCAGAATGCCCATACAATGCCCACGTGATGGTAGTGCGGTCACGAGCAGAGACTCACGAAAGATGTGACCCCGTCTCCCCGTCTCGAGTACTTGTGGCAAGGGCTAAGAATGCCCGGCCACGCCTCGTAAGTATCTCGTGAGCACCTTCCAAGTCAACCCGACTGCACATCACTCGCTATTAAGCTCGCGCGAGTACCCCTCTGGGCCGACCCGTCTTTAGTAACATGGTTCAGTGTAAAGTCATAGTAACCATAGTAACTGTGTGTCTAACACCATGAGGAAAATATGAGGAATCACCCTTGACGGATTCCACTCGATGTAATCATCAAGGTGAACGTAAGAGGATCCACCCTCGAGGTTCACACTTGAGGGGTTGCACGACAGAGCCGCATCAGAAGTGGTTACGGAGGAAATCACCCTCGATGACCACGACCGAATAGCTACACTACAGAGGTCTCATCAGGAGTGATCTAAGAGGTTCCACCCTCGGCACTCGATGGTCACTCTGCAGAGTCGTACAACTAAGGGGGAGTGATGTGCGGTGTCGGGGCCTGGACGTCGATCACGTTGATCGAGTCATCGAACATAAAGCGGGGCAACTGGGACAGGGTGGGGGTCACTGATGGATCTCTAACCAACCTATACTAAGCAGTTTTAGAATAAGCAGGTAAGGTATGAAAGCAGGTAACAAAGACAGGCTATGCATCAGAGTAGGATCATACAGAAAGTAGTAGGAGTTCTAATGCAAGCATGAGAGGGAAAGAAATGGGCGATATCGGAATGCTCAAGGGGGGTTTGCTTACCTGGAAGCTCTGCTAAAACGGAAGAAGGGTCGTCGTCGACGTAGTCGATCACAGGGGCAACATCAGTCTCGGGGTCTACCGGATAGAAGAGGGGGAAGAAATAGTAAATATAAAGCAAACAAAGCATCATAAAGCATCACATGGGAATAAGTTGTGCCGGGTGTGACCTAACGTATGTCTACAATATAAAGGTGAAGGGGGAATTCAACCGGGAATGTTTTCCCGGTTCCGGACTTGTGTTAGACAGATGACTGGAGGGGGAATGTTCCATGTTCAGCATGCTAGGGGCATGTGACAGATAAACAGACCGTGTATTCGAATTCGTCTTGTTTTTCTGAGCAACTTCCATATAGAAAACATTTTCATTCGAGTTACGGATTATTTTCTACGAATTTCTAAAGATTTAAATTTTTTCTAAAATTTACTGAAATTATTTTAATTAAAAACAAAAAATAGGCAGAAAAGGCTGGGTGCACTTGGTCCAGTGCACCAGGGACGCATTGTGAGGCTGTCAGGTGGGGCCAGTCAACTGCTGACTTAGTAGTTGACTGGTCAAAGGTTGACTAGTCACGTGGTCCAGTGGGACCCGTATGTCAGTGACTAAAACCTGCAACTAATAGTTTATTTATTTTAAACTAGTTAATTAGTCAGTGGGGGCCACATGTCATAGAGTATAACTAAAACCAAACCTAAATATAAAATTAAACTAACAGTGGGGGCCTTGGCTTAAGTGGGGATTAAACCCTTCCCTAATCTAAACGAGGGCCGGTCTCAGAGGCCGGGCACGCTCGCGGCCTCTCAAAGGAGGGCCGGCGGCCACGGCGGGAAGCTCTGGCGGTGGCTGCCCTGGCGGGCGCAGCCAGCCAACGGATGCAGCCGAGGCGGCGATGAGCAGCAGCAGGGCAAGTGCAACGGCGCCGACGGAGCAGTAGCGGGTCGCGGTAACCGTGGGCGGCTGTAGGCCGGCGCGGCCAGAGGTGCGGACGACGCAAGGCGTGGCTGGCGCGGCCGTTGTTGGCAGCAGATGTAGCAGCAACTAGTAGATGAGGAGCACATGAGCACGAGGATGCGGGCTAGCGGCGGCGGCAACCCAGGGAGCAGCAGCGACAGTGGACGGGTGGCGGCAGGTAGCGGGACGCCACGAGGTGCGCCGAGGCGGACCAGCGTGCGGGCTAGTGTGGTGGGGGAAATGCACGAGGGGCGTGGACGGTGCGAGTTACGGGCGCGGTGCGCGTGAACTGGCAGAGGCAGGCGCGAGTGGGGCCGTCCAGGGGCGCGGAAGCGGGAGCTTCGGTCCCGGCGGTGGAGCGGAAGTAACGGCAAAATCAAGGGGGACAGTGGGAATCGAGGCTGCTCACCGGGAGAGGGCCGATGGCAAGATCGTACGGGGCCAGGAAGGACGAGGAGGCGCGGATCGACGAGGAAGTGTAGGTTCGTTCTGATGGCTCTCTCCACGAATGAAGAGGAGGTGGAGGGGTATATATAGCCTCCACACAAAATCTAGCCGTTACACACAACTTGCCAACCTCGGTGGGACCGAATTGATAAACTCAGTCAGACCGATTTAGCAAATCTAGTGACCGTTAGGATTTTCGCTGGGACCGACTGGATCAACTCGGTGGGACCGATGGGCTAGGGTTAGGGTAAATCCAAAACTCGGTTTGACCGATTACTCAAACTCGGTGGGATCAATTTGGGTAATAAGCAAAACAGAGAGTTGGCCAAGCAAATTTGGTGGGGCCGACTTCATATCTTGGTGGAACCGAAAATATTGCAATAGGTAACAGAGAGTTTGCGAGCCAATCTCGGTGAGACCGAGATCCCTATTAGTGAGATCGAACTGATTAGGGTTTCCGGTAGTGGCTATGTCAACTGAACTCGGTGTCTCCGGATAGAAAGAATCGGTGGGGCCGAGTTGGATATTTGGTGTGGGACATATTTGGATGTGAGAAAGTGGTTGAGGGCTTTGGAGCATATCACTAAGCATTTTGAGCAAGAGCCTCATTAAGCAACACCTCATCCCTCAGTATTGGCTTTTCCTATAGACTCAATGTGATCTTGGATCACTAAAATAGAAAATGTAGAGTCTTGAGCTTGGAGCTTGAGCAAATTCTTTGTCCTTAGCATCTTGAAGGGGTTCTACATCCTCTAGTCCATGCCACTTCATTGTTGAACTTTTGTGAAACATAGTAGGTAAAAGTGTTAGTCCAACAAGAGATATGTTGACATTAATTACCAAAACCACCTAGGGAGTACTTGTGCTTTCAATCTCCCCCTTTTTGGTAATTGATGACAACATACATCAAAGCTTTAGATAAAGATATAGAGAATAGTAAGTAAAGCTTTGGAAAGACATGTAACATGCATAGGCTCCCCATACATGTATGCAATCATGTGAATATGGAATATAGAAGCATGTGAATGCATAAACATGACAGAGTAAGCAATGTGTTACATGTATCTTGGCTATATGCATTAGAGCAAATGATGTGAATATGAGAAATGTACCTTCATGCTTATGAGTCCTTCTTGGAAACAGTATGTACATGAGCAAAAATTTCTCATACACATGACTGTGATGCATATACTTACCTTGTGGTCTTGAGTTGGCTTAGGATGGGATGAACCTGCGTAAACAAGGTTAGATAACACACATACACCTACTGGCCAGAGCAAACAAAAGAAACCACAAGAGTACCAAGACTGGGATGACATGTAGAGTGAGTACTAAGTACCACATTGGATATAGACATGTCCCCAAAGGTAAAGATGTGCAATAAATTCAAGGATTTCCTTCCCTCAGATGTCTTGCTCCCCCTGAATATAGCATGGGATACTAGGAGAACATAGGGAACAGAAAATCAGAGCTCATAGGAAATAAATAGAGCTAATGCAAACGAGAAAATATGAACATGTATTTCCCCTCTTGAAGACATGTGACTTCTCTCCTCTTGAACACCAAGCATCCGGGGTCCTTGATGATTACTCTTTCTTCCTTTGAGTATTCTCTCCCCCTATAGATATGATTAAGCTTTGATGTGATCTCTCTCCCCCTTTGACATCAATTTCCAAGAAGGATTCTTCTGGATGTTTGTCATGATGGGTTTGGTCCTTGAGTCACAGAACAAAGCAACAAGTTGAATGGGATGCTGGTCGAGGACAAAATTCATTGAGTGGAGCTGGATCAAAAAGAATGTAGAAACAAGTGGCAAGATGTCTTTCCTGTAGTGAAATCAGTGACACCGAGTTGTATGGTTCAGTTTTACCGAGAGGATTCGGTTGGACCGAAAACATCAGACTGGTGAGACCGAGTTCATCGCAGAGAAAACACTTGTCACCTCAGATCACTAGACAAGTAAGATCTCACAAAGATTTGCAAGGAATTAACTGAAAGATTTGCAATGAATTGGAATGCAAGGAATGCAGAAAAGAGAAGAAACTAAAAAGGATTCTAGATGAAGTTGGAAACAAATATGCATGAGACAAATGCAAGAGCACAGAAAAGAACACAAGAGAACTTCATCTAGAATTGGTCGGCGACAAAGTCACCTATGTTAGAGTATATTGACTTTGGAGTCAAGTGAGATTACTTGATCATAGGTCATACTCATCGTTTAAGCTCAAAATGGGGTTACCACTTTTCGTTTAAGATTTTTGATGTATTCACATTTTTCCGAGTTGCCTTGACTCATGACTTGGAGTAAAGTTTCTCTAAGATGGAATAACATACCTTGGGTGGTGGCGTTGATCATGATCATGTAGTTGAACTTGTGTGGGTTGCTCAAGGTTGATGTAGATCATCAAGAGTTGGGAGCACCACTTGGAGTTTGAGTTCATCTACCTACATGGGTTAGTTTTTGCAAGGAAGAGCACCTGTGTATCCAAAATGACAATCATGAAACTCAACATAAAATTTGTCAAAGGATATGTTTGAATGGTTGCATGCTTCCTTGTCTTCATCCACCATTGTGTAGAGACTTGGTGATATAGAAATTGCTCAAGATGTGAGTGAGTTGCAATCTCATAGATTTAGATTCATCCAAGTACCTACATGGGTTAGATAACATGCAAGGTGCAAATATATCCAAGACATAAGATAGTCAACATGAGAGAAATATCAAGGATTAGTCATAGGCTCATGCCTTGCATGTATAAAATGGAGTTCCTACTCCAAGTTTGAAGCATCAATGATGTTCAATTCACCTCTTAACCTGCAAAACACTTTCTCATCAAGTGGTTTTGTGAATATATCAGCTAACTGCTTTCGGTGCGAACATGCTTAAGATATGTCCCCTTTGGCAACATGATCTCGAATGAAATGATGACGAACTTCAATATGCTTAGTTCGAGAATGTTGCACGGGATTGTGAGCAATCTTAATAGCACTTTCATTGTCACAAAGTAATGGAACATGTTTCACAGATATCCCATAATCTTTAAGAGTTTGGGTCATCCAAAGTAATTGAGCACAACATGATCCGGCGGCAATGTATTCCGCTTCGGTGGTGGATAAGGATACCGAGTTTTGTTTCTTGGAGGACCAATACACAAGAGATCTACCAAGAAATTGACAAGTACCCGAAGTGGACTTTCTATCAACCTTGTCACCGGCATAGTCCGAGTCGGAGTAGCCAACAAGATTAAAGGAGGCCCTCTTTGGATACCAAATGCCAAAATTTGGTGTATGGATTAAGTATCTCAGTATCCTTTTCACGGCCTTAAGATGACATTCTTTAGGAGCGGCTTGATATCGTGCACACATGCACACACTTAGCATAATATCGGGGTGTGAAGCACATAGATATAACAATGAACCAATCATAGAGCGAAAAACCTTTTGATCAACCGGTTCACCATCTTTGGTTAAATCAAGATGTCCACTAGTAGGCATGGGTGTAGTCATACCTTTGCATTCTTGCATATTGAACTTCTTGAATAAGTCCTTGGTGTACTTCGTTTGAGAGACAAAGGTACCTTCCCTAGTTTGCTTGATTTTCAAACCAAGAAAGAATTTGAGTTCACTCATCATCGACATCTCAAACTTCTCCGACATTAGCTTTCCAAACTTTTCACTAAAATGAGGGTTAGTTGATCCAAATATAATATCATCGACATAAATTTGGCACACAAATAGTTCTCCATTAACCCTTTTAGTAAAAAGAGTAGAATCTATTTTTCCAATTTCAAAGCCTTTTTCAATAAGGAACTTGGTCAAGCATTTATACCATGCTCTAGGAGCTTGTTTAAGACCATAAAGAGCTTTGTGAAGTTTGTAAACATGATTAGGTTTCTTAGGATTGACAAATCCGGGAGGTTGCTTAAAATAAACTTCCTCCTCTATTTCACCATTTAGAAAAGCACTTTTAATGTCCATTTGGTACAAGGTGATATCATGATGATTAGCATAGGCAAGTAAGATGCGAATGGACTCAAGTCTAGCAACGGGGGAATATGTCTCACCATAGTCCATACCTTCAACTTGAGTGTAGCCTTGGGCGACGAGACATGCTTTGTTGCGAACTACTTGTCCATCTTCATCTTGCTTGTTGAGAAACACCCATTTTGTACCGATGATGTTGTGGTTGTTGTCGGGCTTCTCAACTAATGTCCAAACTTGATTTCTCTCAAAGTTGTGTAGCTCTTCATGCATGGCATTTATCCAATCCGGATCTTCCAAAGATTCTTCAACCTTCATTGGTTTAATGCTAGAGATGAATGAATAGTGTTCACAAAAGTTAGCTAAACGAGTTTTTGAGCGAGTGATTCTCCCGGTTTGGATATCATTGTAGATTTGCTCGACGGGATGGTCTTTAGCAATTCTTGCTCGAACTCGTGAAAGCTTTTGCTTGGATCTTGTTTGAACATATTCTTCATCTTGTTCTTCTTCTTGGCCTTCTTTGTTGTTAACGTTGTCATTCTCTTGTCGTGGTGGAGAAGGAGGTTGTTGGCGTTCATCTTGGTGCACTTCCTCATTTTCTTCATCTTGGTGTGTCCCACTTGCGGATGCTTCCGTATCAACTCTAGGTTCACCTTTTCGTGAGGTAGAAGCTTCCACTTGGATGGACGAGGTACTCTCCTTCACCTCCGTTGGACAAATCTTGCCAATAGACAAGTCTTGTATTGCTTCCTAAGGGTCTTTGTCTCCTACATCAATTGGCAATTGCTCTACATGCGAGCAGTTAGATTCATCAAACTTCACATCTACCGTCTCTTCAACCTTTCGGGTGAAATTATTATAGACACAGTATGTGTCAGAGTTTGAGCCATAACCAAGTAGGAAACTTTCATGAGACTTAGGAGCAAATTTAGAACGACGATGCTTATCAAGAATGTAGCACTTTGAGCTGAATACTCGAAAGTATCCAACTTGTGGTTTGTTACCGGTGAGGAGCTCGTATGCCGTCTTGCCGAGTAGCTTGTGAAGATACAAGAGATTTGTTGCATGACAAGCTGTCTCAACCGCTTCCGCCCAAAAGTGCTTTGGCGTCTTGTACTCATCAAGCATCGTTCAAGCCATTTTGATGAGTGTCCGATTCTTCCTCTCAACAACTCCATTCTGTTGAGGTGTGTACGTAGACGAGAACTCATGTGAAATCCCTTCTTCGTCAAGAAAGGTGTCCACATTTGCGTTCTTGAACTCCGTTCCATTGTCGCTGCGAACCTTCTTGATTTTCACTTCAAATTGATTTTGGGCCTTCCTAGCGAAGTTTTTGAAGATCTTTTGGACCCGCGATTTATCATCAAGAAAGAACACCCACGTAAATCTTGAAAAATCATCATCTATAACTAGACCAAAAGAATTTCCACTGAGACTTTTGTAAGCGTTAGGACCAAAAAGATCCATGTGAAGTAGCTTGAGTGGCCTCCTTGTGGTCATGATGTTCTTCACGGGATGCCTTCCTCCAACCTGTTTACCTGCTTCACAAGTGCTGCAAAGTCTATCCTTATCAAATATGACATCGTTAACGCCAAGGATATGATTTCCGTTAATAAGCTTGTCAAGGTTTCGCATACCAACATGACCTAATCGTCTATGCCATAACCAACCTTTAGAGGATTTAACAATTAAGCAAGTTCTAGGTTGAGCCTTTTTAGTGAAATCAACAATGTAAAGATCACCTCTACGTATACCGGTAAAGACCATTTTATGATTGTCTCTACGAAACACTTGGCAATCTACTTCAGTAAATAGGACATTTAAACTGAAATCAGCAAGTCTAGATACTGAAAGTAAATTGTAGCCAAGAGATTCAATGAGCATGACATTTTGTATGGAGCTATCATGTGAGATGGCCACCTTACCTAGGCCAACCACCTTACCCTTTGAGTTATCACCAAAGGTGACATACTTTTGAGGGCCGTCGTTTTCAGGAAGCTCACGAAACATATCTTTATGTCCGGTCATATGATCAGTACATCCACTATCAAGAACCCATTCCTTTCCTCCAGCCATGTAGCCGCGAAGATTTTCCATAAGACCAAAGTGTCTCATTGCATCATTAAGATCATAGTCACTGTCATCATCATCCTCATCATAGTATCCATGTTCAACATCATCTTGTGATTGATCAATTCGTAGAGAGGGTAATTCATTAGATAAATGATCATTTCTATGGTTATCTTTATGAATTATAATAGCTTTGGAAATGATATTGCTAATGATTCCAACATCTTCTTTGGCACTTGTAAGATTAGTAAGCTCAAATAAGCAGTCACCAAATTTGGGATCATTGGAACTCATCTTAATCAAGGCAATAGACTTATGGAGAATTTCATCTAGATTATTCAAGGAATAGTTTGGAAAGTGTTCCTAAAGAAATCTCCATATAGTGTAGGCACAATCAAGAGTAGGCAAACATTCAATCATGTTTCTAGGAAAGACTCTAGTGATAAGATTGACAATTCTAAGATTGCGAATCATGTCAATTGACTCATCAAGGGTAGGATGCATGGGATCAACATGAGGTGCACAAGGGCTAGCAATATACTTGTTCAAATGATACTCATTGAAAATCTCAAGAATTTCATTTTTCCACTCATGAAAATATTCTCCATCAAGAATAGGCACTCTACGTCTAAGACTCCCCAAAGTAGACTCATCCGTCTTCCTCCAACGGTGTTTAAACCAAAGCAATGGAGACCAAAGCTCTGTTACCAATTGAAAGGATCGAGAAGAGGTGTCTAGAGGGGGGGGTGATTAGATACTAAGTCCCAAAAGTTGCAGTTTTTAATTTCTTTAAGTTGAAGTGGAGTTTTGGGACAAGTTTCACAAACACAAGACATATCAAGCAAGCATGCAAAGAGTATATGAGAAGCGGAAAGTAAAGCATGCACCTTGCAAGAATGTAAAGGGAAGGGTTTGGAGGATTCAAACGCAATAGGAGACTCAGATGTTTTTGTCATGGTTTCGATAGGTGGTGCTATGGTACATCCACGTTGATGGAGACTTCAACCCGCGAAGGGTAATGGCTGCACGAGTCCACGGAGGGCTCCACCCACGAAGGGTCCACGAAGAAGAAACCTTGTCTATCCCACCATGGCCGTCGCCCACGAAGGACTTGCCTCACTAGCGGAAGATCTTCATGAAGTAGGCGATCTCCTTGCCCTTACAAACTCCTTGGTTCAACTCCACAATCTTGTCGGAGGCTCCCAAGTGACACCTAGCAAATCTAGGAGACACCACTCTCCAAGAAGTAACAAATGGTGTGTTGATGATGAACTCCTTGCTCTTGTGCTTCAAATAATAGTCTCCCCAACACTCAACTCTCTCTCACAGGATATGGATTTGGTGGAAAGAAGATTTGAGTGGAAAGCAACTTGGGGAAGGCTAGAGATCAAGATTCATATGGTAAGAATGGAATATCTTGGCCTCAACACAAGTGTAGGTGGTCCTCTCTCAGAAAAAGTAAGTTGGAAGTGTAGGTTCGTTCTGATGGCTCTCTCCATGAATGAAGAGGAGGTGGAGGGGTATATATAGCCTCCACACAAAATCTAACCGTTACACACAACTTCCAACCTCGGTGGGACCGAATTGATAAACATGGTCAGACCGATTCAGCAAATCTAGTGACCGTTAGGATTTTCGGTGGGATCGACTGGATCAACTCGGTGGGACCGATGTGCTAGGTTTAGGGTAAATCCAAAACTCGGTTTGACCGATTACTCAAACTCGGTGGGACCGATTTGGGTAATAAGCGAAACAAAGAGTTGTCCAAGCAAACTCGGTGGGGCCGATTTCATATCTCGGTGGAACCTAAAATATTGCAATAGGTAATAGAGAGTTTGCAAGCCCATCTCGTTGAGACCGAGATCCCTATCGGTGAGATCGAACTGATTAGGGTTTCCGGTAGTGGTTATGTCAACTGAAGTCGGTGGCTCCAGATAGGAAGAATCGGTGGGGCCGAGTTGGATGTTTGGTGTGGGGCATATTTGGATGTGAGAAAGTGGTTGATGGCTTTGGAGCATATCACTAAGCATTTTGAGCAAGAGCCTCCTTAAGCAACACCTCATCCCTCCTTGATAGTATTGGCTTTTCCTATAGACTCAATGTGATCTTGGATCACTAAAATAGAAAATGTAGAGTCTTGAGCTTGGAGCTTGAGCCAATTCTTTGTCCTTAGCATCTTGAAGGGGTTCCACATCCTCTAGTCCATGCCACTTCATTGTTGAACTTATCTAAAACATACTAGGTAAAAGTGAGTCCAACAAGAGATATGTTGACATTAATTACCAAAACCACCTAGGGAGCACTTGGGCTTTTAGGTTCGAACACTGGGGTGCGCACAAAGATCTCCCCCCTCTTTAGCTCACACACTCTACGATCTCACGGCCTAGCTCGACGAACCCAAAGAACATGAGACACAAGATTTATACTGGTTTGGGCCACCGTTGTGGTGTAATACCCTACTGAAGTGTGGTGTGGTGGATTGCCTCTTGGGCTGAGGATGAACAGTTATAAGGGAAGAACAACCTCACGAGGTGAGGTGTTCTTGTGCTTGGTGTGCTTGTGTGGTTGAGGATCGGAATCAGATGCCTCCCTATGGTGGTGGCTAGTCCTATTTATAGAGGCCTTGGTCCTCTTCCCAAATATTGAGCGGGAAGGGATCCCACAATGGCCAAATTCGAAGGGAGACAACTAGTACAAGCTATCCTGACAAAAGTAGTCTTCCCCTGCCAAAGGCTCTGGTGGTGACGCCGTCTTAGGCTCCACGGTGACCTCCGTCCTGCCATCCTTCTGGTCTTGGTCTTGTTGCACCGATATGGAAACCTTTGCCTAATGCCTCGGGACTCCTCGTCTGCGCTTGCCCCTTTAGCACCAAAGAGGAAATGAGGACATTGCACGTGCTGGCGCCCGCCTGGTTCCAGTCGTCATGGCTTGCGTCACAGGAACCTCGTGAGGTGCCCCTCGCCTTGATCTCTCCGCCCCTCATGAGCCAGCCTAGTGAGGTCGCCCCTGAGGAGGTCTTGCATCGTCTGCCTCATGAGGCTTGGCCCCTCTCGACGGTCTTGAATGTTTGCTGGTGAAGATGGGCCGTACGCTGGCAGGCAAGTCTGGGGACCCCCTTCCCAGAACACCGACACTCGCCAGCAACTCCCTAGTGTGCGGCGTCTTCCCAGTGTGGAGGCAGTACTCTGCCTCGCAGCGCTTGGCGTACCGATCTGCCTCTTGTTGGAGGACGTTCGCGGCCGATCTTGCCATTTTGTTGGGCGCCCACCGAAGTCCTCGTCGGTGGCACGCTGCAGCTTATTGGCCCACCTCCACCCAGCAACGAGGCACCCAGCGCCTATGACCTTCCTCACGAAGTACACGTCTTCGTAAACCTCCTCGGCACGGTGACACACCTGCCCCCAAAGCTCCGCCACCTCCTTTTTCCTAGCGGCATCATGGGCTTCACAGGCTTCCTAGTACCTGGCTTCCTCCTCCGCCATATCCTTCTTGAATGCCACTTGCCTGGCTTTCTCAGCCGGCGGCATCGACTTCCACAGACAAAGATTGTACTGGCCCCAAAACCAATCCAAAGTTGGGGGGTCCGGCGCAACCTCGTCAGGCGGCGCGTAGGGGTCCTCGTCGCTGCTAATCGAGTGAGCGTCCTCGGGGGGCGGCGATTCCTCGTCGGTGCATGGGCAGACCGGCGGTGCCATGGCAGACATTTGAGAGAGAGAGAGAGGGAGAGCGAGGGGAGGATGTAGATGATAATGCAGGTGGGACGACGTGAGCAAGGTAGTATTTATAGGCGGCCGGAATCTAGATCGACGAGGACAGTACACACGCCAGTCGTCGAAATTTATGAGTAATGTAGTTTGAATTACACACGATTCCCCTAGCAAAAGCCATGTGTGAACATAATAGCTGACAGTTTCCAATACAGAACAGTGTCTGATTAATGATCCCCGCCACTCACCTACCAAACCTCGAGCCACGAGATAGAGTGCCAATCGTGTGGGGGCCGGTTGTCTTGCCAGACATTTACATTTTCTTTTTTGAACACCAGATATTTACATTGTCTGATCATTTTTTAACTCGCACACAAGTACACAAAAAATGATTTTTCAAACCGTTATGCTTAGGCGTTGCATGTAGATGTAGTTCAAATTTGAATTACGGTCATTAAATGGTTAGAAAATCACTTAAATGTCTTTAAAAGGTCAAATGACCCCTGAAATTTTCCAAACTTTCACATGACAGTTGTATTAGTGCACGTTAAATGTACAAAAATATTGAAGGCCGTAAGGGGAAGCTATATCCCGTCCATCATCAAACATGCATTGTTCCCTCCCGGAACCATGAACCTTCTAGTGAGTTGCTCCGATTTGTGAGGGGTATGTATCCAAACTTTCCTCAAATAGGCTAATTTTTTACCACATCATCTTGGTGGCATGACATTAAATCAAGCAAGATTTCATGTTTTTCTAATCATTTTTTATTTTTTTGAATTGAAATGTCATGGCACTCCATGCATGTACCCATGCCTTGAGACCAATATGTTTGAAAATTCCTTCTAATTTACAGCATATGGAATTAACTCGCACACAAGTACAAAAAATATGTTTTTTCAAACCGTTATGCTTAGGCGTTGGATGTAGATGTAGTTCAAATTTGAATTACGGTCATTAAATGGTTAGAAAATCACTTACATGTCTTTAAAAGGTCAAATGACCCCTGAAATTTTCAAACTTTCACATGACAGTTGTATTAGTGCATGCTAAACGTACAAAAAAATTGAAGGTCGTAAGAGGAAGCTATCTCCCGTTCATCATCAAACATGAATTTTTCCCTCTCGGAACCATGAACCTTCTAGTGAGTTGCTCCGGTTTGTGAGGGGCGTGTGTCCAAACTTTTGTCAAACAGGCCAATTTTTTTTACCACATCATCTTGGTGGCATGACATTAAATCAAGCAAGGTTTCATCTTTTTCTGATTATTTTTTTAGTTTTTTTTGAATTAAAATGCCATGGCACTCCATGAATGTGCCCATGCCTTGAGACCAATATGTTTGAAAATTCCTTCTAATTTACTGCACATGGAATTAACTCACACACAAGTACTATCGGGGATATACCCCGCGGTATGACCTGGCCGGATATATGACCTGACTGGGACTTGGCGTTTCATTGGTATCCTGCCGGAGGATTGGTGACTCACGAGTCCGGCGGCTCACTGGTCGGACGATCATGAGCCTGGCGACTCGTTGATGGCCCCGACGGCAGGTCAGATAAAGGACTAGGCCCAAGTCCCAGAAGGCCGGCTCATATTATGGTGGGCCGGCTTAAGAGGAAAGCATAAGGAATATTCCCTTACAAAGGAAGCAAGACTAGGACTCCACTTGTAATAGAGTAATCCTAATCCTACTAGGACTAGTCATATAACCCGCCCCTTCAACTTATATAAGGAGGGGCAGGGCATCCCAAAAGAGACAAGTTGAATAATCTCTAGGCTAGACACAACTAGGAGAGCCAGTTTACGGCGACTCCCTCTTGAGCATAATGAGACCTAGCCACAAACAGCATGTAGGGTTATTACCGAATGATGTTTGCCGGGGCTCGAAGCTGTCTAAACCCTTGTCTTGTGTTGCGTCTCTCGATTCCGATCAACCCCTCTTAAGCTATCACATAGATGCATTGGTCTCACGACTAAGTCCTCACACTAGGATATCTGCCATGACAATTCCACGACAGTTGGCGCCTACCGTGGGGCCTGCGGACGGTGGTGTTGAGTTTTTGGAGGGATCTCTTTCAAGGATCAAGAATCTTGCAGTCAGCCGTATGACAAAGAGACGGTGAGGAGGATCTACATCAACTATGAAGTTCGTCGCTCAAAAAATAGGAAAAGCTCAGGCGAACAACATAGGTCACGTGGAGTTCGTTGTGGTTGAGACCGACAAGAGTTTTCGGATCAAACATACTATATTGCAATATTTCGCTGAAACCGCCGCCGAAATTTCTGCGGCCGAGTCCGATTGCGACCGCTTTTCATGTCTACATTAGTTGTTGTTGACCAGAGGATCAAGTCCAATCCGCCCCTACTACTCCGAGGTGTGGAGACCGAGGCCTGCAAATCAATTCACAAGTACCACTATACGTATGAGAAAATTCATAGCAATCAGCAAGTACCACTCTAATTAGTACTCTGGCTCGTGAAGTCATCTACAAGATAAGATCGATTGACTAATAACTTCCGTCGTCTGCAACGGAAGACCCGGGGATGAACGCACAGCTCGCCGTCCTTATGTCCGGCTTATATCAACATGTTGAAGGCAGCCTAAGTGTTCGGCTACAAGTCGCCGCTTGACGGATGCGCGTGGCGCTCGCCGGCCTAGTGGTCTTTGTCAATTTCAACGTGCCGGGAGGAACTGAACAAAGGTTAACTATACTGTCAGTACATATGCGTTGGCAGTCTTGGATGGAGCAACGTACAAAAAAATGCTGGCATGCTTTTGCAATGCATACATACTACATGGACCGAAAGTGCTGGTTTTTCCATCACGTCAAAGCATGAAGTCCAACCGGTCCACAGTCTTGAAAGGGTCAAGGGAAAAGTCCACATGAAGATGCGCTAGCTCGTTCCAAAACCAGTGCTAGTACTACGAATCCACGTATGGATCAAGGCATCATACGTCTCTGAATATCAAAAATTTAGCATATCAACATCGCCGCTGCACCAGACCGTCGCCGTCGTGAAGCTACCTTTGCCTGAGCCACCGCCATCCGCGCGCTGCCACCTCCGCAGGGTTGCATCGCAGCGTTCACCTGTGAATTGCTAGTGCCGTACACCGCGGCAACCTCGCCCCCACCTGCCGGGTTGACCCAGGCGTGCGCGGACGACCCTGATCGCCACGGCGCCCCTATGTGCGACCCTATTACTTGCTGCCCGAAGAAAGGGGGCATGGTGCTGCAATTGTGTTGTCGTCGTATACAAAAAAAGGGGCTACGGTGCTATGGCCACATCAGATATTTGCTATGCTTTTGATCCCCAATGCGCCGCGCTGAGCCGCCCTGCTACCTCTTGAGCACGGCATTGGATTTCCTTGAAGAGGAAAGGATGATGCAGCAAAGTAGCCTAAGTATTTCCCTCAGTTTTTGAGAACCAACGTATCAATCTAGTAGGAGGTTGCACGCAAGTCCCTAGTACCTACACAAAACAAATAACTCCTCGCAACCAACGCGATAAGGGTTTGTCAATCCCTTCACAGTCACTTACGAGAGTGAGATCTGATAGATATAATAAGCTAATATTTTTGGTATTTTTATGATAAATATGCAAAGCAAAGTAAAAAAGAAAAGGAAATAACTAAGTATTGGAAGATTAATATGATGAAGATAGACCCGGGGGCCATAGGTTACACTAGTGGCTTCTCTCAAGAGCATACTTATTTTACGGTGGGTGAACGAATTATTGTTGAGCAATTGACAGAATTGAGCATAGTTATGAGAATATCTAGGTATGATCACGTATATAGGCATCATGTCCGAGACAAGTAGACCGACTCCTGCCTGCATCTACTACTATTAATCCACTCATCGACCGCTATCCAGCATGCATCTAGAGTATTAAGTTCATGAAAACAGAATAACTCCTTAAGCAAGATGACATGATGTAGAGGGATAAATTCATGCAATATGATAAAAAAACCATCTTGTTATCCTCGATGGCAACAATACAATACGTGCCTTGCTGCCCCTACTGTCACTTGGAAAGGACACCGCAAGATTGAACCCAAAGCTAAGCACTTCTCCCATTGCAAGAAAGATCAATCTAGTAGGCCAAACCAAACTAATAATTCGAAGAGACTTGCAAAGATAACCAATCATACATAAAATAATTCAGCGAAGATTCAAATATTGTTCATAGATAATCTTGATCATAAACCCACAATTCGTGGGTCTCAACAAACACACTGCAAAAAAGAATATTACATCAAATAGATATCCACAAGAGAGGGGGAGAACATTGTATTGAGATCCAAAAAGAGAGAACAAGCCACGTAGCTAATAACTATGGACCAGAAGGTCTGAGGTAAACTACTCACACTTCATCGGAGAGGCTATGGTGTTGATGTAGAAGCCCTCCGTGATGGATGCCCCCTCCGGCGGAGCTCCGGAACAGGCCCCAACATGGGATCTCGTGGATACAGAAGGTTGCGGCGGTGGAATTAGGGCTTTGGCTCCGTCTCTGATCGTTTGGGGGTACGTAGGTATATATAGGAGGAAGGAGTATGTCGGTGGAGCAACAAGGGGCCCACAAGGGTGGAGGGCGCACCTGGGGGGGGGGGGGCAGGCGTGCCACCCTACCTCGTGGCCTCCTCCTTTGTTTCTTGACGTAGGGTCCAAGTCTCCTGGATCATGTTCGGTGAGAAAATCACGTTCCCGAAGGTTTCATTCCGTTTGATATTCCTTTTCTTCGAAACCCTAAAATAGGCAAAAAAAACAGCAATTCTGGGCTGGGCCTCCGGTTAATAGGTTAGTCCCAATAATAATATAAAAGTGGATAATAAAGCCCAATAATGTCCAAAACTGTAGATAATATAGCATGGAGCAATAAAAAATTATAGATACATTGGAGACGTATCACGCCCCTGCCGCGTTGAGCCGCCGGGGCCATATGGAGTCGCTGGTCTGCCTGAACCGCTGGGACTATATTGAGTCACAGGTCTGCCTATGTCGCCTCTGTCGCAATCATCCGTCGTCCGAACAAATCAGGTGATATCCATCCAATTTTGTTTTATTAGCACATATTGTTTCTGTCAAAGAACAGGTTATCTTTGCTTTCGTTTGCAATATTGTTTATGCAGGACAATTGTTCATTGCAAGAGCGATGGTCGTGTCATGGATGTATAGCTCACGCCACCATTACCGTGCGCTAGCATCTGACCGTGCCATGATACTCAACGGATATATGTGCAAACCGCTGTTTTTACGGCCCAATTTACATCAATATGACGTGGTTGATTCACCTATCCGCATGTCTTGCCGCGCCTATGATTGCCTCGCATGTCCGCACTGGCTTACAACTCCGCGGCCGGCTCATCTGTCTGCTCCCACGGCCGACTCGGCCGTGATTGATTTCAGCTTCACCATGGTGATCATCAACTCCGTGATGGATAATTTCTGGCCTGACATATCAGGTGAAATCCATCCAGTATATTTTTATATTACATATTGCTTTCTTTAAAAGAGTAATTACTATGGCTTGCAAGTTCTCTAATGCAGGACAAGTGATCTACTACAAAAGGGACTATTATATATTGAGTTGTTGAATGACTCATCTCAGTTTATATCACTGTCAAATATGGAGAATCTAAAGACAACTCCTTGAGTCATCTCAAGACTCGGGGCCTATAGACGTGGCTTAGTAAATGTTGCTAGTTTAAGCAGATTCAAGAACTCCGGGTCTTTGGAGGGAAGATAACCCGGTCCCGGAGGCTACTGTTATATTGATGAAAATTTAAAGGCCGTCAGAAAATTTCCGGCTTAAAATGAAGAGTTCTGGTTTAAAATCTGGCTCAAGGGAAATCTGTTTCTCACAAAGCTTTGAAGCTCTCAATATCCAGTTTAAAATTTCAGCTAAAAAAGAATTCATCTCTCGCAAGTTCGAGTTCTTAGGAAAAATTAAAGGTTGCCAAAGAGAAGTTGTTGCCATGATGCACGGTTCAAACATGGGTATCCTGCCTTATGGGCTTATCTTATTATGATCACTTGGGGGCTTCTTGCTCACTGAGCATAGCTGTGACTACCCTTTGATCCGGCTTATACACCTTGTTACCAATGACATGGGGGCTTCCTGCTCACTGAGAATAGCTATGACTACCCTTTGATCCGGCTTACAGGCTGGGCTATAAACATTACTTGGGGGCTTCCTGTTCAAACATAGGTGCATTCACCAAAGAGAACATAGCGTCACTACCCTCTTCACTGGTTTGGAACACCATGTGTATTCACCAAAGTTTCCAGGTTATCTTGTTCAAACATAGGTGTATTCACCAAAGAAGACATAACCATTTTTGGCGTGGAATGCCAGGTGTATTCACTAAAACTTTCCATGTTATCATGTTCAAACATAGGTGTATTCACCAAAAAAGACATAACCTTTTGTAGGCTTGGAAGCCAGGTGTATTCACCTAAAAACTCGGGTTATCCTGCCTTTTTAAGTCTGCCACTCCACCTAGGTAATCCTGGAACGACCCGCCGTACTTTTTACAAGTCAATCTTATATAGACCCTGAACTTGTCAAAGTTAAAACGACGATTGGTTATGTGAGGTCCGGCTTATAACGTTTGTATGAAGGTTTAACTCAGTGGCTGTGCGGCCCTTGAAAGCACTTGATTTTTTAGGCATGGCCGCCTATGAAAGCCTTGATTTCTTGTTATTTGATTTGAACATTTTTTGAGGTTCCTCTCCTGTGAACATATTAATACATGATTAAAAACCGATGAGGGTTATCATGCCTTATGGTTCATATTATGAGCCTCGCTGGGTTTTTTATTTCACCCAGTCTGGTTCTGGACTATAAGTCACTAGTATATGCTTGGAGTGTTATGCTCTAGGTTTGGAATTATGTCATTTGCTGCATGCAGCATTGTAAGCTGGCAGTATGAATAAATTGAACAAGGCGCTGCGCTATGAATCTTTGGGCTGTCAACCTCATTGGATATGGCGATGCAAGCCGGCAGTGTGAACCAAATTCACAGGTATATTTTGTACTTGTTATATGAAGATGCGAGGTTTGATAACCCACCCTGCCTTTGGACGTTAGGTCGCCAGTATACTTTGGATTGTGCCTTTGGAATCATGCGCTTATAAATCATTGGATTATTACCCTCACTGGATGTGGCGATGTAAGCCGGCAATTTGAGCCAATTTTCCATGCATGTTTCTAAATTGATTGGATGAATATGAGAGGTTTGATAACCCGCCCTGGCTTTTGACTTTAAGTCGCCAGGATGTTTAGGCTTGAGTGGCCTTAATGCTAATCTCTTCCACAATTTCATAAGACTATATTATGTTTGAGTTGTTACTCGCCCTGGCTTTTGATGTTAAGTCGCCAGGGCATGCTAGTCTTTTCCACAATTTCATAAGACTATATTATGTTTATGTTGTTACCCGCCTTGGCTTTTGATGTTAAGTCGCCAGGGCATATGTTGTTTAAACTCTGTGCAGGATTTGCAGACCTACGACTTACATAAATGATTAAATTCAAGTCCATCATCAAAAATTGAAATTGGTGTTTCAAAAGGGTTATCAATTATTGATTTTCACAAAGGCTATAAGCTGTCGGGTTACAAAAATCCCGGATTACAATGGATGCGCATTAAGTCGTCATCAGCCAAGAGCCACTGAGTATTTAAACTCCGGATTTAGTTGTCAACCGATAAGATTATGTTATTCAAATCTTGAATAGCCAACATGGCTGGATTTTTATTATGGTTATCAATAACCAGTATTATGATTGAGGTTTTCAAAGTTGCTTCAGTGCAACAGCTATTATTTTATCAATGGATATGATTTATTCTACAATGAAAGGAATATTCCTGAGTCGCTGCAAGCATATGACCCGGCACTTGGGGGCTACATTATTCAAATCATGATTATATCAAATATGGAAGTCCCATGTCGCTGCAAGCATGCACCATGACAATTGGGGGCTAATGCAAAGTCATTTTTTGCTCACCTTATTGAAGACCCGACTCATCACATTGTAATGAGCCGGCCCTTGGGGGCTACTAATTGCTCCTGTAAAAAATTCAAGGTACACAAACCTTAATCCATTATATTGAAGGGTTCATTGCTAAGTTGGTAGAGTACAGAGCACTTAACCTTGTGGTCGTGGGATCAAGCCCCATGATGGAGGCTACATCATATGATGTCGGTGTACAAAAATAGGGGCGCATCTTTGTACCCCTTTTCCTGTGCATGAGCAGTCAGAGCCGCGCCCACGGCCACACCAAGCAGAACGAGGGAGGTGAACCAAGGTAAGATCGAAGCACAAGACAATCAAGGCAATGCCAAGGCCAAGACCACAGAGAGAAAATGGACGAAGCAAGTTCCCTCGGCAAGACCCTTGCCGGGTGGCCTCAGCGGCCCTGGCAAGACTCTTGCCGGGACAGCTCACCCGCACCAACAGAGCGAGCCACCCTTGAGCCCACGGCCCCCAGTGCCATCATCAGCGTGGGCCAGGACTCGGGAAGGCACCCCTGTGGTGGCATATAGATCTTTGTGAAGACATATTCAAGATCAGATCAAAAGACGATGATTCTCATCAAGATCCTTGCCAAGGAAGGGCACCAGACCCCCGGCAAGATCCTTGCCGGGGACGACAACACGCCACGGCGAGACCCTTGCCAGGCCACCCGGCAAGGCCCTCGTCAAAGACGCCAACAAGGCCACCGCCAAGCCCACGTCAACCAAGCTTCTACCGCCGTTCACATGCAGCTCCCAGCCCAACCAGATGGGCGGGCACCTACGTGGCAACATGCAGCTCCTATGCCAACTCATCAAGCGCCTGCGTGGCGGCATGCAGATCTTCATGAAGGCTCCACCACCGCGCCCGCTCAGCTACCTACCTGCCTACATGGCACCGCACGCATCCCCGGCCGAGGCGCGTGTCGAAGCGAGGAGGAGCGGCGACGGACGGGACGGGCCCCGCCCCCGTCCCCGATAAAGTAAGAGGACACCTAAGCGATGCAGTAAATGCACCTTGTCCTGTAATACGAGGGATAACCTCGTGCCACTCTAGACCTTTCTACCTCATGTGTGCCACTGCGGCCACCCCTTTTTCCTATAAAAGGAGGCCCGAGGAAACGAGGAGGGGGATTCGGCTCTTTGGAACCACACGCTGACCACAGCTAGTTCAAGAGCTCAAAAACTCTCAGAAATACACGCACCAAAGCAGGACTAGGGTTTTACGCATCCTCGCGGCCCGAACCTGGGTAAACGATCCTTGTTCTGTCTACTAGCCCTGCTCTCCTCGCAACCCTGTGACCCGACAACCGTAGTAGGGATTCTTGTGATCCCATAGGTGTCATTCCACACCGACATCCTTGGCGCGCCAGGTAGGGGGGCGCAATTGTGAGAATCTCATCTAGTAGTTAGCCTAGCAGTTCTTCGTTGCCATGGCCCCTAAGAAGAAGACGGCCACAGCGGTCGATTTGTTGGGAGCCGAACGACCCGTGCCGGTGCGAATGAGCAGCGGACCTATCGCACACAGGACCCGGGCCGCGGCCCGCGAGCACCAGCATCGCCCAGGCAGTCGGAGCCTGGCGAGCGGCGTCGTTCGCGCGCTAGACGACCGGCTACACATCGCCGGATCCAAGGACAGAGCTGGGCCCCCCGCAGGCAGCGCGGGGCCCTCCAGGGGCGTCGTTGTGCCGACTCCGGGCGGCGCGGCGACCTCCAGGACACCTACACCGGCGACCACCGCGCGTTCTTCCCATGGTGTGCGTGCCGAGCAGCGTCACCATGATGGTGACCCTGGGCGCCGCCGTGGGAAGAGCCCTGTGCGTCATCGGCAAGATGAGGGGGTTCAACATGCTCGCCGAAGCGCTGGCGAAAATGGCGTGAAGCCACTGGGTCGTGATGGAGCTCCTTCTAATGTAGTTAGAAGTCGAAGGGCGCCGCGATCCATGCAGCTGTCGCCGCCACGCACACCAGCGGAAGCTTTGGCACGCGCACAACTCCTCCTCGACTTCCCTCCTGCTGCAGAGAAGCTCGACGAGTGGAGTGCCACCATCCGGAGCCTCGTCGCCATCGCAAACAAAGACGATACGCGACCAGCGGGGCCCTCGGGCCGGTGCTCCACTGAGCCACTACATGCTGGCGCTGGGAGGACCGGGCGAGCTGCGGCCACGGTGCACTCTCCTCCTCCTCGCCGGCCGCTGCGGGCGTCGGCCCGTCGTGACGACGCTTGTGACGACATCTCCATAGCGTTGTCCGACCCGCGGACCCTCCGCGACCAGCACTAGGTCCTTCGGGAGCAAGGTCATGAAGTCGCTCGAACCACCGTTGAGCGCCGGCGCGAAACGCGCCGCCAGTCGGACAAGCGGGCGGGACCCGCTATGGACCACCCGCCACCGGGGGGCCCCGGCGGCCTACCTTACGAGGTGGGCTGCCCGGCTTTTACCCGTGAGCTGAGGCAGTTCCTGTGGCCGTCCCACCGCACGTTCAAGCCCGACGTCGGCGAGAAGTACACTGGCAAGACCCATCCATCCGAGTTCCTCAGCATCTACACCATCGCGATGCAGGACGCTGGGGCTCGAGACGACAAGGTGCTTGCCAACTATTTCCCGCTGGCGCTCAAGCCCAATGTGATGTCTTGGTTGATGCACTTGCCGGCGGATTACATTTCTTCCTGGTCAGATCTATGCCATGAGTTCGTTGGCGCCTTCACAGGAGGCCACCAAGCTCATGGCCAGGCCAGTGATCTGCATATAATTCCCCAGAAGGAAGGGGAGACCCTGCGCAAGTACATCCAGAGATTCAGTCGGGTGCAGTAGAACATCCCCGACGTTTATCCCGCCACTGTGATTAGCGTGTTCCACCAGAACGTACACAATCGCAAGATGCACGAGGAGCTGGCGATGACCAAGGTTAAAGATGTGGCCGAGCTCTACGTTCTGGCTGATAGGTGCACCCAGGCTGAAGTGGAAAGGAAGTACCCCGGTGAAGACGCCGGCGCGGAAACCGACTCTACTGATGAAGAGGCCGCCACCCCGACGAAGATGAGCCGGCGTCGCAACAGGAAACGCAAAGGCAAGGCCGTGCTTACCGTTGAGGGATCTGACGATACCGGTGTCGGCAAGAAGCTCAAGGCAGACGCCCCCGGCAAGGAGATTGCTGGGTGCGCCACCTGCCGGGCCCTGGCGGCTACCGACAAGCCATGAAGCTCCGGCAAGCAATATTACAAGATCTACCGCACCAAGGGCCACGACCTCAAGAACCGCCGACAAGTCGAGCTGGTTGCTGAGAAGCAAAAGGCCGAGTACGAAAGGTGGGACAAGGAGAAGGACCAGGACCGTGATGAGGGATCTGGCATGAAGCGTGGCGGCCAAGGAGGCCGCCCGGGTAAGGACAACCAGCAAGAGAGGCCTGCCCGGGGCCACGACAAGAAACAAGAAGACGACGGTCACGGCGAGGACGACGAGTCTGGTGAGCAAGGGTTCCAGAAGGCTACGGTGGCCATGTGCGTCAATGGTGGCACCTCGCTAGATACCTCTCACCGCCGGCTCAAGCAGTGGGCGCGTGAGATTACAGCAGCAGAGCCGTCGTTCGACGCTCAGAAGCCGCTGAAGTGGTCTAGCACACCCCTCATCTTTGATGCCGAGGACCACCCTAACCGCACTACCGGGGTCGGGTGTTTGCCATTGTTGGTCTCGCCAACAATACGCAACCTCAGGGTGAACAAGATGTTGGTTGACGGCTGGGCCGGCCTGAACCTGATCTCGCCTGCCGTGATCAAAAGGTTGCAAATCCCTGATGGAGACCTCAAGGAAATGGGCACGTTTCAAGGGGTCAATCCCGGGAGGAGCCAGCCGAAGGGAAAGGTCACACTGCCCGTGACATTTGGAGGTGAGTTGAACTACAGGACGGAGAGGATCGTCTTCGACGTGGCCGAGATCCCCTTGCCCTACAACGGGATCCTCAGCCGCCCGGCATTGGCCAAGTTCATGGCGGCGTCACACTATGCCTACAACATGCTGAAGATGCCCGGGCCATTGACCATCATCTCCGTCCCCTCCGACAAGAAGGACACATTAATCTGCGCCGACCAACTCTACCTGTAAGCAGTTGCAGCAGCTGCCGTCAAGGCTCCTGCTCCTGCCGCTGACGACCCAGGAAGGAAAAAGGAGCCCAGCAAGACCTCTCGCACCAACTCCGGCAGGCGCACCTCCTGGGAGTGTTGTGCTACCATTGAGGACGTGCCAGGGAGCTCTACCGACAAGAGCAAGAGATCCAGAGCCGAGCCGCCACAGACAAAGAAGGTGCCCGTCGGGGAGGATGGAACGGGAGGGGCCTTCATCATAGGCTCCACCCTCGACAACAAATAGGAAGGCGCGCTCGTCACCTTCCTGCGGGCAAATGTCGACGTGTTTGCATGGCAAGTGTCCGACATCCCCGGTGTTCCCAGGGAGGTGATTGAGCACCACCTAGCTGTCTGCCCCCACGCGCGGCCCGTCAAGTAGAAGGTCAGGAAGCAGGCTCTGGAAAGGCAGGAGTTCACACAGAGGAGATCAGGAAGTTGGAAGCGGCAGGTTTGATGAGAGGGGTGCTCCACCCGACATGGTTGGCCAATCCAGTAGTGGTGCGCAAGGCGAATGGGAAGTGGAGGCTGTGTATTGATTACACATATATTAACAAGCCTTGCCCTAAGGACCCCTTCCTGTTGTCACGCATCGACCAGATTGTTGACTCCACGACCGGCTGTGATCTGTTATCATTCCTGGACGCCTACTCAGGCCACCACCAAATGTCCATGACAAGAGAGGACGAAGAGAAGACGACATTCATCACCCCATGTGGTACGTATTGCTTTTTACGGATGCCTTTCGGGTTGAAGAGTGCCGACTCAACGTTTGCAAGAGTAGTCTAAATTGGTTTTGAACCTCAACTCCATAGAAATATGGAGGCCTACATGGATGACATAGTGATCAAAACCAAGGACGTGCCAACTCTTGTGCAAGATCTGGAAGAGACATTTGCTAACCTGCGCAAGATCACCCTCAAGCTGAACCCTGAGAAGTGTGTCTTCGGCGTTCCGTTTGGCAAGCTTCTTGGATTCTTTGTGTCGCAGCGTGAGATCGAGGCAAACCCAGACAAG